>NC_091283.1:845046934-845672768 GCF_032444005.1 Ranitomeya imitator | reverse complement strand
TGTATATATATATACAGAAGTGGCACTGTGCAGTGTATATATACAGAAGTGGCGCTGTGCGGTGTATATATACAGAAGTGGCACTGTGCAGTGTATATATACACAGAAGTGGCGCTGTGCAGTGTATATATATACAGAAGTGGCGCTGTGCGGTGTATATATACAGAAGTGGCGCTGTGCGGTGTATATATACAGAAGTGGCGCTGTGCGGTGTATATATACAGAAGTGGCGCTGTGCGGTGTATATATACAGAAGTGGCACTGTGCGGTGTATATATACAGAAGTGGCGCTGTGCGGTGTATATATACAGAAGTGGCGCTGTGCAGTGTATATATATACAGAAGTGGCGCTGTGCGGTGTATATATACAGAAGTGGCGCTGTGCGGTGTATATATACAGAAGTGGCGCTGTGCGGTGTGTATATATATATATATATACAGAAGTAGCGCTGTGCAGTGTATATATACAGAAGTAGCGCTGTGCAGTGTATATATATATACAGAAGTGGCACTGTGCAGTGTATATATACAGAAGTGGCGCTGTGCGGTGTATATATACAGAAGTGGCGCTGTGCAGTGTATATATACACAGAAGTGGCACTGTGCAGTGTATATATACACAGAAGTGGCGCTGTGCAGTGTATATATATACAGAAGTGGCGCTGTGCGGTGTATATATACAGAAGTGGCACTGTGCAGTGTATATATACACAGAAGTGGCGCTGTGCAGTGTATATATATACAGAAGTGGCGCTGTGCGGTGTATATATACAGAAGTGGCGCTGTGCGGTGTATATATACAGAAGTGGCGCAGTGCGGTGTATATATACAGAAGTGGCGCTGTGCGGTGTATATATACAGAAGTGGCACTGTGCGGTGTGTATATATACAGAAGTGGCGCTGTGCGGTGTATATAAACAGAAGTGGCGCTGTGCGGTGTATATATACAGAAGTGGCGCTGTGCAGTGTATATATATACAGAAGTGGCGCTGTGCGGTGTATATATACAGAAGTGGCGCTGTGCGGTGTGTATATATACAGAAGTGGCGCTGTGCAGTGTATATATACAGAAGTGGCGCTGTGCGTTGTTAGTCATCACGACGCCATTTTCCGGACTCTTCCCGCGCAGGGTCGCTGTCGTGAGCCGGGCAGTGACAACACTTCACCGCTGTGTGTAAAGCCATCAATCCCCGTTCTGCGCGGCGCAGCTTCGTCTTTCCGCCTGGCGAGCTTTTATTGGGCCATTTGCAGCGTACGACCAGTAGAACAGGAGTCAGTACATCTTTTTGTCAGTGTAAGGACCATGAATCGGTGAACGTGGCAGTCTGCGATCAGTCAGCGCGGCGGGGGAGGGGCGCGCGTCCGCAGACTAATGTCCGCTCGTACATCATTTACAAATTGGTCCAAATGAATTAAACACGGCTCTGCTTAACATTACGAGGTTTAAATGGATTTTCTCTCCCCAGCTCTGCCCTATAATTGTGTTTATCCATCTTGCCGAGCCGCAGCTCGCGCCTGCGACCATCAGACCCATCCAGGCGGCATTTTCTGCTCCACTGGCGGATTCACCATCGGATCATAACAGGTAATTCAAACAACAATTAGGGTGATGACAGCCTGTACATCAATGTCGGCCCCCTCCCAGCCCCCCACTGCCAAGATGAATGACCGCTGCCGGCCCTCCATCTCAATCATCAGCTGCCTATCGCAGCAGAGACAAACCATGGGGCACAGCGAGGCGCCAGCGCCATCCACAGAGCTGAGGGCACGTTCACACGGCGCAGCAAATCCGACGGCAACAACATTCCCACTCATCGGAATCAGAGGATAATAATAACCTTTATTTATATAGCGCCAACACATTCCGCAGCGCGTTAGTTTGCACACATCATCGATGAGCTTATAGTGTGCGGCGAGTTTACTCCGCCTGTTAGTAAAAGTCTCGTGTCAATTCTTTGGCGCGTTTTCTGAAGTCGCAGTGAAATTCCTGTTTTTTTTACGCAGTTTCTTCAGTGGAAACACAACCGTCAGATACTCCATTGCCGGTGTAATGGCCACCTGTCACCCGAAGTGTCAGATACTCAACGTCCTGTCCGATAATCCGGAATGGTGGCCGCTCTGCCGCCGCTCAGGTCCCATAGATGGCGGAGTACAGGACTCTGCAGATTATAGAGGCAGGAATCCTCCGGATAGGACGGTGCAAAGTGCGCTGGGAGGTTTCCTGGGCCGGCGGCCATTCTCCCTCCAAATGACCCAGAGTAAACAGATTATCAGCCGCAGTGACCTCATCAGCACCGATAACTGCACCTGAGCCGGCGGCCGGACCCACCCAGCGACAAACATGACTCACGCCTGCGCCATGTAGATAGCAAAGGTTCTGCACACTCATTCCCATCTGAGATAGGAGGGTGGGCGGCGCGGGGGTCCTGTGCACTCAGCAAAATCATCATCCTGGAGGGATCAGCAGAAACCAATCAGGAGCATCCACAACCACCAACATACAATGTATCACTCCCACCATCGCATATCACACACTTATCATTAAAGGGGAAGAATGACATGTACATTAATGCAAAGATGCGGAATTAGAGTGCAAGCTCCACTGACATTTAAAGGGGTTGTCCTGGTGTATGCGGATATCGAAGTATTGGAGATTTCATTTATTGGCTCTTGGGACTCAAAGACTTTTCCTCCTCTGACAAAATCACGTCAAGAGCAGCACAAATCATTCCTGTTTTGTTATAATGTATCAGCGCAGGTAACATACAATTCCATACAGTAGTGTTTGCTCTGATCTTATTCCCGACGTTCTCCCAAATATTCCAATTTTCTTCCTTTTTAAAACTCGCCATGGAATTCTAGAGATAAGCCCCTTTATATTTTGTGATAATTATTATGCTCTTCACCAAGGGGGCGTGGCACACGGCGGAATTATGCAGAGCAGCCTAAGGGCACAGACCCAGATCATCCTTAGGAGCAATGCCTCCTGCGTCCTGAATACAGAGGCCCACATCTCGTGAACTATATACAGTACAGACCAAAAGTTTGGACACACCTTCTCATTTAAAGATTTTTCTGTATTTTCATGACTATGAAAATTGTACATTCACACTGAAGGCATCAAAACTATGAATTAACACATGTGGAATTATAAACTTAACAAAAAAGTGTGAAACAACTGAAATTATGTCTTATATTCTAGGTTCTTCACAGTAGCCACCTTTTGCTTTGATGACTGCGTTGCACACTCTTGGCATTCTCTTGATGAGCTTCAAGAGGTAGTCACTGGAAATGGTCTTCCAACAATCTTGAAGGAGTTCCCAGAGATGCTTAGCACTTGTTGGCCCTTTTGCCTTCACTCTGCGTCCAGCTCATCCCAAATCATCTCGATTGGGTGCAGGTCTGGTGACTGTGGAGGCCAGGTCATCTGGCGTAGCCCCCCCATCACTCTCCTTCTTGGTCAAATAGCCCTTACACAGCTGCAAGATGCTGTGGTAGCCATGCTGGTTCAGTATCACACCTCCTCCTCCATGCTTCACGGTGGGAACCAGGCATGTAGAGTCCATCCGTTCACCTTTTCTGCGTCGCACAAAGACACGGTGGTTGGAACCAAAGATCTCAAATTTGGACTCCTCAGACCAAAGCACAGATATCCACTGGTCTAATGTCCATTCCTTGTGTTCTTTAGCCCAAACAAGTCTCTTCTGCTTGTTGCCTGTCCTTAGCAGTGGTTTCCTAGCAGCTATTTTACCATGAAGGCTGCTGCACAAAGTCTCCTCTTAACAGTTGTTGTAGAGATGTGTCTGCTGCTAGAACTCTGTGTGGCATTGACCTGGTCTCTAATCTGAGCTGCTGTTAACCTGCGAGTTCTGAGGCTGGTGACTCGGATAAACTTATCCTCAGAAGCAGAGGTGACTCTTGGTCTTCCTTTCCTGGGGCGATCCTCATGTGAGCCAGTTTCTTTGTAGCGCTTGATGGTTTTTGCCACTGCACTTGGGGACACGTTCAAAGTTTTCCCAATTTTTCGGACTGACTGACCTTCATTTCTTAAAGTAATGATGGCCACTCATTTTTCTTTACTTAGCTGCTTTTTTCTTGCCATAATACAAATTCTAACAGTCTATTCAGTAGGACTATCAGCTGTGTATCCACCAGACTTCTGCACAACACAACTGATGGTCCCAACCCCATTTATAAGCCAAGAAATCCCACTTATTAAACCTGACAGGGCACAACTGTGAAGGGAAAACCATTCCCGGTGACTACCTCTTGAAGCTCATCAAGAGAATGCCAAGAGTGTGCAAAGCAGTCATCAAAGCAAAAGATGGCTACTTTGAAGAACCTAGAATATAAGACATATTTTCAGTTGTTTCACACTTTTTTGTTAAGTATATAATTCCACATGCGTTAAATCATAGTCTTGATGCCTTCAGTGTGAATGTACAATTTTCATAGTCCTGAAAATACAGAAAAATTTTAACCCCTCTCTGCCATTGGACGTACTATTCCGTCCATGTGGGGTGGGCCCTAGTTCCCAAGGACGGAATAGTACGTCCAGCGCGATCAGCTGCGCTCACGGGGGGAGCGCGGCCGATCGCGGCCGGGTGTCAGCTGACTATCGCAGCTGACATCCGGCACTATGTGCCAGGAGCGGTCACGGACTGCCCCCGGCACACTGTGATCAAACATGATCGCAGTGTTCCGGCGGCATAGGGAAGCATCGCGCAGGGAGGGGGCTCCCTGCGTGCTTCCCTGAGACCCTCGTAGCAGCGCAATAACAATAAAAGTACACATATTTAGTATCACCGGGTCCGAAACGATCCAATCTATAAAACTGTCCCACTAGTTAACCCCTTCAGTGAACACCTTAAAAAAAAAAAAAGAGGCAAAAAACAACGCTTTATTATCATACCACCGAACAAAAAGTGGAATAACACGCGAACAAAAAGACGGATATAAATAACCATGGTACCGCTGAAAACGTCATCTTGTCCCGCAAAAAACGAGCTGCCATACAGCATCATCAGCGAAAAAATAAAAAAGTTATAGTCCTTAGAATAAAGCAATGCAAAAATAATTATTTTTTCTGTAAAATAATTTTTATCGTATAAAAGCGCCAAAACATAAAAAAATGATATAAATGAGGTGTCGCTGTAATCGTACTGACCCCCTGCTTTATCCATTTTACCAAACGCAGAATGGTATAAACGCTCCCCCACCCCCCACAAAAAGAAATTCATGAACAGTTGGTTTTTGGTCATTCTGCTTCACAAAAATCGGAATAAAAAGCGATCAAAAAATGTCACGTGCCCGAAAAAGTTACCAATAAAAACATCAACTCGTCCCGCAAAAAACATGACCTCACATGACTCTAAGGTCCAAAATATGGAAAAATTATAGCTCTCAAAATGTGGCAACGCAAAAAATATTTTTTTGCAATAAAAAGCGTCTTTTACTGTGTGACGGCTGCAAATCATAAAAATCCACTAGAAAACCCGCTATAAATAGTAAATCAAACCCCCTTTCATCACCCCCTTAGTTAGGGAAAAGGGCTAGGGTTAAGGTTAGGGTTAGGGCTAAGGTTAGGGCTAAAGTTAGGGTTAGGGCTAGAGTTAGGGTTTGGGCTAAAGTTAGGGTTAGGGTTGGGGCTAAAGTTAGGGTTAGGGTTTGGATTATATTTACGGTTGGAAATAGGATTGGGATTAGGTTTAGGGGTGTGTCAGGGTTAGGGGTGTGGTTAGGGTTACCGTTGAGATTAGGGTTAGGGGTGTGTTTGGATTAGGGTTTCAGTTATAATTGGGGGATTTCCACTGTTTAGGCACATCAGGGGCACCTCCAAATGCGACATGGCGTCTGATCTCAATTCCAGCCAATTCTGCGTTGAAAAAGCAAAACAGTGCTCCTTCCCTTCCGAGCTCTCCCGTGTGCCCAAACAGGGGTTCCCCCCCACATATTGGGTATCAGAGTACTGAGGACACATTGGACTACAACTTTTGGGGTCCAATTTCTCCTGTTACCCTTGGGAAAATACAAAACTGGGGGCTAAAAAAATTTTGTGGAAAAAAAAAAGATTTTTTATTTTCACGGCTCTGCGTTATAAACTGTAGTGAAACACTTGGGGGTTCAAAGTTCTCACAACACATCTAGATAAGTTCCTTGGGGGGTCTAGTTTCCTATATGGTGTCACTTGTGGGGGGTTTCTACTGTTTAGGTACATCAGGGGCTCTGCAAATGCAATGTGACGGCTGCAGACCATTCCATCTAAGTCTGCATTCCAAATGGCGCTCCTTCCCTTCCGAGCTTTCCCATGCGCTCAAAGGATAAGAGGTATCAGCGTACTCGGGACAAATTGGACAACAACTTTTGGGGTCCAATTTCTCCTGTTACCCTTTAGAAAATACAAAACTGGGGGCAAAAAATAATTTTTGTGGGAATAAAAAATAATTTTTATTTTCACGCCTCTGCGTTATAAACTGTAGTGAAACACTTGGGGGTTCAAAGCTCTCACAACACATCTAGAGGAGTTCCTTAGGGGGTCTACTTTCCAAAATGGTGTCACTTGTGGGGGTTTCAATGTTTAGGCACATTAGTGGCTCTCCAAACGCAACATGGCGTCCCATCTCAATTCCAGTCAATTTTACATTGAAAAGTCAAACGGCGCTCCTTCCCTTCCGAGCGCTGCCATGCGCTCAAACAGTGGTTTACCCCCACATATGGGGTATCAGCGTACTCAGGACAAATTGTTCAACAACTTTTGGGGTCCATTTTCTCCTGTTACCCTTGGTAAAATAAAACAAATTGGAGCTGAAGTAAATTTTTGGTGAAAAAAAGTTAAATGTTCATTTTTTTTTTAAACATTCCAAAAATTCCTGTAAAACACCTGAAGGGCTAATAAACTTCTTGAATATGGTTTTGAGCACCTTGAGGGGTGCAGTTTTTAGAATGGTGTCACACTTGGTTATTTTCTATCATATAGACCCCTCAAAATGACTTCAAATGAGATGTGGTCCCTGCTGCCCTGTGTCTCTTCCCCTCCTCTGCTACTCTTTCTCCTCTCCTTCTCTGCTGCTCTGTCTCCTCCCCTCATCTGCTGCTCTGTCTCCTCCCCTCCTCTGCTGCTCTGTCTCCTCCCCTTCTCTGCTACCCTGTGTCTCTTCCCCTCCTCTGCTACTGTCTCCTCCCCTCCTCTGCTGCTCTGTCTCCTCCCCTCCTCTGCTGCTCTCTGTCTCCTCCCCTCCTCTGCTGCTCTGTGTCTTCTCCCTCTCTGCTGCTCTGTCTCCTCCCCTGCTGCTCTCTGTCCTCTCCCCTTCTCTGCTGCCCTGTGTCTCCTTTCCTTCTCTGCTGCCCTTTGTCTCTTCCCCTCCTCTGCTACTCTGTCTCCTCCCCTTCTCGGCTGCTCTGTCTCCTCCCCTCCTCTGCTGCTCTGTCTCCTCCCCTTCTCGGCTGCTCTGTCTCCTCCCCTCCTCTGTTGCTCTGTCTCCTCCCCGCCTCTGCTGCTCTGTCTCCTCTCCTCCTCTGTTGCTCTGTCTCCTCTCCTCCTCTGTTGTTCTGTCTCCTCTCCTCCTCTGCTGCTCTGTCTCCTCTCCTGCTCTGTCTCCTCCCCTTCTCTGCTGCTCTGTCTCCTCCCCTCCTCTGCTGCCATGTGTCTCCTCCCTTCCTCTGCTGCTCTGTCTCCTCCCCTTCTCTGCTGCTCTGTCTCCTCCCCTCCTCTGCTGCTCTGTCTCCTTCCCTGCTCTGCTGCTCTCTGTCTCCTCCCCTCCTCTGCTGCTCTGTCTCCTCCCCTTCTCTGCTGCTCTCTGTCTCCTCCCCTCCTCTGCTGCCATGTGTCTCCTCCCCTCCTCTGTCTCCCCCCCTCCTTTGCTGCTCTCTGTCTCCCCCCCTCCTTTGCTGCTCTCTGTCTCCCTCCTCCTCTGCTACTCTGTCTCCTCCCCTCCTCTGCTACTCTCTGTCTCCTCCCCTCCTCTGCTGCTGTCTCCTCCCCTCCTCTGCTACTCTGTCTCCTCCCCTCCTCTGCTGCTGTCTCCTTCCCTCCTCTGCTGCTCTCTGTCTCCTTCGCTCCTCTGCTGCTCTGTCTCCTCCCCTTCTCTGCTGCTCTCTGTCTCCTCCCCTCCTCTGCTGCTCTGTCTCCTCCCCTTCTCTGCTGCTCTCTGTCTCCTCCCCTCCTCTGCTGCTCTGTCTCCTCCCCTTCTCTGCTGCTCTCTGTCTCCTCCCCTTCTCTGCTGCTCTGTCTCCTCCCCTTCTCTGCTGCTCTCTGTCTCCTCCCCTCCTCTGCTGCTGTCTCCTCCCCTCCTCTGCTGCTGTCTCCTCCCCTCCTCTGCTGCTCTGTCTCCTCCCCTCCTCTGCTGCTCTCTGTCTCCTCCCTTTCTCTGCTGCTCTGTCTCCTCCCCTCCTCTGCTGCTCTGTCTCCTCTCCTCCTCTGCTGCTCTCTGTCTCCTCCCCTTCTCTGCTGCTCTGTCTCCTCCCTTCTCTGCTGCTCTGTCTCCTCCCTCCTCTGCTGCTGTCTCCTCCCCTTCTCTGCTGCTCTCTGTCTCCTCCCTCCTCTGCTGCTCTCTGACTCCTCCCCTCCTCTACTGCTCTCTGACTCCTCCCCTCCTCTGCTGCTCTGTCTCCTCCCCTTCTCTGCTGCTCTCTGTCTCCTCCCCTTCTCTGCTGTTCTGTCTCCTCCCCTTCTCTGCTGCTCTCTGTCTCCTCCCCTCCTCTGCTGCTCTGTCTCCTCCCCTCCTCTGCTGCTCTGTCTCCTCCCCTCCTCTGCTGCTCTCTCTCTCCTCCCCTCCTCTGCTGCTCTGTCTCCTCCTCTTCTCTGCTGCTGTCTCCTCCCCTTCTCTGCTGCTCTCTGTCTCCGCTTCTCTGCTGCTCTGTCTCCTCCCCTCCTCTGCTGCTCTGTCTCCTCCCCTCCTCTGCTGCTCTGTCTCCTCCCCTCCTCTGCTGCTCTCTGTCTCCTCCCTTTCTCTGCTGCTCTGTCTCCTCCCCTCCTCTGCTGCTCTCTGTCTCCTCCCTTTCTCTGCTGCTCTGTCTCCTCCCCTCCTCTGCTGCTCTGTCTCCTCTCCTCCTCTGCTGCTCTCTGACTCCTCCCCTCCTCTGCTGCTCTCTGTCTCCTCCCCTCCTCTGCTGCTCTGTCTCCTCCCCTCCTCTGCTGCTCTCTGTCTCCTCCCCTCCTCTGCTGCTCTGTCTCCTCCCCTCCTCTGCTGCTCTCTGTCTCCTCCCCTCCTCTGCTGCTCTCTGTCTCCTCCCCTCCTCTGCTGCTCTCTGTCTCCTCCCACCTCTGCTGCTCTCTGTCTCCTCCCCTCCTCTGCTGCTCTCTGTCTCCTCCCCTTCTCTGCTGCTCTGTCTCCTCCCCTCCTCTGCTGCTCTCTGTCTCCTCCCCTCCTCTGCTGCTCTCTGTCTCCTCCCCTCCTCTGCTGCTCTGTCTCCTCCCCTCCTCTGCTGCTGTCTCCTCCCCTCCTCTGCTGCTCTCTGTCTCCTCCCTTTCTCTGCTGCTCTGTCTCCTCCCCTCCTCTGCTGCTGACTCCTCCCCTCCTCTGCTGCTCTCTGTCTCCTCCCTTTCTCTGCTGCTCTGTCTCCTCCCCTCCTCTGCTGCTCTGTCTCCTCCCCTCCTCTGCAGCTCTCTGTCTCCTCCGCTCCTCTGCTGCTCTGTCTCCTCCCCTTCTCTGCTGCTCTCTGTCTCCTCCCCTTCTCTTCTGCTCTCTGTCTCCTCCCCTCCTCTGCTGCTCTGTCTCCTCCCCTTTCTCTGCTGCTCTGTCTCCTCCCCTCCTTTGCAGCTCTCTGTCTCCTCCCCTTCTCTGCTGCTGTCTCCTCCCTTTCTCTGCTGCTCTGTCTCCTCCCCTCCTCTGCAGCTCTCTGTCTCCTCCCCTTCTCTGCTGCTCTCTGTCTCCTCCCTTTCTCTGCTGCTCTCTGTCTCCTCCCTTTCTCTGCTGCTCTCTGTCTCCTCCCTTTCTCTGCTGCTCTGTCTCCTCCCCTCCTCTGCTGCTCTGTCTCCTCCCCTCCTCTGCTGCTCTGTCTCCTCCCCTCCTCTGCTGCTCTGTCTCCTCCCCTCCTCTGCTGCTCTGTCTCCTCCCCTCCTCTGCTGCTCTGTCTCCTCCCCTCCTCTGCTGCTCTGTCTCCTCCCCTTCTCTGCTGCTCTCTGTCTCCGCTTCTCTGCTGCTCTGTCTCCGCTTCTCTGCTGCTCTGTCTCCTCCCCTTCTCTGCTGCTCTCTGTCTCCGCTTCTCTGCTGCTCTGTCTCCTCCCCTCCTCTGCTGCTCTGTCTCCTCCCCTTCTCTGCTGCTCTCGGTCTCCTCCCCTCCTCTGCTGCTCTCTGTCTCCTCCCCTTCTCTGCTGCTCTGTCTCCTCCCCTTCTCTGCTGCTCTCTGTCTCCTCCCCTCCTCTGCTGCTCTCTGTCTCCTCCCCTCCTCTGCTGCTGTCTCCTCCCCTCCTCTGCTGCTCTGTCTCCTCCCCTCCTCTGCTGCTCTGTCTCCTCCCCTCCTCTGCTGCTCTGTCTCCTCCCCTCCTCTGCTGCTCTCTGTCTCCTCCCTTTCTCTGCTGCTCTGTCTCCTCCCCTCCTCTGCTGCTCTGTCTCCTCTCCTCCTCTGCTGCTCTCTGTCTCCTCCCCTTCTCTGCTGCTCTGTCTCCTCCCTTCTCTGCTGCTCTGTCTCCTCCCTCCTCTGCTGCTGTCTCCTCCCCTTCTCTGCTGCTCTCTGTCTCCTCCCTCCTCTGCTGCTCTCTGACTCCTCCCCTCCTCTACTGCTCTCTGACTCCTCCCCTCCTCTGCTGCTCTGTCTCCTCCCCCTCTCTGCTGCTCTGTCTCCTCCCCTTCTCTGCTGTTCTGTCTCCTCCCCTTCTCTGCTGCTCTCTGTCTCCTCCCCTCCTCTGCTGCTCTGTCTCCTCCCCTCCTCTGCTGCTCTGTCTCCTCCCCTCCTCTGCTGCTCTGTCTCCTCCCCTCCTCTGCTGCTCTCTCTCTCCTCCCCTCCTCTGCTGCTCTGTCTCCTCCCCTTCTCTGCTGCTCTGTCTCCTCCCCTTCTCTGCTGCTCTCTGTCTCCGCTTCTCTGCTGCTCTGTCTCCTCCCCTCCTCTGCTGCTGTCTCCTCCCCTCCTCTGCTGCTCTGTCTCCTCCCCTCCTCTGCTGCTCTCTGTCTCCTCCCTTTCTCTGCTGCTCTGTCTCCTCCCCTCCTCTGCTGCTCTGTCTCCTCTCCTCCTCTGCTGCTCTCTGACTCCTCCCCTCCTCTGCTGCTCTCTGTCTCCTTCCTTTCTCTGCTGCTGTCTCCTCCCCTCCTCTGCTGCTCTGACTCCTCCCCTCCTCTGCTGCTCTCTGTCTCCTCCCTTTCTCTGCTGCTCTGTCTCCTCCCCTCCTCTGCTGCTCTCTGTCTCCTCCCCTCCTCTGCTGCTCTCTGTCTCCTCCCCTCCTCTGTCTCCTCCCCTCCTCTGCTGCTCTCTGTCTCCTCCCCTCCTCTGCTGCTCTCTGTCTCCTCCCACCTCTGCTGCTCTCTGTCTCCTCCCCTCCTCTGCTGCTCTCTGTCTCCTCCCCTTCTCTGCTGCTCTGTCTCCTCCCCTCCTCTGCTGCTCTCTGTCTCCTCCCCTCCTCTGCTGCTCTCTGTCTCCTCCCCTCCTCTGCTGCTCTGTCTCCTCCCCTCCTCTGCTGCTGTCTCCTCCCCTCCTCTGCTGCTCTCTGTCTCCTCCCTTTCTCTGCTGCTCTGTCTCCTCCCCTCCTCTGCTGCTGACTCCTCCCCTCCTCTGCTGCTCTCTGTCTCCTCCCTTTCTCTGCTGCTCTCTGTCTCCTCCCCTTCTCTGCTGCTCTCTGTCTCCTCCCCTCCTCTGCTGCTCTGTCTCCTCCCCTCCTCTGCTGCTCTGTCTCCTCCCCTCCTCTGCTGCTCTGTCTCCTCCCCTCCTCTGCTGCTCTGTCTCCTCCCCTCCTCTGCTGCTCTGTCTCCTCCCCTCCTCTGCTGCTCTGTCTCCTCCCCTCCTCTGCTGCTCTGTCTCCTCCCCTCCTCTGCTGCTCTGTCTCCTCCCCTTCTCTGCTGCTCTGTCTCCTCCCCTTCTCTGCTGCTCTGTCTCCTCCCCTCCTCTGCTGCTCTGTCTCCTCCCCTCCTCTGCTGCTCTGTCTCCTCCCCTCCTCTGCTGCTCTGTCTCCTCCCCTCCTCTGCTGCTCTGTCTCCTCCCCTCCTCTGCTGCTCTGTCTCCTCCCCTCCTCTGCTGCTCTGTCTCCTCCCCTCCTCTGCTGCTCTGTCTCCTCCCCTCCTCTGCTGCTCTGTCTCCTCCCCTCCTCTGCTGCTCTGTCTCCTCCCCTCCTCTGCTGCTCTGTCTCCTCCCCTCCTCTGCTGCTCTCTGACTCCTCCCCTCCTCTGCTGCTCTCTGTCTCCTCCCCTTCTCTGCTGCTCTCTGTCTCCTCCCCTTCTCTGCTGCTCTCTGTCTCCTCCCCTCCTCTGCTGCTCTCTGTCTCCTCCCCTTCTCTGCTGCTCTCTGTCTCCTCCCCTCCTCTGCTGCTCTCTGTCTCCTCCCCTCCTCTGCTGCTCTCTGTCTCCTCCCCTTCTCTGCTGCTCTCTGTCTCCTCCCCTTCTCTGCTGCTCTCTGTCTCCTCCCCTCCTCTGCTGCTCTCTGTCTCCTCCCCTTCTCTGCTGCTCTCTGTCTCCTCCCCTCCTCTGCTGCTCTCTGTCTCCTCCCCTTCTCTGCTGCTCTCTGTCTCCTCCCCTTCTCTGCTGCTCTGTCTCCTCTCCTCCTCTGCTGCTCTGTCTCCTCCCCTCCTCTGCTGCTCTCTGTCTCCTCCCCTTCTCTGCTGCTCTCTGACTCCTCCCCTCCTCTGCTGCTCTCTGTCTCCTCCCCTCCTCTGCTGCTCTCTGTCTCCTCCCCTTCTCTGCTGCTCTCTGTCTCCTCCCCTTCTCTGCTGCTCTCTGTCTCCTCCCCTTCTCTGCTGCTCTCTGTCTCCTCCCCTTCTCTGCTGCTCTCTGTCTCCTCCCCTCCTCTGCTGCTCTCTGTCTCCTCCCCTTCTCTGCTGCTCTCTGTCTCCTCCCCTCCTCTGCTGCTCTCTGTCTCCTCCCCTTCTCTGCTGCTCTCTGTCTCCTCCCCTTCTCTGCTGCTCTCTGTCTCCTCCCCTTCTCTGCTGCTCTCTGACTCCTCCCCTTCTCTGCTGCTCTCTGTCTCCTCCCCTTCTCTGCTGCTCTCTGACTCCTCCCCTCCTCTGCTGCTCTCTGTCTCCTCCCCTTCTCTGCTGCTCTCTGTCTCCTCCCCTTCTCTGCTGCTCTGTCTCCTCTCCTCCTCTGCTGCTCTGTCTCCTCCCCTTCTCTGCTGCTCTCTGTCTCCTCCCCTTCTCTGCTGCTCTGTCTCCTCCCCTTCTCTGCTGCTCTCTGTCTCCTCCCCTTCTCTGCTGCTCTGTCTCCTCCCCTTCTCTGCTGCTCTCTGTCTCCTCCCCTTCTCTGCTGCTCTCTGTCTCCTCCCCTTCTCTGCTGCTCTCTGTCTCCTCCCCTTCTCTGCTGCTCTCTGACTCCTCCCCTTCTCTGCTGCTCTCTGTCTCCTCCCCTTCTCTGCTGCTCTCTGACTCCTCCCCTCCTCTGCTGCTCTCTGTCTCCTCCCCTTCTCTGCTGCTCTCTGTCTCCTCCCCTTCTCTGCTGCTCTGTCTCCTCTCCTCCTCTGCTGCTCTGTCTCCTCCCCTTCTCTGCTGCTCTCTGTCTCCTCCCCTTCTCTGCTGCTCTGTCTCCTCCCCTTCTCTGCTGCTCTCTGTCTCCTCCCCTTCTCTGCTGCTCTGTCTCCTCCCCTTCTCTGCTGCTCTCTGTCTCCTCCCCTTCTCTGCTGCTCTCTGTCTCCTCCCCTTCTCTGCTGCTCTCTGTCTCCTCCCCTTCTCTGCTGCTCTCTGTCTCCTCCCCTTCTCTGCTGCTCTCTGTCTCCTCAGGCTTGAAGAAGGCTCACATGGATGGCATATTAAATTGTTTTCACTGAGATAGTTTGCTGCTTCCAATTTTTCTTTATATATATAATCATCTATTTTCTATCTATTATCTATTACCTATTATCTACCTATTATTTATTATCTATCATTATCCATTATATATCTATCATCTATTAATCTATTATCTTTTTATTTACTATATTATCTATCTATTATCTATCCATTCATTTACTATATTATCTACCTATTAATCTATTACGGACCGTTCACCCTCAGTCTCTGCACATGGAGATCGTCACCTGAGAAATGTATGTAAATATCAGACACAGAATTCGTGGCCCCCTGAGCCCCTCGGCAGCAGGTTGAGCTCTGCACAATGTTGTCATGTGGGTGAACATTAAATAATGATATATCTGTTTATAATTTCTGCAATGTTCTGATGATTCCAGAAGTTATTTTGAGCAGCAGCTGAAGGGCACCCTAGGGTGCACAGATGGATGCAGTTACAGGACTTCACTTAACCCCTCGGATGCCAAGTGCACCGGAAACATCAGCAATGTCCGGCTGAAATCCTCTGACCGAGCAGTTCACACTGATCACAACGTCAGACCTCTAGAGAGAGACACAGCAGAGGATCAGAGGTCATAATGTATCAGCTGGTTATCTCGCTAATATCCAATCATTCTATGTGATATCATCTAGAGACTATGAATCTATCAGATATCTCATATCCCCTACCTCATATTTGTCTATCTAACCCTCCCCCACCCCAAAAAAAGAGGACTGAACTTTATAGTTAATGTGCAGAAGACATGGAGTCTTTATCTTACAGATGTGCCTGTTCTGGGATGGCTGGGGGCAGGTGTTTTTAGGGGGGGGGGGGGGGCAATAACCATGGACCCTCTCCAGGCTATTAATATCTGCCCTCAGTCACTGGCTTTACTACTCTAGCGGAGAAAATTGCGCGGGAGCCCACGCCAGTTTTTTCCGTGATTTAACCCTTTATTTTAACAGCTAGAGCCCCCAAATTTTGCACATACACACTACTAAAATTAGTAATGAGGAATATGTAAAAAAAAAATAAGGGATATAAAATGGTTTACTGTATGTAATCATGTCTCATATCCTGTCGGGTGTGGGAAGGAGATAGGAAAAGCCGGCAATAGAATTACCAGCTTTTATGCTATACTAGATGGTGGCCCAATTCTAACGTATCGGGTATTCTAGAATATGTAGGTAGCATATAGCACAGGTTACGTACTATATTGCACAGTGACGTAGTATATAACACAACCGATGTAGTATATAACAGAGCTACGTAGTATATAACACAGCTACATAGTATATACCACAGCCACATTGTGTATTTCACAGCTACGTATTATATTGCACAGGTACATAGTATATAGCAGAGCCACGTAGTATATTGCACAGGCACATAGTGTATAACAGAGCCCCCGCAATATGTAACAGCTCACGTAGTATATAGCAATGTGGGCACTATATGCGTGGTTAAAAAAGACTTAAAATAAAAAATAAACATATACTCACGTTCCGAGGGCCCCTTGTAGTCCTTGCGCTTGTGTGCGGTGCACGCGGCAGCTTCCGGTCCCAGGGTTGGTATGAGCGCAGGACCTGTGATGACGTCAAGGTCACATGACCATGATGTCATGGAAGGTCCTTCTCGTATAGCAACCTTGGCACCGGAACCTGCCGCTTGCACTGCCGAGGACAGCGCGACGTTGGAGGGTGAGAATAACGTTTTTTTTATTATTATTATTTGTAACATTAGATCTTTTTATTTTTGATGCTGCATACACAGCATCAATAGTAAAAAGTTGGTCACACAGGGTTAATAGCTGCGTTAATGAAGTGCGTTACACCGCGGCATAATGCGGTCCATTAACGCTGGCATTAACCCTGTGTGAGCGCTGACTGGAGGGAAGTATGGAGCGGGCACTGACTGCGGGGAGTAAGGAACGGATATTTTGCCGCCGGACTGTGCCCGTCGTTGATTAGTCGTGGCAATGGTCGTTGGCGTTTTGCCACGACCAATCAGCGACTTGGATTTCCATGACAGACAGAGGCCGCGACCAATGATTATCCGCGGCAGACAGAAAGACAGAAAGATGGAAGTGACCCTTAGACAATTATATAGTAGATAGCGCTGTATGAAATATAAATATATGTATATATGTGTCTCACTGACATTATATATACCCCTATACTATGTATAGACATTAATTTTATCTGTTCTATTCTATTCTGTCAGTGTGATTTTACTGTACACCGCACTGAATTGCCGGCTTTTCTATAGAACACCGCTGCGTATTTCTCGCAAGTCACACTGCTGGTCCGTGTGTAATCCGTATTTTTCTCGCACCCATAGACTTGCATTGGCGATTCTCAGCATGCTGCGATTTCACTCGGATCCTGAATACGGCCGAGAAAACAGCGGATAATAGGAGCTGCCCCATAGATCAACATTGGGCCGAGCGCTGTGCGTTTTTTTATCGCATTGCACTCATCCGTATTACGGTCTAGCGTGACTCCGGCCTAATGCACATTATCACATCTATTTTACCAAACAGGCAAAAGTGGTGCAAAATAGCAAAAAGTCACAAATAGTTGTACAAAATGAAAGCTGGAAACTATTTGCTGGCAATAAAGGGGCACAAAAGCCTCGATGCCTTTCCCCCTTAAAACTTTACTAAAAGTGAAGATAAAAACAATGTATCATCGGACTCTGGAATATTTTGAAACATTTATTTTTTAAACAAAGCAACAAAATATATAATTAACAGAAACCATTAAATTGCTGAGATTTGGGCCCATCCCATTTGCCCATCTCTTGGGGTCTGCGCTCCGCTCAGACTGTAGTGGTCTTGTCTCTGCCACGTGGAAACAAAGGAGTTAAGATCGGAGGGTAGAAAAGTGAAAAACAAAGAGTGAGGATGAGGCAGCAGAAGCAGCCTACGGCAAACGCAGAATTTATTTACTGCACGGCCTAAATAGCGGCAGGATAAAAGCAGGTGATTGCCGGATGACATTTGGCTTTGTTTACAGCAGCACAACCCATCATCTCACTCAAAAGGGATCAATACGGAGAGATTCGGATTGTGCGGATCAAACAGAATACCTCTGTTCATCCACTTGGGCTTCGGCTCTGAGCAAACAGCAACACAGCGCAACAATCCCAGTTTAGTAACAAGAAGGGGAAAGAAAAAAAAAAATCACTTTTTCTTTCTTTTTTTGTTTTCCAGAAATTATCAAAAACTTTTCTAACTTCAGTAAAGAGGTTATCAGAGAGAACTCACTGGACGGAGAGGTCACATAGTCCCAAGTTTTAACCCCCCATGGGAAACTGTCAGTGCCCGGTGGATGAAGGTGACGGCTCTGACTACGGGAAGAAGGGGGAGCTATGTGATGAAGATTTTACAACAAGTAAATGTATAATCACTGCCCCCGGCACCTGCCATCCTGAAACTGGACCGGCACCAATGCCATCAGGCAGGAATGAGCAGGTCCCCAGGGTGGCTGAAGCTCGGGGCAGACAGACGGAAGGTTACACCGGGATCCCAATACTATCCAGCCTCTAGAAATGGAGGCATAATGCCCTGCATGTGATAAAGGGGCAGCACTCAGCCCGGCTCAGAGACTATGCTCTGAATGGACGGACACAATTCATGGAGACGCTGCAGCCACAGGAGCAGGCGGCCTTGGAGATAGAGGACAGATGATAGATAAATAGAAAGATAGATAGATACAGTGGGTACAGAAATTATTCAGACCCCTTTAAAATTCTCACTCTTTATTTAATTGCAGCCATTTGGTAAATTCTAAAAAGTTCATTTTTTCTCATTAATGTACACTCTGCGCCCCATCTTGACTGAAAAAAGCAGAAATGCAAAAAATTTTTGTAAATTTGTTAAAAAAGAAAAACTGAAATATCACATGGTCATAAGTCTTCAGACCCTTTGCTCAGACACTCATATATAAGTCCCATGCTGTCCATTTCCTTGTGATCCTCATTGAGATGGTTCTGCTCCTTCATTGGAGTCCAGCTGTGTGTAATTACACTGATAGGACGTGATTTGGAGCGGCGCACACCTGTCTATATAAGACCTCACAGCTCACAGTGCATGTCAGACCAAATGAGAATCATGAGGTCAAAGGAACTGGCCAAGGAGCTCAGAGACAGAATTGTGGCAAGGCAAAGATCTGGCCAAGGTTACAACAGAATTTCTCCAGTACTCAAGGTTCCTAAGAGCACAGTGGCCTCCATAATCCTTAAATGGAAGAAGTTTGGGACCACCAGAAGTCTTCCTAGACCTGGCCGTCCAGCCAAACTGAGCAATCGTGGGAGAAGAGCCTTGGTGAGAGGTAAAGAAGAAAGATCACTGTGGCTGAGCTCCAGAGATGCAGTAGGGAGATGGGAGAAAGTTCCACAAAGTCACCCATCACTGCAGCCTCCACCAGTCGGGTTTTATGGCAGAGTGGCCCGATGGAAGCCTCTCCTCAGTGCAAGACATATGAAAGCCGCATAGAGTTTACTAAAAAAAAACACATGAAGGACTCCCAGACTATGAGAAATAAGATCTCTGGTCTGACGAGATGAAGATAGATAATTGGTGATAATTCTAAGCGGTATGTGTGGAGAAAACCAGGCACTGCTCATCACCTGCCCAATACAATCCCCACAGTGAAACATGGTGGAGGCAGCATCATGCTATGGGTGTGTTTGTCAGCTGCAGGGACAGGATGACTGGTTGTCATTGAAGGAAACATGAATGCGGCCAAGTACAGAGATATCCTGGATGAAAACCTCTTCCAGAGTGCTCTACCTCAGACTTGGCCGAAGGTTCACCTTCCAATACAATGACCCTAAGCACACAGCTAAAATAACAAAGGAGCAGCTTCAGAGCAACTCTGTGACCATTCCTGACCGGCCCAGCCAGAGCCCTGACCTAAACCCAACGGAGCATCTCTGGAGAGACCTGAAAACGGCGTCCACCAACGTTCACCATCCAACCTGACGGAACTGGAGAGGATCTGCAAGGAAGAATGGCCGAGGATCCCCAAATCCAGGGGGGAAAAACTTGTATCATTCCCAAGAAGACTCATGGCCGTACGAGCTCAAAAGGGGCTTCTCCTCAATACCGAGCAAAGGGGCTGAAGACTTATGACCATGGGAGATTTCAGTTTTTCTTTTTTAATAAATTTGCAAAAATTTCTACATTTCTGTTTTTTTCAGTCAAGATGAGGGCAGAGTGCACATTAATGAGAAAAAAAGAACTTTACTGAATTTACCAAACGGCTGCAATGAAATAAAGAGGGAAAAATGTAAAGGGGTCTGAATACTTTCCGTACCCACGGTAGATAGATAATAGATAATCGATGATATATTTGTAGTTGGGGTTATTTTTCTGCATTCTCGGCCCCTATCGGGCTCTTACATAGGTGTGTGGGTACGTCTATTATTTGGGGAGGGGGCAGACGTGGCCCCTGCTCTTCTGTACAATGACTTCCACCAGCAGGACAATGGTCGGGTCTTGCCGCTTGCACAGCTGAGCTTTTAGTAACTTGGAGACACCGCGGAGCCCTCGCCCTCCGCAGCGCTCCGCCGCTTCTACACTGCACACAAAGCTCTTGTTCTGCTGCACAGACAATAGAGCCGCGGGTCGGAGCGGCCGGGCTGAAGCCTCGGATCTGAGCGCCTCCTCGTTGTGCCGCTGTGATTCGCTGTCATGTAAGGTAATGCACAGACTAGAGGAAAACAGAGCAGCTGGCGACACAACCAGGGCAAAGGAAGGTCCAGAGCGACCAAAGGTGCCGAGGCCCAACAAAAAGGCGCAGACAGATTTACTGCAGTGGGGGAAGGATTCTGGGGGTCTTATCTACCACCCTGCCCATCGCTTGTTGGCACAAACCTGACGCCCCACCAGGCCTCCCCCATAACCACGCCACCGCAGACATCTCTGTAGGGTCATAAAATGCACCCAAAAAATGATTGCAGAAACCACGTACAGTTTCAGCACTGCAGAGACTCCGCGTACGGTTCGGCACTGCAGAGACTCCGCGTACGGTTCGGCACTGCAGAGACTCCGCGTACGGTTCGGCACTGCAGAGACTCCGCGTACGGTTCAGCACTGCAGAGACTCCGCGTACGGTTCAGCACTGCAGAGACTCCGCGTACGGTTCGGCACTGCAGAGACTCCACGTACGGTTCGGCACTGCAGAGACTCCGCGTACGGTTCGGCACTGCAGAGACTCCACGTACGGTTCGGCACTGCAGAGACTCCACGTACGGTTCGGCACTGCAGAGACTCCGCGTACGGTTCGGCACTGCAGAGACTCCGCGTACGGTTCAGAACTGCAGAGACTCCGCGTACGGTTCAGCACTGCAGAGACTCCACGTACGGTTCGGCACTGCAGAGACTCCACGTACGGTTCGGCCAGCAGAGACTCCGCGTACGCTTCGGCACTGCAGAGACTCCACGTACGGTTCAGCACTGCAGAGACTCCACGTACGGTTCGGCACTGCAGAGACTCCGCGTACAGTTCGGCACTGCAGAGACTCCGCATACGGTTCAGCACTGCAGAGACTCCGCGTACGGTTCAGCACTGCAGAGACTCCGCGTACGGTTCGGCACTGCAGAGACTCCACGTACGGTTCGGCACTGCAGAGACTCCGCATACGGTTCGGCACTGCAGAGACTCCACGTACGGTTCGGCACTGCAGAGACTCCACGTACGGTTCGGCACTGCAGAGACTCCGCGTACGGTTCGGCACTGCAGAGACTCCGCGTACGGTTCAGAACTGCAGAGACTCCGCGTACGGTTCAGCACTGCAGAGACTCCACGTACGGCTCGGCACTGCAGAGACTCCACGTACGGTTCGGCCAGCAGAGACTCCGCGTACGCTTCGGCACTGCAGAGACTCCATGTACGGTTCAGCACTGCAGAGACTCCACGTACGGTTCGGCACTGCAGAGACTCCGCGTACAGTTCGGCACTGCAGAGACTCCGCATACGGTTCAGCACTGCAGAGACTCCGCGTACGGTTCAGCACTGCAGAGACTCCACGTACGGTTCGGCACTGCAGAGACTCCGCATACGGTTCAGCACTGCAGAGACTCCGCATACGGTTCAGCACTGCAGAGACTCCGCGTACGGTTCAGAACCGCACAGACTCCGGGCACGCTTCGGCACTGCAGAGACTCCGCATACGGTTCAGCACTGCAGAGACTCCACGTACGGTTCGGCACTGCAGAGACTCCGCATACGGTTCAGCACTGCAGAGACTCCGCATACGGTTCAGCACTGCAGAGACTCCGCATACGGTTCAGCACTGCAGAGACTCCGCATACGGTTCAGCACTGCAGAGACTCCGCATATGGTTCAGCACTGCAGAGACTCCGCATACGGTTCAGCACTGCAGAGACTCCGCATACGGTTCGGCACTGCAGAGACTCCGCATACGGTTCAGAACCGCACAGACTCCGCGTACGGTTCGGCACTGCAGAGACTCCATGTACGGTTCAGCACTGCAGAGACTCCACGTACGGTTCAGCACTGCAGAGACTCCACGTACGGTTCGGCACTGCAGAGACCCCGCGTACGGTTCGGCACTGCAGAGACTCCATGCACGGTTCAGCACTGCAGAGACTCCGCATACGGTTCAGCACTGCAGAGACTCCGCATACGGTTCAGCACTGCAGAGACTCCACGTACGGTTCAGCACTGCAGAGACTCCACGTACGGTTCGGCACTGCAGAGACCCCGCGTACGGTTCGGCACTGCAGAGACTCCACGCACGGTTCAGCACTGCAGAGACTCCGCATACGGTTCAGCACTGCAGTGACTCCGCATACGGTTCAGCACTGCAGAGACCCCGCGTACGGTTCGGCACTGCAGAGACTCCGCGTACGGTTCAGCACTGCAGAGACTCCAAGTACGTTTCAGCACTGCAGAAACTCCACGTACGGTTTGGCACTGCAGAGACTCCATGTGCAGGAAGCTTTAGTAGGAAGTTTACTTTGGATTTCCCTAACCCCCAGTGAACAGTGCGGAGCGCCGGAGCACATGAAGTTGCATCGCCCCAGAGTCCTGGTTCGTTGCAGTAATGTTATTCTTCCACCAGGGGGAGTGATGTTACGTCTGAAGGCAATGAAGGAGACCTTCTGTCCAGGTATCACAACCACTACACACACTTCACACTCCAGACCACCAGGGGGAGCAAAAGTTCTATCTACTAGGCCACTCCTCACACTTGGGTAAAACTGGTGGGATGGGGAGGAAGTTAGAGAGTTCCTGGCTGGGGACCAACGAGGAAAGGTCTCCTGGTCGAGCTGGCTGGAGTGATCTCCAGTCAGATCCAGACTGCGGTCTGAGGAGGATGAGGGTACCCGGAGCTGCGCCTGCATCCCATGCGGCAGCATCCTAGGAAAGGACACGAAAGGAAGTGTGTTGCAGTGAGTGAGCAACGAAGTCATAGCAACAGGAGTGAAACATCAGAGGGAGACCAGCTAGAACCAGGCTGCCTCCTTCTGAAGCGCAGATCCAGTAGCCAGAACACCGAGGGAGTAAAGAGCTCTATGCCGTTACTTCAGAGACTGGTAGGACAGTTAATTCCACGTTAGCTGCCCGATCATTTACACAGGATGCTCGGTGGCAACTTGTGGGGGCCGGGGCGTCTCTAGGGTCCCTATAAAAAGCCTCAGGCCACCGGTCATACGTGTTTTGTTCTATCCGACCACGGGGAACAGTGAGAGGAGTAACAACAGTGAGGACCTTATTGGAGCTTATGCAAGTAGGGACCTACTACGTTACTGTGCGCAAGGGGAAGGCTATTGATTTCCACCTGGATAAGGAGACTCTAGATTTGCCATCAGACCGGCCGTTCTCTGCCTGCCCTGTGGTCCCTACCCTGGACTGTGGATGCCGAATCTTCAGTAAAGGTAAAGAGACTGCACCCCTGTGTCCTCGCTATTCACTGCGCCTCACACCATCCACCATCTACATTCTGGGAAGCCCTGGGGACACACTTCACCTGTGGGAAGGTATACCATCCAGCTGCCATCACATCCCCCCAGCGGACCCCTAAGCAGCGTCGGTCACCCTGACCGAACACCACAGGTGGCGTCACGAACATTATCCTATACACTGTTGTCCTTTTATTGGACGCCCCTCAAAGGGCCACGGACCGGGCCAGCCACCGTGACATCCCCCACCGACTACAGAAGGGCCTGGATCCGAGTACCCCACTGCCCTGATGTGGGGGCACTCCAAAGTCACCGCAGCTCTACTATAGGGCATCTCGTGTGCTTTGCACGGTTCCTGCAGAGGTTCCAGCTACCAAGGAAGCAGAAACTTCTTGAGGCCACATGTGGGGTCAACGCTGCAGATCACAGATTCCATATGATCAGCACATTTCGCTCTGAAATACTCTGCGCCACCGGGGGAGGGGGGGCTGCTCTTTTCCCTCTGTAACTTGCAGTGACTTCCCACAAGATCAGGACAACTGGCTCCTGAAAAACTCTGCGCTGCTTGAAACTGCTCCATCACAAAGTCATTCAGAGATAGACTGCAGCGGTGATGACTCCAGGGTGACAGAAAGGACTTTCGGCCTCCATGCATCCTCCCCATTCTGATATTCCAGTCATTCCCATGGAATCTGTTGTGCCTGAGTGAGGGGGTCCGTCCCAGGAATTCTGCCATCACTTACAGGGGAAAGCAGCTGGAGCGTCCTCTTGGAGGGCTCAACAAATATTTCTGACCTCGCAATACTTAGGACAAGTGAGAGATAGATAATAGATGATAGATAATAGACAGATAATAGATAGATAAGATAATAGATATATAATGGATAGATAAGATAATAGATAGATAGATAATAGATAGATCGATATATAATAGATATATAATAGATAGATAATAGATAAATAGATAACCCATAGATAATAGATAGATAATAGATAGATAAGATAATAGATAGATATATAATGGATAGATAAGACAATAGATAGATAATACATAGATCGATATATAATAGATATATAATAGATAAATAGATAACAGATAGATAATAGATAGTAAATAGATAATAGACAGATAATAGATAGTAGATAGATAATAGATAGATAATAGACAGATAACAGACATATAATAGATAGATAATAGATGGATAGTAGATAGATACAGTTATATGAAAAAGTTTGGGCACCCCTATTAATCTTAAGCTTAATGTTTTATAAAAATTGTTGTTGTTTTTTTTGCAACAGCTATTTCAGTTTCATATATCTAATAACTGTTGGACACAGTAATGTTTCTGCCTTGAAATGAGGTTTATTGTACGAACAGAAAATGTGCAATCTGCATTCAAACAAAATTTGACAGGTGCATAAGTATGGGCACCCTTATCATTTTCTTGTTTTAAATACTCCTACCTACTTTTTACTGATTTACTAAAGCACTTTTTTTGGTTTTCTAACCTCATTGAGCTTTGAACTTCATAGCCAGGTGTATGCAATCATGAGAAAAGCTACTTAAAGTGGCCTCTTGCAAGTTGTTCTCCTGTTTGAATCTCCTCTGAAGAGTGGCATCATGGGCTCCTCAAAACAACTGTCTAATGATCTGAAAACAAAGATTATTCAACATAGTTGTTCAGGGGAAGGATACAAAAAGCTGTCTCAGAGATTTAACCTGTCAATTTCCACTGTGAGGAACATAGTATGGAAATGGAAGAACGCAGGTACAGTTCTTGTTAAGGCCAGAAGTGGCAGGCCAAGAAAAACATCAGAAAGGCAGAGAAGAAGAATGGTGAGCTCAGTCAAGGACAATCCTCAGACACCTCCAGAGAGCGGCAGCATCAACTTGCTGCAGATGGTGTCACTGTGCATCGGTCAACTATACAACGCACTTTGCACAAGGAGAAGCTGTATGGCAGAGTGATGCGAAAGAAGCCGTTTCTGCAAGCACGCCACAAACAGAGTCGGCTGAGGTATGCAAAAGCACATTTGGAGAAGCCAGTTTCTTTTTGGAAGAAGGTCCTGTGGACTGATGAAACCAAGATTGAGTTGCTTGGTCATACAAAAAGGCGTTATGCATGGCGGCCAAAAAACACAGCATTCCAAGAAAAACACTTGCTACCCACAGTATAATTTGGTGGAGGTTCCATCATGCTTTGGGGCTGTGTGGCCAATGCTGGCACCGGGAATCTTGTTAAAGTTGAGGGACGCATGGATTCCTCTCAGTATCAGCAGATTCTTGACAATAATGTTCATGAATCAGTGACAAAGTTGAAGTTACGCAGGGGATGAATCTTTCAGCAAGACAATGATCCAAAACACCGCCCCAAATCTACTCAGGCATTCATGCAGAGGAACAATTACACTGTTCTGGAATGGCCATCCCAGTCCCCAGACCTGAATATCATTGAACATCTGTGGGATCATTTGAAGAGGGCTGTTCCTGTTCGGCGACCATCAAACTTAACTGAACTGGAATTGTTTTGTAAAGAGGAATGGTCAAAAATACCTTCATCCAGGATCCAGGAACTCATCAAAAGCTACAGGAAGTGTAGGATCTACTAAATATTAATGTCACTTTTCTGGTGGGGTGCCAATACTTATGCACCTGTCAAATTTTGTTTGAATGCAGATTGCACATTTTCTGTTAGTACAATAAACCTAATTTCAAGGCAGAAACATTACTGTGTCCAACAGTTATTAGATACAGTGGGGCAAAAAAGTATTTAGTCAGTCAGCAATAGTGCAAGTTCCACCACTTAAAAAGATGAGAGGCGTCTGTAATTTACATCATAGGTAGACCTCAACTATGGGAGACAAACTGAAAAAAAAAATCCAGAAAATCACATTGTCTGTTTTTTTTAACATTTTATTTGCATATTATGGTGGAAAATAAGTATTTGGTCAGAAACAAAATTTCATCTCAATACTTTGTAATATATCCTTTGTTGGCAATGACAGAGGTCAAACGTTTTCTGTAAGTCTTCACAAGGTTGCCACACACTGTTGTTGGTATGTTGGCCCATTCCTCCATGCAGATCTCCTCTAGAGCAGTGATGTTTTTGGCTTTTCGCTTGGCAACACGGACTTTCAACTCCCTCCAAAGGTTTTCTATAGGGTTGAGATCTGGAGACTGGCTAGGCCACTCCAGGACCTTGAAATGCTTCTTACGAAGCCACTCCTTCGTTGCCCTGGCGGTGTGCTTTGGATCATTGTCATGTTGAAAGACCCAGCCACGTTTCATCTTCAATGCCCTTGCTGATGGAAGGAGGTTTGCACTCAAAATCTCACGATACATGGCCCCATTCATTCTTTCATGTACCCGGATCAGTCGTCCTGGCCCCTTTGTGAGAAACAGCTCCAAAGCATGATGTTTCCACCACCATGCTTTACAGTAGGTATGGTGTTTGATGGATGCAACTCAGTATTCTTTTTCCTCCAAACACGACAAGTTGTGTTTCTACCAAACAGTTCCAGTTTGGTTTCATCAGACCATAGGACATTCTCCCAAAACTCCTCTGGATCATCCAAATGCTCTCTAGCAAACTTCAGATGGGCCCGGACATGTACTGGCTTAAGCAGTGGGACACGTCTGGCACTGCAGGATCTGAGTCCATGGTGTCGTAGTGTGTTACTTATGGTAGGCCTTGTTACATTGGTCCCAGCTCTCTGCAGTTCATTCACTAGGTCCCCCCGCGTGGTTCTGGGATTTTTGCTCACCGTTCTTGTGATCATTCTGACCCCACGGGGTGGGATTTTGCGTGGAGCCCCAGATCGAGGGAGATTATCAGTGGTCTTGTATGTCTTCCATTTTCTAATTATTGCTCCCACTGTTGATTTCTTCACTCCAAGCTGGTTGGCTATTGCAGATCAGTCTTCCCAGCCTGGAGCAGGGCTACAATTTTGTTTCTGGTGTCCTTTGACAGCTCTTTGGTCTTCACCATAGTGGAGTTTGGAGTCAGACTGTTTGAGGGTGTGCACAGGTGTCTTTTTATACTGATAACAAGTTTAAACAGGTGCCATTACTACAGGTAATGAGTGGAGGAAAGAGGAGACTCTTAAAGAAGAAGTTACAGGTCTGTGAGAGCCAGAAATCTTGATTGTTTGTTTCTGACCAAATACTTATTTTCCACCATAATATGCAAAAAAAATGATAAAAAAACAGACAATGTGATTTTCTGGATTTTTTTTTCTCAGTTTGTCTCCCATAGTTGAGGTCTACCTATGATGTAAATTACAGACGCCTCTCATCTTTTTAAGTGGTGGAACTTGCACTATTGCTGACTGACTAAATACTTTTTTGCCCCACTGTATATGAAACTGAAATAGCTGTTGCAAAAAAAAACATTTTTTTAAAAAACATTAAGCTTAAGATTAATAGGGGTGCCCAAACTTTTTCATATAACTGTAATAGATAGATAGTAAATAGATAATGGATAGTAGATAGATAATAGATAGATAATAGACAGATAATAGATAGATAGTAGATAGATAATAGATATATAGTAGATAGATAATAGACACATAATAGATAGATAGAAAGTAGATAGATAATAGATAGATAATAGATAGATAGATAGATAGATAGATAGATAGATAGATAGATAGATAGATAGATAGATAGTAAATAGATACATAGGCTCTTCTCGGGACTCACATCGTGGGTCTCGTCACGGCGACACCTGCTCTAATCTGGCGCCGTTTCTTTAAAGCGTGCTGAATTGATAAGGCCCCACAGACGCTCCTGAGAGTCATCCATCATCCGCAGTCCTGCACAGAAGGGGTTAAGCCGTGACGATAATACGGCCGCCATGTAGACTTGTGGTTTGTACAACCGCAGTCTGTGAATAGCTGAAGAAGAGACGCCTCTGGATTAGATTACCGCCTTGGCGCTGCTGCAGGATTATGTATTTTTATTTGTTGCCATGGATAGAAGGTGACGACTGAGCCAAGAGGCAGAAGAAGGAGATTGGCACGACGGGCACCGGAGGAAGAGTCCGACGGTGTGCACAAGACATAATCCAATAATCCAGCATTAAATAATGGAATATCAGATTATCAGGGAAGACATCAAATGAGGGTCTCAGCTGGAGGCGACACGAAAAGTGGGATTATCAGCCCCATCATGGTGATTGAGAGCAGACACTGGTGTGGGATTATCATCTTCATCATGGTGAATGAGAGCAGACACTGGAGTGGGATTATCAGCCCCATCATGGTGAATGAGAGCAGACACTGGAGTGGGATTATCAGCCCCATCATGGTGAATGAGAGCAGACACTGGTGTGGGATTATCAGCCCCATCATGGTGAATGAGAGCAGACACTGGTGTGGGATTATCCGCCCCATCATGGTGAATGAAAGCAGACACTGGTGTGGGATTATCAGCCCCATCATGGTGAATGAGAGCAGACACTGGTGTGGGATTATCAGCCCCATCATGGTGAATGAGAGCAGACGCTGGTGTGGGATTATCATCTTCATCATGGTGAATGAGAGCAGACACTGGTGCGGGATTATCAGCCCCATCATGGTGAATGAGAGCAGACACTGGTGCGGGATTATCAGCCCCATCATGGTGAATGAGAGCAGACACTGGTGCGGGATTATCAGCCCCATCATGGTGAATGAGAGCAGACACTGGAGTGGGATTATCAGCCTCATCGTGGTGAATGAGAGCAGACACTGGTGCGGGATTATCAGCCCCATCGTGGTGAATGAGAGCAGACACTGGAGTGGGATTATCAGCCCCATCATGATGAATGAGAGCAGACACTGGTGCGGGATTATCAGCCCCATCATGGTGAATGAGAGCAGACACTGGTGTGGAATTATCAGCCTCATCATGGTGAATGAGAGCAGACACTGGTGTGGAATTATCAGCCTCATCATGGTGAATGAGAGCAGACACTGGTGTGGGATTATCAGCCCCATCATGGTGAATGAGAGCAGACACTGGTGTGGGATTATCAGCCCCATCATGGTGAATGAGAGCAGACACTGGTGTGGGATTATCAGCCCCATCATGGTGAATGAGAGCAGACACTGGTGCGGGATTATCAGCCCCATCATGGTGAATGAGAGCAGACACTGGAGTGGGATTATCAGCCTCATCATGGTGAATGAGAGCAGACACTGGTGCGGGATTATCAGCCCCATCGTGGTGAATGAGAGCAGACACTGGTGCGGGATTATCAGCCCCATCGTGGTGAATGAGAGCAGACACTGGTGTGGGATTATCAGCCCCATCGTGGTGAATGAGAGCAGACACTGGTGTGGGATTATCAGCCTCATCGTGGTGAATGAGAGCAGACACTGGTGCGGGATTATCAGCCCCATCATGGTGAATGAGAGCAGACACTGGTGCGGGATTATCAGCCCCATCATGGTGAATGAGAGCAGACACTGGAGTGGGATTATCAGCCTCATCATGGTGAATGAGAGCAGACACTGGAGTGGGATTATTAGCCCCATCGTGGTGAATGAGAGCAGACACTGGAGTGGGATTATCAGCCTCATCATGGTGAATGAGAGCAGACACTGGAGTGGGATTATCAGCCCCATCATGGTGAATGAGAGCAGACACTGGAGTGGGATTATCAGTCTCATCATGGTGAATGAGAGCAGACACTGGTGTGGGATTATCAGCTTCATCATGGTGAATGAGAGCAGACACTGGTGCGGGATTATCAGCCCCATCATGGTGAATGAGAGCAGACACTGGTGCGGGATTATCAGCCTCATCATGGTGAATGAGAGCAAACACTGGTGTGGAATTATCAGCCCCATCATGGTGAATGAGAGCAGACACTGGAGTGGGATTATCAGCCTCATCATGGTGAATGAGAGCAGACACTGGAGTGGGATTATCAGCTTCATCATGGTGAATGAGAGCAGACACTGGTGCGGGATTATCAGCCCCATCATGGTGAATGAGAGGAGACACTGGTGTGGGATTATCAGCCTCATCATGGTGAATGAGAGCAGACACTGGTGTGGGATTATCAGCCCCATCATGGTGAATGAGAGCAGACACTGGAGTGGGATTATCAGCCTCATCATGGTGAATGAGGGAAAAAACACTGGAATGGGATTATCAGTCCCATCATGGTGAATGAGAGCAGACACTGGTGCGGGATTATCAGCCTCATCATGGTGAATGAGAGCAGACACTGGTGTGGGATTATCAGCCTCATCATGGTGAATGAGAGCAGACACTGGAGTGGGATTATCAGCCCCATCATGGTGAATGAGAGGAGACACTGGTGTGGGATTATCAGCCCCATCATGGTGAATGAGAGCAGACACTGGAGTGGGATTATCAGCCCCATCATGGTGAATGAGAGCAGACACTGGAGTGGGATTATCAGCCCCATCATGGTGAATGAGAGCAGACACTGGAGTGGGATTATCAGCCCCATCATGGTGAATGAGAGCAGACACTGGTGTGGGATTATCAGCTTCATCATGGTGAATGAGAGCAGACACTGGTGCGGGATTATCCGCCCCATCATGGTGAATGAGAACAGACACTGGTGTGGGATTATCAGCCTCATCATGGTGAATGAGAGCAGACACTGGAGTGGGATTATCAGCCCCATCATGGAGAATGAGAGCAGACACTGGTGTGGGATTATCAGCCCCATCATGGTGAATGAGGGAAAAAACACTGGAATGGGATTATCAGTCCCATCATGGTGAATGAGAGCAGACACTGGTGCGGGATTATCAGCTTCATCATGGTGAATGAGAGCAGACACTGGAGTGGGATTATCAGCCTCATCATGGTGAATGAGAGCAGACACTGGAGTGGGATTGTCAGCCCCATCATGGTGAATGAGAGCAGACACTGGTGTGGGATTATCAGCCTCATCATGGTGAATGAGAGCAGACACTGGTGCGGGATTATCAGCCCCATCATGGTGAATGAGAGGAGACACTGGTGTGGGATTATCAGCCTCATCATGGTGAATGAGGGAAAAAACACTGGAATGGGATTATCAGTCCCATCATGGTGAATGAGAGCAGACACTGGTGTGGGATTATCAGCCTCATCATGGTGAATGAGGGAAAAAACACTGGAGTGGGATTATCAGTCCCATCATGGTGAATGAGAGCAGACACTGGAGTGGGATTATCAGCCTCATCATGGTGAATGAGAGCAGACACTGGTGCGGGATTATCCGCCCCATCATGGTGAATGAGAACAGACACTGGTGTGGGATTATCAGCCTCATCATGGTGAATGAGAGCAGACACTGGAGTGGGATTATCAGCCCCATCATGGAGAATGAGAGCAGACACTGGTGTGGGATTATCAGCCCCATCATGGTGAATGAGAACAGACACTGGTGTGGGATTATCAGCTTCATCATGGTGAATGAGAGCAGACACTGGTGTGGGATTATCAGCCTCATCATGGTGAATGAGAGCAGACACTGGTGTGGGATTATCAGCCTCATCATGGTGAATGAGGGAAAAAACACTGGAGTGGGATTATCAGCCTCATCATGGTGAATGAGAGCAGACACTGGTGTGGGATTATCAGCTTCATCATGGTGAATGAGAGCAGACACTGGTGTGGGATTATCAGCCTCATCATGGTGAATGAAAGCAGACACTGGTGTGGGATTATCAGCCTCATCATGGTGAATGAGAGCAGACACTGGTGTGGGATTATCAGCCTCATCATGGTGAATGAGGGAAAAAACACTGGAGTGGGATTATCAGCCTCATCATGGTGAATGAGAGCAGACACTGGAGTGGGATTATCAGCTTCATCATGGTGAATGAGAGCAGACACTGGTGTGGGATTATCAGCCTCATCATGGTGAATGAGAGCAGACACTGGAGTGGGATTATCAGCCTCATCATGGTGAATGAGGGAAAAAACACTGGAGTGGGATTATCAGCCTCATCATGGTGAATGAGAGCAGACACTGGAGTGGGATTATCAGCTTCATCATGGTGAATGAGAGCAGACACTGGTGTGGGATTATCAGCTTCCTCATGGTGAATGAGAGCAGACACTGGAGTGGGATTATCAGCCCCATCATGGTGAATGAGAGCAGACACTGGAGTGGGATTATCAGCCCCATCATGGTGAATGAGAGCAGACACTGGTGCGGGATTATCAGCCCCATCATGGTGAATGAGAGGAGACACTGGTGTGGGATTATCAGCCTCATCATGGTGAATGAGGGAAAAAACACTGGAATGGGATTATCAGTCCCATCATGGTGAATGAGAGCAGACACTGGTGTGGGATTATCAGCCTTATCATGGTGAATGAGAGCAGACACTGGTGTGGGATTATCAGCCTCATCATGGTGAATGAGGGAAAAAACACTGGAGTGGGATTATCAGTCCCATCATGGTGAATGAGAGCAGACACTGGAGTGGGATTATCAGCCTCATCATGGTGAATGAGAGCAGACACTGGTGCGGGATTATCCGCCCCATCATGGTGAATGAGAACAGACACTGGTGTGGGATTATCAGCCTCATCATGGTGAATGAGAGCAGACACTGGAGTGGGATTATCAGCCCCATCATGGAGAATGAGAGCAGACACTGGTGTGGGATTATCAGCCTCATCATGGTGAATGAGAGCAGACACTGGTGTGGGATTATCAGCCTCATCATGGTGAATGAGGGAAAAAACACTGGAGTGGGATTATCAGCCTCATCATGGTGAATGAGAGCAGACACTGGTGTGGGATTATCAGCTTCATCATGGTGAATGAGAGCAGACACTGGTGTGGGATTATCAGCCTCATCATGGTGAATGAGAGCAGACACTGGTGTGGGATTATCAGCCTCATCATGGTGAATGAGAGCAGACACTGGTGTGGGATTATCAGCCTCATCATGGTGAATGAGGGAAAAAACACTGGAGTGGGATTATCAGCCTCATCATGGTGAATGAGAGCAGACACTGGAGTGGGATTATCAGCTTCATCATGGTGAATGAGAGCAGACACTGGTGTGGGATTATCAGCCTCATCATGGTGAATGAGAGCAGACACTGGAGTGGGATTATCAGCCTCATCATGGTGAATGAGGGAAAAAACACTGGAGTGGGATTATCAGCCTCATCATGGTGAATGAGAGCAGACACTGGAGTGGGATTATCAGCTTCATCATGGTGAATGAGAGCAGACACTGGTGTGGGATTATCAGCTTCCTCATGGTGAATGAGAGCAGACACTGGAGTGGGATTATCAGCCCCATCATGGTGAATGAGAGCAGACACTGGAGTGGGATTATCAGCCCCATCATGGTGAATGAGAGCAGACACTGGAGTGGGATTATCAGCCTCATCATGGTGAATGAGAGGAGACACTGGTGTGGGATTATCAGCCTCATCATGGTGAATGAGAGCAGACACTGGAGTGGGATTATCAGCCCCATCATGGTGAATGAGAGCAGACACTGGAGTGGGATTATCAGCCTCATCATGGTGAATGAGAGGAGACACTGGTGTGGGATTATCAGCCTCATCATGGTGAATGAGAGCAGACACTGGAGTGGGATTATCAGCCCCATCATGGTGAATGAGAGCAGACACTGGAGTGGGATTATCAGCCTCATCATGGTGAATGAGAGGAGACACTGGTGTGGGATTATCAGCCTCATTATGGTGAATGAGAGCAGACACTGGAGTGGGATTATCAGCCTCATCATGGTGAATGAGAGCAGACACTGGAATTGGATTATCAGCCCCATCATGGTGACCCCAATCGTCAAACTCCCACGTTAAGAAGCTGAATTTCACAAATTATAATGGATGCCTCTGTAGGGAACCAACCAGCAAAAGCAGAAAAGGAAGAGGAATCCCATCATCCGCTTGCCGATGGATATCAGTAGGACCCTTTTCCCCCTTCGTTATACTGGGAGTCTGGAGGACCAGAAGTTTCAAGGTGAAAAAAAAACAAAAATTAAGGAAAAAGTGACGGAATTACAGAGAAACCTCCAATAGTTGAGAATTCCGGAGAATTGGAATCTTCCCTTCTATCCACCATAGTGGACGGCACAATGAAACGTGTCAGGCGTAGTGAGGACAGGCGGCTGCTCCCTCCTGCCATGTTCCCCGGGGAGGGCGGAGGGGCCACAATCAGGACAAGACTTTGGATTTATAGCCACAATCATAGGTTTATGGAGGTTTGATAGTCCACCTGATGAGTCAAGGCTGAGGCTGAAGGTTCCCGATCATGTGGCGCAGTAACAACCACTACTGGGAGACTGGTCCCAGACTGGCCTGTGTACAGCGACGTGCTGGGCGACCATTGTACTGGTGTCCCCAGAAATGACGCCCCACAGTCACATCCCAGATCTCTGCACTCATGAGATAATAGTGAAACTTAACATCAAGTTCAACAAACCACAAACCAAGTAAAGAGACAAAAGCTTTATACATCTATTCAGAGAGAAGCGGCGCCTCGCGAGCAACAAGGTCACAACCCAATGAAACGCTAATGGCAATGAACATTAATGGCAATAAAGATACAAAGTAACAAACGATCGAGAGACGCGATCACCGGGGACATTAATGTGTAAATGGGGAGGAAGAAGGTAACAAAGGCGGAGAAGGCGCACGGGAGCGACGGCCACTTGTCTCCCGCAGGTTCATATATCGGCTGCCGCTCATCTCTGCCTAGAAAATAAATACATAGAAAACTAAACGATGGAACTTATGGCTGTGGATCTTTCAGGTGACCCCTAGTAACCTCCGTCCTCCATCACCTGTTGCCGACATGTCTCATCTTCCATAAAAGATCAATACAAAAATGAAACTTGGCTCTTACAGTACAGAGCTCTATAGTGTGACCGCTCTTACAGTACAGAGCTCTATAGTGTGACCGCTCTTACAGTACAGAGCTCTATAGTGTGACCGCTCTTACAGTACAGAGCTCTATAGTGTGACCGCTCTTACAGTACAGAGCTCTATAGTGTGACCGCTCTTACAGTACACCGCTCTATAGTGTGACCGCTCTTACAGTACAGAGCTCTATAATGTGACCGCTCTTACAGTACAGAGCTCTATAGTGTGACGGCTCTTACAGTACACAGCTCTATAGTGTGACCGCTCTTACAGTACAGAGCTCTATAGTGTGACGGCTCTTACAGTACACAGCTCTATAGTGTGACCGCTCTTACAGTACAGAGCTCTATAGTGTGACCGCTCCTACAGTACAGAGCTCTATAGTGTGACCGCTCTTACAGTACAGAGCTCTATAGTGTGACCGCTCCTACAGTACAGAGCTCTATAGTGTGACCGCTCCTACAGTACAGAGCTCTATAGTGTGACCGCTCTTACAGTACACAGCTCTATAGTGTGACCGCTCTTACAGTACACAGCTCTATAGTGTGACCGCTCTTACAGTACAGAGCTCTATAGTGTGACCGCTCTTACAGTGCACAGCTCTATAGTGTGACCGCTCTTACAGTACAGAGCTCTATAGTGTGACCGCTCTTACAGTACAGAGCTCTATAGTGTGACGGCTCTTACAGTACACAGCTCTATAGTGTGACCGCTCTTACAGTACAGAGCTCTATAGTGTGACCGCTCCTACAGTACAGAGCTCTATAGTGTGACCGCTCTTACAGTACACAGCTCTATAGTATGACCGCTCTTACAGTACAGAGCTCTATAGTGTGACCGCTCTTACAGTACAGAGCTCTATAGTGTGACCGCTCTTACAGTACACAGCTCTATAGTGTGACCGCTCTTACAGTACAGAGCTCTATAGTGTGACCGCTCTTACAGTACAGAGCTCTATAGTGTGATCGCTCATACAGTATACAGCTCTATAGTGTGACCGCTCTTACAGTGCAGAGCTCTATAGTGTGACCGTTCTTACAGTACACAGCTCTATAGTGTGACCGCTCTTACGGTACAGAGCTCTATAGTGTGACCGCTCTTACAGTACAGAGCTCTATAGTGTGACCGCTCTTACAGTACAGAGCTCTATAGTGTGACCGCTCTTACAGTACAGAGCTCTATAGTGTGACCGCTCTTACAGTACACAGCTCTATAGTGTGACCGCTCCTACAGTACAGAGCTCTATAGTGTGACCGCTCTTACGGTACAGAGCTCTATAGTGTGACCGCTCTTACGGTACAGAGCTCTATAGTGTGACCGCTCTTACAGTACAGCGCTCTATAGTGTGACCGCTCATACAGTATACAGCTCTATAGTGTGACCGCTCCTACAGTACAGAGCTCTATAGTGTGACCGCTCTTACGGTACAGAGCTCTATAGTGTGACCGCTCTTACAGTACAGAGCTCTATAGTGTGACCGCTCTTACAGTACAGAGCTCTATAGTGTGACCGCTCTTACAGTACAGAGCTCTATAGTGTGACCGCTCTTCCAGTACACAGCTCTATAGTGTGACCGCTCCTACAGTACAGAGCTCTATAGTGTGACCGCTCCTACAGTACAGAGCTCTATAGTGTGACCTCTCTTACAGTACAGAGCTCTATAGTGTGACCGCTCTTACAGTACAGAGCTCCATAGTGTGACCGCTCTTACAGTACAGAGCTCTATAGTGTGACCGCTCCTACAGTACAGAGCTCTATAGTGTGACCGCTCTTACAGTACAGAGCTCCATAGTGTGACCGCTCTTACAGTACAGAGCTCCATAGTGTGACCGCTCTTACAGTACAGAGCTCTATAGTGTGGCCGCTCTTACAGTACAGAGCTCTATAGTGTGACCGCTCTTACAGTACAGAGCTCTATAGTGTGACCGCTCTTACAGTACAGAGCTCCATAGTGTGACCGCTCTTACAGTACAGAGCTCTATAGTGTGGCCGCTCTTACAGTACAGAGCTCTATAGTGTGACCGCTCTTACAGTACAGAGCTCCATAGTGTGACCGCTCTTACAGTACAGAGCTCTATAGTGTGACCGCTCCTACAGTACAGAGCTCTATAGTGTGACCGCTCTTACAGTACAGAGCTCCATAGTGTGACCGCTCTTACAGTACAGAGCTCTATAGTGTGACCGCTCTTACAGTACACAGCTCTATAGTGTGACCGCTCTTACGGTACAGAGCTCCATAGTGTGACCGCTCTTACAGTACAGAGTTCCATAGTGTGACCGCTCTTACAGTACAGAGCTCTATAGTGTGACCGCTCTTACAGTACACAGCTCTATAGTGTGACCGCTCTTACAGTACAGAGCTCCATAGTGTGACCGCTCTTACAGTACAGAGCTCTATAGTGTGACCGCTCTTACAGTACACAGCTCTATAGTGTGACCTCTCTTACAGTACAGAGCTCCATAGTGTGACCGCTCTTACAGTACAGAGCTCTATAGTGTGACCGCTCTTACAGTACAGAGCTCCATAGTGTGACCGCTCTTACAGTACAGAGCTCTATAGTGTGACCGCTCTTACAGTACAGAGCTCTATAGTGTGACCGCTCTTACAGTACACAGCTCTATAGTGTGACCGCTCTTACAGTACAGAGCTCTATAGTGTGACCGCTCTTACAGTACAGAGCTCTATAGTGTGACCGCTCTTACAGTACACAGCTCTATAGTGTGACCTCTCTTACAGTACAGAGCTCCATAGTGTGACCGCTCTTACAGTACAGAGCTCCATAGTGTGACCGCTCTTACAGTACAGAGCTCTATAGTGTGACCGCTCTTACAGTACACAGCTCTATAGTGTGACCGCTCTTACGGTACACAGCTCTATAGTGTGACCGCTCTTACGGTACAGAGCTCTATAGTGTGACCGCTCTTACAGTACAGAGCTCTATAGTGTGACCGCTCTTACAGTACAGAGCTCTATAGTGTGACCGCTCTTACAGTACAGAGCTCTATAGTGTGACCGCTCTTACAGTACACAGCTCTATAATGTGACCGCTCTTACAGTACAGAGCTCTATAGTGTGACCGCTCTTACAGTACAGAGCTCTATAGTGTGACCGCTCTTACAGTACAGAGCTCTATAGTGTGACCGCTCTTACAGTACAGAGCTCAATAGTGTGACCGCTCTTACAGTACAGAGCTCTATAGTGTGACCGCTCTTACAGTACAGAGCTCTATAGTGTGACCGCTCTTACAGTACAGAGCTCTATAGTGTGACCGCTCTTACAGTACAGAGCTCTATAGTGTGACCGCTCTTACAGTACAGAGCTCTATAGTGTGACCTCTATTACAGTACAGAGCTCTATAGTGTGACCGCTCTTACAGTACAGAGCTATATAGTGTGACCGCTCTTACAGTACAGAGCTCTATAGTGTGACCGCTCTTACAGTATACAGCTCTATAGTGTGACCGCTCTTACAGTATACAGCTCTATAGTGTGACCGCTCTTACAGTACACAGCTCTATAGTGTGACCGCTCTTACAGTACACAGCTCTATAGTGTGACCGCTCTTACAGTACAGAGCTCTATAGTGTGACCGCTCTTACAGTATACAGCTCTATAGTGTGACCGCTCTTACAGTATACAGCTCTATAGTGTGACCGCTCTTACAGTACACAGCTCTATAGTGTGACCGCTCTTACAGTACACAGCTCTATAGTGTGACCGCTCTTACAGTACACAGCTCTATAGTGTGACCGCTCTTACAGTACAGAGCTCTATAGTGTGACCGCTCTTACAGTACAGAGCTCTATAGTGTGACCGCTCTTACAGTATACAGCTCTATAGTGTGACCGCTCTTACAGTACAGAGCTCTATAGTGTGACCGCTCTTACAGTATACAGCTCTATAGTGTGACCGCTCTTACAGTATACAGCTCTATAGTGTGACCGCTCTTACAGTACAGAGCTCTATAGTGTGACCGCTCTTACAGTACACAGTTCTATAGTGTGACCGCTCTTACAGTACACAGCTCTATAGTGTGACCGCTCTTACAGTACAGAGCTGTATAGTGACCGCTCTTACAGTAGAGACCACCATAGTGTGACCTTTTTTACAGTACAGAGCTCTATAGTGTGACCGCTCTTACAGTACAGAGCTCTATAGTGTGACCTTTTTTACAGTACAGAGCTCTATAGTGTGACCGCTCAGTACGGGGACGTGCCCGTAGATTCATGACAATGATTATTCACAGCGAACTCAGCTAGAGGTAAGTAAGAAACCCAATCCTCCAGATTCTCAGACACAGAGCACCTAAGATATGTCTCAAGCTTCTGGTTCACTCGAATAGCTTGACCATTAGACTGCGGATGAAAGGCTATAGAAAATGAAAGATGGATCCTGAAGCGAGCCCAAAATGTTTTCCAAAATTTAGAAAGAAATTGAACCCCCTGGTCGGACACAATATCAGGAGGAATCACATAGAATTATACGATTTCTTGAATAAAAATTTGCACCAAAGTCTTGCCATTCGGTAAAGGGGATAGCGCAATGAAATGAGACATCTTGCTGAACCTTTCCACCAGCACCAATATTATTATGTTACCTGCCGACACGGGTAGATCAGTGATGAAATCTACTGACAAATGAGTCCATGGACTATTGGGAATTGCCAAAGGTTGAAGAGCCCCAGACGGAGAATTACGTGGGGTCTTAGGACGCGCACAGACACTGCAGGCAGGTACATAATCCCGAACATCCTCGTGTACCCCAGACCACAAAAAATGACTAGTAAGAAGGTCTGGGGTGGCTTTACTACCAGGATGTATGGCCAAGACCAATCATGATGTTCACTCAAAATTCTAAGAATGAGGTTCACAGGGACAATTTACCTGAAGGACAGGAGGCAGCGGCGTCCCCCTGAGCCTCTATGACCTCTTTCTCCAGATCAGAACATATAGTTGCAATAACCGCCCTTTTTGTAGTATAGGAACTAGTTCACCCTTATCTCCTCCCCCCAGGAAAACAAGATAAGGCATCCGCCTGCACAAGGCAATCTTGCACAGCGCAGGCGTGTACTATGGAGGACAGAGAATAAACTTCAGTCCAATATTGCAGCCAGCATGCAGCCAGGGGGTAAGGAAAGGGTGAATCAAAAACCCCAAAACCCCGCCTCCATGGCTGAAGATTGTTCCCTCCAAATTCAGGTGACAGTGTCCCTTTAAGGCATTATCTTGTTCCTGAGTATTTGTAAAACCTGCATGACATGTATCTGATATGATTTGAGGTCAGGCGAATAAATCAATATGTCGTCCAAACAGACTACCACAAATCTATCTTCCAGATGACAGAAAATGTTGTTTGCAAAGTACTGAAAAACGGTGGAGGGAGCATTAGTCAACCCAAGTGGCATGATGAGGTCTTTGTAGTGTCCCTCTGAGGTATTAAAAGCAGTCTTCCACTCATCCCATTCCTTTATATGGATGAGATTATAAGACCCCCCCTGATGTACAGTTAGAAAACCACTTAGCCCTGACAATCTGACTAAAGAGATACAGAATGAGAGGGAGAGGGTATGGACCCCGAACAGTGATCCGATTTTGCTCTCAGAAATCAAGGCAGGGGCATAATCCTTGATCCTTTTTTTTTTTTTTTTAAAGAAAAACCCTGCTGCAACGGGAGACGAGGAAGGTCTGATATAACCTTTAGCCAGAGTTTCAGTGATATAGTCCTTCATGACTGTCTCGCCGGATCTGAGTTGCTCTTAGGCAACTTGGCCCCAGAAATTAAATTAATGGAGCAATCATATGGTCGATGAGGTGGAAATTATTGACAACTCTGTTCCGAGAACACATCCTCAAAATCAGGCAGGTATTCCGGCAAAGACCAAATGGTGACCTTGGCTACACAGGTGCACATGCAGTATTTTTGACAGTAATCGCTTCATCTGAGTCTGCCAGTCCACCACGGGATGTGTAACGTCAGACAAGGTAGTCCAAGGACCAACGGGGTGGGCAAGCCTTCCAACACATAACAATCGATAGATTTCGTGTACATGGCCCCTACTTGCAGATTAAAATTCCTCTGTCTTAAGGGTGCAGAATCGATAGCTATTATAGGTATGGGCTAAGACAATTTATGAGGACTGAGTCCTGGACAAACGGGGCATCAACCAGATTAAACTCCGCCACACTGACCAAAAAGGTTGAAATGACCACCTTACTTTCGTCTAAATGGATCTGCCCACAGAGGAAATATGTATACCCAGATTGGTACCCTCCCCGCATCCTGGGATTCTCAGTGCCCACCCAAATGCCCCATCTTGCCACAAGAAACACACTTCCTCTTTGCGCTGGACTGCAGGAGGACCAGTGCAACGGTTCATCCCACCAAATTGCATAGGTTCCTAGATAGACTCAGCCCTAGATTCCATTGATACTTGACCTCCCACCGAAGATTGAGGTGTATCTTTTTGTCTTCCTCGTAGACGGTGGCCTACTCAGATTGCTAGAGACATGGCCGCCTTCAGGGAGACAGGGGTCCCATAAAGAGCAAAGACATCTTTCATCTTCTCTGAGAGCCCCTGACCAAACTGACTACGGGGAGCGGAATCATTCCACCTAGTATCTGTGGACCACCCATGGAACTCGGAGGAAAACTCCTCCACCTATTGCTTGCCCTGCTGAAGCTAACGTAATTTAGACTCAGCCAGAGGGACACGGTCGAGGTCATCATAAATTAGACACAAAGCATTAAACAATTCCTCGACAGTCAAAAGCAAACTGGGAAACAGAGACTACAATCCCTACCTACATTTCCTTGGGACCCAGGGAATAGGGGTGTAATCTAAAGTACAGTTTGCAGGCCTCCCTAAAAACCACAAACTTATCCCTACCCCCAGTGAACCTATCCTGTGTTCCACGAGGGGTTGCCCAGAGGCAGAAGACCCTAAAGGTACCTTCACACATAACGATTTTGTTAACGATATTGTTGCTTTTTGTGACGTAGCAACGATATCGTTAACGAAATCACTATGCGTGACAGCGACCAACGATCAGGCCCCTGCTGGGAGATCGTTGGTCGCTGGGAATGATCAGGACCTTTTAGCAAAACCCACACTGCTAATAGGAAGGTGAAACAGGTCTAATATGTGCAGGAATTTGTGTAACCAGATGCCGTAATCTTCTGGCCCCTCTCTGTCGCGGTATCCACGTGACTCCATTCTAAAGGCCCCGTCACACATAGCGACGCTTAAGCGATCCCGACAACGATACGACCTGTCAGGGATCGTTGCTGCGTCGCTATGTGGTCGCTGGTGAGATGTCACACAGTGCGATCTCCCCAATGACGCAGCAGCGATGCGGCGACCTGTAGCGACCTGTAGAACGATGCTATTTCATGACGATTCAATGGGACGTCCTGTCAACGAGGTCATTGGTAAGGTGTCAAACACAGCGATGTGTGTTACCCAGCGGGACCTCAACGATCAAAAAACGGTCCAGGCCATTCCGACACGACCAGCGATCTCACAGCAGGGGCCTGATCGCTGCTACGTGTCACACATAGCGAGATCGCTACTGAGGTCGCTGTTGCGTCACAAAACTTGTGACTCAGCAGCGATCTCGCTATGTGTGACGGGGGCTTTACAGTAGAGACCTTCTTAGTGTGACCGATTTTACAGCAGAGACCTCCTAAGGCCGGGATCACACATGCGAGAAACACGTCCGTGTCTCGCATGTGAAATCCAAGCTCTGGCGCCGGCACTTGGGAGCGGAGCGTGCAGCTCCATGTGTTGCTATGCGGCCGCACGCTCCGCTCTGGATTGCCGGCACCAGAGCTTGGATTTCACATGCGAGACACGGACGTTTTTCTCGCATGTGTGATCCCGGCCTTAGTGTGACTTACAGACGTGTTTAGTTTTCCTCAACACCAGTCTCTTTTCTACAACAATAAATATTTCTGACTGTTGATAATTAGAATAAATCTACTATATGATGGTCTAATTCTGTCTGTTTGTCTGTAACGGAAATCCCGCGTCGCTGATTGGTGTCGCCAGTTGCCCGTGACCAATCAGCGACAGGCGCAGTCCGGCCGTGAATTGGCGCGGGATTTGAACCACGCTTCGCTGATTGGTCGCGCCCGGCCAATTTATTTGGAATTGAATTTATTCTTAAATTCATTTATGAAGAATTGATTTATTCTTAAATCTTCATAAATAAACTACATACATATTCTAGAATACCCGATGTATTAGAATAGGGCCACCATCTAGTAAAATAATAACAGAGTAAACAATAAAAATGAAACAAAAGTTAAACTAACGAAACACAAATATTTACTTAATGTTCTGATGATAAGAGACAGCACTCTCTAGATAATCGATCCACAACCTGCGGATTGGTGGCCACATGTGGCTCGTAGGACCATGATGTGTGGCTTATGGCTGTTTGTCACATTTGTACATTAGCACCTGGTATAATGTGCAGCTATGAAGTGCAGGACTCCGGGTGACTTGTGAATAGCAGATCTGGATGTGCATATACTGACCGTGAGGTCGGAGACAAAGTAAGTGATAAACTGGACATAGGATGATACAGTCACATCCAGGATGTAAACATACTGCCCAGTGTGACTTCTGCAGGAAAGCTTTGGCCCCATTATATCGATAATGGGGGCTCTGGGTACCAGTACTAGGGGGCCCTGGACATCAATACTTGGGGGGGGCTCAGGATGTCACTGCTCAGGGGGCTCTGGGTACCAGTACTAGGGGGCTCAGGATATCACTACCTAGGGGGGCTCTGGATGTCACTACTCAGGGGGCTCTGGATGTCACTACTCGGGGAGGGGGCTCTGGGACTCTTGATGTCACTACTGGGGTCTCTGGGTGCCACTAATTGGGGGGGCTCTGTATGTCACTACTCATGGACTCTGGATGTCACTATTTGGGGGCTCTGGGTGCCACTGGGGTCTCTGAATGTGGCTCTCAAAGTAAGACAGGTTGTGGATCGCTGCTTTGGCCAGAGGAGAGTTTTCTTTAGGTAGGGGGAGGTTAACTGTAGATAGGGGGCAGTGTACAAGTGGGGGCAGTGTATAAGCGGGGGCAGTGTATAAGCGGGGGCAGTGTATAAGCGGGGGCAGTGTATAAGCGGGGGCAGTGTATAAGCGGGGGCAGTGTATAAGCGGGGGCAGTGTATAAGCGGGGGCAGTGTATAAGCGGGGGCAGTGTATAAGCGGGGGCAGTGTATAAGCGGGGGCAGTGTATAAGCGGGGGCAGTGTATAAGCGGGGGCAGTGTATAAGCGGGGGCAGCCTCCTGGTGATAGCGGCCAGTCTCTCACAGATAGGGGGCAGTATTGAACAAGGCCTCCTTTATGCTCAGCAGTAATGACACGGTTACTAATCAGCACATAATACGCGGCTGCAGTATGAACGCCCCGGGGTTCTGGCTGCCATGACGGGTTGCAGTGATTTTTCTTAGACGTCTGCAAGCTCCTTGTTTTTTGTTCCAGTGTCTTCCACAAAGAGTCAAAGTTCATCTGAAAGTTCTCCCGAGCTTCCTCTGCTCAGTATTCCCAGGAAAGAAGAACCGTGAGCGTCCCATGTCGTCAATTAAAATGTGAATGGTCACCTGTTGTGCCCCATGTCTCTAGACAAACACATTCAATGCAACAATAAAAAAATGTCATGCATAATTACAGCTGCATTTCATGGCCGGGACTGGAGAATAGTCCCCCATTGTGAGCGGGAAATGCTGTGCGGCACAATGACCTCTCCATGCGCCAAATTCCCAAGACTTCTGTCTTCAGGACGAGAAAGATGCAGAGACATCCACAACCTGATGTGCAGCGAATCCTGACCGGGGCCCCGCGCGGGCCGAGACACAGAGGAAGGGGACGGCGTCCGTGCAGACCGGGGCCCTGGATGTCGGCCCCTTGGGGTTCAGCTTTCCTTCACGCAAGACCGTCAGTAATTTCATTGGTTGCTCCAAACTACATCCACGTGACATCTCCTGCCGATCACTCTCCCCCGATCATGGCTGGATGAAAATCAGCAAAGATCAACAGTGACCACGAGAGCGGAGGCGCTGCAGACGATCAATCAGAGGCGCTGCAAACGATCAGAGGCGCTGCAGACAATCAATCAGAGGCACTGCAGACGATCAATCAGAGGAACTGCAGACGGTCAATCAGAGGCGCTGCAGACGATCAATCAGAGGCGCTGCAGACGATCAATCAGGGGTGCTGCAGACGATTAATCAGAGGCGATGCAGACGATTAATCAGAGGCGCTGCAGACGATCAATCAGAGGAGCTGCAGACGATTAATCAGAGGCGCTGCAGACAATTAATCAGAGGCGCTGCAGATGGTCAATCAGAAGCGCTGCTGACTATCAATCAGAGGCGCTGCAGACGATCAATCAGAGGCGCTGCAGACGATTAATCAGAGGCGCTGCAAATGATCAATCAGAGGCGATGCAGATCATTAATCCGAGGCGCTGCAGACGATTAATCAGAGGTGCTGCAGACGATCAATCAGGGGTACTGAAGGCGATTAATCAGAGGTGCTGCAGACGATCAGAGGCGCTGCAGACGATTAATCAGAGGCGCTGCAGACGATCAATGAGAGGCACTGCAGACGATCAATCGGAGGCGCTGCAGACAATCAGAGGCGCTGCAGACAATTAATCAGAGGCGCTGCAGACGATCAATCAGGGGTACTGAAGACGATTAATCAGAGGTGCTGCAGACGATCAGAGGCGCTGCAGATGATCAATCAGAGGCGCTGCAGACGATCAATGAGAGGCACTGCAGACGATCAATCGGAGGCGCTGCAGACAATCAGAGGTGCTGCAGACAATTAATCAGAGGCGCTGCAGACGATCAATCAGAGGCGCTGCAGATGATCAATCAGAGGCGCTGCAGACAATTAACCAGAGGCGCTGTAGATGATCAATCAGAGGCGCTGCAGACAATCAATCAGAGGCGCTGCAGACAATCAATCAGGGGTGCTGCAGACGATCAATCAGGGGTGCTGCAGACGATCAATCAGAGGCGCTGCAGACGATCAATCAGAGGCGCTGCAGACGATCAATCAGAGGCGCTGCAGACGATCAATCAGAGGCGCTGCAGACGATCAATCGGGGTGCTGCAGATGATTAATCAGAGAAATAATGTTTTCTCTGGATTTTATCACATTTACATCCTGGACCACAGCGTTAACCGCATGACAGAACTCGTGAGCCGCCGCAGTGTCATGTCATGTGACATTAGGTGATGGCGGCAATATGTGCGCTACTACACGATAGGAAAGAGGCGGAAGAATCAGGCGTCTCCTCTGTTCCGTCACAGCCTGACTCCCCTCCTTCCTCCGACTTTACCCCTTTGTGAATTTCCTTCTTCCATCACTTATTCTTTTATTTCATTCACTACTTTATTTATTCCTTCAAACTTTTCCTCCTTTTTTAAGTTTCTACTTCAATCATCTTTTCCTGCACTCGTTCTTTCCTTCCATCAATAACATCTTCATTTATTCATTCTTTAATGCCTTCTCTTCCTCCCTTCTTCGTTCCTTTTATTTATTTCATGTTTTATTCACTACTTTCTTTATAAAATACTTTTTCCTTAATTTTTTTTTTCACTTCTTCCTGACTTTATTCCTTCTCTCCTTCTTCCATTGCAGTTGTTAGAATTCCAACATTATTGTATTTTTGTGACTTTCTTCTCACAGTCGCAGTAACTTCAGGGTCGCAATGCGACTCCATTCACTTGTGTCGTGTTGCGATGAAGCAGCTGCACCAAACAAACCGAAATCGCATGACAGGTGTTAAGGCCACAGTTACTCTGTATTCCCAGTCCTATTCATTCATTCATTCATTCATTCATTCTTTACTTCCTTTTATCTTTACTTTCTTTACTATTTTCTTTATTGCTTCTTTTCTTCATCCTTCTTCGCTTACTTACTTTCACTGCTTTTTCCTTCCTTCCTTCTTATATTTACTACTTCCTTTCTTCATTAACTTTCTTCTTCGTTTTTACATTTTTTCTTTCCTTCTTACATTTACTACTTCCTTCCTTTTCATTCATTCAATTATTACTTCCATTATACATATTGTACTTCTGTTGTTTATTTACAAATTCCTTCTTATCCTTCTTTCATTTCCTTTTACCCTTCCTTCCTGCCATCTATCCTTCTTTTTATCCTTCCTTCCCTTCCTTCTATCCTTCCTTCCCTTTTATCCTTCCTTCCATCCTTCATTCCTCACTTCCCTTATAATAATAATAATAATAATTTTTATTTATATAGCGCCAACATATTCCGCAGCGCTTTACAAATTATAGAGGGGACTTGTACAGACAATAGACATTACAGCATAACAGAAATACAGTTCAAAACAGATACCAGGAGGAGTGAGGGCCCTGCTGCTCGCAAGCTACAAACTATGAGGAAAAGGGGAGACACGAGAGGTGGATGGTAACAATTGCTATAGTTATTCGGACCGGCCATAGTGTAAGGCTCAGGTGTTCATGTAAAGCTTGTAGGGATTTCACTCACTCAGCTGCGACGGCTGACACTCAGGAGACGTGTTCCTTTAAAGTTCACTGGGTTTATTGCTTCATAAACCATGTGGCAAACAACAGAAAACAAATAGCCTTTGGTTCAGGTAAAGAAAAACAAGTGTCCAGTTCATCCGGCTCAGTCCTGAAGCCGTAACACACTCAGGAGGGTTTCACCTCCACACATACCTACCTGTGTTAAGCATTAGGCTTTCTTTTATATGTCTAACCACACCCAGAACCCATCACATGACCAGACATGTGGTTGTGACATCACCACAGGTCCTGAAACACATATAGGTAGCCATGGTTACATCACAGCAACAAGCCATCTATAAGACACATATCTCCCATCGATTAGACATCCTTTAGCCACGCTACATACCTCCCCCCTCTGCCTAAAGCTGTGGGGCTTGGCAATTTCTCCCACTAGACAAGGGATTCTTGACAGGGCATCAGCATTACCGTGCAGCTTTCCGGCCCTATGTTCCACATGGAAACAGAAGTCCTGCAGGGCTAAGAACCAACGGGTGACCCTAGCATTTCTACCCTTCGTTTCCCTCATCCACCTAAGTGGGGCATGGTCGGATATCAGTCTAAATTTACGTCCCAGCAAATAGTACTGTAATGTGTCGACTGCCCATTTTATGGCCAAGCACTCCTTTTCAACGACTGAGTAGTTCTTTTCAGACGAGGACAGCTTCCTACTCAGATAGAGAACAGGATGCTCCTCTCCATGTAGTTCTTGGGAAAGGACTGCTCCCACCCCAACATCTGAGGCATCTGTCTGAAGAATAAACTCTTTCTTGAAGTTTGGGGCCATCAGAACGGGTTGCTTACATAAAGCCTCTTTCATTTCTTGGAAGGCTGAATCTGTTTCTTCGGACCACTTAACCATTACTGATTTTGTCCCTTTTAGCAGGTCAGTCAGAGGCGCCGCCATTGTGGCGAAGTTTGGGATGAACCTCCTGTAATATCCCACGATTCCCAGGAAGGCTTTAACTTGCTTCTTGGAAACTGGTTTTGGCCATGTTTGAATTGCCTCCACTTTACTGATTTGGGGTTTTATTTCTCCATGACCCACTATGTATCCAAGGTACTTAGCTTCTTCTTTACCCAATGCACACTTCTTCGGGTTTATTGTAAATCCGGCCTCTCTTATAGCATCAAACACTGCTTGGACTTTCTCCAGATGACTCTCCCAGTCCGGGCTAAAGATGACGATATCATCTAGGTACGCAGCAGCGTATGCCTTGTGGGGTGCAAGGACTCTATCCATAGCCCTTTGGAAGGTGGCCGGAGCTCCCTGTAGGCCAAATGGCATCCGGACATACTGGAAGCATCCATCTGGTGTAGAAAACGCCGTCTTCTCCTTGGCTTCCTGTGCCATGGGGATCTGCCAATACCCCTTCGTCAAATCCAAGGTGGTTATGTACCTGGCGGGCCCAAGCCTTTCGATGAGCTCATCAACTCGGGGCATGGGATATGCGTCGAACTTGGAGACCTCATTCAACTTCCTATAGTCGTTGCAAAATCTCCACTCCCCATCAGGTTTTGGGACCAGGACAATTGGGCTCGACCAACCGCTCTTGGATTCCTCAATGACTCCAAGCTTCAACATACGCTCCACTTCCTTGGAGACTATTTCTCGAAGGGCCTCAGGAATTCTATAGGGCTTCACGTTCACGCGCACATGGGGCTCTGTCAGGACCTCATGCTCTATGACCTTCGTGTACCCAGGCAACTCGGAAAACAGGTCCCTGTTTTTCTGGAGTAACTCCCGGCATTGCTGTTTCTGGGACTCCGATAGCGTCTCCGCTATAGTAACCGCTCCAACCTCATCTTCTGGGTTGCTTAACAATGATGGAGTTACTGTCGGCTCTCTATCTTGCCACGGCTTGATAAGGTTGACATGGTATACTTGGAATGGTTTCCGTCTTCCTGGTTGGTGAATTTTATAGTTTACTTCACCAAGTTTCTCGACAACCTCATATGGCCCTTGCCATTTGGCCAAGAACTTGCTTTCCACTGTCGGAACTAACACAAGAACTCGGTCTCCCGGATTGAATTGCCTCACTCTTGCAGACCGGTTGTAGACCCTGGCCTGAGCTTCTTGTGCTTGGAGAAGGTGTTCTTTCACGATAGGCATCACCTTTGCAATCCTCTGCTGCATCAGGGCCACATGCTCAATGACGCTTCTGTGGGGCGTGACTTCGGCTTCCCAGGTTTCCTTGGCTATATCCAGGAGTCCTCGTGGATGTCGGCCATACAGAAGCTCAAACGGTGAGAAACCTGTGGAGGCCTGTGGAACTTCACGAATGGAAAACATCAAATAGGGTAAGAGACAATCCCAGTCTCTACCGTCTTTCTCTATAGCTTTTCTCAGCATGCTCTTCAGTTTCTTGTTAAATCTCTCAACAAGGCCATCTGACTGGGGATGGTACACCGAGGTCCTCAACTGGGAGATTTTCAGGGCTTTGCATAGTTCCCTCATCACCTTGCTCATGAAAGGTGTCCCCTGGTCAGTCAGGATCTCCTTCGGCAGACCTGTCCGGGAAAAGACATGGACCAACTCGCGAGCTATACTCTTTGAAGAAGAATTTCTCAAGGGAATTGCCTCAGGATAGCGTGTGGCGTAGTCCAGGATGACTAATATATACTGATGGCCCCGGGCTGATTTAACTAAGGGACCGACCAAGTCCATGGCAATTCTCTCGAATGGCACCTCAATAATGGGCAGTGGCACAAGGGGGTTCCGGAAATGAGGAGTGGGAGCAGTTAGCTGACATGTAGGGCAGGACCTGCAATAGTTCACTATTTCCCGGTGGCACCCAGGCCAATAGAACCTCTGCACAACCCGTTCCTGCGTTTTTTCCACCCCTAGGTGTCCACCCAAGATGTGTGAATGGGCCATGTCCAACACCTTCCGTCTATATGGACCCGGCACTACCAACTGCTCTACCAACTCCTCCCTTATTTTCGTGACCCGGTACAACAACTCCCTGCTCATTAGAAAATGGGGAAATCTTGTGTCTGCCCCCGGCTCCTGTACCACCCCGTCAATAACTGTGACATTATTAAAGGCTTCCCTCAGAGTGGGGTCCCTATGTTGGGCAGTCCCAAAATTTTCACCGGATACCTCTAACTCCAGAATGTCAGATGCAGGGGACACTTCCTCCTCATCTCCAGCCAGGACACAAAAAGGAAATCTGACTCTGGGTGTGGCACCACCCTTCCCGGGTTCACTGGTTCCCTACTCTTGCTAGGGAGCTCAGAACCTTTCCCCCACAAATCCCAAAACAAACAGAAATCCCGGCCAATAATTATAGGGTGCAACAAGTCCTGAACGACGCCGACTATGTGGGACTCCGTGCCACATGTCGTTTCAATGTTCACACTGGCCACAGGGTAGTCCTTTGCATCACCATGTATGCACCGCACTCCGACCTTCTTTCCCGGGAGCAGGTGGAGAGGAAAAGTGGCCCTCACCAGGGCCACTAGGCTCCCCGAGTCTAACAGTGCCGTTACTGCTTGACCGTTCACCTTCACGGGACATGCTTGAGGTCCCTCGTTGGGCGGAGAGTTCACACTGCAAGCTGGATACGCATAGTATGAACAACGGCGTCCCATGCTGCAGTCCATCTGCTCAGTGGTTTGGGAACAACGGGCAGCTATATGTCCTGGCTTGTGGCACCTCCAACAAATAATATCACCCGTGGGGACCTTGGACACCACCTCCCCCGCCCTTTGTGACCTTGGACGCACCACCCCTTTTTGGGACTCAGCTGCCTTCTGGGATCCCCAGTACGGCATGGGCTGCCTCCCGAAGGAGCCTTCCAACCCTTGGTACCTCTCAACCAGTCCGATCAGCTCGTCGGCATTCTGGGGATCACCCTGGGCAACCCAAGACTGTATAGGCCTCGGGAGGGAATGGACAAACCGATCCATCATCACCCGTTCTACCATCTGTGCAGGCGCAGAGGACTCTGGCTGCAGCCATTTCTGGACCAGGTGCAACAGATCAAACATTTGGGAACGAGGTGGTTTGTCCCGGTGATAGCCCCAGGAGTGAACTCGCTGTGCCCTGACAGTCAGTGTCACCCCCAAACGTGCGAGAATCTCGGCTTTCAATTTGTGATACTCTTTGGCATCCTGCAAGGTCAAATCATAGTACGCCTTCTGGGGTTCTCCCGTCAGGTATGGCGCAAGTACCTCTGCCCACTGCTCTGGCGGAAGTTTTTCCCTCTCAGCGACCCTCTCAAACACCGTCAGGAAGGCCTCAACATCATCCCCGGGAGTCATTTTCTGCAATGCGCGTCTTACCGTTTTCCGGACGTGGGTGTCATCAGCCAAACCTGGGGATGGGGCGCTCGCCTTGCCCTGGATGGCGGTTGCCAGAAGCTGTATCTGCTGCTGATGCTCCTGCTGGCTCTGCTGCATCTGCTGCCGCTGCTCCTGCTGGCTCTGCTGCATCTGCTGCTGGCTCTGTTGCATCTGCTGCCGTTGCTCCTGCTGGCTCTGTTGTATCTGCTGCATCAACAGCCTGTTGGTCTCTTGCTGCCTTTTCTCCTGCTGTGACTGCATCTGGACCAATTGTTTCAGCAGGTCCTCCATTTTCTCCGGCAATGCTTGCTGGCTTGCAACAGCCTTGACCCAGGACATTCAAAATAAACTCACGTCTCCGCTGGGAACGCTGCCCGCATTCTCCACCAATTGTAGGGATTTCACTCACTCAGCTGCGACGGCTGACACTCAGGAGACGTGTTCCTTTAAAGTTCACTGGGTTTATTGCTTCATAAACCATGTGGCAAACAACAGAAAACAAATAGCCTTTGGTTCAGGTAAAGAAAAACAAGTGTCCAGTTCATCCGGCTCAGTCCTGAAGCCGTAACACACTCAGGAGGGTTTCACCTCCACACATATCTACCTGTGTTAAGCATTAGGCTTTCTTTTATATGTCTAACCACACCCAGAACCCATCACATGACCAGACATGTGGTTGTGACATCACCACAGGTCCTGAAACACGTATAGGTAGCCATGGTTACATCACAGCAACAAGCCATCTATAAGACACATATCTCCCATCGATTAGACATCCTTTAGCCACGCTACAAGCTGCATGAACCAGTTAACTGCCTAAGTATGTAGCAGTACAGACACAGAGGGCTAATACTGCATAAAGTGACTGAGAACATGATGCGAGGAACCTTTTTTTTTTTTTTTTTTATAAATAGGCCACACAGGGATCGTTAGGTTAATGCATTGAGGCGGTAGGCCAGTCTGAACAAATGAGTTTTTAGGGCACGCTTAAAACTGTGGGGATTGGGGATTAATCGTATTAACCTAGGTAGTGCATTCCAAAGAATCGGCGCAGCACGTGTAAAGTCTTGGAGACGGGAGTGGGAGGTTCTGATTATTGAGGATGCTAACCTGAGGTCATTAGCGGAGCGGAGGGCACGGGTAGGGTGGTAGACTGATACCAGGGAGGAGATGTAGGGTGGTGCTGAGCCATGGAGTGCTTTGTGGGTGAGGGTAGTAGTTTTGTACTGGATTCTGGAGTGGATGGGTAGCCAGTGTAATGACTGGCACAGGGTAGAGGCATCGGTGTAACGGTTGGTGAGGAATATGATCCTGGCTGCAGCATTCAGGACAGATTGGAGCGGGGAGAGTTTGGTAAGAGGGAGGCCGATTAGTAGAGAGTTACAATAGTCCAGACGAGAATGAATAAGTGAAACAGTAAGAGTTTTTGCAGAGTCGAAAGTAAGAAAAGGGCGAATTCTAGAAATGTTTTTGAGATGCAGGTAAGAAGAGCGAGCCAGTGATCGGATGTGGGGGGTGAATGACAGGTCAGAATCAAGGATGACCCCAAGGCAGCGGGCATGTTGCTTTGGAGTAATGGTGGAACCGCACACGGAGATGGCAATGTCAGGCAAAGGTAGGTTAGTAGAGGGAGAGAACACGAGGAGTTCAGTTTTTGACAGGTTCAGTTTCAGATAGAGGGAGGACATGATGTTAGAGACAGCGGTAAGATAATCACTGGTGTTTTCTAATAAGGCAGGCGTGATAACAGGAGAAGAAGTGTATAATTGGGTGTCGTCAGCATAGAGATGGTACTGGAAACCAAATCTACTGATTGTTTGTCCAATAGGGGCAGTATACAACGAGAAGAGGAGGGGGCCTAGGACTGATCCTTGAGGAACCCCAACAGTAAGGGGAAGGTGAGAGGAGGAGGAACCAGCGAAACATACAGTGAAGGATCGGTCAGAGAGATAGGAGGAGAACCAGGAGAGAACGGTGTCCTTGAGGCCGATGGAGCGGAGCATAGTGAGGAGGAGCTGATGATCCACAGTATCGAATGCTGCAGAGAGATCCAAGAGAATTAGCATGGAGTAGTGACCATTAGATTTAGCTGTTAGTAGGTCATTAGAGACTTTAGTGAGGGCAGTTTCAGTAGAGTGTAAAGAGCGGAAACCAGATTGAAGAGGGTCAAGAAGAGAGTTATCTGAGAGATAGCGGGTAAGACGGGAGTGGACCAGGCGTTCGAGGAGTTTAGAGATGAAGGGAAGATTAGAGACAGGTCTATAATTTGCGGCACAGTTTTGATCGAGGGATGGTTTTTTAAGTAATGGATGTATGATGGCATGCTTAAATGAGGAGGGAAAAATACCGGAAGTGAGGGAAAGGTTGAATATTTTTGTTAGGTGAGAGGTGACAGCCGGGGAGAGGGACTGGAGGAGATGTGACGGAATGGGGTCACTGGTGCAAGTGGTCCCTTCCTTCCTTCTATCCTTCCTTCCCTTTTACCCTTCCTTCCTTCTATCCTTCATTCCTCACTTCTATCCTTCCTCCCTTCCTTCCTTCTATCCTTCCTTCCCTTTTATCCTTCCTTCTATCCTTCATTCCTCACTTCTATCCTTCCTCCCTTCTCTTCTTTCCCTTCTACCCTTCCTTTCTTCTATCCTTTTCCTTCCCTTCTATCCTTAGTCCCTTCCTTCTATCCTTCATGCCTGCCTTCCTTCCCTCCTTCCTTCTATCCTTCTTTCTCGTCTATCCTTAGCCCCTTCCTTCCATCCTTCATTCCTCCCTTCCTTCTATCCTTCCTTCTCATCTATCCTTAGCCCCTTCCTTCCATCCTTCATTCCTCCCTTCCTTCTATCCTTCCTTCTAGTCTATCCTTAGCCCCTTCCTTCTATCCTTCATTCCTCCCTTCCCTTCCTTCCCTTTTACTCTTCCTTCTCTTGTACCCTTCATTCCTCCCTTCCCTCCCTTCCTTCCTTTCCCTTCTACCCTTCCTTCTTTTTCCCTTCCTTCTATCCTTCCTCCCTTTCCCTTATACCCTTCCTTCTTTTCCCTACTTTCCTTCTATCCATCCTTCCTTCTCTTCTACCCTTAGTCCTTTCCTTCCTTCTATCCTTCATTCCTCCCTTCCCTTCCTTCCTACTACCCTTTCTTCCCTTTTACCCTTCCTTCATCCCTTCCCTTCCTTCCTCACTTCCCGTCTTTCCCTTCTTCCCTTCCTTCTTTTCCCTACCTTCCTTCTATCCATCCTTCCTTCTTTCCATCACAGATCTGTGTTTGTATAGACAAGCAGTGATAATCAGACCAGTTACAAAGTAACAAACCCTCCGACTCCGCCAGCAAAACCCCCAGAAATTGAGCTCCAGTCGGGATGAATGGGAAATCCCTTTAGTTGATCATTCAGCAGATTAGTAAATATAAAGAAATGAGTAAATCTGACATAAATATCGCCAAGCACGTTTATCAGATACACCAGGGTCCTGGAATCTGTGCCCGTCCGCTGGGCCTCTAACACTCCGAACCTTTCACACTGGTCTGGGGGTGACTTTAGTCGCTCGCTCGTGATAATCTCACGTTGGGCACAGACTGCCGCTCAGCTCCTGCTTGATCATAAGACGAAACCATTTGTTGTGCCGCAGTAAGAACGAAACAGCTGAGTGTTTATGGAGAAGACTCGTTACATTGTAACCACAGTTTCACTTTCGGAGTCATTATGATTTACATAAGGCTCGACTTCTGGATTTAGGTTGTGACTCGGGTTGATCGAACAGCTTTGGATAACCGGGATCCCTGGAGCGATGATCAGCTGTCCGGCTCCGCCGCTGCATGTGTCCCGGCCGAGTGACAGCCTGTTTGTTGGGCTCTCCATCATGTGTTGTGACAGTCGCACAGCCGCGACACATGCGGAGCCGGACAGCTGATTATCAGCAGCGCTCCAGGTATCCGGGTTACCGCTGCAGCTATTCGGATAAGCAGTTATCTGAAGGTGGTCGCTCATCCCTAGTTGTGACAGATCCAATGCAAGACACATTTATCTGTCAGCGATAATAGCAGCAATCAGCTCTTCAAATACTGACTACTGCTACGCCAAACGGAACAAGCAAAGCTGCAGGGTAAAGCATGGTGGAGATGACAGCTTGGTACTGGGAGAAGTTGGGTGTCAGACTCAATGCAGGTGATATAGTAAAACCCGTGGTGCAGACTCATGCTGGATTTGATGGGTCAGATTTTCTGCAGAATTTTCTTGAACAAAACTGGACTTTTTCTGTAGGAAATCCGCATGCGGTTTTTGCACGTTTTTTGTGCGTTTTTCTCCGGAGCTTCCCAATGCATTAAATAGCGGCAAAAACGCGAAAAATCCACAAAATTAATGAACATGCTGATTTTTTTTACCGCGGAAAAAAAACCCATCATGTCCACAAAAATTGCAGAGTGCATTAAAAATGATGGGATGCTTATGTATGCATTTTTTCAGCGGAAAACGGACAAAAAAACACGACAAATCCTGAACGTGTGCACATAGCTTTAAGGAGCAGCTACAAATGCATCTTCTACAGACGTGGTCTTCAACCTATAGATCACCAGTTGGGGTAAGTTCACACTGGGCGTTTTTTCAGCTTATTGTTTCTGCAGCAAAAAACCTGATCTCTTGGCAGGAAAGAAGCTGCAGAATGATTTTCTTGATTTTTTGCAGCGGTTTTAGTATGCTAGATTTGTCTCCTGTGCATGCTCAGAAAGTTTAATATTGAAAAAAAAGTCCTATTCCAAAGATTGAAGTTTTGTTAAAAAAAAAAAAAAACCGCTGCAAGAAACGACACTTGTGTTTTTTCACTGTTTTTTCACCACCCATTCAATTCAATGGGTGAAAAACGCTGCAAAAACGCTGAAAGTAGTGACATCCTCTATGTCCAAAAACCACAGCAAAGCAAAAAATACTGATGACAAAAAAAACAAAACAATGTGTGTCTATGAGATTTCTGAAATCTGGCACTGTAAAATGCACCTGAAAATTAGCATTAAAATGCAGCAAAAACCCCCAGTGTGAACTTCGCCTTATTGTGAAGCTACAACCCTGATCATGAGCTGCCGAATGCATGCTGGGAGTTGCAGGTTTGCAACAGTCTCAGCTTAGGCTTCTTTCACACTAGCGTCGGAATCTCCCCGTCGCAATGCGTCAGGGAGAGATTCCGACGCAAGCGTTTAACGCACTGCACAACGGAGGCAGCGGATGCATTTCTCTGGCGCATCCGCTGCCCCATTGTGAGGTGCGGGGAGGTGGGGGCGGAGTTCCGGCCGCGCATGCGTGGTCGGAAAAAGCGGTCCATCAGGAGCAAAAAACGTTACATGTAGCGTTTTTTGCTCCCAACGGTCCACAAAAGCACGACGCATCCGTCGCTCGACGGATGCGACGTGTGGCAATCCGTCGCAAATGCGTCGTCAATACAAGTCTATGGGGAAAAAACGCATCCTGCAAGTACTTTTGCAGGATGCGTTTTTTCTGCTAAACGACGCATTGCGGCGGATTGCAGAAAACGCTAGTGTGAAAGTAGCCTTAGAATCAGTTTCCCTGGAGAAAACGCGACTTTCTGCGCCAGCTCCCAGATCCGTGTACTGAGAGGGTACCGATATCCCACCACAGCCCCCACTATGCTACATAGACAGAGATTCTTCTGGGTGGACATCCCCTTTAAGTTCACCAACTCCATAAACAAGGGACAGTGACAGCCGCAATGTGCAGCACCGGGCAGCAGGATTTTCCCATGGTGGATACAATAAGTCACAATATGGCCTTTTGTTTCAACATTAGAAAAATATTATACTTGTGGTTTCCTCAGCGTATTTCTCCATTCTTCAATACAAGTAAAGTTCCTCATTACAAGCTGAGTAGGAAGTGGTTGAATGTTGGGCAAGCTGGATTTTATATTAACCTTATACAACATTAGAATCGGCAGTGAAACCGAGGTCAGTATGCCACTGACGAGTCTCGGGGCCGGCGGCAGAAGAGATCACTATCTAAGGCTGGTATCACACTTGCGTTTCAAAACGCATGCATTTTTTTAAAAAAACGCATGGTGAAAAAACGCATGCAAACGCTGCGTTTTTTTGACGCATGCGTTTTTGCATGTGGTGAAAAAAACGCGGCGTTTTGACGCGTTTACATGCGTTTTTTCATGCGTTTGCGTTTTTTAAACGCATGCTGAGAAATGTGTGTCAGCTGCCAATCATCAAAATAAAGTAAAAAACCCACTATAAACAGAAATAGTTAGGGTTAGGGGTAGGGATCATAACCCTAACCCTAAAGGGATCCTAACCCTACCCCTAACCCTAAGCCTAAAGGGATCCTAACCCTAAAGGGATTAGGGTTAGGGGTAGGGTTAGGGTTAGACTCCCGTTAGGGTTAGGGGTAGGGGTAGGGTTAGGGATAGGGTTAGGATCCCTTTAGGGTTATGGTTAGGGTTAGGGATAGGGTTAGGGACAGGGTTAGGATCCCTTTAGGGTTAGGGTTCGGATCCCTTTAGGGTTAGGGTTAGGATCCCTTTATCACCTTTATGGTGGGCGGTGGCATATCAGTGTGTTTTCTGTTTTTTTTTTTAATAAAAACGCATGCATTTTTAACGCAAACAAACGCATGTGCTTAAAAACGCATGCGTTTACATAGACATCAATCGGTTTTTTTGCCGCAAAAAAACGCCGCTAAAATTACTACATGTTGCATTTCTGCAACACAACGCATGCAGAGAAAAAACGCATGTGTTGCAAAAACGCGTCAAAACGCATGCAAAAAAAGCATGCATTTTTAATGTTAAATATAGGGGGGGAAAGCATGCGTTTTTTTGCGTTTTTTACCGCAAAAAAAAAAAACCGCAAATGTGAAACCAGCCTAATGTCCAATAGGACGATTTCCCCAGCACATCTCTGGAGCAATTCCACTCCCTGCGGTTAAACTTCTCTCGAAATGAAATTAATTTCAGGATTGCCTCCCTAAACTGAGGACAATTATGTCACCACCAAAATAAACTGGCAGATTGTTTCAATTTCAATCCCATCTCAATGTTATACAGTCTCCAGCCATGAACTTGTTACACTAAAATGAGGAAGGGGGGGGGGGAATACAGAAATAAACTGAACACAATGTACAAAGCTGCAACAAACAATGGATTCCAGCACTGAGAGACGTATTCCTAAATTAAAGAGAAAGAGCGCCGAATGTGCCGCCCCAATACGCGACATAACAGATACTGAAAGCCGTAAACATCATCAAGCGGTTCCGACGGGATCCGCAGACCCCAGTTATGTCCCACTCAGTCCTGAGCAGTCCTGTTAGAATTGGTTAAATAAATCCAACATTACTTACTACTTTTTCAAAAACTTTTCAGAGCCTGACAATACTTCGTATACACGCATGCTTGGAAAGCCAAATGTTACATTACGGATAAAATAAAATCTGGGAATAATTCGGGAATCTTACAGGATAGCTGCACAATATAAACATTTGGAAAGATTTAGTAAGCAACATGTATCACAATTTGGGCTGAAATGTTGCCCAAAAGCTGCCTTACATGACATACGTATGACTTTTTGACAATTTTACTTTACTCTAAACAGTTTTGAAAAGTGTCCTGAAAAGGGGGTAAGAGAAGTTGGAAAATACGCCAGAACTATTGATGGTGTGCAACATTACAATGTCACAAAGCATTGGTGCAAAGTAAAGAGACCGTTGACTTGTCAAAGGATTCGAAGTGCAGCTCCCTTTCAATATACTTTTTGCAATGAACCAAACGCCCAGGTGTCATCTGTTAAATGCAGATATGGGAATATGTGCTCAGTAATCGGCTCGCCTCGCTCATAATTCTTCTCTATACACACAGGACACCAGCAGAACACAGAGCTGGCTGTTATTTTTGACTTGTCAGTGACAATGTGCATGAAAATTGAAGCTTTTAGGCCAAAAAGTACAATCTGTCGAGCACTCGGCCTCACGTTCCAGATGTTCCACTGAGAGCCCTTTCCAAATAATAAAATGTGCAAAACAACTTAAGGAAAGACGAAGCACAGAGCTAAGGAACAATCTGTCAAAACTCAATTATTAGCCGTCCACAAAATCTGTGTTGTCACATCCAGCAGCAGCTGTAGGGGCCGAGCGGGGGAACAGCTTCACAGATACAAGTAACAGGTAGGGTATGTCTATACTACTCTGCACTGCAGCTGGTCTAACCAGTCAGCCATGTGAAAACCAACAGTTGTAATCGGGGACATTCAGAGACCATGGAGGGTTGATTGAATATCAATGCGATATAATAATATTCATACCTGAAACTAGAAAATAAGAACTAATCAATGAAGGAACTGAAGCTAAAATATTCAAGAGAAATTAGATGCTGAGATGCACCAGGAGACAACTTATTGATCCTATAGAGGGGACTGCCATGGGGTTTGACTTAACCCAAACTTCCTCTAATCACCAAATTCTTTACTATGTAGAGATGTCACATGCAAGTGAATGAATACATGACACAATAAGTCAGAATCAATGAGGTATAATAAGAGATTAAACCAGAAAAGATAAACCAATCAATGAAAGAACTGAATTTAAAATATGAAAGATGTAAAAGCTTAATCTGATGTTACAAATGAGAGATTCACCAGAAGACTATAAAGGGGATGGCCATGGGGCTAGACACTACCTTTACTATGTAGCGGTGTCACATGTATGTTAATTATATTATAGCACTACAGAATATGTCAATATCAAATCAAAGAGATATAGGAAAAGAGGAAACCAGAAAATGAACTAAGCAATGAAAGAACTAAAAAAAAAGAATTCTCCATACACATCAGTTAGAAGCTATCTCAAACAGCCATAATGAATGACTGTTAGTTGCCTTGGTGACATTAATGTTTTTTTTACTAATACCAGTCGGATAAACATTCATCATCGACCAAAATATCTATAGGGCATGTTATATATTTTCATAATCACTGGCTGTATCTTCAATTGAAAAAAAATCTAACATGGTCGATGTATTTTGTATCCTTTTTTTACCATCTATAAACAATCACTTGTTTGACAAATGTATGATAGCTTATCGGCCCACTTTTTTGTAATGTGTATGAGGTGTTTAAAATATCCAGGATGGAAAAACTTTACCTAATGGTTACAATAGTGAGATGCCCCAGAAGACAAGTCAATGAGACTATAGAGGGGATGGCCATGGGGTTAGACTTAACCCGTAAAACTCCAAAATCACCAATTACTGTCTTCAATCTGTAGAAATGTCACGTGTAAATGAAGGAGTATATTATGGTGCTACAGAATACGTCAGCATCATAACAACGACAAATAACAATAAAAAAAAGTAACCAGAAAATAAACACTAATCAATGAAATAACTGAAGGAAAGAATTTATATGATTAAGAGTGAGAATCACCAGGAGATGATAAAGGCGTCCCCTTTGACTACATTGGTTAGACTACAAGGTTAGACTCAACCCTCAAAACCCCCCATCACTAGACAGATGTGTCACATGTGATTGATCGATACTTTACCTTAGGTGCACTTCCTTTTAGGTAAACACTTGGTGTTTCAAGTTTTCTTGTTTTTCAAGTTGCAATTTTACAGCATTTCTCCCCTATTAACTACAATAGGAAGCCACATGGAAAGCCAAGGTTTTTTTCTTACTATGCAATACCACAATGTGGCTTCCACTGACTCAGGACCCCCAGGACACGTTGCGCGGCTTGTGTGTCCAGGCACGTTTGTGTTAATCGGTGGATACGGTTATTTTCTCTGCAGCCTTTTGCAGGACCTGGTGGAACGCAGAGCAGACAATGAAGATTTCTAAGATTGTAGGATGTTTCATCCCAAAACCAGCGAGTCCATTATTAAACAATGAATGATCTGCAAAGCCACAAAATACAAGAATACAAGAAGGCTGGCCGGAGGATTGTAGGGGACCCACACCGGCTCTTGGCGCAATGTGTCGCTGCGGGCATCGATTCTCTGCCGTGTGGTTAATCATTACACAAACATCTATTCCTGGACACTTGTGTGATGAGAAGGCGCAGGTACAAGTCTCAATCCATGCACGGAGGTGAGCGACAGGTGGAAAATCCCACCCCGCAAGGCCTCTCAGGGGTCCGCTGCCTGCACCACAAAATCCCATATATAAGGAAATAAAATGTTTCCATGCAGTAACAGGACGCCATACGTTTCCCCACAGCTGGATGGAAGACTGGGGTCTGGATGTGGGGGCTCCACACACTGTGGGCCAACATAAACGTTGTCAATTTAAACTTTTTTTGGAAAAATTAGATATTCTCCCATTTTATTTTTAAGGGGGGACAATGGATGCAGAGTCTTCATATAAGGTCCAAAACTTAGTGTTAGTGGCCCTTTAAGAAAGGAACATACGGATTTCTGTGTGTAAAAGAATAGGTGGTATTTATGGTGCATTTCACCCCCATAAGGAGAAGAGAGACCCCAGCTCTATGCTATAGGCATGATGATCCGGCCACAGAGGGATCCATAGCTGCTCTGACCTGGAGGTTTGGGGGCCACATAACTCCTTCTATACGCCCCCTCATGTGCACCTCTGCAGGCAGTGAATGGGGGCGCACTCCTATCCCCACTATATATTGTTAGCGCATCTACAATTAAGACTGCAGAGACACGTGTGTCGTAAACAGTGCCTCCCCCCTTCCCACCGATCCCGTAATGAAACGCAGACAAGCCTGGATGGGTTGAACAGGTCGGTCACAGTTTATTACCGTAATTTGATAAGCAGAGAAGGGCAATTACAAGTCATAACGGACTCATGTGGAGACGGGAGCGGCCCGGACCCCCGAGGAATAACTGCACAAGTATGTCTGCCATCACTGCCTGCAAATTGGGGGCCGTCCTGCCCAGCACAATGCCCCGTGTCACTATCACTGGGGCACCGACCGTCACCCCTTAAAGAAAAATGTGCATGGCAATGTTATGGGGCACTGAGGATATCACTGTTATTATGGGGGCACTGTGGATATAACTGTTATTATGGGGACACTGTGCATATCACTGTTACTATGGGGGCACTGAGGATATCACTGTTATTATGGGGGCACTGTGGATATAACTGTTATTATGGGGGCACTGTGGATATCACTGTTATTATGGGGCACTGTGGATATCACTGTTATTATGGGGACACTGTGGATATAACTGTTATTATGGGGACACTGTGGATATCACTGTTACTATGGGGGCACTGTGGATATCACTGTTATTATGGGGCACTGTGGATATCACTGTTATTATGGGGGCACTGTGGATATCACTGTTATTATGGGGCACTGTGGATATCACTGTTATTATGGGGGCACTGTGGATATCACTGTTATTATGGGGCACTGTGGATATCACTGTTATTATGGGGGCACTGTGGATATCACTGTTATTATGGGGCACTGTACTGTGGATGTCACTGTTATTATGGGGGCACTGTGGATGTCACTGTTATTATGGGGGCACTGTGGATATCACTGTTATTATGGGGCACTGTGGATATCACTGTTATTATGGGGGCACTGTGGATATCACTGTTATTATGGGGGCACTGTGGATATCACTGTTATTATGGGGGCACTGTGGATATCGCTGTTATTATGGGGGCACTGTGGATATCACTGTTATTATGGGGGCGCTGTGGATATCACTGTTATTATGGGGGCACTGTGGATATCACTGTTATTATGGGGGCACTGTGGATATCACTGTTATTATGGGGGCACTGTGGATATCACTGTTATTATGGGGGCACTGTGGATATCACTGTTATTATGGGGGCACTGTGGATATCACTGTCATTATGGGGGCACTGTGGATATCACTGTTATTATGGGGCACTGTGGATATCACTGTTATTATGGGGGCACTGTGGATATCACTGTTATTATGGGGGCACTGTGGATATCACTATTATTATGGGGCACTGTGGATATCACTGTTATTATGGGGCACTGTGGATATCACTGTTATTATGGGGGCACTGTGGATATCACTGTTATTATGGGGGCACTGTGGATATCACTTATTATGGGGGCACTGTGGATATCACTGTTATTATGGGGGCACTGTGGATATCACTGTTATTATGGGGGCACTGTGGATATCACTATTATTATGGGGGCACTGTGGATATCACTGTTATTATGGGGGCACTGTGGATATCACTTATTATGGGGGCACTGTGGATATCACTGTTATTATGGGGGCACTGTGGATATCACTGTTATTATGGGGGCACTGTGGATATCACTATTATTATGGGGGCACTGTGGATATCACTGTTATTATGGGGACACTGTGGATATCACTGTTATTATGGGACACTGTGGATATCACTGTTATTATGGGGGCACTGTGGATATCACTGTTATTATGGGGACACTGTGGATATCACTGTTATTATGGGACACTGTGGATATCGCTGTTATTATGGGGGCACTGTGGATATCACTGTTATTATGGGGACACTGTGGATATCACTGTTATTATGGGGACACTGTGGATATCACTGTTATTATGGGGACACTGTGGATATCACTGTTATTATGGGGACACTGTGGATATCACTGTTATTATGGGGACACTGTGGATATCACTGTTATTATGGGGACACTGTGGATATCACTGTTATTATCGGGGCACTGTGGATATCACTGTTATTATGGGGCACTGTGGATATCACTGTTATTATGGGGACACTGTGGATATCACTGTTATTATGGGGGCACTGTGGTGGATATAGATGTTATGGGGGCACTGTGGATATCACTGTTATTATGGGGGCACTGTGGATATCACTGTTATTATGGGGGCACTGTGGATATCACTGTTATTATGGGGACACTGTGGATATCACTGTTATTATTGAGCACTGTGGATATCACTGTTATTATGGGACACTGTGGATATCACTGTTATTATGGGGACACTGTGGATATCACTGTTATTATGGGGCACTGTGGATATCACTGTTATTATGGGGGCACTGTGGATATCACTGTTATTATGGGGGCACTGTGGATATCACTATTATTATGGGGGCACTGTGGATATCACTGTTATTATGGGGACACTGTGGATATCACTGTTATTATGGGGCACTGTGGATATCACTGTTATTATGGGGGCACTGTGGATATCACTGTTATTATGGGGGCACTGTGGATATCACTATTATTATGGGGGCACTGTGGATATCACTGTTATTATGGGGACACTGTGGATATCACTGTTATTATGGGACACTGTGGATATCACTGTGGATATCACTGTTATTATGGGGCACTGTGGATATCGCTGTTATTATGGGGGCACTGTGGATATCACTGTTATTATGGGGGCACTGTGGATATCACTATTATTATGGGGGCACTGTGGATATCACTGTTATTATGGGGACACTGTGGATATCACTGTTATTATGGGACACTGTGGATATCACTGTTATTATGGGGGCACTGTGGATATCACTGTTATTATGGGGACACTGTGGATATCACTGTTATTATGGGGACACTGTGGATATCACTGTTATTATGGGGACACTGTGGATATCACTGTTATTATGGGGACACTGTGGATATCACTGTTATTATGGGGACACTGTGGATATCACTGTTATTATGGGGACACTGTGGATATCACTGTTATTATCGGGGCACTGTGGATATCACTGTTATTATGGGGCACTGTGGATATCACTGTTATTATGGGGACACTGTGGATATCACTGTTATTATGGGGGCACTGTGGTGGATATAGATGTTATGGGGGCACTGTGGATATCACTGTTATTATGGGGGCACTGTGGATATCACTGTTATTATGGGGGCACTGTGGATACCACTGTTATTATGGGACACTGTGGATATCACTGTTATTATTGAGCACTGTGGATATCACTGTTATTATGGGACACTGTGGATATCACTGTTATTATGGGGACACTGTGGATATCACTGTTATTATGGGGGCACTGTGGATATCACTGTTATTATGGGGCACTGTGGATATCGCTGTTATTATGGGGGCACTGTGGATATCACTGTTATTATGGGGACACTGTGGATATCGCTGTTATTATGGGGGCACTGTGGATATCTCTGTTATTATGGGGCACTGTGGATGTCACTGTTATTATGGGGGCACTGCGGATATCGCTGTTATTATGGGGGCACTGTGGATATCACTGTTATTATGGGGGCACTGTGGATATCGCTGTTATTATGGGGCACTGTGGATATCACTGTTATTATGGGGACACTGTGGATATCACTGTTATTATGGGGACACTGTGGATATCACTGTTATTATGGGGGCACTGTGGTGGATATAGATGTTATGGGGGCACTGTGGATATCACTGTTATTATGGGGGCACTGTGGATATCACTGTTATTATGGGGGCACTGTGGATATCACTGTTATTATGGGGGCACTGTGGATATCGCTGTTATTATGGGGCACTGTGGATATCACTGTTATTATGGGGACACTGTGGATATCACTGTTATTATGGGGGCACTGTGGTGGATATAGATGTTATGGGGGCACTGTGGATATCACTGTTATTATGGGGGCACTGTGGATATCACTGTTATTATGGGGCACTGTGGATATCACTGTTATTATGGGGGCACTGTGGATATCACTGTTATTATGGGGGCACTGTGGATATCAATGTTATTATGGGGACACTGTGGATATCGCTGTTATTATGGGGGCACTGTGGATATCACTGTTATTATGGGGGCACTGTGGATATCACTGTTATTATGGGGCACTGTGGATATCGCTGTTATTATGGGGGCACTGTGGATATCACTGTTATTATGGGGGCACTGTGGATATCACTGTTATTATGGGACACTGTGGATATCACTGTTATTATGGGGGCACTGTGGATATCACTGTTATTATGGGGCACTGTGGATGTCACTGTTATTATGGGGGCACTGCGGATATCACTGTTATTATGGGGGCACTGTGGATATCACTGTTATTATGGGGACACTGTGGATATCGCTGTTATTATGGGGGCACTGTGGATATCACTGTTATTATGGGGGCACTGTGGATATCGCTGTTATTATGGGGCACTGTGGATATCACTGTTATTATGGGGACACTGTGGATATCACTGTTATTATGGGGGCACTGTGGTGGATATAGATGTTATGGGGGCACTGTGGATATCACTGTTATTATGGGGGCACTGTGGATATCACTGTTATTATGGGGCACTGTGGATATCACTGTTATTATGGGGACACTGTGGATATCGCTGTTATTATGGGGGCACTGTGGATATCACTGTTATTATGGGGGCACTGTGGATATCGCTGTTATTATGGGGCACTGTGGATATCACTGTTATTATGGGGACACTGTGGATATCACTGTTATTATGGGGGCACTGTGGTGGATATAGATGTTATGGGGGCACTGTGGATATCACTGTTATTATGGGGGCACTGTGGTGGATATAGATGTTATGGGGGCACTGTGGATATCACTGTTATTATGGGGGCACTGTGGATATCACTGTTATTATGGGGACACTGTGGATATCACTGTTATTATGGGGACACTGTGGATATCACTGTTATTATGGGGACACTGTGGATATCACTGTTATTATGGGGGCACTGTGGATATCACTGTTATTATGGGGACACTGTGGATATCGCTGTTATTATGGGGGCACTGTGGATATCACTGTTATTATGGGGGCACTGTGGATATCACTGTTATTATGGGGCACTGTGGATATCGCTGTTATTATGGGGGCACTGTGGATATCACTGTTATTATGGGGGCACTGTGGATATCACTGTTATTATGGGACACTGTGGATATCACTGTTATTATGGGGGCACTGTGGATATCACTGTTATTATGGGGGCACTGTGGATATCACTGTTATTATGGGGGCACTGTGGATATCACTGTTATTATGGGGGCACTGTGGATATCACTGTTATTATGGGGACACTGTGGATATCACTGTTATTATGGGGCACTGTGGATATCACTGTTATTATGGGGACACTGTGGATATCACTGTTATTATGGGGGCACTGTGGATATCACTGTTATTATGGGGGCACTGTGGATATCACTGTTATTATGGGGCACTGTGGATATCGCTGTTATTATGGGGGCACTGTGGATATCACTGTTATTATGGGGGCACTGTGGATATCACTGTTATTATGGGGCACTGTGGATATCGCTGTTATTATGGGGGCACTGTGGATATCACTGTTATTATGGGGACACTGTGGATATCGCTGTTATTATGGGGCACTGTGGATATCACTGTTATTATGGGGACACTGTGGATATCACTGTTATTATGGGGGCACTGTGGATATCACTGTTATTATGGGGGCACTGTGGATATCGCTGTTATTATGGGACACTGTGGATATCACTGTTATTATGGGGGCACTGTGGATATCACTGTTATTATGGGGGCACTGTGGATATCGCTGTTATTATGGGACACTGTGGATATCACTGTTATTATGGGGCACTGTGGATATCACTGTTATTATGGGGGCACTGTGGATATCACTGTTATTATGGGGGCACTGTGGATATCACTGTTATTATGGGGGCACTGTGGATATCGCTGTTATTATGGGACACTGTGGATATCACTGTTATTATGGGGCACTGTGGATATCACTGTTATTATGGGGACACTGTGGATATCACTGTTATTATGGGGGCACTGTGGATATCGCTGTTATTATGGGACACTGTGGATATCACTGTTATTATGGGGCACTGTGGATATCACTGTTATTATGGGGACACTGTGGATATCACTGTTATTATGGGGGCACTGTGGATATCACTGTTATTATGGGGGCACTGTGGATATCGCTGTTATTATGGGACACTGTGGATATCACTGTTATTATGGGGGCACTGTGGATATCGCTGTTATTATGGGACACTGTGGATATCACTGTTATTATGGGACACTGTGGATATCACTGTTATTATGGGGACACTGTGGATATCACTGTTATTATGGGGGCACTGTGGATATCACTGTTATTATGGGGGCACTGTGGATATCGCTGTTATTATGGGACACTGTGGATATCACTGTTATTATGGGGGCACTGTGGATATCGCTGTTATTATGGGACACTGTGGATATCACTGTTATTATGGGACACTGTGGATATCACTGTTATTATGGGGACACTGTGGATATCACTGTTATTATGGGGGCACTGTGGATATCACTGTTATTATGGGGGCACTGTGGATATCGCTGTTATTATGGGACACTGTGGATATCACTGTTATTATGGGGCACTGTGGATATCACTGTTATTATGGGGACACTGTGGATATCACTGTTATTATGGGGGCACTGTGGATATCACTGTTATTATGGGGACACTGTGGATATCGCTGTTATTATGGGGACACTGTGGATATCGCTGTTATTATGGGACACTGTGGATATCACTGTTATTATGGGGACACTGTGGATATCACTGTTATTATGGGGACACTGTGGATATCGCTGTTATTATGGGACACTGTGGATATCACTGTTATTATGGGGCACTGTGGATATCACTGTTATTATGGGGCACTGTGGATATCGCTGTTATTATGGGGACACTGTGGATATCACTGTTATTATGGGGGCACTGTGGATATCGCTGTTATTATGGGACACTGTGGATATCACTGTTATTATGGGGCACTGTGGATATCACTGTTATTATGGGGACACTGTGGATATCGCTGTTATTATGGGACACTGTGGATATCACTGTTATTATGGGGCACTGTGGATATCGCTGTTATTATGGGGGCACTGTGGATATCGCTGTTATTATGGGGCACTGTGGATATCACTGTTATTATGGGGGGCACTGTGGATATCGCTGTTATTATGGGGCACTGTGGATATCACTGTTATTATGGGGCACTGTGGATATCACTGTTATTATGGGGCACTGTGGATATCACTTATTATGGGGGCACTGTGGATATCACTGTTATTATGGGGCACTGTGGATATCACTGTTATTATGGGGCACTGTGGATATCGCTGTTATTATGGGGACACTGTGGATATCACTGTTATTATGGGGACACTGTGGACATCACTGTTATTATGGGGACACTGTGGATATCACTGTTATTATGGGGACACTGTGGATATCACTGTTATTATGGGGACACTGTGGATATCACTGTTATTATGGGGGCACTGTGGATATCACTGTTATTATGGGGACACTGTGGATATCACTGTTATTATGGGGACACTGTGGATATCGCTGTTATTATGGGGACACTGTGGATATCGCTGTTATTATGGGGACACTGTGGATATCACTGTTATTATGGGGACACTGTGGATATCACTGTTATTATGGGGACACTGTGGATATCACTGTTATTATGGGGACACTGTGGATATCACTGTTATTATGGGGGCACTGTGGATATCACTGTTATTATGGGGGCAGTGTGGATATCACTGTTATTATGGGGACACTGTGGATATCACTGTTATTATAGGGGCACTGTGGATATCACTGTTATTATGGGGGCACTGTGGATATCACTGTTATTATGGGGCACTGTGGATATCACTGTTATTATGGGGGCACTGTGGATATCACTGTTATTATGGGGACACTGTGGATATCACTGTTATTATGGGGACACTGTGGATATCACTGTTATTATGGGGGCACTGTGGATATCACTGTTATTATGGGGGCACTGTGGATATCACTGTTATTATGGGGACACTGTGGATATCACTGTTATTATGGGACACTGTGGATATCACTGTTATTATGGGGACACTGTGGATATCACTGTTATTATGGGGGCACTGTGGATATCACTGTTATTATGGGGGCACTGTGGATATCACTGTTATTATGGAGACACTGTGGATATCACTGTTATTATGGGGGGCACTGTGGATATCACTGTTATTATGGGGACACTGTGGATATCACTGTTATTATGGGGGGCACTGTGGATATCACTGTTATTATGGGGGCACTGTGGATATCACTGTTATTATGGGGACACTGTGGATATCACTGTTATTATGGGGGGCACTGTGGATATCACTGTTATTATGGGGGCACTGTGGATATCACTGTTATTATGGGGACACTGTGGATATCACTGTTATTATGGGGACACTGTGGATATCACTGTTATTATGGGGGCACTGTGGATATCACTGTTATTATGGGGCACTGTGGATATCACTGTTATTATGGGGACACTGTGGATATCACTGTTATTATGGGGACACTGTGGATATCACTGTTATTATGGGGGCACTGTGGATATCACTGTTATTATGGGGACACTGTAGATATCACTGTTATTATAGGGGCACTGTGGATATCACTGTTATTATGGGGGCACTGTGGATATCACTGTTATTATGGGGACACTGTGGATATCACTGTTATTATGGGGGCACTGTGGATATCACTGTTATTATGGGGGCACTGTGGATATCGCTGTTATTATGGGGGCACTGTGGATATCACTGTTATTATGGGGGCACTGTGGATATCACTGTTATTATGGGGACACTGTGGATATCACTGTTATTATGGGGACACTGTGGATATCACTGTTATTATGGGGGCACTGTGGATATCACTGTTATTATGGGGGCACTGTGGATATCACTGTTATTATGGGGACACTGTGGATATCACTGTTATTATGGGGGCACTGTGGATATCACTGTTATTATGGGGGCACTGTGGATATCACTGTTATTATGGGACACTGTGGATATCACTGTTATTATGGGGACACTGTGGATATCACTGTTATTATGGGGACACTGTGGATATCACTGTTATTATGGGGGCACTGTGGATATCACTGTTATTATGGGGGCACTGTGGATATCACTGTTATTATGGGGACACTGTGGATATCACTGTTATTATGGGGGCACTGTGGATATCACTGTTATTATGGGGACACTGTGGATATCACTGTTATTATGGGGACACTGTGGATGTCACTGTTATTATGGGGACACTGTGGATATCACTGTTATTATGGGGGCACTGTGGATATCACTGTTATTATGGGGGGCACTGTGGATATCACTGTTATTATGGGGACACTGTGGATATCACTGTTATTATGGGGACACTGTGGATGTCACTGTTATTATGGGGACACTGTGGATATCACTGTTATTATGGGGGCACTGTGGATATCGCTGTTATTATGGGGCACTGTGGATATCACTGTTATTATGGAGACACTGTGGATATCACTGTTATTATGGGGACACTGTGGATGTCACTGTTATTATGGGGACACTGTGGATATCACTGTTATTATGGGGGCACTGTGGATATCACTGTTATTATGGGGGCACTGTGGATATCACTGTTATTATGGGGGCACTGTGGATATCACTTATTATGGGGCACTGTGGATATCGCTGTTATTATGGGGGCACTGTGGATATCACTGTTATTATGGGGCACTGTGGATATCACTGTTATTATGGGGACACTGTGGATATCGCTGTTATTATGGGGGCACTGTGGATATCACTGTTATTATGGGGACACTGTGGATATCACTGTTATTATGGGGGCACTGTGGATATCACTGTTATTATGGGGCACTGTGGATATCACTGTTATTATGGGGCACTGTGGATATCGCTGTTATTATGGGGCACTGTGGATATCGCTGTTATTATGGGGGCACTGTGGATATCACTGTTATTATGGGGCACTGTGGATATCGCTGTTATTATGGGGCACTGTGGATATCACTGTTATTATGGGGGCACTGTGGATATCACTGTTATTATGGGGCACTGTGGATATCACTGTTATTATGGGGCACTGTGGATATCACTGTTATTATGGGGGCACTGTGGATATCACTTATTATGGGGCACTGTGGATATCGCTGTTATTATGGGGGCACTGTGGATATCACTGTTATTATGGGGCACTGTGGATATCACTGTTATTATGGGGACACTGTGGATATCGCTGTTATTATGGGGGCACTGTGGATATCACTGTTATTATGGGGCACTGTGGATATCGCTGTTATTATGGGGGCACTGTGGATATCACTGTTATTATGGGGCACTGTGGATATCACTGTTATTATGGGGCACTGTGGATATCGCTGTTATTATGGGGGCACTGTGGATATCACTGTTATTATGGGGACACTGTGGATATCACTGTTATTATGGGGACACTGTGGATATCACTTATTATGGGGCACTGTGGATATCGCTGTTATTATGGGGCACTGTGGATATCCCTGTTATTATGGGGACACTGTGGATATCGCTGTTATTATGGGGCACTGTGGATATCACTGTTATTATGGGGCACTGTGGATATCACTGTTATTATGGGGACACTGTGGATATCACTTATTATGGGGCACTGTGGATATCACTGTTATTATGGGGCACTGTGGATATCACTGTTATTATGGGGACACTGTGGATATCGCTGTTATTATGGGGCACTGTGGATATCACTGTTATTATGGGGCACTGTGGATATCACTGTTATTATGGGGGCACTGTGGATATCACTGTTATTATGGGGGCACTGTGGATATCACTGTTATTATGGGGACACTGTGGATATCACTGTTATTATGGGGCACTGTGGATATCACTGTTATTATGGGGGCACTGTGGATATCACTGTTATTATGGGGCACTGTGGATATCACTGTTATTATGGGGGCACTGTGGATATCACTGTTATTATGGGGGCACTGTGGATATCACTGTTATTATGGGGACACTGTGGATATCACTGTTATTATGGGGGGCACTGTGGATATCACTGTTATTATGGGGCACTGTGGATATCGCTGTTATTATGGGGGCACTGTGGATATCACTGTTATTATGGGGCACTGTGGATATCGCTGTTATTATGGGGCACTGTGGATATCACTGTTATTATGGGGGGCACTGTGGATATCACTGTTATTATGGGGCACTGTGGATATCACTGTTATTATGGGGGCACTGTGGATATCACTTATTATGGGGCACTGTGGATATCGCTGTTATTATGGGGGCACTGTGGATATCACTGTTATTATGGGGCACTGTGGATATCACTGTTATTATGGGGACACTGTGGATATCGCTGTTATTATGGGGGCACTGTGGATATCACTGTTATTATGGGGCACTGTGGATATCGCTGTTATTATGGGGGCACTGTGGATATCACTGTTATTATGGGGCACTGTGGATATCACTGTTATTAAGGGGCACTGTGGATATCGCTGTTATTATGGGGGCACTGTGGATATCACTGTTATTATGGGGACACTGTGGATATCACTGTTATTATGGGGACACTGTGGATATCACTTATTATGGGGACACTGTGGATATCACTGTTATTATGGGGGCACTGTGGATATCACTGTTATTATGGGGGCACTGTGGATATCGCTGTTATTATGGGGCACTGTGGATATCACTGTTATTATGGGGACACTGTGGATATCACTGTTATTATGGGGACACTGTGGATATCACTTATTATGGGGACACTGTGGATATCACTGTTATTATGGGGGCACTGTGGATATCACTGTTATTATGGGGGCACTGTGGATATCGCTGTTATTATGGGGACACTGTGGATATCACTTATTATGGGGCACTGTGGATATCACTGTTATTATGGGGCACTGTGGATATCACTGTTATTATGGGGGCACTGTGGATATCGCTGTTATTATGGGGCACTGTGGATATCACTGTTATTATGGGGACACTGTGGATATCGCTGTTATTATGGGGCACTGTGGATATCACTGTTATTATGGGGCACTGTGGATATCACTGTTATTATGGGGACACTGTGGATATCACTTATTATGGGGCACTGTGGATATCACTGTTATTATGGGGCACTGTGGATATCACTGTTATTATGGGGACACTGTGGATATCGCTGTTATTATGGGGCACTGTGGATATCGCTGTTATTATGGGGGCACTGTGGATATCACTGTTATTATGGGGCACTGTGGATATCGCTGTTATTATGGGGACACTGTGGATATCGCTGTTATTATGGAGCACTGTGGATATCGCTGTTATTATGGAGCACTGTGGATATCACTGTTATTATGGGGACACTGTGGATATCGCTGTTATTATGGGGGCACTGTGGATATCACTGTTATTATGGGGGCACTGTGGATATCGCTGTTATTATGGGGGCACTGTGGATATCACTGTTATTATGGGGCACTGTGGATATCACTGTTATTATGGGGGCACTGTGGATATCACTGTTATTATGGGGCACTGTGGATATCACTGTTATTATGGGGGCACTGTGGATATCACTGTTATTATGGGGACACTGTGGATATCACTGTTATTATGGGGGCACTGTGGATATCACTGTTATTATGGGGGCACTGTGGATATCACTGTTATTATGGGGCACTGTGGATATCACTGTTATTATGGGGCACTGTGGATATCACTGTTATTATGGGGGACACTGTGGATATCACTGTTATTATGGGGCACTGTGGATATCACTGTTATTATGGGGGACACTGTGGATATCACTGTTATTATGGGCACACTGTGGATATCACTGTTATTATGGGGGCACTGTGGATATCACTGTTATTATGGGGGCACTGTGGATATCACTGTTATTATGGGGACACTGTGGATATCACTGTTATTATGAGGGCACTGTGGATATCACTGTTATTATGGGACACTGTGGATATCACTGTTGTTATGGGGCACTGTGGATATCACTGTTATTATGGGACACTGTGGATATCACTGTTGTTATGGGGCACTGTGGATATCACTGTTATTATGGGGACACTGTGGATATCGCTGTTATTATGGGGCACTGTGGATATCACTGTTATTATGGGGGGCACTGTGGATATCACTGTTATTATGGGACACTGTGGATATCACTGTTATTATGGGGGCACTGTGGATATCACTTATTATGGGGCACTGTGGATATCGCTGTTATTATGGGGGCACTGTGGATATCACTGTTATTATGGGGCACTGTGGATATCGCTGTTATTATGGGGCACTGTGGATATCACCGTTATTATGGGGGCACTGTGGATATCACTGTTATTATGGGGGCACTGTGGATATCACTGTTATTATGGGGGGGCACTGTGGATATCACTGTTATTATGGGGGGGCACTGTGGATATCACTGTTATTATGGGGACACTGTGGATATCACTGTTATTATGGGGGCACTGTGGATATCGCTGTTATTATGGGGCACTGTGGATATCACTGTTATTATGGGGACACTGTGGATATCACTGTTATTATGGGGGCACTGTGGATATCACTGTTATTATGGGGGCACTGTGGATATCACTGTTATTATGGGGCACTGTGGATATCACTTATTATGGGGGCATTGTGGATATCACTTATTATGGGGGCATTGTGGATATCACTGTTATTATGGGGACACTGTGGATATCACTGTTATTATGGGGACACTGTGGATATCACTTATTATGGGGGCATTGTGGATATCACTGTTATTATGGGGACACTGTGGATATCACTTATTATGGGGACACTGTGGATATCGCTGTTATTATGGGGGCACTGTGGATATCACTGTTATTATGGGGGCACTGTGGATATCGCTGTTATTATGGGGACACTGTGGATATCACTGTTATTATGGGGCACTGTGGATATCACTGTTATTATGGGGGCACTGTGGATATCACTTATTATGGGGCACTGTGGATATCGCTGTTATTATGGGGGCACTGTGGATATCACTTATTATGGGGCACTGTGGATATCGCTGTTATTATGGGGACACTGTGGATATCGCTGTTATTATGGGGGCACTGTGGATATCACTGTTATTATGGGGACACTGTGGATATCGCTGTTATTATGGGGCACTGTGGATATCACTGTTATTATGGGGGCACTGTGGATATCACTGTTATTATGGGGGCACTGTGGATATCACTGTTATTATGGGGCACTGTGGATATCGCTGTTATTATGGGGGCACTGTGGATATCACTTATTATGGGGCACTGTGGATATCACTGTTATTATGGGGGCACTGTGGATATCACTGTTATTATGGGGCACTGTGGATATCGCTGTTATTATGGGGGCACTGTGGATATCACTTATTATGGGGCACTGTGGATATCACTGTTATTATGGGGCACTGTGGATATCACTGTTATTATGGGACACTGTGGATATCACTGTTATTATGGGGCACTGTGGATATCACTGTTATTATGGGGGCACTGTGGATATCACTGTTATTATGGGGGCACTGTGGATATCGCTGTTATTATGGGGCACTGTGGATATCGCTGTTATTATGGGGGCACTGTGGATATCACTTATTATGGGGCACTGTGGATATCACTGTTATTATGGGGGCACTGTGGATATCACTGTTATTATGGGGGCACTGTGGATATCACTGTTATTATGGGGAGCACTGTGGATATCACTGTTATTATGGGGGCACTGTGGATATCATTGTTATTATGGGGAGCACTGTGGATATCGCTGTTATTATGGGGGCACTGTGGATATCACTGTTATTATGGGAACACTGTGGATATCACTGTTATTATGGGGGCACTGTGGATATCGCTGTTATTATGGGGGCACTGTGGATATCGCTGTTATTATGGGGGCACTGTGGATATCACTGTTGTTATGGGGCACTGTGGATATCGCTGTTATTATGGGGGCACTGTGGATATCGCTGTTATTATGGGGGCACTGTGGATATCACTGTTATTATGGGGGCACTGTGGATATCACTGTTATTATGGGGGCACTGTGGATATCGCTGTTATTATGGGGGCACTGTGGATATCACTGTTGTTATGGGGCACTGTGGATATCACTGTTATTATGGGGCACTGTGGATATCACTGTTATTATGGGGGCACTGTGGATATCGCTGTTATTATGGGGGCACTGTGGATATCGCTGTTGTTATGGGGCACTGTGGATATCACTGTTATTATGGGGAGCACTGTGGATATCACTGTTATTATGGGGACACTGTGGATATCACTGTTATTATGGGGGCACTGTGGATATCACTGTTATTTTGGGGACACTGTGGATATCACTGTTATTATGGGGGGCACTGTGGATATCACTGTTATTATGGGGGCACTGTGGATATCACTGTTATTATGGGGGGGCACTGTGGATATCACTGTTATTATGGGGACACTGTGGATATCACTGTTATTATGGGGACACTGTGGATATCACTGTTATTATGGGGACACTGTGGATATCACTGTTATTATGGGGACACTGTGGATATCACTGTTATTATGGGGGCACTGTGGATATCACTGTTATTATGGGGACACTGTGGATATCACTGTTATTATGGGGACACTGTGGATATCACTGTTATTATGGGGCACTGTGGATATCACTGTTATTATGGGGACACTGTGGATATCACTGTTATTATGGGGCACTGTGGATATCACTGTTATTATGGGGACACTGTGGATATCACTGTTATTATGGGGACACTGTGGATATCACTGTTATTATGGGGGCACTGTGGATATCACTGTTATTATGGGGACACTGTGGATATCGCTGTTATTATGGGAGCACTGTGGATATCACTGTTATTATGGGAGCACTGTGGATATCACTGTTATTATGGGGGCACTGTGGATATCACTGTTATTATGGGGACACTGTGGATATCGCTGTTATTATGGGAGCACTGTGGATATCACTGTTATTATGGGGGCACTGTGGATATCACTGTTATTATGGGACACTGTGGATATCGCTGTTATTATGGGGGCACTGTGGATATCACTGTTATTATGGGGACACTGTGGATATCACTGTTATTATGGGGGACACTGTGGATATCACTGTTATTATGGAACACTGTGGATATCACTGTTATTATGGGGGCACTGTGGATATCACTGTTATTATGGGGACACTGTGGATATCACTGTTATTATGGGGACACTGTGGATATCACTGTTATTATGGGGACACTGTGGATATCACTGTTATTATGGGGGCACTGTGGATATCACTGTTATTATGGGGACACTGTGGATATCACTGTTATTATGGGGACACTGTGGATATCACTGTTATTATGGGGACACTGTGGATATCACTGTTATTATGGGGGCACTGTGGATATCACTGTTATTATGGGGGCACTGTGGATATCACTGTTATTATGGGGCACTGTGGATATCACTATTATTATGGGGGCACTGTGGATATCACTGTTGTTATGGGGCACTGTGGATATCACTGTTATTATGGGGAGCACTGTGGATATCACTGTTATTATGGGGACACTGTGGATATCACTGTTATTATGGGGGCACTGTGGATATCACTGTTATTATGGGGCACTGTGGATATCACTGTTATTATGGGGGCACTGTGGATATCACTGTTGTTATGGGGCACTGTGGATATCACTGTTATTATGGGGAGCACTGTGGATATCACTGTTATTATGGGGGCACTGTGGATATCACTGTTATTATGGGGCACTGTGGATATCACTGTTATTATGGGGGCACTGTGGATATCACTGTTGTTATGGGGCACTGTGGATATCACTGTTATTATGGGGACACTGTGGATATCACTGTTATTATGGGGGCACTGTGGATATCACTGTTATTATGGGGCACTGTGGATATCACTGTTATTATGGGGGCACTGTGGATATCACTGTTGTTATGGGGCACTGTGGATATCACTGTTATTATGGGGAGCACTGTGGATATCACTGTTATTATGGGGACACTGTGGATATCACTGTTATTATGGGGGCACTGTGGATATCACTGTTATTATGGGGGCACTGTGGATATCACTGTTATTATGGGGGCACTGTGGATATCACTGTTATTATGGGGGCACTGTGGATATCACTGTTATTATGGGGCACTGTGGATATCACTGTTATTATGAGGGCACTGTGGATATCGCTGTTATTATGAGGGCACTGTGGATATCACTGTTATTATGGGGACACTGTGGATATCACTGTTATTATGGGGGCACTGTGGATATCACTGTTATTATGGGGGCACTGTGGATATCACTGTTATTATGGGGACACTGTGGATATCACTGTTATTATGGGGACACTGTGGATATCGCTGTTATTATGGAGACACTGTGGATATCACTGTTATTATGGGGACACTGTGGATATCGCTGTTATTATGGGGACACTGTGGATATCACTGTTATTATGGGGACACTGTGGATATCACTGTTATTATGGGGGACACTGTGGATATCACTGTTATTCTGGGGGCACTGTGGATATCACTGTTATTATGGGAACACTGTGGATATCACTGTTATTATGGGGGCACTGTGGATATCACTGTTATTATGGGGGCACTGTGGATATCACTGTTATTATGGGGACACTGTGGATATCACTGTTATTATGGGGGCACTGTGGATATCACTGTTATTATGGGGGCACTGTGGATATCGCTGTTATTATGGGGGCACTGTGGATATCACTGTTATTATGGGGGCACTGTGGATATCACTGTTATTATGGGGGCACTGTGGATATCACTGTTATTATGGGGGCACTGTGGATATCGCTGTTATTATGGGGGCACTGTGGATATCACTGTTATTATGGAGACACTGTGGATATCACTGTTATTATGGGGACACTGTGGATATCGCTGTTATTATGGGGACACTGTGGATATCACTGTTATTATGGGGACACTGTGGATATCACTGTTATTATGGGGGACACTGTGGATATCACTGTTATTCTGGGGGCACTGTGGATATCACTGTTATTATGGGGACACTGTGGATATCGCTGTTATTATGGGGCACTGTGGATATCACTGTTATTATGGGGCACTGTGGATATCACTGTTATTATGGGGACACTGTGGATATCACTGTTATTATGGGGGCACTGTGGATATCACTGTTATTATGGGGACACTGTGGATATCACTGTTATTATGGGGGCACTGTGGATATCACTGTTATTATGGGGGCACTGTGGATATCGCTGTTATTATGGGGGCACTGTGGATATCACTGTTATTATGGGGGCACTGTGGATATCACTGTTATTATGGGGGCACTGTGGATATCACTGTTATTATGGGGGCACTGTGGATATCACTGTTATTATGGGGGCACTGTGGATATCGCTGTTATTATGGGGGCACTGTGGATATCACTGTTATTATGGGGGCACTGTGGATATCGCTGTTATTATGGGGGCACTGTGGATATCGCTGTTATTATGGGGGCACTGTGGATATCACTTATTATGGGACACTGTGGATATCACTGTTATTATGGGGGCACTGTGGATATCACTGTTATTATGGGGGCACTGTGGATATCACTGTTATTATGGGGGCACTGTGGATATCACTGTTATTATGGGGGCACTGTGGATATCACTGTTATTATGGGGACACTGTGGATATCACTGTTATTATGGGGGCACTGTGGATATCACTGTTATTATGGGGACACTGTGGATATCACTGTTATTATGGGGCACTGTGGATATCGCTGTTATTATGGGGACACTGTGGATATCACTGTTATTATGGGGGGCACTGTGGATATCACTGTTATTATGGGGGGCACTGTGGATATCACTGTTATTATGGGGGCACTGTGGATATCACTGTTATTATGGGGGCACTGTGGATATCACTATTATTATGGGGCACTGTGGATATCACTGTTATTATGGGGACACTGTGGATATCACTGTTATTATGGGGGCACTGTGGATATCACTGTTATTATGGGGGCACTGTGGATATCACTGTTATTATGGGGGCACTGTGGATATCACTGTTATTATGGGGGCACTGTGGATATCACTGTTATTATGGGGGCACTGTGGATATCACTGTTATTATGGGGACACTGTGGATATCACTGTTATTATGGGGACACTGTGGATATCACTGTTATTATGGGGGCACTGTGGATATCACTGTTATTATGGGGGCACTGTGGATATCACTGTTATTATGGGGGCACTGTGGATATCACTGTTATTATGGGGGCACTGTGGATATCACTGTTATTATGGGGGCACTGTGGATATCACTGTTATTATGGGGACACTGTGGATATCACTGTTATTATGGGGACACTGTGGATATCACTGTTATTATGGGGGCACTGTGGATATCACTGTTATTATGGAGCACTGTGGATATCACTGTTATTATGGGGACACTGTGGATATCACTGTTATTATGGGGGCACTGTGGATATCACTGTTATTATGGGGGCACTGTGGATATCACTGTTATTATGGGGACACTGTGGATATCACTGTTATTATGGGGACACTGTGGATATCACTGTTATTATGGGGGCACTGTGGATATCACTGTTATTATGGGGGCACTGTGGATATCACTGTTATTATGGGGGCACTGTGGATATCACTGTTATTATGGGGCACTGTGGATATCACTGTTATTATGGGACACTGTGGATATCACTGTTATTATGGGGGCACTGTGGATATCACTGTTATTATGGGACACTGCGGATATCACTGTTATTATGGGGGCACTGCGGATATCGCTGTTATTATGGGGGCACTGTGGATATCACTGTTATTATGGGGACACTGTGGATATCACTGTTATTATGGGGACACTGTGGATATCACTGTTATTATGGGGGCACTGTGGATATCACTGTTATTATGGAGCACTGTGGATATCACTGTTATTATGGGGACACTGTGGATATCACTGTTATTATGGGGGGCACTGTGGATATCACTGTTATTATGGGGACACTGTGGATATCACTGTTATTATGGGGGCACTGTGGATATCACTGTTATTATGGGGGCACTGTGGATATCACTGTTATTATGGGACACTGTGGATATCGCTGTTATTATGGGGGCACTGTGGATATCACTGTTATTATGGGGACACTGTGGATATCACTGTTATTATGGGGGCACTGTGGATATCACTGTTATTATGGGGACACTGTGGATATCACTGTTATTATGGGGGCACTGTGGATATCACTGTTATTATGGGGACACTGTGGATATCACTGTTATTATGGGGACACTGTGGATATCACTGTTATTATGGGGGCACTGTGGATATCACTGTTATTATGGGGACACTGTGGATATCACTGTTATTATGGAGACACTGTGGATATCGCTGTTATTATGGGGACACTGTGGATATCACTGTTATTATGGGGGCACTGTGGATATCACTGTTATTATGGAGACACTGTGGATATCGCTGTTATTATGGGGGCACTGTGGATATCACTGTTATTATGGGGGGCACTGTGGATATCACTGTTATTATGGGGACACTGTGGATATCACTGTTATTATGGGGACACTGTGGATATCGCTGTTATTATGGGGACACTGTGGATATCACTGTTATTATGGGGACACTGTGGATATCACTGTTATTATGGGGGCACTGTGGATATCACTGTTATTATGGAGACACTGTGGATATCGCTGTTATTATGGGGGGCACTGTGGATATCACTGTTATTATGGGGACACTGTGGATATCACTGTTATTATGGGGGCACTGTGGATATCACTGTTATTATGGGGGCACTGTGGATATCACTGTTATTATGGGGGCACTGTGGATATCACTGTTATTATGGGGGCACTGTGGATATCGCTGTTATTATGGGGGCACTGTGGATATCACTGTTATTATGGGGACACTGTGGATATCACTGTTATTATGGGGGCACTGTGGATATCGCTGTTATTATGGGGACACTGTGGATATCACTGTTATTATGGGGCACTGTGGATATCACTGTTATTATGGGGACACTGTGGATATCGCTGTTATTATGGGGCACTGTGGATATCACTGTTATTATGGGGGGCACTGTGGATATCACTGTTATTATGGGGACACTGTGGATATCACTATTATTATGGGGCACTGTGGATATCACTGTTATTATGGGGGGCACTGTGGATATCACTGTTATTATGGGGGCACTGTGGATATCACTGTTATTATGGGGACACTGTGGATATCACTGTTATTATGGGGGGCACTGTGGATATCACTGTTATTATGGGGACACTGTGGATATCACTGTTATTATGGGGGGCACTGTGGATATCACTGTTATTATGGGGGCACTGTGGATATCACTATTATTATGGGGCACTGTGGATATCACTGTTATTATGGGGACACTGTGGATATCACTGTTATTATGGGGGCACTGTGGATATAACTGTTATTATGGGGACACTGTGGATATAACTGTTATTATGGGGACACTGTGGATATCACTGTTATTATGGGGGCACTGTGGATATCACTGTTATTATGGGGACACTGTGGATATCACTGTTATTATGGGGGCACTGTGGATATCACTGTTATTATGGGGGCACTGTGGATATCACTGTTATTATGGGGGCACTGTGGATATCACTGTTATTATGGGGGCACTGTGGATATCACTGTTATTATGGGGGCACTGTGGATATCACTGTTATTATGGGGGCACTGTGGATATCACTGTTATTATGGGGGCACTGTGGATATCACTGTTATTATGGGGGGCACTGTTGATATCACTGTTATTATGGGGACACTGTGGATATCACTGTTATTATGGGGGCACTGTGGATATCACTGTTATTATGGGGGCACTGTGGATATCACTGTTATTATGGGGCACTGTGGATATCGCTGTTATTATGGGGACACTGTGGATATCACTGTTATTATGGGGCACTGTGGATATCGCTGTTATTATGGGGGCACTGTGGATATCACTGTTATTATGGGGCACTGTGGATATCGCTGTTATTATGGGGGCACTGTGGATATCGCTGTTATTATGGGGGCACTGTGGATATCACTGTTATTATGGGGCACTGTGGATATCACTGTTATTATGGGGGGCACTGTGGATATCACTGTTATTATGGGGACACTGTGGATATCACTGTTATTATGGGGGCACTGTGGATATCACTGTTATTATGGGGGCACTGTGGATATCACTGTTATTATGGGGACACTGTGGATATCACTGTTATTATGGGGGCACTGTGGATATCACTGTTATTATGGGGACACTGTGGATATCACTGTTATTATGGGGCACTGTGGATATCACTGTTATTATGGGGGCACTGTGGATATCACTGTTATTATGGGGGGCACTGTGGATATCACTGTTATTATGGGGCACTGTGGATATCACTGTTATTATGGGGGCACTGTGGATATCACTGTTATTATGGGGCACTGTGGATATCACTGTTATTATGGGGCACTGTGGATATCACTGTTATTATGGGGACACTGTGGATATCACTGTTATTATGGGGCACTGTGGATATCACTGTTATTATGGGGGCACTGTGGATATCACTGTTATTATGGGGCACTGTGGATATCACTGTTATTATGGGGGGCACTGTGGATATCACTGTTATTATGGGGACACTGTGGATATCACTGTTATTATGGGGGCACTGTGGATATCACTGTTATTATGGGGGCACTGTGGATATCACTGTTATTATGGGGACACTGTGGATATCACTGTTATTATGGGGCACTGTGGATATCACTGTTATTATGGGGGCACTGTGGATATCACTGTTATTATGGGGGCACTGTGGATATCACTGTTATTATGGGGTCACTGTGGATATCACTGTTATTATGGGGACACTGTGGATATCACTGTTATTATGGGGGGCACTGTGGATATCACTGTTATTATGGGGACACTGTGGATATCACTGTTATTATGGGGGCACTGTGGATATCACTGTTATTATGGGGGCACTGTGGATATCACTGTTATTATGGGGCACTGTGGATATCGCTGTTATTATGGGGACACTGTGGATATCACTGTTATTATGGGGCACTGTGGATATCGCTGTTATTATGGGGGCACTGTGGATATCACTGTTATTATGGGGCACTGTGGATATCGCTGTTATTATGGGGGCACTGTGGATATCGCTGTTATTATGGGGGCACTGTGGATATCACTGTTATTATGGGGCACTGTGGATATCACTGTTATTATGGGGGGCACTGTGGATATCACTGTTATTATGGGGACACTGTGGATATCACTGTTATTATGGGGGCACTGTGGATATCACTGTTATTATGGGGGCACTGTGGATATCACTGTTATTATGGGGACACTGTGGATATCACTGTTATTATGGGGGCACTGTGGATATCACTGTTATTATGGGGACACTGTGGATATCACTGTTATTATGGGGCACTGTGGATATCACTGTTATTATGGGGGCACTGTGGATATCACTGTTATTATGGGGGCACTGTGGATATCACTGTTATTATGGGGGCACTGTGGATATCACTGTTATTATGGGGGCACTGTGGATATCACTGTTATTATGGGGACACTGTGGATATCACTGTTATTATGGGGACACTGTGGATATCACTGTTATTATGGGGGCACTGTGGATATCACTGTTATTATGGGGGCACTGTGGATATCACTGTTATTATGGGACACTGTGGATATCACTGTTATTATGGGGGCACTGCGGATATCGCTGTTATTATGGGGGCACTGTGGATATCACTGTTATTATGGGGACACTGTGGATATCACTGTTATTATGGGGACACTGTGGATATCACTGTTATTATGGGGGCACTGTGGATATCACTGTTATTATGGAGCACTGTGGATATCACTGTTATTATGGGGACACTGTGGATATCACTGTTATTATGGGGGGCACTGTGGATATCACTGTTATTATGGGGACACTGTGGATATCACTGTTATTATGGGGGCACTGTGGATATCACTGTTATTATGGGGGCACTGTGGATATCACTGTTATTATGGGACACTGTGGATATCGCTGTTATTATGGGGACACTGTGGATATCACTGTTATTATGGGGACACTGTGGATATCACTGTTATTATGGGGGCACTGTGGATATCACTGTTATTATGGGGGCACTGTGGATATCACTGTTATTATGGGGCACTGTGGATATCACTGTTATTATGGGACACTGTGGATATCACTGTTATTATGGGGGCACTGTGGATATCACTGTTATTATGGGACACTGTGGATATCACTGTTATTATGGGGGCACTGCGGATATCGCTGTTATTATGGGGGCACTGTGGATATCACTGTTATTATGGGACACTGTGGATATCACTGTTATTATGGGGACACTGTGGATATCACTGTTATTATGGGGGCACTGTGGATATCACTGTTATTATGGGGACACTGTGGATATCACTGTTATTATGGGGACACTGTGGATATCACTGTTATTATGGGGGCACTGTGGATATCACTGTTATTATGGAGCACTGTGGATATCACTGTTATTATGGGGACACTGTGGATATCACTGTTATTATGGGGGGCACTGTGGATATCACTGTTATTATGGGGACACTGTGGATATCACTGTTATTATGGGGGCACTGTGGATATCACTGTTATTATGGGGGCACTGTGGATATCACTGTTATTATGGGGACACTGTGGATATCACTGTTATTATGGGGCACTGTGGATATCACTGTTATTATGGGGGGCACTGTGGATATCACTGTTATTATGGGGGCACTGTGGATATCACTGTTATTATGGGGGCACTGTGGATATCACTGTTATTATGGGGGCACTGTGGATATCACTGTTATTATGGGGGCACTGTGGATATCGCTGTTATTATGGGGGCACTGTGGATATCACTGTTATTATGGGGACACTGTGGATATCACTGTTATTATGGGGGCACTGTGGATATCGCTGTTATTATGGGGACACTGTGGATATCACTGTTATTATGGGGCACTGTGGATATCACTGTTATTATGGGGACACTGTGGATATCGCTGTTATTATGGGGACACTGTGGATATCACTGTTATTATGGGGACACTGTGGATATCACTGTTATTATGGGGGCACTGTGGATATCGCTGTTATTATGGGGGGCACTGTGGATATCACTGTTATTATGGGGACACTGTGGATATCACTGTTATTATGGGGGCACTGTGGATATCACTGTTATTATGGGGGCACTGTGGATATCACTGTTATTATGGGGGCACTGTGGATATCACTGTTATTATGGGGGCACTGTGGATATCGCTGTTATTATGGGGGCACTGTGGATATCACTGTTATTATGGGGACACTGTGGATATCACTGTTATTATGGGGGCACTGTGGATATCGCTGTTATTATGGGGACACTGTGGATATCACTGTTATTATGGGGCACTGTGGATATCACTGTTATTATGGGGACACTGTGGATATCGCTGTTATTATGGGGCACTGTGGATATCACTGTTATTATGGGGGGCACTGTGGATATCACTGTTATTATGGGGACACTGTGGATATCACTATTATTATGGGGCACTGTGGATATCACTGTTATTATGGGGGGCACTGTGGATATCACTGTTATTATGGGGGCACTGTGGATATCACTGTTATTATGGGGACACTGTGGATATCACTGTTATTATGGGGGGCACTGTGGATATCACTGTTATTATGGGGACACTGTGGATATCACTGTTATTATGGGGGGCACTGTGGATATCACTGTTATTATGGGGGCACTGTGGATATCACTGTTATTATGGGGCACTGTGGATATCACTGTTATTATGGGGGCACTGTGGATATCACTATTATTATGGGGCACTGTGGATATCACTGTTATTATGGGGACACTGTGGATATCACTGTTATTATGGGGGCACTGTGGATATCACTGTTATTATGGGGGCACTGTGGATATCACTGTTATTATGGGGGCACTGTGGATATCACTGTTATTATGGGGCACTGTGGATATCACTGTTATTATGGGGACACTGTGGATATCACTGTTATTATGGGGGCACTGTGGATATCACTGTTATTATGGGGGCACTGTGGATATCACTGTTATTATGGGGGCACTGTGGATATCACTGTTATTATGGGGGCACTGTGGATATCACTGTTATTATGGGGGCACTGTGGATATCACTGTTATTATGGGGGCACTGTGGATATCACTGTTATTATGGGGGCACTGTGGATATCACTGTTATTATGGGGGGCACTGTTGATATCACTGTTATTATGGGGACACTGTGGATATCACTGTTATTATGGGGGCACTGTGGATATCACTGTTATTATGGGGGCACTGTGGATATCACTGTTATTATGGGGCACTGTGGATATCGCTGTTATTATGGGGACACTGTGGATATCACTGTTATTATGGGGCACTGTGGATATCGCTGTTATTATGGGGGCACTGTGGATATCACTGTTATTATGGGGCACTGTGGATATCGCTGTTATTATGGGGGCACTGTGGATATCGCTGTTATTATGGGGGCACTGTGGATATCACTGTTATTATGGGGCACTGTGGATATCACTGTTATTATGGGGGGCACTGTGGATATCACTGTTATTATGGGGCACTGTGGATATCACTGTTATTATGGGGCACTGTGGATATCACTGTTATTATGGGGGCACTGTGGATATCACTGTTATTATGGGGGCACTGTGGATATCACTGTTATTATGGGGGGCACTGTGGATATCACTGTTATTATGGGGGCACTGTGGATATCACTGTTATTATGGGGACACTGTGGATATCACTGTTATTATGGGGGCACTGTGGATATCACTGTTATTATGGGGACACTGTGGATATCACTGTTATTATGGGGCACTGTGGATATCACTGTTATTATGGGGGCACTGTGGATATCACTGTTATTATGGGGGGCACTGTGGATATCACTGTTATTATGGGGCACTGTGGATATCACTGTTATTATGGGGGCACTGTGGATATCACTGTTATTATGGGGCACTGTGGATATCACTGTTATTATGGGGCACTGTGGATATCACTGTTATTATGGGGACACTGTGGATATCACTGTTATTATGGGGCACTGTGGATATCACTGTTATTATGGGGGCACTGTGGATATCACTGTTATTATGGGGCACTGTGGATATCACTGTTATTATGGGAGGCACTGTGGATATCACTGTTATTATGGGGACACTGTGGATATCACTGTTATTATGGGGGCACTGTGGATATCACTGTTATTATGGGGGCACTGTGGATATCACTGTTATTATGGGGACACTGTGGATATCACTGTTATTATGGGGCACTGTGGATATCACTGTTATTATGGGGGCACTGTGGATATCACTGTTATTATGGGGGCACTGTGGATATCACTGTTATTATGGGGGCACTGTGGATATCACTGTTATTATGGGGGCACTGTGGATATCACTGTTATTATGGGGACACTGTGGATATCACTGTTATTATGGGGGCACTGTGGATATCACTGTTATTATGGGGGCACTGTGGATATCACTGTTATTATGGGGGCACTGTGGATATCACTGTTATTATGGGGACACTGTGGATATCACTGTTATTATGGGGTCACTGTGGATATCACTGTTATTATGGGGACACTGTGGATATCACTGTTATTATGGGGGGCACTGTGGATATCACTGTTATTATGGGGACACTGTGGATATCACTGTTATTATGGGGGCACTGTGGATATCACTGTTATTATGGGGGCACTGTGGATATCACTGTTATTATGGGGCACTGTGGATATCGCTGTTATTATGGGGACACTGTGGATATCACTGTTATTATGGGGCACTGTGGATATCGCTGTTATTATGGGGGCACTGTGGATATCACTGTTATTATGGGGCACTGTGGATATCGCTGTTATTATGGGGGCACTGTGGATATCGCTGTTATTATGGGGGCACTGTGGATATCACTGTTATTATGGGGCACTGTGGATATCACTGTTATTATGGGGGGCACTGTGGATATCACTGTTATTATGGGGACACTGTGGATATCACTGTTATTATGGGGGCACTGTGGATATCACTGTTATTATGGGGGCACTGTGGATATCACTGTTATTATGGGGACACTGTGGATATCACTGTTATTATGGGGGCACTGTGGATATCACTGTTATTATGGGGACACTGTGGATATCACTGTTATTATGGGGCACTGTGGATATCACTGTTATTATGGGGGCACTGTGGATATCACTGTTATTATGGGGGCACTGTGGATATCACTGTTATTATGGGGGCACTGTGGATATCACTGTTATTATGGGGGCACTGTGGATATCACTGTTATTATGGGGACACTGTGGATATCACTGTTATTATGGGGACACTGTGGATATCACTGTTATTATGGGGGCACTGTGGATATCACTGTTATTATGGGGGCACTGTGGATATCACTGTTATTATGGGGACACTGTGGATATCACTGTTATTATGGGGGGCACTGTGGATATCACTGTTATTATGGGGACACTGTGGATATCACTGTTATTATGGGGGCACTGTGGATATCACTGTTATTATGGGGACACTGTGGATATCACTGTTATTATGGGGCACTGTGGATATCACTGTTATTATGGGGACACTGTGGATATCACTGTTATTATGGGGACACTGTGGATATCACTGTTATTATGGGGACACTGTGGATATCGCTGTTATTATGGGGGGCACTGTGGATATCACTGTTATTATGGGGGCACTGTGGATATCACTGTTATTATGGGGACACTGTGGATATCACTGTTATTATGGGGTCACTGTGGATATCACTGTTATTATGGGGACACTGTGGATATCACTGTTATTATGGGGGGCACTGTGGATATCACTGTTATTATGGGGACACTGTGGATATCACTGTTATTATGGGGGCACTGTGGATATCACTGTTATTATGGGGACACTGTGGATATCACTGTTATTATGGGGGCACTGTGGATATCACTGTTATTATGGGGCACTGTGGATATCACTGTTATTATGGGGCACTGTGGATATCACTGTTATTATGGGGCACTGTGGATATCACTGTTATTATGGGGGCACTGTGGATATCACTGTTATTATGGGGACACTGTGGATATCACTGTTATTATGGGGCACTGTGGATATCACTGTTATTATGGGGACACTGTGGATATCACTGTTATTATGGGGGGCACTATGGATATCGCTGTTATTATGGGGGCACTGTGGATATCACTGTTATTATGGGGGCACTGTGGATATCACTGTTATTATGGGGACACTGTGGATATCACTGTTATTATGGGGCACTGTGGATATCACTGTTATTATGGGGACACTGTGGATATCACTGTTATTATGGGGGGCACTGTGGATATCACTGTTATTATGGGGACACTGTGGATATCACTGTTATTATGGGGCACTGTGGATATCGCTGTTATTATGGGGACACTGTGGATATCACTGTTATTATGGGGACACTGTGGATATCACTGTTATTATGGGGGCACTGTGGATATCACTGTTATTATGGGGAGCACTGTGGATATCACTGTTATTATGGGGCACTGTGGATATCACTGTTATTATGGGACACTGTGGATATCACTGTTATTATGGGGGCACTGTGGATATCACTGTTATTATGGGGACACTGTGGATATCACTGTTATTATGGGGGCACTGTGGATATCACTGTTATTATGGGGCACTGTGGATATCACTGTTATTATGGGGGGCACTGTGGATATCACTGTTATTATGGGGACACTGTGGATATCACTGTTATTATGGGGGCACTGTGGATATCACTGTTATTATGGGGGCACTGTGGATATCACTGTTATTATGGGGGCACTGTGGATATCACTGTTATTATGGGGCACTGTGGATATCACTGTTATTATGGGGGCACTGTGGATATCACTGTTATTATGGGGACACTGTGGATATCACTGTTATTATGGGGCACTGTGGATATCACTGTTATTATGGGGGGCACTGTGGATATCACTGTTATTATGGGGACACTGTGGATATCACTGTTATTATGGGGGCACTGTGGATATCACTGTTATTATGGGGCACTGTGGATATCACTGTTATTATGGGGGGCACTGTGGATATCACTGTTATTATGGGGACACTGTGGATATCACTGTTATTATGGGGGCACTGTGGATATCACTGTTATTATGGGGCACTGTGGATATCACTGTTATTATGGGGGGCACTGTGGATATCACTGTTATTATGGGGACACTGTGGATATCACTGTTATTATGGGGGCACTGTGGATATCACTGTTATTATGGGGGCACTGTGGATATCACTGTTATTATGGGGGCACTGTGGATATCACTGTTATTATGGGGCACTGTGGATATCACTGTTATTATGGGGGGCACTGTGGATATCACTGTTATTATGGGGACACTGTGGATATCACTGTTATTATGGGGGCACTGTGGATATCACTGTTATTATGGGGCACTGTGGATATCACTGTTATTATGGGGGGCACTGTGGATATCACTGTTATTATGGGGACACTGTGGATATCACTGTTATTATGGGGGCACTGTGGATATCACTGTTATTATGGGGAGCACTGTGGATATCACTGTTATTATGGGGCACTGTGGATATCACTGTTATTATGGGGGCACTGTGGATATCACTGTTATTATGGGGGCACTGTGGATATCACTGTTATTATGGGGACACTGTGGATATCACTGTTATTATGGGGACACTGTGGATATCACTGTTATTATGGGGGGCACTGTGGATATCACTGTTATTATGGGGACACTGTGGATATCGCTGTTATTATGGGGACACTGTGGATATCACTGTTATTATGGGGACACTGTGGATATCACTGTTATTATGGGGACACTGTGGATATCACTGTTATTATGGGGGCACTGTGGATATCACTGTTATTATGGGGGCACTGTGGATATCAGTGTTATTATGGGGGGCACTGTGGATATCACTGTTATTATGGGGACACTGTGGATATAACTGTTATTATGGGGGCACTGTGGATATCACTTATTATGGGGCACTGTGGATATCACTGTTATTATGGGGACACTGTGGATATCACTGTTATTATGGGGCACTGTGGATATCACTGTTATTATGGGGGCACTGTGGATATCACTGTTATTATGGGACACTGTGGATATCACTGTTATTATGGGGCACTGTGGATATCACTGTTATTATGGGGCACTGTGGATATCACTGTTATTATGGGGGCACTGTGGATATCACTGTTATTATGGGACACTGTGGATATCACTGTTATTATGGGGGCACTGTGGATATCACTGTTATTATGGGGGCACTGTGGATATCACTGTTATTATGGGGCACTGTGGATATCACTGTTATTATGGGGACACTGTGGATATCGCTGTTATTATGGGGGCACTGTGGATATCACTGTTATTATGGGGACACTGTGGATATCGCTGTTATTATGGGGGCACTGTGGATATCACTGTTATTATGGGGGCACTGTGGATATCGCTGTTATTATGGGGGCACTGTGGATATCACTGTTATTATGGGGGGCACTGTGGATATCACTGTTGTAGCTTTACGTTTTCCGGCGTGTCGCACACATGAGACCCTTGCGCTGCTGTGAATCCACAAGTCCTGACACTGCGACATTGTGACTCCAGATAACACAGCTGCACCCGCCGGACACGTGACGCAGCAGTAACGCCGGGCGGAGAGCGACGCCATGAAATATTGCAACACATTTGTTTGTGAACAAGTAATCAGGTGAAAACTTCTTACAGTTCACAGCAAAGACACAAACACAAGGAGCGAAAATCTGGGGAGAAAACCCCGCAAGGGCACAGCCGGCCCCCACATGACGCAGCGGACGAGACTTCTGAAAACATACATCAATTATTTGCAGTTAAATTCCTTTAAAATCGTTTGTTTCTGCTCCTATTTGGGGGTCCACAAGCGACATTTGTCGCGTACAACACTCGGGTTTTTGCTCCTTTTTTTGCGTTTTTTATAACATTTTCTGCACAATCTGCACTGCAAAAAACTAAGGTTAAAAAACACTATTAAGGCCCAATTCACATAACTGTCTGCAATCACCAAAATGAGAATAAATAGTCATCAGCCTGAGATTCATTGTATTTAAATATCGTGATGTTTTTATGTTTGTGCTTTTTTTTTTTCAAAATGCCCAATAAAAACACAATTGTTAAAATACAAAGGACAAAAACTGTCAATGTTGAAAAGATTAAGTAGAAGAAATCCCACGACATACAATAATAAGAAATAGGCAATGTATTCCATACTCAGACCTTGGAGGTCGTGCGGAAGGAGCGACGATTGTCGACAAGACAATGGCCGAGAAGGATGATAAAACAAGTATCCATATAAAGATATATATACTCCGCATGCAGTGTAAAGACACAAGAAAAGGGAAAGAATGTAACAATGTGTCTGTAAAGAGAAGCAGAATGCCGCTCACTCACATACGTAGCGTGAACGCTGTGCGCGGTTTCTGCATTTATATATTGCAGTTGTGGAGTCTCATCACTTCTTCACTAAAAACGCATGAAAAAATGGGGAAATACACGAAACAATAGGAACAATCAGTGCAGATTGCTGTTGTATTTTAATGCAATCACCTGCAGAAAAAAGCGCAGAGGGAAAAAGCAGTAACTTTGTGCATTGGATCGTGGCTTCAGGCCATGTTCACATTGTTCAGTAGCTGATGATAGACGGCGTCACACCGTAACATAATAGGAGGAACAATGATGATAGATGGCGTCACACCGTAATATAATGGGAGGAACATTGATGATAGACGGCGTCACACCGTAATATAATGGGAGGAACATTGATGATAGACGGCGACACACCGTAACATAATAGGAGGAACATTGATGATAGACGGCGTCAAACCGTAATATAATGGGAGGAACATTGATGATAGACGGCGTCACACCGTAATATAATGGGAGGAACATTGATGATAGACGGCGACACACCGTAACATAATAGGAGGAACATTGATGATAGACGGCGTCAAACCGTAATATAATGGGAGGAACATTGATGATAGACGGCGTCACACCGTACTATAATGGGAGGAACATTGATGATAGACGGCGTCACACCTTAATATAATGGGAGGAACATTGATGATAGACGGCGTCACACCGTAATATAATGGGAGGAACATTGATGATAGACGGCGACACACCGTAACATAATGGGAGGAACATTGATGATAGACGGCGTCACACCGTAACATAATGGGAGGAACACTGATGATAGACGGCGTCACACCGTAACATAATGGGAGGAACACTGATGATAGACGGTGTCACGCCGTAACATAATGGGAGGAACACTGATGATAGACGGCGTCACACCGTAACATAATGGGAGGAACATTGATGATAGACGGCGTCACACCGTAACATAATGGGAGGAACAATGATAATAGAAGACGTCACACCGTAACATAATGGGAGGAACAATGATGATAGACGGCGTCACACCGTAACATAATGGGAGGAACAATGATGATAGACGGCGTCACACCGTAACATAATGGGAGGAACATTGATGATAGACGGCGTCACACCGTAACACAATGGAACAATGATGATAGACGGCGTCACACCGTAACATAATGGGAGGAACACTGATGATAGACGGCGTCACACCGTAACACAATGGGAGGAACAATGATGATAGACGGCGTCACACCGTAACACAATGGGAGGAACACTGATGATAGACGGCGTCACACCGTAACATAATGGGAGGAACACTGATGATAGACGGCGTCACACCGTAACATAATGGGAGGAACATTGATGATAGACGGCGTCACACCGTAACACAATGGGAGGAACAATGATGATATCCTGCATTTTAAAGCTAATGAGCCTCAATAGACGTTCTCATACGATTTGATAATTAACTCGGTTTAAAGCCGCCGTTGTTATTTACCGCACAAGGTGGATTAATCTGATTTTGCAATTATCTGTTCTTTGTGCCGGACTCAGAATTACTGCACTGACGCACTACAAGTCCAGATAAATCATCATTTATTAAATAAAAATATTCATTTTATAAGTAAAAATAATACAAAATAGAAATGTGTGTGAAATGTTACAGAACAGATGTGAGCACGGCGCTCAGGTCACCACGGTGATATCATCGGCTACAATGAAGACACTGGATACAATGTATCTGTTATATCAACTGCTCATGATTACTGAATGAAACCTGAGACCCTCCCCAAACCCAGCGCTGCCGCTTCACATCACTTATGGGCTGGAAATAACCCCCTGGATTTACAGCCCTGAAAACCTCCAGACACCACCCCCGGCAGGCGCATGCTTTTTTATATATTAGCAAACCTATTAAGGCACAAGTTGTAAAATTAACCGTCTTATCCACAAATGAGCTTAAATTACAGGTCTCTACAGTCAGTCTGGATTTCACGATGACAAGTCCACGACGGCTAAGTGTTATAAGATGACAGATACAGGGTGCGGAGGACAACTGACCCAAGAGGCACTGACTAGAGGATACAACCAATACTGGGCGCCTGTACGAAAACTCCAAATGTGGGCAATACAGTAATCACAGGGAATCATTGCAAATCCTGAAAAATATGACTGATGCTACAGCCGCAGTTCATTTAGGGTGCGGAGGACAACTGACCCAAGAGGCACTGACTAGAGGACACAACCAATACTGGGCGCCTGTACGAAAACTCCAAATGTGGGCAATACAGTAATCACAGGGAATCATTGCAAATCCTGAAAAATATGACTGATGCTACAGCCGCAGTTCATTCAGGGTGCGGAGGACAACTGACCCAAGAGGCACCGACTAGAGGACACAACCAATACTGGGCGCCTGTATGAAAAGTCCAAGTGTGGGTAATACAGTAATCACAGGGAATCATTGCAAATCCTGAAAAATATGACTGATGCTACAGCCGCAGTTCATTAAGTGTTATAATATGACAGATACAGGGTGCGGAGGACAACTGACCCAAGAGGCACTGACTAGAGGATACAACCAATACTGGGCGCCTGTACGAAAACTCCAAATGTGGGCAATACAGTAATCACAGGGAATCATTGCAAATCCTGAAAAATATGACTGATGCTACAGCCGCAGTTCATTCAGGGTGCGGAGGACAACTGACCCAAGAGGCACTGACTAGAGGATACAACCAATACTGGGCGCCTGTACGAAAACTCCAAATGTGGGCAATACAGTAATCACAGGGAATCATTGCAAATCTAGAAATATATGACTGATGCTACAGCCGCAGTTCATTAAGTGTTATAATATGACAGATACAGGGTGCGGAGGACAACTGACCCAAGAGGCACCGACTAGAGGACACAACCAATACTGGGCGCCTGTATGAAAAGTCCAAGTGTGGGTAATACAGTAATCACAGAGAATCATTGCAAATCTAGAAAAATATGAGTGATGCTACAGCCGCAGTTCATTAAGTGTTATAATATGACAGATACAGGGTGCGGAGGACAACTGACCCAAGAGGCTCTGATCAGCGGACGCAACCAATACTGTGCGCCTGTACGAAAACTCCAAATGTGGATAATGCAGTAATCACAGGGAATCATTGCAAATCTTGTCTATCTGTTGGGGTTACCAGCTACACACCAACATCAGTAGTGCAGGCACAATCACTGATTCTACAGCAGAAATCTAGAAAAATATGAGTGATGCTACAGCGACAGGTCATTACATTTTATATTATGACAGATACACTGTGCGGAGCACAACTGACCCAAGACGCACTGATTAGAGGATACAACCAATATTATGCACCTGTACTAAAAGTCCACGAGTAGCTTGTGCCAAAATCACCGGTAATCAGCATAAATCTCATCTGTTAGGATTACCAGCTATACAGCAACATCGGTAGTGCAAGCACAATGAGTGATGCTACAGCGACAGTCTATAGGAATACGATGAGTGATCCTACAGCCGCAGTCCACAGTAATTCAATAAGTAACGCTACAGGAGATAAAATAGAATGAAAGATGCTACAGTCCCAGTCCACAGAAATACTATAATTGATGCTACAATCGTAGACCATAGGAATACAATGATGCTACAGCCGCAGTCCATCAAAATACTATGAGTGATGCTAAAGCCATAGACCATGGGAATACAAACAGTGACACTACTGCCGGAGACCATAGGAATACGAGTGATGCTACAATCATAGACCATCAAAATACAATGAGTGACACTACTGCCGGAGACCATAGGAATACGAGTGATGCTACAGCCGCAGTCTATATACATACAGTGAGGTTTAATGTAGATAAATGTAGAGCAATGCACCGAGGACTGAGTGATCCTATTGCTGCATATACATCAGATGGGAGAATACCTGGGACCACAGAACAGGAGAAGGACGGGGGATTCTGGTTACTAGTAAGCTGAGCACCACTCAATGTCAGGCAGCAGCTGCAAAGGCAACAAGATTTTAGAGTGTAGAAAAAGAGAGATAAAATCCTGCGATCCCAACGAATTGTTACCCCTTTATAAATCACTGGTGAGGCCACATCTAGAATACGGGATCCAGTTTAAAAAGGATATTTGGAAGTTAGAGTCAGTTCAAAGGCGGCAACTAGATTAGTACACAGGATGGAGGCCTCTCCTATATTACACGGGATGGAGACCTCTCCTATAATACACAGGATGGAGGCCTCTCCTATATTACACAGGATGTAGGCCTCTCCTATATTACACAGGATGGAGGCCTCTCCTATATTACACAGGATGGAGGCCTCTCCTATATTACACAGGATGGAGGCCTCTCCTATATTACACAGGATGGAGGCCTCTCCTATATTACACAGGATGGAGGCCTCTCCTATATTACACAGGATGGAGGCCTCTCCTATATTACACAGGACGAGGCCTCTCTTATGTTACACAGGATGGAGACCTCTCCTATATTACACAGGATGGAGGCCTCTCCTATATTACACAGGATGGAGGCCGCTCATATGATGAGAGGTTGGAAAAGTTGTGCACCTTTCTCAGGTCTTGTGACATTTCTCTTCCATGTGGTGCCATTGCTGAAAGTATGAAATGGCATCACCCTGTTATAGTCGCCTGTCTGTTGGACTCTGGTGTTATAAAGAATTAGACTGACCTGGGGATAATTCTTGGACCGGGGTCTTTTTCCAACCTATGTAACAATAATTCATGCCACAGACGCAGCCCATAGTTATACAATGAGTGATGCTAAAGTCATAGTACAAATGAATACAATGAGTGATGCTACAGCCGCCGACCACAGTAATACAATGAGTAATGACACAGCCGCAGACCACAGTAATACAATGATTGATGCTACAGCCGCAGACCACAGTAATACAATGAGTAACGACACAGCCGCAGACCACAGTAATACAATGACTAATAACACAGCCGCAGACCACAGTAATACAATCAGTGATGCTACAGCCGCAGACCACAGTAATACGAGTAACGACACAGCCGCATACCACAGTAATACAATGAGTGATGCTACAGCTGCAGACCACAGTAATACAATGAGTGATGCTACAGCCGCAGACCACAGTAATACAATGAGTAATAACATAGCCGCAGACCACAGTAATACAATGAGTAACAACACAGCCGCATACCACAGTAATACAATCAGTGATGCTACAGCCGCAGACCACAGTAATACAATGAGTAATGACACAGCCGCAGACCACAGTAATACAATGAGTAATAACACAGCCGCATACCACAGTAATACAATCAGTGATGCTACAGCCGCAGACCACAGTAATACAATGAGTAACGACACAGCCGCAGACCACAGTAACACAATGAGTAATGACACAGCCGCAGACCACAGTAATACAATGACTAATAACACAGCCGCAGACCACAGTAATACAATCAGTGATGCTACAGCCGCAGACCACAGTAATACAATGAGTAACGACACAGCCGCAGACCACAGTAATACAATGAGTAATAACACAGCCGCAGACCACAGTAATACAATGAGTGATGCTACAGCCGCAGACCACAGTAATACAATGAGTAACGACACAGCCGCAGACCACAGTAATACAATGACTAATAACACAGCCGCAGACCACAATAATACAATCAGTGATGCTACAGCCGCAGACCACAGTAATACAATGAGTAACGACACAGCCGCATACCACAGTAATACAATGAGTGATGCTACAGCTGCAGACCACAGTAATACAATGAGTGATGCTACAGCCGCAGACCACAGTAATACAATGAGTAATAACATAGCCGCAGACCACAGTAATACAATGAGTAATAACACAGCCGCATACCACAGTAATACAATCAGTGATGCTACAGCCGCAGACCACAGTAATACAATGAGTAACGACACAGCCGCAGACCACAGTAATACAATGAGTAATGACACAGCCGCAGACCACAGTAATACAATGACAAATAACACAGCCGCAGACCACAGTAATACAATCAGTGATGCTACAGCCGCAGACCACAGTAATACAATAAGTAACGACACAGCCGCAGACCACAGTAATACAATGAGTAATGACACAGCCGAAGACTACAGTAATACAATGAGTAATGACACAGCCGAAGACCACAGTAATACAATGAGTAATGACACAGCCGCAGACCACAGTAATACAATGAGTAACGACACAGCCGCAGACCACAGTAATACAATGAGTAATGACACAGCCGAAGACCACAGTAATACAATGAGTAACGACACAGCCGCAGACCACAGTAATACAATGAGTAATAACACAGCCGCAGACCACAGTAATACAATGAGTAATAACACAGCCGCAGACCACAGTAATACAATCAGTGATGCTACAGCCGCAGACCACAGTAATACAATGAGTAATGACACAGCCGCAGACCACAGTAATACAATGAGTAATAACACAGCCGCAGACCACAGTAATACAATGAGTAATGACACAGCCGAAGACCACAGTAATACAATGAGTAACGACACAGCCGCAGACCACAGTAATACAATGAGTAATAACACAGCCGCAGACCACAGTAATACAAATAGTGATGCAACAGCCACAGACCACAGTAATACAATGAGTAACGACACAGCCGCAGACCACAGTAATACAATGAGTAATGACACAGCCGCAGACCACAGTAATACAATGAGTAATAACACAGCCGCAGACCACAGTAATACAATCAGTGATGCTACAGCCGCAGACCACAGTAATACAATGAGTAACGACACAGCCGCAGACCACAGTAATACAATGAGTAATAACACAGCCGCAGACCACAGTAATATGTGAGTGATGCTACAGCCGCAGACCACAGTAATACAATCAGTGATGCTACAGCCGCAGACCACAGTAATACAATGAGTAATAACACAGCCGCGTACCACAGTAATACAATGAGTGATGCTACAGCCGAAGACCACAGTAACACAATGAGTGATGCTACAGCCGCAGACCACAGTAATACAATGAGTAACGACACAGCCGCAGACCACAGTAATACAATGAGTAATGACACAGCCGCAGACCACAGTAATACAATGAGTGATGCTACAGCCGCAGACCACAGTAATACAATGAGTAACGACACAGCCGCAGACCACAGTAATACAATGAGTAATGACACAGCCGCAGACCACAGTAATACAATGACTAATAACACAGCCGCAGACCACAGTAATACAATCAGTGATGCTACAGCCGCAGACCACAGTAATACAATGAGTAACGACACAGCCGCAGACCACAGTAATACAATGAGTAATAACACAGCCGCAGACCACAGTAATACAATGAGTGATGCTACAGCCACAGACCACAGTAATACAATGAGTAACGACACAGCCGCAGACCACAGTAATACAATGAGTAATGACACAGCCGCAGACCACAGTAATACAATGAGTAATAACACAGCCGCAGACCACAGTAATACAATCAGTGATGCTACAGCCGCAGACCACAGTAATACAATGAGTAACGACACAGCCGCAGACCACAGTAATACAATGAGTAATAACACAGCCGCAGACCACAGTAATACAATGAGTGATGCTACAGCCGCAGACCACAGTAATACAATGAGTAACGACACAGCCGCAGACCACAGTAATACAATGAGTAATGACACAGCCGAAGACCACAGTAATACAATGAGTAATGACACAGCAGAAGACCACAGTAATATGTGAGTGATGCTACAGCCGCAGACCACAGTAATACAATCAGTGATGCTACAGCCGCAGACCACAGTAATACAATGAGTAACGACACAGCCGCAGACCACAGTAATACAATGAGTAATGACACAGCCGAAGACCACAGTAATACAACGAGTAATGACACAGCCGAAGACCACAGTAATATGTGAGTGATGCTACAGCCGCAGACCACAGTAATACAATCAGTGATGCTACAGCCGCAGACCACAGTAATACAATGAGTGATGCTACAGCCGCAGACCACAGTAATACAATCAGTGATGCTACAGCCACAGACCACAGTAATACAATGAGTGATGCTACAGCCGCAGACCACAGTAATACAATGAGTAAAAACACAGCCGCAGACCACAGTAATACAATGAGTAATGACACAGTCACAGACCACAGTAATACAATGAGTAATGACACAGCCGAAGACCACAGTAATACAATGAGTGATGCTACAGCCGCAGACCACAGTAATACAACGAGTAACGACACAGCCGCAGACCACAGTAATACAATGAGTAATAACACAGCCGCAGACCACAGTAATACAATGAGTGATGCTACAGCCACAGACCACAGTAATACAATCAGTGATGCTACAGCCGCAGACCACAGTAATACAATGAGTAACGACACAGCCGCAGACCACAGTAATACAATGAGTAATAACACAGCCGCAGACCACAGTAATACAATGAGTGATGCTACAGCCGAAGACCACAGTAATACAATGAGTGATGCTACAGCCGCAGACTATAGTAATACAATCAGTGCTACTACAGCCTCAGACCATAGAAATACAGTGATATTCCAGCTGCAGACCATAATAATATAATCAGTGATGCTACAGAAGCAGACCATAGCAATACAATCAGCAAAGCTACAGCCGCAGACCACAGTAATACAATTAGTTATGATACAGACGCAGTTCATAGCGAAACAACCAGTGATGCTACAGCTGCAGACCACAGTAATACAACCACTGGTGCTACTACAGCCACAGACCATAGAAATACAATTAGTGATTCTACAGCCGCAGACCATAGAAACACAATCAGTTATGCTACAGCCAAAGACCATCGTAAAACAATCAGTGATGCTATAACGGCAGACCATAGTAATACAATGAATGATGCTACAGCCGCAGATCACAGCAATACAGTCAGTGATGCTACAGCCGCAGACCATAGTAATATAATGAATGATGCTACAGTCGCAGACCATAGTAATACAGTCAGTGATGCTACAGCCATGGACCATAGTAATACAATGAACGATGCTACAGCCGCAGACCATAGTAATGCAATCAGTGACGCTACATCTGCAGACCATAACAACAATGACTGATGCTACAGCTGCAGATCATAGTACATAGTAATACAATCAGTGATGCTACAGCCGCAGACCATAGTAATACGATGAATGATGCTACAGCCGCAGACCATAGTAATACAATCAGTGATGCTACAGCCGCAGACCACAGCAATACAATCAGTGACGCTATAGCTGCAGACCATAGCAATACAATCAGTGACGCTATAGCTGCAGACCATAGTAATACAATGAATGATGCTACAGCTACAGACCATAGCCATACAATCAGTGATGCTACAGCCGCAGATCATAGTAATACAATCAGTGATGCTACAGCCGCAGATCATAGTAATACAATCAGCGTTACTCCAGCCGCAGACCACAGCAATAAAATCACTGATGCTACAGCTGCAGATCAAAGTAATACAATCAGTGATGCTACAGCCGCAGACCATAACAATACAATCAGTGATGCTACAGCCGCAGACCACAGTAATACAATCAGAGATGCTAGCCGCAGACCATAGTAATACAATGAACAATGCTACAAACGCAGACCACAGCAATACAATCATTGATGCTACAGCCGCAGATCAAAGAAATACAATCAGTGATACTCCAGACGCAGACCATAACAATACAATCAGTTATGCTACAGCTGCAGACCAAAACAATACGTGTTGCTACAACCGCAGACCACAGTAATACAATCACTGATGCTACAGACGCAGACCATAACAGTACAATCAGTGATGCTACAGTCGCAGACTATAGTAATACAATGAGTGATGCTACAGCCGCAGACCATAGTAATACAATCAGTGATGCTACAGCCACAGACTATAGTAATACAATCAGTGATGCTACAACCGCAGACCATAGTAATACAATCAGTGATGCTACAGCTGCAGATCATAGTAATACAATGAGTGATGCTACAGCCGCAGAATATAGTAATACAATCAGTGATGCCACAGCCACAGAACATAGTAATACAATCAGTGATGCTACAGCCGCAGACCATAGTAAAACAATCAGTGATGCTACAGCCGCAGACCATAGTAATACAATCAGTGATGTTACAGCTGCAGATCATAGTAATACAAGCAGTGATGCTACAGCTGCAGACCATAGTAATACAGTGATACTCCAGTCACAGACCATAGCAATACAATCAGTGATTCTAGAGTCGCAGACAATAGTAATACAATCAGTGATGCTACAGCCACAGAATATAGTAATACAATCAGTGATGCCACAGCCACAGAACATAGTAATACAATCAGTGATGCTACAGCTGCAGACTATAGTAATACAATCAGTGATGCTACAGTCGCAGACTATAGTAATACAATCAGTGATGCTACAGCCACAGACCATAGTAATACAATGAGTGATGCTACAGCCGCAGACCATAGTAATACAATGAGTGATGCTACAGCCGCAGACCATAGTAATACAATCAGTGATGCTACAGCCACAGACCATAGTAATACAATCAGTGATGCTACAGCTGCAGATCATAGTAATACAAGCAGTGATGCTACAGCTGCAGACCATAGTAATACAGTGATACTCCAGTCACAGACCATAGTAATACAATCAGTGATGCTACAGCCGCAGACCATAGTAATACAATCAGTGATGCTACAGCCGCAGACCATAGTAATACAATGAGTGATGCTACAGACACAGACCATAGTAAAACAATCAGTGATGCTACAGCTGCAGATCATAGTAATACAATGAGTGATGCTACAGCCGCAGACCATAGTAATACAATCAGTGATGCTACAGACACAGACCATAGTAATACAATAAGTGATGCTACAGACACAGACCATAGTAATACAATCAGTGATGCTACAGCTGCAGATCATAGTAATACAATCAGTGATGCTCCAGCTGCAGATCATAGTAATACAAACAGTGATGCTACAGCCGCAGACCACAGTAATACAATCAGAGATGCTAGCCGCAGACCATAGTAATACAATGAACAATGCTACAGCCGCAGATCATAGTAATACAATCAGTGATGCTACAGCCGCAGATCATAGTAATACAATCAGCGTTACTCCAGCCGCAGACCACAGCAATAAAATCACTGATGCTACAGCTGCAGATCAAAGTAATACAATCAGTGATGCTACAGCCGCAGACCATAACAATACAATCAGTGATGCTACAGCCGCAGACCACAGTAATACAATCAGAGATGCTAGCCGCAGACCATAGTAATACAATGAACAATGCTACAAACGCAGACCACAGCAATACAATCATTGATGCTACAGCCGCAGATCAAAGAAATACAATCAGTGATACTCCAGACGCAGACCATAACAATACAATCAGTTATGCTACAGCTGCAGACCAAAACAATACGTGTTGCTACAACCGCAGACCACAGTAATACAATCACTGATGCTACAGACGCAGACCATAACAGTACAATCAGTGATGCTACAGTCGCAGACTATAGTAATACAATGAGTGATGCTACAGCCGCAGACCATAGTAATACAATCAGTGATGCTACAGCCACAGACTATAGTAATACAATCAGTGATGCTACAACCGCAGACCATAGTAATACAATCAGTGATGCTACAGCTGCAGATCATAGTAATACAATGAGTGATGCTACAGCCGCAGAATATAGTAATACAATCAGTGATGCCACAGCCACAGAACATAGTAATACAATCAGTGATGCTACAGCCGCAGACCATAGTAAAACAATCAGTGATGCTACAGCCGCAGACCATAGTAATACAATCAGTGATGCTACAGCTGCAGATCATAGTAATACAAGCAGTGATGCTACAGCTGCAGACCATAGTAATACAGTGATACTCCAGTCACAGACCATAGCAATACAATCAGTGATTCTAGAGTCGCAGACAATAGTAATACAATCAGTGATGCTACAGCCACAGAATATAGTAATACAATCAGTGATGCCACAGCCACAGAACATAGTAATACAATCAGTGATGCTACAGCTGCAGACTATAGTAATACAATCAGTGATGCTACAGTCGCAGACTATAGTAATACAATCAGTGATGCTACAGCCACAGACCATAGTAATACAATGAGTGATGCTACAGCCGCAGACCATAGTAATACAATGAGTGATGCTACAGCCGCAGACCATAGTAATACAATCAGTGATGCTACAGCCACAGACCATAGTAATACAATCAGTGATGCTACAGCTGCAGATCATAGTAATACAAGCAGTGATGCTACAGCTGCAGACCATAGTAATACAGTGATACTCCAGTCACAGACCATAGTAATACAATCAGTGATGCTACAGCCGCAGACCATAGTAATACAATCAGTGATGCTACAGCCGCAGACCATAGTAATACAATGAGTGATGCTACAGACACAGACCATAGTAAAACAATCAGTGATGCTACAGCTGCAGATCATAGTAATACAATGAGTGATGCTACAGCCGCAGACCATAGTAATACAATCAGTGATGCTACAGACACAGACCATAGTAATACAATCAGTGATGCTACAGACACAGACCATAGTAATACAATAAGTGATGCTACAGACACAGACCATAGTAATACAATCAGTGATGCTACAGCTGCAGATCATAGTAATACAATCAGTGATGCTCCAGCTGCAGATCATAGTAATACAAACAGTGATGCTACAGCTGCTGATCATAGTAATACAATCAGTGATGCTACAGCCATGGACCATAGTAATACAATCAGTGATGCTACAGCCATGGACCATAGTAATACAACCACTGGTGCTACTACAGCCACAGACCATAGAAATACAATTAGTGATTCTACAGCCGCAGACCATAGAAATACAATCAGTTATGCTACAGCCAAAGACCATAGTAATACAATCAGTTATGCTACAGCCAAAGACCATAGTAATACAATCAGTGATGCTATAACCGCAGACCATGGTAATACAATGAATGATGCTACAGCCGCAGATCATAGTAATACAGTCAGTGATGCTACAGCCGCAGATCAAAGCAATACAATCAGTGATGCTACAGCAGCAGCCCATAGTAATACTGTCAGTGATGCTACAGCCATGGACCATAGTAATGCAATCAGTGACGCTACATCTGCAGACCATAACAATAATGACTGATGCTACAGCTGCAGATCATAGTAATACAATCAGTGATTCTAGAGTCACAGACCATAGTAATACAATCAGTGATACTGCAGCTGCAGACCATAGCAATACAATCAGTGATTCTAGAGTCGCAGACCATAGTAATACAATCAGTGATGCTACAGACGCAGACCATAGTAATACAATCAGTGATGCTACAGACGCAGACCATAGTAATACAATCAGTGATGCTACAGACGCAGACCATAGTAATACAATCAGTGATGCTACAGTCGCAGACCATAGTAATACAATCAGTGATGCTACAGTCGCAGACCATAGTAATACAATCAGTGATGCTACAGTCGCAGACCATAGTAATGCAATCAGTGATGCTACAGTCGCAGACCATAGTAATACAATCAGTGATGCTACAGTCGCAGACCATAGTAATACAATCAGTGAAGCTACAGTCGCAGACCATAGTAATACAATCAGTGATGCTACAGTCGCAGACCATAGTAATGCAATCAGTGATGTTACAGTCGCAGACCATAGTAATACAATCAGTGATGCTACAGTCGCAGACCATAAAAATAGGACCATAGGGATATGAAATAAGCAGAATAACAACAGCAACTCGGAATATATGGGGTCATTTGTAACCACAACTTGAGAATTTTCCTTATCCAACATGGAGGACATTTCACAATGCCAATTTCTGCTGGGATTACAACATCCAGGGATTATTGCCGCCCCTGATATCTGTGTAGAGTGTTTAGTGTCTTTGGACAGCGCAGTTTCGCCTTCTTCACACTTAGTTGGGTTTGTCTTTCCCAGCTGAGCCACAAGTAGAGAAAAAGCAGTAAAAATTCTATTTTAAAATTACAGTTTAATGGGATCTTTTGGTCTAATTTCCATTAAAGTTCATTCCGTAAATCGCCTCCACAATAAAGAAGAGCACTTAGCAGTGAAGATGTGTGAGACAGGCAGAATATTCACATTCCCCAATAATCATTGACATATCATACTTATGTCTATGGACCTGGATTCAATTTTGATTTCCTTTAATTTGAGGTTGCGGTTTGTGCACTGGAATCGCATTGTTCGGGGGGTTTTATGGTGCTTTGCTTTGTCCTGCATTGGTTTGCTTGTGTTCATTCCATAGTTTTGCAGATTTATCTGTGTTTTCTCCTTTTTGTGTTTCTCTGCTACATTGTTTTGTTTGTGTATCTTTCTTCTACGCAGTTTCAGGTTTCCATGATTTGAATGTGTCTATTTGTTGCATAGTTTGGTAAATATTTGTTGCAGACATTGTTTTGCTCCCTTTGTAACCATTTTTCTGTTGCTTTGTATGAGTCTTAGGCTACTTTCACACTAGCGTTAACTGCAATCCGTCACAATGCGTCGTTTTGCAGAAAAAACGCATCCTGCAAAAGTGCTTGCAGGATGCGTTTTTTCCCCATAGACTTGTATTGACGACGCATTGTGACGGATTGCCACATGTCGCATCCGTTGTGCGACGGATGAGTCGTGCTTTGGCGGACCGTCGGGAGCAAAAAACGCTACATGTAACATTTTTTGCTCCTGACGGACCGCTTTTTCCGACCGCGCATGCGCGGCCGGAACTCCGCCCCCACCTCCCCGCACCTTACAATGGGGCAGTGGATGCGCCGGAGAAATGCATCCGCTGCCTCCGTTGTGCAATGCGCTAAACGCTAGCGGCGGAATCTCTGCCCGACGCATTGCGACGGGGAGATTCCGACGCTAGTGTGAAAGTAGCCTATATGTTGCTTTTTTCATGTCGCATGGTTTAGTGCTCCCATTTGCGAGCCTCAAGAAGAAGCACCCGGTGTGAACTCACACGGCGACGCTTTCCATTCCTGAAGAGAACATGTAGAACTTTTAGGATTTTTTAAAAATTAATTTTAAATTTAGAAGATGCCGCCGCTGCGACGGGCGACATATTCGGCATTTCTAGGAGTTGCTTTTTACATACGATGACATAATAGTGCGAGGAGGGAAGGTTCTGGTGCAGGAACATCTCCTTCATGTTCTGCCTCTGTGTTGTCTCGGAATCTTTCCGTACAAGACGACGTTTGACAAATCCGGGACGTCTCGCCCTGAACGGCCATTAATGGCAGCTGGGGGAAAAGCCCCCGTGAATGTCAGCTATGGGGCGAGCGCTGCGCCTCCAGATAAAGGCTCACAGCTGTCATCTCCTTGTGTTGGCTTTTCCTAATCTGTTAGTAAGGCAGATCCTGAAACCGGCTGACAAATTGCAATCTAACATTTTCACAGTCTACATAGCTCTTTTGTTTCTGAAGACTGGGGGGGGGGGGGGCAACTTGTCTCAATTACCCCTCAAAAACTTACAGGCCCCCCCCACCAACCATTCCCAGTGCAACCAGTCGCTGCCCTATTGACCCCCTTAAGCTATTTATTTCCTTCATTCATTTCTTACAAATAGTTTTTGAATTTCTTTATAGCACGATTGATCGCATTCCTACATAAACCTGATCATATATATAATATATATATATATATATATATATATATATATATATATATATATATATATATATATATGTAAAACTTCAGAGAATTTCCCCAGGATTTACATTCACAGTTCACGCATCACTGATAATGAACAACTGATAACAAATTCTGAAACCAAACGCAAGTTTCATTTTGAGGGGGTGAATCTGTCATTGGGATTGCTCGGATCAAGGTGGTGCAAGCAACGTAACAGTTATTGGTTACCCCAATTATTCGCCTAAATCAGAATGGATTTATGTTTTTTTACGTTTTTATATAAAATGTTCAAATTTATTAAAGAAACAAAAAAAAAAAAAAAGACATTTCCAGAAAAAAAAACAACAACTGGATTTTAATAACATGGGACAAGAAGGGACCAGCGACTTGATGTGGGGGATACTGTGTAAGACGACGTAACACCCGAGAGAGAGAAATTCACCGCGACTGATTAGTAAAGGTGTGTGATGAATGTGATCCATCTGCGATGAGGAGCACATGATACAAGTTACACGAAGACACGAGATATCCGAGGACTCCGAGGCCTCCGCAGCATTTATCTGTACATGTAGGGATCAGAGCATTGTCGTAAGGCGATGATAGATGGGTAGATAATAGACAGATAGTAGATAGATAATATATAAATGATAGATAATAGATCGATATCGTAATAGATAATAGATAATAGATATAATAGATAATAGAGAGATAATAGATATAATATATAAATAATAGATATTGTAATAGATAATAGATAGATGATAGATAATAGATAGATAATAGATTATAGATTAATAGATAGATAATAGATAGATAATAGATATAAAAGATAATAGATATGATAGATAATAGATAATATATAAATAATAGATAGATATTGTAATAGATAGATGATAGATAATAGATATAATAGATATAGATTAATAGATAGTAGATAGCTAGTATATAAATAATAGATAGATAATAGATATTGTAATAGATTATAGATAAGATAGACAGATAATACAAAGATATCATAATAGATAATAGATAGATAGATAGAAAGATATAATAGATAATAGATATAATATATAAATAATAGATAAATAATAGATATAATAATAGATAGATGATAAATAGACATAATAGATAGATAATAGATATAATACATAGATACTTTCCCTATGATATTTTTATTAGCACAACAGAAAAAAAAACACATTTTTAGGATTTAATTATTTTTCACTTTTTTCGGATTTTTGATTCACACGCACAGAACATAATTCAGAGGGAGAACAATGGACACAGAATAAATGATCAGAATATTATCATGCATTTCTCCGCCTGATGTGGGGGGCTGTACGTCCACCCAGCAAAGTGTGGTCCCTGCACTGGAAATCTGGGGGGGTTGGACTTCATCATATTTTTTTTTTCTTTTAACTCTTGCTTATGAGCCAAGATGTAGGAAGGTAGGATGATGCCACCCTATCCCCTGGGTGCCAGGCCGGCCACGGGGCACCTGCTCGATTACCCTTGGTAAATGTAAGATTGCTGCCCATGTAAAATGTAATGATCTGTGTAATTACAGCAATGTCACGTTACATTAGGAAATTGGGGGTTAGTCACAGACATTTAGAAGTGTTTAAGAAACACTTTACAGCAAGAGAAGCCCTGAGGGTAATGGGTTAAATTGTTCCCTTCCCATGGAGGTCGGAGAGGGAAACCACAAGTGGCTTAACCCCTTCAGGGCTGAACTGTCACAAGGCTGCAACCACAAACCTTCTGCTATTTTTATTTTTGCAACTAAACAAAAAAACATTTATAAAAAAAGAAATGAAGAAATAATAAAATGTAGGAGCCTGATCCAAGCGCCATGTCCGGAAACATTCGCCCCCTCACCCAGCTATGGCCTCTAGGTTTACACATTTCACTTGAGACACAATGTAACAAACAACCAGCAATCATTCAGAAGAAACATTGATCAAAAACCAGGATTGGAATGTATCAATTGCAGCCAATGCAATCCCCCAAACCACAGCCCCCCACAGAGGATGCCGTAATTCCCGGACAGCGAATTCCTTCTCCAAGGCTTCATCAGACGCGAATGTTCTTATATCATGTATTATTAACAGAAGGCGTCAGGAGGAAAGACAAGCATTTCCCAATTTGTTTCCAAAAGAAAACAAGAAAAAAAAAATCTATATATTTTTCTAGAAAGAAAAATGATCATTTGAGCCGAATTAAAGGTTTTGTAAATGCAACAAAGATGCAAAATCTGAAGAGGAAATGGACACAATGTAACCATGAATACCGACAGCATGCAGAAGACATTATTCTGAAGAACTGAATTAAAAACCCCAATTACAGACAATTCACCACTACAAGATCCAAAAATATATAAATATATTCAGATTAAGAAACAAACAGTAAAATTCAACATCGTGCGTGGCGCAGCACAGGAGCAGCTTCCACTAACAACATCCACAGCCGCTCGGGTTCTGGTTGTACGGACATTAGAAGCAGGACCAGCGGTTCTGGACCTGCAGCAGCTCAAGTCCAACAAGCTCTCAGGTCCCTAATAATTCCAAAGAGAAAAGCAGCCCAGGTCAGTGTGACTCCTGGCGTGTACACCGCCACTACTCAGGATCACCACATACCGGGCCAACGAGGAATCAACGCAAAGCACAAGGACAAATGTTAATGCAACATGAGCTTTATTCACAGATAGAAATGACCCTGATAGACCAATCTATAGTGAGATGTATCAATGATTGTAACAGAATTAGATATTTAAATAAATATGGGAGAAGATAGATAGATAGATAGATAGATAGATAGATAGATAGATAGATAGATAGATAGATAGATAGATAATTGATAATAGACAGATAAATATATAGTTAGATATATAAATAGATATAAAATAATGAAATGAATAAATAAATATGAAAGATAAATGAAATAAAGAACTGACAGACAGAGGATACATAAATGGAACAAAAAATGTATACGTTATTTATTAGATATATTAAAAGATGTTTAGATGTTGGTATAGCACAGTGATACACATATATATATTTCTCACTTTAACACCATGTACACATAGAGCAGATTGAGCTGGTGCAAGGCTCATACACATGTTAGACACAATAGCCCGGTAGTCATAATGCCCTGTATATGCCGTGTGTATGCCCTGTATATACCCTATATGTGCCCTGTATATGGCCTATATAAGCCTTGTGTATGGCCTGTATATGCCCTCTCTATGCCCTGTATATGCCCTATATATGCCTTGTCTTTGCCCTGTATATGCCCTGTATGTGCCCTGTATATTCCCTACACATGCCTTGTATGTGCCCTGTATGTACCCTGTATATGCCACGTATATGCCTTGTATATACACTCTAAATACCCTGATATCCCTTGTATATGTCATGTATATGACCTGCATATCCCCTGAAAAGCCCTAAAATGCTTTGTATATCCCTTGTATATGCCATGTATATGCCCTATATATACCTTGTATATGTCCTGTATATACCCTGTATACAGTATGCACCGTATATGCCCTATATATACCATGTATATGCCCCGTATATGCCCTCTATATGCCATGTATATGCCCTGTATATGCCCTCTATATGCCATGAAAATGCCCTGTATATATCCTGTGTATGTACCCTGTACGTGCCCTCTATATACCCTGTATATGCCCTATATATGCCCTGTATATATCCAGTATAAGCCCTGTATATGGTCTGTATATGCCCTGTATATACCCTGTATATGCCCTGTATATACCCTGTATATGCCCTGTATATACCCTGTATATGCCCTGTATATCCTGTATATATCCAGTATATGCCCTGTATATACCCTGTATATATCCTGTATATGCCCTATATATGTCCTGTATATACCCTGTATATTCCCTGTATAGGCCCTCTATATATCCAGTACATGCCCTGTATAAGCCCTGTATATATCCTGTATATATACTGTGTATGTCCTGTATATGCCCTGTATATGCCCTGTATATACCGTGTATGCCCTGTATATATCCTGTATATATACTGTGTATGTCCTGTATATGCCCTGTATATACCTTGTATATGCCCTGTATATATCCTGTGTATGCCTTGTATATATCCTGTGTATGTCCTATATATGCCCTGTGTATATACTGTATATGTCCTGTATATGCCCTGTGTATATCCTGTGTATATCCTGTATATGCCCTGTATATACCCTGTATATGCCCTGTATATTCCCTGTATATTCCCTGTATATGCCCTATATATGCCCTGTATATATCCAGTATAAGCCCTGTATATGGTCTGTATATGCCCTGTATACACCCTGTATATGCCCTGTATATGTCCTATATATCCTGTATATATCCAGTATATGCCCTGTATATACCCTGTATATATCCTGTATATGCCCTATATATGTCCTGTATATACCCTGTATATTCCCTGTATAGGCCCTGTATATATCCTGTATATATCTTGTATATATCCAGTACATGCCCTGTATAAGCCCTGCATATATACTGTGTATGTCCTGTATATGCCCTGTATATACCCTGTATATGCCCTGTATATACCCTGTATATTCCCTGTATATACCCTGTATATGCCCTGTATATATCCTGTATATATACTGTGTATGTCCTGTATATGCCCTGTATATACCTTGTATATGCCCTGTATATATCCTGTGTATATCCTGTGTATGTCCTGTATATGCCCTGTGTATATACTGTGTATGTCCTATATATGCCCTGTGTATATCCTGTATATACCCTGTATATGCCCTGTGTATATACTGTGTATGTCCTGTATATGCCCTGTATATACCTTGTATATGCCCTGTATATATCCTATATATCCCTTGTATATATCCTGTGTATGTCCTATATATGCCCTGTATATGCCCTGTATATACCCTGTATATGCCCTGTGTATATCCTATATATACCTTGTATATACCCTGTGTATGTCCTGTATATGCCCTGTATATTATTATTATTATTATTATTATTTATTGTTATAGCGCCATTTACATAGTAACATAGTAACATAGTAACATAGTTAGTAAGGCCGAAAAAAGACATTTGTCCATCCAGTTCAGCCTATATTCCATCATAATAAATACCCAGATCTACGTCCTTCTACAGAACCTAATAATTGTATGATACAATATTGTTCTGCTCCAGGAAGACATCCAGGCCTCTCTTGAACCCCTCTTGAATTCCATGGCGCTTTACATGTGAGGAGGGGTATACATAATGAAAACAAGTACAATAATCTTAAACAATACAAGTCATAACTGGTACAGGAGGAGAGAGGACCCTGCCCGCGAGGGCTCACAATCTATATATCCTATATATGCCTTGTATATGCCCTGTATATATCCTATATATGCCTTGTATAAATCCTGTGTATGTCCTATATATGCCCTGTATATACCCTGTGTATGTCCTGTATATGTCCTGTATATGCCCTGTATATACCCTGTATATGCCCTGTATATATCCTATATATACCTTGTATATATCCTGTGTATGTCCTATATATACCCTGTATATACCCTGTGTATGTCCTGTATATGCCCTGTATATATCCTGTATATGCCCTGTATATGCCCTGTATATGCCCTGTATATACCCTGTATATGCCCTGTATATGCCCTGTGTATGCCCTGTGTATGCCCTGTGTATGCCCTGTGTATGCCCTGTGTATGCCCTGTGTATGCCCTGTATATACTCTGTATATGCCCTGTGTATGCCCTGTATATACCCTGTATATGCCCTGTATATGCCCTGTATATACCCTGTATATGCCCTGTGTATGCCCTGTATATACCCTGTATATGCCCTGTATATACCCTGTGTATGCCCTGTGTATGCCCTGTATATACTCTGTATATGCCCTGTATATGCCCTGTGTATACCCTGTGTATGCCCTGTATATACCCTGTATATGCCCTGTGTATGCCCTGTATATGTCCTGTATATGCCCTGTATATGCCCTGTATATGCCCTGTATATGCCCTGCGTATGCCCTGCGTATGCCCTGTATATACTCTGTATATGCACTGTGTATGCCCTGTATATACCCTGTATATGCCCTGTATATACCCTGTGTATGCCCTGTATATACTCTGTATATGCCCTGTATATGCCCAGTGTATACCCTGTGTATGCCCTGTGTATGCCCTGTATATGCCCTGTGTATGCCCTGTGTATGCCCTGTATATGCCCTGTATGCAGACCGTGGGCCAGGGCAGCCCCTGACAGCGCACACATTCAGACACACACAACCTCGGACGGACGTGTTCTCTCATTTACTTTGAACCAGAGTATGAATCTTTTGGGTGTTTGGGGCAGCACCCCCATAATCATGGCATGACGCAGCGACATTACAACCACTGGAAATAGCACTTGTTCCCTTTCTCGTAGGTCATTAACTGAACTGAAAGTGCAACAACAACATAGAGAAAGCAAAAGTTGTCACTCCGACCAGTGAGGCGGAAAGCAGAACAAAAAGGAAACACAGCAATGGCAGCTCCAGAAGAGGGAGAAGAGAAACACACAAAACCATCACAGAGCAGACAAGGGGCATCATACGGGGCACCACAGACTATAGGAGGGCACCACAGACTATAGGAGGGCACCACAGACTATAGGAGGGCACCACAGACTAAAGGAGGGCACCACAGATTATAGGAGGGCACCACAGATTATAGGAGGGCACCACAGACTATAGGAGGGCACCACAGACTAAAGGAGGGTACCACAGATTATAGGAGGGCACCACAGACTATAGGAGGGCACCACAGACTAAAGGAGGGCACCACAGATTATAGGAGGGCACCACAGACTATAGGAGGGCACCACAGACTAAAGGAGGGTACCACAGATTATAGGAGGGCACCACAGACTATAGGAGGGCACCACAGACTATAGGAGGGCACCACAGACTATAGGAGGGCACCACAGACTATAGGAGGGCACCACAGACTATAGGAGGGCACCACAGACTATAGGAGGGCACCACAGACTATAGGAGGGCACCACAGACTAAAGGAGGGTACCACAGAGTATAGGAGGGCACCACAGACTAAAGGAGGGTACCACAGAGTATAGGAGGGCACCACAGACTATAGGAGGGCACCACAGACTATAGGAGGGCACCACAGATTATAGGAGGGCACCACAGACTATAGGAGGGCACCACAGACTATAGGAGGGCACCACAGATTATAGGAGGGCACCACAGACTAAAGGAGGGTACCACAGAGTATAGGAGGGCACCACAGACTATAGGAGGGTACCACAGAGTATAGGAGGGCACCACAGAGTATAGGGGGGCACCACAGATTATAGAAGGGCACCACAGATTATAGGAGGGCACCACAGACTATAGGAGGGCACCACAGACTATAGGAGGGCACCACAGACTAAAGGAGGGCACTACAGAGTATAGGAGGGCACCACAGACTAAAGGAGGGCACTACAGAGTATAGGAGGGCACCAGAGTATAGGAGGGCACCACAGAGTATAGGAGGGCACCACAGAGTATAGGAGGGCACTAGAGACTAAAGAAGGGCACTACAGAGTATAGGAGGGCACCAGAGTATAGGAGGGCACCACAGATTATAGGAGGGCACCACAGATTATAGGAGGGCACCACAGACTATAGGAGGGCACCACAGACTATAGGAGGGCACCACAGACTATAGGAGGGCACCACAGAGTATAGGAGGGCACCACAGATTATAGGAGGGCACCACAGACTAAAGGAGGGCACCACAGAGTATAGGAGGGCACCACAGAGTATAGGAGGGCACCACAGAGTATAGGAGGGCACCACAGACTATAGGAGGGCACTACAGAGTATAGGAGGGCACCACAGATTATAGGAGGGCACCACAGACTAAAGGAGGGCACTACAGAGTATAGGAGGGCACCACAGATTATAGGAGGGCACCACAGAGTATAGGAGGGCATCACAGAGTATAGGGGGCACCACAGAGTATAGGAGGGCATCACAGAGTATAGGGGGCACCACAGACTAAAGGAGGGCACCACAGAGTATAGGAGGGCACCACAGAGTATAGGAGGGCACCACAGAGTATAGGAGGGCACCACAGACTATAGGAGGGCACTACAGAGTATAGGAGGGCATCACAGAGTATAGGGGGCACCACAGAGTATAGGAGGGCATCACAGAGTATAGGAGGGCACCACAGACTAAAGGAGGGCACCACAGAGTATAGGAGGGCACCACAGAGTATAGGAGGGCACCACAGAGTATAGGAGGGCACCACAGACTATAGGAGGGCACTACAGAGTATAGGAGGGCACCACAGATTATAGGAGGGCACCACAGACTAAAGGAGGGCACTACAGAGTATAGGAGGGCACCACAGACTAAAGGAGGGCACCACAGAGTATAGGAGGGCACCACAGAGTATAGGAGGGCATCACAGAGTATAGGGGGCACCACAGACTATAGGAGGGCACCACAGATTATAGGAGGGCACCACAGATTATAGGAGGGCACCACAGACTAAAGGAGGGCACCACAGAGTATAGGAGGGCACCACAGAGTATAGGGGGGCACCACAGATTATAGGAGGGCACCACAGATTATAGGAGGGCACCACAGACTAAAGGAGGGCACTACAGAGTATAGGAGGGCACCAGAGTATAGGAGGGCCCCACAGACTATAGGAGGGCACCACAAACTAAAGGAGGGCACCACAAACTAAAGGAGGGCACCACAGATTATAGGAGGGCACCACAGACTAAAGGAGGGCACCACAGACTAAAGGAGGGCACCACAGATTATAGGAGGGCACCACAGATTATAGGAGGGCACCACAGATTATAGGAGGGCACCACAGACTAAAGGAGGGCACTACAGAGTATAGGAGGGCACTACAGAGTATAGGAGGGCACCAGAGTATAGGAGGGCACCACAGAGTATAGGAGGGCACCACAGACTATAGGAGGGCACCACAGACTAAAGGAGGGCACCACAAACTAAAGGAGGGCCCCACAGACTAAAGGAGGGCACCACAGACTATAGGAGGGCACCACAGACCATAGGATTGGGCATCAAAGGGTAGAGGAGTAGAAAAGTCACAAGAGGTGTCCAAGTACAGAAGGGGCATCACAGTTGGTATAAGGGGCCGCCCAGAAGATATAAAGGGGCATCATAGAAGAGGGATCACACATAAATATAACAGGTGCATCATAGGATACAGAACAAGCAATATCAGGGAGTAATGGGCAGCATAGATTATAAAAGGGACGTGACAGAATAGGAGCGTCATGGATTAGATGAGGTATCAGAGGAAATAAGGGTCACCAATATATAGAAGGGTCATCACAGCATTTAAGAGGCATCATAGAAAAAGAGTCATCAAAGCAAACAGCGGACAACACTGAAAAACAGAGCATCAAAGAATACGGAAAAGGCATCAAAAATGTATAAGAATCATCAAAAATATACAAGTTACTTCTAGGAACATAGAAGGGGTATAACAGATAATATAAGGGTCTTTATATCAATTATAACATTTAATATCAATAAATATAGGGTTCATCATAAAGATATAAGGGTCTTAACATCGAATATTTCGCTCATCACTGAGAATATAAGGGTGTGAACAATAACAGAAGATAGAAGTGCAATGAGCAAAAGATCAGAAGGTTCCTCTCCTAAGGGTCATAATGAAGAAGAGGAGGGTCATCACTTAGTAGAGAAGGTTTGCATCCTTTATAGACAAGTGTCATAGAGAATAAGATCTTCAGCACCGAGAATATATGGGAGACTGTATGGGAGACTACATGGGAGACTACATGGGAGAATAATATATGGGAGAATATATGGGAGAATAATATATGGCAGAATAATATATGGGAGACTATATGGGAAAATGTATGGGAGACTACATGGGAGACTATATGGGAGACTATATGGGAGAATATATGGGAGACTACATGGGAAACTATATGGGAGACTATATGGGAGACTATATGGGAGACTATATGGGAGAATGTATGGGAGAATGTATGGGAGAATATATGGGAGAATATATGGGAGAATATATGGGAGAATAATATATGGGAGACTATATGGGAAAATGTATGGGAGACTACATGGGAGACTACATGGGAGACTACATGGGAGACTACATGGGAGACTACATGGGAGACTACATGGGAGAATAATATATGGGAGAATATATGGGAGAATAATATATGGGAGACTATATGGGAAAATGTATGGGAGACTACATGGGAGACTATATGGGAGAATATATGGGAGAATAATATATGGCAGAATAATATATGGGAGACTATATGGGAAAATGTATGGGAGACTACATGGGAGACTATATGGGAGAATATATGGGAGACTACATGGGAAACTATATGGGAAACTATATGGGAGACTATATGGGAGACTATATGGGAGACTATATGGGAGAATGTATGGGAGAATATATGGGAGAAGATATGGGAGAATATATGGGAGAATAATATATGGGAGACTATATGGGAAAATGTATGGGAGACTACATGGGAGACTACATGGGAGACTACATGGGAGACTACATGGGAGACTACATGGGAGACTACATGGGAGACTATATGGGAGACTACATGGGAGACTATATGGGAGACTACATGGGAAACTATATGGGAAACTATATGGGAGAAGATATGGGAGAATATATGGGAGAATGTATGGGAGAATAGTATATGGCAGAATAATATATGGGAGACTATATGGGAAACTATATGGGAGAATATATGGGAGACTACATGGGAAACTATATGGGAGACTACATGGGAAACTATATGGGAGACTATATGGGAGAAGATATGGGAGACTATATGGGAGACTATATGGGAGAAGATATGGGAGAATATATGGGAGAATGTATGGGAGAATATATGGGAGAAGATATGGGAGAATATATGGGAGAATGTATGGGAGAATATATGGGAGAAGATATGGGAGAAGATATGGGAGAAGATATGGGAGAAGATATGGGAGAAGATATGGGAGAAGATATGGGAGACTATATGGGAGACTATATGGGAGAATATATGGGAGAATATATGGGAGAATATATGGGAGAATATATGGGAGAATGTATGGGAGACTATATGGGAGAAGATATGGGAGAATATATGGGAGAATGTATGGGAGAATAGTATATGGCAGAATAATATATGGGAGACTATATGGGAAACTATATGGGAGAATATATGGGAGACTACATGGGAAACTATATGGGAGACTACATGGGAAACTATATGGGAGACTATATGGGAGAAGATATGGGAGACTATATGGGAGACTATATGGGAGAAGATATGGGAGAATATATGGGAGAATATATGGGAGAATAGTATATGGCAGAATAATATATGGGAGACTATATGGGAAACTATATGGGAGAATATATGGGAGACTACATGGGAAACTATATGGGAGACTACATGGGAAACTATATGGGAGACTATATGGGAGAAGATATGGGAGACTATATGGGAGACTATATGGGAGACTATATGGGAGAATATATGGGAGAATGTATGGGAGAATATATGGGAGAAGATATGGGAGAATATATGGGAGAATGTATGGGAGAATATATGGGAGAAGATATGGGAGAAGATATGGGAGAAGATATGGGAGAAGATATGGGAGAAGATATGGGAGAAGATATGGGAGACTATATGGGAGACTATATGGGAGAATATATGGGAGAATATATGGGAGAATATATGGGAGAATGTATGGGAGACTATATGGGAGAAGATATGGGAGAATATATGGGAGAATGTATGGGAGAATAGTATATGGCAGAATAATATATGGGAGACTATATGGGAAACTATATGGGAGAATATATGGGAGACTACATGGGAAACTATATGGGAGACTACATGGGAAACTATATGGGAGACTATATGGGAGAAGATATGGGAGACTATATGGGAGACTATATGGGAGAAGATATGGGAGAATATATGGGAGAATATATGGGAGAATAGTATATGGCAGAATAATATATGGGAGACTATATGGGAAACTATATGGGAGAATATATGGGAGACTACATGGGAAACTATATGGGAGAAGATATGGGAGACTATATGGGAGACTATATGGGAGAAGATATGGGAGAATATATGGGAGAATGTATGGGAGAATATATGGGAGAAGATATGGGAGAATATATGGGAGAATGTATGGGAGAATATATGGGAGAAGATATGGGAGAAGATATGGGAGAAGATATGGGAGAAGATATGGGAGACTATATGGGAGACTATATGGGAGAATATATGGGAGAATATATGGGAGAATATATGGGAGACTATATGGGAGAATATATGGGAGAATATATGGGAGACTATATGGGAGAATGTATGGGAGAATGTATGGGAGAATATATGGGAGAATAATATATGGGAGAATAATATATGGGAGAATAATATATGGGAGAATATCTGGGAGAACAGAGGGGGATATCTGGCAGAACAGAGGGGGATATCTGGCAGGATAGAGGGGGGGATATCTGGCAGGATAGAGGGGGATATCTGGCAGGATAGAGGGGGATATCTGGCAGAACAGAGGGGGATATCTGGCAGAACAGAGGGGGATATCTGGCAGAACAGAGGGGGATATCTGGCAGGATAGAGGGGGGATATCTGACAGGATAGAGGGGGGAATCTCTGGCAGAACAGAGGGGGATATCTGGCAGGACAGAGGGGGGGATATCTGGCAGGACAGAGGGGGGGATATCTGGCAGAACAGAGGGGGATATCTGGCAGAACAGAGGGGGATATCTGGCAGGATAGAGGGGGATATCTGGCAGGATAGAGGGGGGGATATCTGGCAGGATAGAGGGGGATATCTGGCAGAACAGAGGGGGATATCTGGCAGAACAGAGGGGGATATCTGGCAGGATAGAGGGGCCTCCTGTGACCCCGGGGTCCCGCACAGCTGCTCGGATACATTGTATGCACAGGATGGAACGTTCATGCACCGGGCGGCACTTACCGTGCGGGCGGTGGGGGACAGGGAGCCGTTGGGCAGGTAGGGGCTGCTCAGGTCCGGGATCATGATGAACGGGTACCCGGGGTAGGCCGGGCTCTTGAACAGGCCGCCGCCGCCCCCGTCCTGCCTCTTCGCGGCTACAACAAGAGGGAGAAAGTTTCAGTAAAAACTCCGGAGAAGTGAGCGCGGCCCCTCCCCCGCCCCGCGGGTCGTGAACGGGTTAACCCGGACTGCTGCCCCGGGGACCCACCTTCCTCCAGGCTGTCCCGGCTCTTGTCCCGGAAGGTCTCTGGTCTGGGTGCAGGCCGCCGCTCCGCCTGACACGGGGGAGAGAAGGACAAGTATCACCATCATCATCATCATCATCATCATCATCATCATCATCATCATCATCATCATCATCATCATCATCATCATCATCAGGCCAAACATCTACATAACCAGCACATACCACCATCATCATCAACAACAACAACAACAACCAGCCTAGAGCACGCTGTGCACAGAATAATGCTACACACAATATAATGTACAACGTACAAGTATATAATGTACAGGATGCACCTATATAATGTACAAGATACAAATATATAATGTACGGGATACAGGTATATAATGTACAGGACACAAGTATATAATGTACAGGATGCACCTATATAATGTACAAGATACACGTATATAATGTACGGGATACAGGTATATAATGTACAGGACACAAGTATATAATGTACAGGATGCACCTATATAATGTACAAGATACACGTATATAATGTACGGGATACAGGTATATAATGTACAGGACACAAGTATATAATGTACAGGATGCACCTATATAATGTACAAGATACACGTATATAATGTACGGGATACAGGTATATAATGTACAGGACACAAGTATATAATGTACAGGATGCACCTATATAATGTACAAGATACAAGTATATAATGTACGGGATACAGGTATATAATGTACAGGACACAAGTATATAATGTACAGGATGCACCTATATAATGTACAAGATACACGTATATAATGTACGGGATACAGGTATACAATGTACAGGACACAAGTATATAATGTACAGGATGCACCTATATAATGTACAAGATACACGTATATAATGTACGGGATACAGGTATATAATGTACAGGACACAAGTATATAATGTACAGGATGCACCTATATAATGTACAAGATACAAGTATATAATGTACGGGCTACAGGTATATAATGTACAGGACACAAGTATATAATGTACAGGATGCACCTATATAATGTACAAGATACACGTATATAATGTACGGGATACAGGTATATAATGTACAGGACACAAGTATATAATGTACAGGATGCACCTATATAATGTACAAGATACAAGTATATAATGTACGGGATACAGGTATATAATGTACAGGACACAAGTATATAATGTACAGGATGCACCTATATAATGTACAAGATACACGTATATAATGTACGGGATACAGGTATACAATGTACAGGACACAAGTATATAATGTACAGGATGCACCTATATAATGTACAAGATACACGTATATAATGTACGGGATACAGGTATATAATGTACAGGACACAAGTATATAATGTACAGGATGCACCTATATAATGTACAAGATACAAGTATATAATGTACGGGCTACAGGTATATAATGTACAGGACACAAGTATATAATGTACAGGATGCACCTATATAATGTACAAGATACACGTATATAATGTACAAGATACACGTATATAATGTACAGGACACAAATATATAACGTACAAGATACACATATATAATGTACAAGATACACGTATATAATGTACAGGACACAAATATATAATGTACAGAGTACACGTATATAATGTATAGAATACAAGTATATAATGTACAGGACACAAATATATAATGTACAGAGTACAAGTATATAATGTACGGGATACAGGTATATAATGTACAGGACACAAGTATATAATGTGCAAGATACAAGTATATAATGTACAGGATGCACCTATATAATGTACAAGATATAAGTATACAATGTACTGGACACAAATATATAATGTACAGGATGCACCTATATAATGTACAAGATACACGTATATAATGTACAGGACACAAATATATAATGTACAAGATACAAATATATAATGTACAAGATATAAGTATATAATGTACAGGACACAAATATATAATGTACAAGATATAAGTATATAATGTACAGGACACAAATATATAATGTACAGGATGCACAAATGTACAAGATACAAATATATAATGTACAAGATACACGTATATAATGTACAAGATACATGTATATAATGTACAGGGCACAAATATATAATGTACAGGATATACATATAATGTACAAGATACAAATATATAATGTACAATATACAAGTATATAATGTACAAGATACATGTATGTAATGTACAGGACACAAATATATAATGTACAGGATATACATATAATGTACAATATACAAGTATATAATGTACAAGATACACGTATATAATGTGCAGGATACAAGTATATAATGTACAGGAGACAAGTATATAATGTACAGGATACATGTATATATGTACAGGATACACGTATATAATGTACAGGACGCAAGTATATAATGTACAGGATACACGTATATAATATAAAAGATAAATATACAATGTACAGGATACACAATGTACAAGATAAAGGTATATAATGTACAGGACACAAGTATATAATGTACAAGTTACAGGTATATAATGTACAGGACACAAGTATATAATGTACAGGATACACGTATATAATGTATAGGACACACACATAGAATATACAGAAATCACATGTATAATGTGCACTATATACACAATAAAAAGAACAAAGTATGTGATGCACAAAATACACAAATACACATGAGCATAGAATGTCCAAAACACATAACTAATTATAAGATACAAAGCAGACACATATCAAATGCTAAAATGTGCAAAGTGCAGTTTTGTATATGTAGAATCTAATGGTGCAGACGTATACAGCATGTACAACACACAGTTATAGAATATATTCTGCAGAATCTACACATTCTGCACAATATATTTATATTAACCACAATATGCTGCTATAAAAATATTATAAGTAGATATTAGATGATAAAACAATACAGAATTTATAGTGTGATACATACTGTAAAATTCTATAATATACGGTAGTTCTACATGATGAGATCACACTGTGATATAATATAATTCTGAGACATAATCAGATTATATCATATGTCCTATATTACTATGTTATTGTATATTGGGATATTATGTAGCAGGATATATATATATATGTTATACACTGTGATGTGATACACTGTGATAAATACAGTGATATTATATCATAGCTGTCATATACCGTAAGACAAGATTTCACATTATATAGCATGATATTTATACATACTGTTATGTTATACAATGTGCTGTTCTATTCCTTGGAGTTATTTGGAAGAATATGATCCATCATGAGATTACATGCTGTCATGTAATATACTGTGCTAAACACAGAAATGTAGTGGAATATTATTACAGTATGTACTATATATATATATATATATATATATATATATATATATATATATATATATATATATATATATATATATATATATATATATATATCAGGGGGTATAGGTGACATATCCACACCTGGACAACAGGTATATATAGATACACACACACATGAAATAAATATATAAATTGCTCCTGCTGATCTGCAGAACAAGACATGTAATAATATCATTATAATGGTATTACCATATAGTCATTATTGTCATTTACAGGAGAATAGTGAGTAGTTTATAAACTTTATTATTAATTATAAAGCTCATAATAGATCTGTATAGTTTATAAAAAGCAAAAAATGTCCAAGAATATTCATTACAATGTCCAGACAGCACAGGTACCATACACAAACCCACAATACAGATATATGTCCAGGTATAAGATAGATAGATAGATAGATAATAGATAATAGATAGACTCACAGACAAGACCATGTACACACTAAAATGTATATGCAGACAGCACAGGTATGTCATATATATGCACACACACTCGCAGACAGCACATGTACATAATATATATAGACAGTATATAGCAGGGGGTCACACGTTTATGTATATATATATATATATATATATATATAGACAGCACATGTACATAATATATATATAGACAGTATATAGCAGGGGGTCACACGTTTATGTATATATATATATATATATATATATATATATATATAGACAGCACATGTACATAATATATATATAGACAGTATATAGCAGGGGGTCACACGTTTATGTATATATATATATATATATATATAGACAGCACATGTACATAATATATATAGACAGTATATAGATGGGGGTCACACGTTTATGTATATATATATATATATATATATATATATATAGACAGTGTAGAGTTGTGTCCTGTGGAGGAATCGTTACTATTGTTATTATTGTTACTATGTAACTACTTTTCTCTGATGTTTCGGGGTCTTTCTTTATTCCTCTGTACAATTGTCGCCCCTGTAAAGTTTGATCTGAGAGCCTCATACAGATGACATCAGGACAAGTGTGGTTCCATCTCAGACCCGCTGCCCCCCATCTTCACCCCCATTACAGTACATGACACCTCATCTGACAGAGCCCCCAGAATAATTCTGTCCCTCCTCCAAATAGGTCTATCAGTCCCCCATCTCCTGTATCTGTGGCCCCCAATCTCCTGCATTTGTGGCCCCCCAATCTCCTGTATCTGTGGCCCCCCATCTCCTGTATCTGTGGCCCCCCATCTCCTGTATCTGTGGCCCCCAATCTCCTGCATTTGTGGCCCCCAATCTCCTGCATTTGTGGCCCCCAATCTCCTGCATTTGTGGCCCCCCAATCTCCTGCATTTGTGGCCCCCCAATTTGTTGTATCTGTGGCCCCCCATCTCCTGTATCCGTGGCCCCCGGGGCGCTCACCTCGGAGTCGGACGAGCTGTTCTGGTGGGTCTCGGTCTCGTTGACGAGCGATGATTTGACGTCGGCCAGATCCCTCTCGGCCGATGAGTTGTCGGAGATCTTCTCCTCCTGTTCCCCTTCGTCTTTGAAGGAGATCATCTCGTCGTTGGCCCCCAGATCGTCCCCTCCTCCGCCGTTCAGCTGCGGCATGATGACCGCTCCGAGTGCCGCGACCCCGAGAAGAAGGCGCCGGAGCGGAGCGCGGACTCGGCGGCCAAAAAAGTTTCTGCTGCTTCCCTGCTCGGCTGCTCCGGCGCTGGGGTGAGGACAGACGGGGCCCCGGGTGCTGCGGAGCCGGTGCTGGCGGGGCCCCGGGTGCTGCGGAGCCGGTGCTGGCGGGGCCCCGGGTGCTGCGGAGCCGGTGCTGGCGGGGCCCCGGGTGCTGCGGAGCCGGTGCTGGCGGGGCCCCGGGTGCTGCGGAGCCGGTGCTGGCGGGGCCCCGGGTGCTGCGGAGCCGGTGCTGGCGGGGCCCCGGGTGCTGCGGAGCCGGTGCTGGCGGGGCCCCGGGTGCTGCGGAGCCGGTGCTGGCGGGGCCCCGGGTGCTGCGGAGCCGGTGCTGGGTCTTTGTGGAGCTGGGGGTGGGGGAGTCGCTGCTCCGGAGTCCTGGGCCCCCCTCCCCCTACTCTCCACAAATAAAAGAATCGGCAAAGAAGCAGAAGAGGAGTCACCGGAGTCCGGGCTGATCCCCCAAAAGCAGCGGGCAGCCCCCCGAGCCCGCAGCGAGGTGCACGGAGCGCCCGGGATAGAGCAGCGCTCGCCCGGATTGAGTCAGTGGAAGTTACGACTGGAAGGAATCCAGTTCAAAGGCGGCTGTGATTGACAGCTGGAGAGGAGAGAGGGAGGAGGGAGAGGGGGAGCAGGGAGGGGGGCAGCCGGGAGAGGAGGGGAGCTGCACTGCACGGAGGGTGCGGGCCGGGACGGGGGGCCGGGGGCGCGGGACGGGGGGCCGGGGGAATTAGTCACACTCTGGGGGGAGCACTAAACTTTCATCACATGGGGGGGCGGTGACGTTTCTTCATAAATGTCACCAACAACAAGTGAGAGAAGTGCAGAACTCTGAGCGGCCATGTGCGGCACCGGGTGAGGGGGCACCGGGCGAGCGGGGGGCAGCGGGCGAGCGGGGCAGCCACTACCGCAAAGTGCTGCACAAAGAAGAAGGAGACAAGATTCACTTTACTAAAGTGCTGAAGTCGGAAGAGGAGGGCAGGAGGGAGGGAAGAGTGCGGCGGGGCCGGGAGGAGGAAGACCAACGGGGACACCGGGACTGACACACAGGGGCCGGAGCCTGGGGACAGGAAGACTGAATGACACGGGGACACACGGGGCCGGAGCCCGGGAGCAAGAAGACTGACACACGGGGCCGGACCCTGGGGACAGGAAGACTGAATGACACGGGGACACACGGGGCTGGAGCCTGGGGACAGGAAGACCAACGGGGACACCGGGACTGACACACAGGGGCCGGGGCCAGGAAGACTGACTGACATGGGGACACACGGGGCCGGAGCCTGGGGAAAGGAAGACCGACGGCAGGAAACGGACTGACACACAGCACCACAGGGGCCGGAGCAGGAAGACCAACGGGGATACCGGGGCCTGGGAGCAGGAAGACCAACGGGGACACCGGGACTGACACACAGGGCCGGAGCCTGGGAGCAGGAAGACCGACGGCAGGAAACGGACTGACACACAGCACCACAGGGGCCAGAGCAGGAAGACCAACGGGGACACCGGAACTGACACACGGGGCCTGGGAGCAGGAAGACCGACACACGGGGCCGGGAGCAGGAAGACTGATTGACACGGGGACACAAGAGGCCGGAGCCTGGGGACAGGAAGACCAACGGGGACATCGGGACTGACACACGGGGCCGGGGCCTGGGAGCAGGAAGACCAACGGGGACACCGGGACTGACACACGGGGCAGGAAGACCAACGGCGGCAAAGGGACTGACACACAGGACCACAGGGGCTGGAGCAGGAAGACCAACGGGGACACGGGCTGACACACAAGGCGGGAGCCTTGAGGCAGTATGACCAAAGGGGACACCGGGACTGACACACAGGACCGGAGTCTGGGGGCAGTAAGACCAACAACAGCAAAGGGACTGGCACACAGCACCACAGGGGCCGGAGCAGGAAGACCAATGGGACACTGGGGGCAGGAAGACCAACGGGGACACCGGGACTGACACACGGGGCCAGAGCCTGGGGGCAGGAAGACCGACACATGGAGCCGGGAGCAGGAAGACCGACACATGGAGCCGGGGCCCGGGAGCAGGAAGACCAACGAGGACACCAGGACTGACACACAGGGCCGGAGCCTGGGAGCAGGAAGACCAACGAGGACACCAGGACTGACACACAGGGCCGGAGTCTGGGGGCAGTAAGACCGACGGAGGCAAAGGGACTGACACACAGCATCACAGGGGCCGGAACAGGAAGACCAACGGGACACTGGGGGCAGGAAGACTAATGGGGACACCAGGACTGACACACAGGGCCGGAGTCTGGGGGCAGTAAGACCGACGGCGGCAAAGGGACTGACACACAGCATCACAGGGGCCGGAACAGGAAGACCAACGGGACACTGGGGGCAGGAAGACTAATGGGGACACCGGGACTGACACACAGGGCCGGGAGCAGGAAGACAGACACATGGAGCCGGGGCCTGGGAGCAGGACGACTGACTCACACGGGGACACACGGGGCCGGAGCCTGGGGGCAGTAAGACCGACGGCGGCAAAGGGACTGACACACAGGGCCGGAGGCTGGGAGCAGGAAGACCAACGGGGACACCAGGACTGACACACGGGGCCGGAGCCTGGGCACAGGAAGACCGACACACGGGGTCGGGAGCAGGAAGACCGACACATGGGGCCTGGGAGCAGGAAGACTGACGGCGGCAAAGGGACTGACACACAGCACCACAGGGGCCAGAGCAGGAAGACCAACGGGACACAGGGGGCTGGAGCCTGGGGGCAGCAAGACCAACGGGGACTCCAGGACTGATACACGGGGCCAGAGCTTGGAGACAGGAACACCAACGGGGCCACGGGCTGACACACAGGGGCCGGAGCCCAGGAGCAGGAAGACCAACAGGGACACCGGGACTGACACGGGAACACCGGGGCCCGGGAGCAGGAAGACCAACGGGGACACACGGGGCCGGAGCCTGGGGGCAGGAAGACCAACGGGGACTCCGGGACTGATACACGGGGCCAGAGCTTGGAGACAGGAACACCAACGGGGCCACGGGCTGACACACAGGGGCCAGAGCCTGGGGGCAGGAAGACGAACGGGGACACCGGGACTGACACACGGGGCCGGAGCCTGGGGGCAGGAAGACCAACGGGGACACCGGGACTGACACATGTGGCCGGAGCCTTGGGGCAGTAAGACCAACGGGGACACGGGCTGACACACAGGGCCGGAGTCTGGGGGCAGTAAGACCGACAACGGCAAAGGGACTGACACAGCACCACAGGGGCCGGAGCAGGAAGACCAACGGGGACACCGGGACTGACACACGGGGCCGGAGCCTGGGGGCAGGAAGACCGACACATGGAGCCGGGAGCAGGAAGACCGATACATGGAGTCGGGGCCTGGGAGCAGGAAGACCAATGAGGACACCAGGACTGACACACAGGGCCGGAGCCTGGGAGCAGGAAGACCAACGAGGACACCAGGACTGACACAGGGCCGGAGTCAGGGGGCAGTAAGACCAATGGCGGAAAAGGGACTGACACACAGCATCACAGGGGCCGGAACAGGAAGACCAACGGGACACTGGGGGCAGGAAGACCAATGGGGACACCGGAACTGACACACAGGGGCCGGAGCCCGGGAGCAGGAAGACCAACAGGGACACCGGGACTGACACACGGGGCCGGGGCCTGGGAGCAGGAAGACCGACACACGGGGCCGGGAGCAGGAAGACTGATTGACACGGGGACACAAGGGGCCGGAGCCTGGGGACAGGAAGACCAACGGGGACACCGGGACTGACACATGGGGCCGGGGCCTGGGAGCAGGAAGACCAACGGGGACACCGGGACTGACACACGGGGCCGGGGCCTGGGAGCAGGAAGACCAACGGGGACACACGGGGCCGGAGCCTGGGGGCAGGAAGACCAACGGGGACTCCGGGACTGATACACGGGGCCAGAGCTTGGAGACAGGAACACCAACGTGGCCACGGGCTGACACACAGGGGCCAGAGCCTGGGGGCAGGAAGACCAACGGGGACATCGGGACTGACACACGGGGCCGGAGCCTGGGAGCAGGAAGACCAACGGGGACACCGGGACTGACACACGGGGCCGGAGCCTGGGAGCAGGAAGACTGACTGACACGGGGCCGGAGCCTGGGGACAGGAAGACCGACGGCGGCAAAGGGACTGACACACAGCACCACAGGGGCTGGAGCAGGAAGACCAACGGGGACACAGGGGGCCGGAGCCTTTGGGCAAGAAGACCAACTGGGACACCGGGACTGACACACGGGGCCGGAGCCTGGGAGCAGGAAGACCAACGGGGACACCGGGACAGACACACGAGGCCAGAGCCTGGGGACAGGAACACCAACGGGGACACGGGTTGACACACAGGGCCGGAGCCTAGGGGCAGGAAGACCAACGGGGACACCGGGACTGTCACAAGGGGCCAGAGCCTGGGAGCAGGAAGACCAACGGGGCCGGAGCCTGGGAGCAGGAAGACTGACTGACACACAGGGGCCCGGGAGCAGGAACACCAACGGGGACACGGGCTGACACATGTGGCCGGAGCCTGGGGGCAGGAAGACCAACGGGACACCGAGACTGACACACGGGGCCGGAGCCTGGGAGCAGGAAAACCAACGAGGACACCGGTACTGACACACGGGGCCAGAGCCTGGGGACAGGAACACCAACGGGGACATGGGCTGACACACAGGGGCCAGAGCCTGGGGGCAGGAAGACCAATGAGGACACAGGGGCTGACACACAGGGCCGGAGCCTGGGAGCAGGAAGACCAACGGGGACACCGGGACTGACACACGGGGCCGGAGCCTGGGAGCAGGAAGACTGACTGACATGGGGCCAGAGCCTGGGGACAGGAAGACCGACGGCGGCAAAGGGACTCACACACAGCACCACAGGGGCTGGAGCAGGAAGACCAATGGGGACACTGGCTGACACAGGGGGCCGGAGCCTTGGGGCAAGAAGACAAACTGGGACACCGGGACTGACACACGGGGCCGGAGCCTGGGAGCAGGAAGACCAACGGGGACACCGGGACAGACACATGAGGCCAGAGCCTGGGGACAGGAACACCAACGGGGACACGGGTTGACACACAGGGCCGGAGCCTAGGGGCAGGAAGAACAACGGGGACACTGGGACTGTCACAAGGGGCCGGAGCCTGGGAGCAGGAAGACCAACGGGGACACCGGGACTGACACACGAGGCCGGAGCCTGGGAGCAGGAAGACTGACTGACACAGGGGCTTGGGAGCAGGAACACCAACGGGGACACGGGCTGACACATGGGGCCGGAGCCTGGGGGCAGGAAGACCAACGGGAACACCGGTACTGACACACGGGGCCAGAGCCTGGGGACAGGAACACCAACGGGAACATGGGCTGACACACAGGGGCCAGAGCCTGGGGGCAGGAAGACCAACGGGAACACCGGGACTGACACGGGGCCGGAGCCTGGGAGCAGGATACTGACTGACACACGGGCCAGGGCCCGGGAGCAGGAACACCATCGGGGACACGGGCTGACACACGGGGCCGGAGCCTGGGGGCAGGAAAACCAACGGGGACACCGAGACTGACACCCGGGGCCGGAGCCTGGGGGCAGGATTACCAATGGGGACACCGGGACTGACACATGGGGCCGGAGCTTGGGAGCAGGAAGACCAACGGGGACACCGGGACTGACACACGGGGCCAGAGCCTGGGAGCAGGAAGACCGACGGCGGCAAAGGGACTGACACACGGGGCCGGAGCCTGGGGACAGGAACACCAATGGGGACAAGGGCTGACACACAGGGCCGGAGCCTGGGGGCAGGAAGACCAACGGGGACACCGGGACAGTCACATGGGGCCGGAGCCTGGGAGCAGGAAGACCAACGGGGACACCGGGACTGACACACGGGGCCGGAGCCTGGGAGCAGGAAGACTGACTGACACACGGGCTGGGGCCCGGGAGCAGGAAGACCAACGGGACACTGAGACGGACACACGGGGTCGGAGCCTGGGAGCAGGAAGACTAACGGGGACACCGATACACACTGGGCCAGAGCCTGGGGACAGGAACACCAACGGGGACACGGGCTGACACACATTGGCCAGAGCCTGGGGGCAGGAAGACCAACGAGGACACAGGGGCTGATACACAGGGCTGGAGCCTGGGAGCAGGAAGACCAACGGGGACACCGAAACTGACACACGGGGCCGGAGCCTGGGAGCAGGAAGACTGACTGACACAGGGCCCGGGAGCAGGAACACCAACGGGGACACGGGCTGACACATGGGGCCGGAGCCTGGGGGGCAGGAAGACCAACGGGGACACAGGGACTGACACAGGGGGCCGGAGACTGGGAGCAGGAAGACCAATGGGGACACCGGGAGTGACACACGGGGCCGGAGCCTGGGTACAGGAAGTCCAACGGGGACACCGGGACTGACACGGGGCCGGAGCCTGGGAGCAGGAAGACCAACGGGGACACCGAGACGCCGGAGCCTGGGAGCAGGAAGACCAACGGGGACACCGAGACTGACACACGGGGCCGGAGTCTGGGAGCAGGAAGACCAATGGGGACACCGGGACTGACACACGGGGCCAGAGCCTGGGGACAGGAACACCAACGGGGACATGGGCTGACACACAGGGGCCAGAGCCTGGGAGCAGGAAGACCAACGGTGGCACAGGGACTGACACAGCGCCATAGGGGGCCGGAGCAGGAAGACAGACAGCATCACAGGGACTGACACCAAGACTGACTCACGGGGGGCGAAGCCTGGGAGCAGGAAGACCCGACGGCGACATGGGGACTTACAAACCTGGGCCAGAACCTGGGAGCAGGAAGACCAACACAGAGCCATGGGGATTGGAGACTAGGATCAGGAAAAGTGACGGCGGCACGGGGACTGACATCGGGACTGACACACTGGGCCACGGGGGCCGGAGCCTAGGAGGAGGAAGAATTGCGTCTTCACAGGGACTGACACACAGGGGCCGAAGCATGGTAGCAGGAAGACTGGCAGTAGCACAGGGACTGACACATGTGGACTGACACCATGGGTGCGGACACAGTGCCACGGGGCTGAAGCCTGGGAGGAGGAAGACTGGTGGAGAGCGGCGGCATAGGGACACAGGGACTAACACACAGAGACAGAGGTGTTGGAGCCTGAGAGCAGGCGGACTGCGAGTGCCAGCACAGGGACTGACACACGGGGACTGACACGGGCTGGGGGCAGGAAGACTGACGGAGAATGGCAGCCACGTCCAGCACTGGTACAGGAACTGACACAGTGATATGGGACTGACGGGGACTGGCACACACAAAAACTCACAAAGGGACACGGGTTTCACACAGTGAAACTCACATCCAGGGAAACATACAGACACATGGACATACTCACATACACAGGGACACTCACATACACAGGGACACTCACATATACAAGGACACTCTCACATACACAGGGACACATACACAGGGACACTCACAAACACAGGGACACATACACAGGGACACTCTCACACGGGCACTCACATACACAGGGACACTCACATATACAGGGACACTCTCACATACATATGGACACACTCGCATACATAGGTACACTCCCACATACACATGGACACACTCATATACACATGGACACACTCGCATACAGAGGGACACTCATATACACAGGGACACTCACATACACAAGGACACACATACACAGGGACACTCTCAAATACACAGGGACACTCACATACACATGGACACACTCACACAGGGACACACTCACATGCACAGGGACACTCACATATACAGGGACACTCGCATACACAGGGACACTCACATATACAGGGACACTCACATACACAGGAACACTTTCACAGATATGAACACACAGGAACAAACTCACACATACATTGGCTGGAAGGATGAAATCCACTGTACGGTCTGAGCCCTATGTGGTCTGGCAAAAGTATACTGGGGAAGCAGAGCGCTGATAGCAGTTCCACTCTCGGACTCAAGTGGCACCCGCACGGTACTCACGGGCTCGGAGCACTCTGCTTCTTGCTTAGTCACGATTAGTGGTTACACTGCACGTCTTTTCTCACAAGTTCTGGTAGCAGCGGGAATGCTCCGGCGTGGGCCTACGTTTGCCGCTGCTAGAGGGAAGGCGCGTTCACCCATGTCCACTGTGCGCTGTCTCTTCTCGCCAAGTCTGCCTGTTCCCACGCACGCTGTTGCCTCAGAGACTTAGCCACGCCCCCTGCTGCTAAGTGCAAAGGTTTGTCCCGTACTCTAAGGTTTCCCCCGGACAACAGAGGAGACAGTGCCGCCAGTTCCGGACCCGACACAAAGCAGGCACCCCTGGTCCTGTCCTTCTTCTTACTCTCCCCCTCTCCTTTTGCTCGTCATTCCACGGACGAGAGTTTTTGCAGTAACCGTTGACATTCTCCCATTTCCTGGATGATTTGCTGCCAGATAAATTGGTCTTGATTTTATTGGTTGGGGGGTATTCCAGCTGTTATGCGTTTTTTGCGGCATAAGTCAGGTTGGGTAGTAAAGTTAAGTTGAGTAGTAAAGTCAGGTTGAGTGGGCGAGGACGGGGACACGCCCAGGTCCAGTGGAGCAGCCATTTTGGAAGCTTCAGGCTCCTGTTCCTCTGCTGGGCCAATATGTGGCGGGTCGGGAAATTCATCATAATCAACAGCTGCAGTGGGAAGTGTTTCAGTACCAATTTGTGTCTCTTCTATTTGGTCAGGGTCTCGCCATACGCAAGGACGTAGCATGTTCTGATGAACTACTCGGATAGGAATGTCTTCAGGTTGGACTTCATAGACAGGACCTTCAGAGCTGATCCTGCGTTTCACCCGATAGAGGGTTCTTTCCTACCAGTACTTCAACTTGCCTTGGGGGCATTTTTCTTGGACCAACACACGGTCTCCAGCCTTGAGACCTGTCCTGTGTTATGAAAGGTAATTCAGTACCCCAATGGACATAGAGGTCAGTGCACATACAGTGACCTGGCAATAACCCAAAAAACAAGAACGAGCTCTGAGACGTGGGAACTCTGTTGACCGCAATCCCTAATCCTCTCCAACCACACTAAAGGCAGCCGTGGATTGCGCCTAACGCTCCCTATGCAACTCGGCACGGCCTGAGAAACTAGCTAGCCTGAAGATAGAAAATAAGCCTACCTTGCCTCAGAGAAATACCCCAAAGGAAAAGGTAGCCCCCACATATAATGACTGTGAGTTAAGATGAAAAGACAAACGTAGAGATGAAATAGATTTAGCAAAGTGAGGCTCAACTTTCTGAACAGAGCGAGGATAGGAAAGGTAACTTTGCGGTCAACACAAAACCCTACAAAAACCACGCAAAGGGGGCAAAAAGACCCTCCGTACCGAACTAACGGCACGGAGGTACACCCTCTGCGTCCCAGAGCTTCCAGCAAGCAGTAAAAAACAAATTGACAAGCTGGACAGAAAAAAACAGCAAACAAATAGCAAAGAGGAACTTAGCTATGCAGAGCAGCAGGCCACAGGAACGATCCAGGAGGAAACAGGTCCAATACTAGAACATTGACTGGAGGCCAGGATCAAAGCACTAGGTGGAGTGAAATAGAGCAGCACCTAACGACTTCACCACATCACCTGAGGAAGGAAACTCAGAAGCCGCAGTACCCCTTTCCTCCACCAACGGAAGCTCACAGAGAGAACCAGCCGAAGTACCACTTGTGACCACAGGAGGGAGCTCTGCCACAGAATTCACAACAGTACCCCCCCCCCTTGAGGAGGGGTCACCGAACCCTCACCAGAGCTCCCAGGACGACCAGGATGAGCCATATGAAAGGCACGAACAAGATCGGGAGCATGGACATCAGAGGCAAAGACCCAGGAATTATCTTCCTGAGCATAACCCTTCCACTTAACCAGATACTGGAGTTTCCGCCTTGAAACACGAGAATCCAAAATCTTCTCCACAATATACTCCAACTCCCCCTCCACCAAAACCGGGGCAGGAGGATCAACAGATGGAACCATAGGTGCCACGTATCTCCGCAACAATGACCTATGGAATACGTTATGTATGGAAAAAGAATCTGGAAGGGTCAGACGAAAAGACACAGGATTAAGAACCTCAGAAATCCTATACGGACCAATAAAACGAGGTTTAAACTTAGGAGAGGAAACGTTCATAGGAATATGACGAGAAGATAACCAAACCAAGTCCCCAACCCGAAGTCGGGGACCCACACAGCGTCTGCGATTAGCGAAACGTTGAGCCTTCTCCTGGGACAAAGTCAAATTGTCCACTACATGAGTCCAAACCTGCTGCAACCTGTCCACTACAGTATCCACACCAGGACAGTCCGAAGACTCAACCTGCCCTGAAGAGAAACGAGGATGGAACCCAGAGTTGCAGAAAAACGGTGAAACCAAGGTAGCCGAGCTGGCCCGATTATTAAGGGCGAACTCAGCCAAAGGCAAAAAGGACACCCAGTCATCCTGATCAGCAGAAACAAAGCATCTCAGATATGTTTCCAAGGTCTGATTGGTTCGTTCGGTCTGGCCATTAGTCTGAGGATGGAAAGCCGAGGAAAAAGACAAGTCAATGCCCATCCTACCACAAAAGGCTCGCCAAAACCTCGAAACAAACTGGGAACCTCTGTCAGAAACGATATTCTCTGGAATGCCATGTAAACGAACCACATGCTGGAAAAACAATGGCACCAAATCAGAGGAGGAAGGCAATTTAGACAAGGGTACCAAATGGACCATCTTAGAGAAGCGATCACAGACCACCCAAATGACTGACATCTTTTGAGAGACGGGAAGATCTGAAATAAAATCCATAGAGATATGTGTCCAAGGCCTCTTCGGGACTGGCAAGGGCAAAAGCAACCCACTGGCACAAGAACAGCAGGGCTTAGCCCGAGCACAAATCCCACAGGACTGCACAAAAGTACGCACATCCCGCGACAGAGATGGCCACCAAAAGGATCTAGCCACTAACTCTCTGGTACCAAAGATTCCAGGATGACCAGCCAACACCGAACAATGAACCTCAGAGATAACTTTATTCGTCCACCTATCAGGGACAAACAGTTTCTCCGCTGGGCAACGATCAGGTTTATTAGCCTGAAATTTTTGCAGCACCCGCCGCAAATCAGGGGAGATGGCAGACACAATTACTCCCTCTTTGAGGATACCCGCCGGCTCAGATACACCCGGAGAGTCGGGCACAAAACTCCTAGACAGAGCATCCGCCTTCACATTTTGAGAGCCCGGAAGGTATGAAATCACAAAGTCAAAACGGGCAAAAAACAACGACCAACGAGCTTGTCTAGGATTCAACCGCTTGGCGGACTCGAGATAAGTCAAGTTCTTATGATCAGTCAAGACCACCACGCGATGCTTAGCTCCTTCAAGCCAATGACCCCACTCCTCGAATGCCCACTTCATGGCCAGCAACTCTCGATTGCCCACATCATAATTTCGCTCAGCAGGCGAAAACTTCCTGGAAAAGAAGGCGCATGGTTTCATCACCGAGCAATCAGAACTTCTCTGCGACAAAACAGCCTCTGCTCCAATCTCAGAAGCATCAACCTCGACCTGGAACGGAAGCGAAACATCTGGTTGACACAACACAGGGGCAGAAGAAAAAGACGTTTCAACTCTTGAAAAGCTTCCACCGCAGCAGAAGACCAATTGACCAAATCAGCACCTTTCTTGGTCAAATCGGTCAATGGTTTAGCAATACTAGAAAAATTGCAGATGAAGCGACGATAAAAATTAGCAAAGCCCAGGAACTTTTGCAGACTTTTCAGAGATGTCGGCTGAGTCCAATTATGGATGGCTTGGACCTTAACAGGGTCCATCTCGATAGTAGAAGGGGAAAAGATGAACCCCAAAAATGAAACCTTCTGAACACCAAAGAGACACTTTGATCCCTTCACAAACAAAGAATTAGCACGCAGGACCTGAAACACCGTTCTGACCTGCTTCACATGAGACTCCCAATCATCCGAGAAGATCAAAATGTCATCTAAGTACACAATCAGGAATTTATCCAGGTACTCTCGGAAGATGTCATGCATAAAGGACTGAAACACTGATGGAGCATTGGCAAGTCCGAATGGCATTACTAGATACTCAAAATGGCCCTCGGGCGTATTAAATGCAGTTTTCCACTCATCGCCTCGCTTAATACGCACAAGATTATACGCACCACGAAGATCTATCTTGGTGAACCAACTAGCCCCCTTAATCCGAGCAAACAAATCAGATAACAATGGCAAGGGGTACTGAAATTTAACCGTGATCTTATTTAGAAGGCGGTAATCTATACAAGGTCTCAGTGAACCATCCTTCTTGGCTACAAAAAAGAACCCTGCTCCCAATGGCGACGATGACGGGCGAATATGCCCCTTCTCCAAAGACTCCTTCACATAACTCCGCATTGCGGCGTGCTCAGGCACAGATAAATTAAACAGTCGACCTTTTGGGAATTTACTACCAGGAATCAAATCGATAGCACAATCACAATCCCTATGCGGAGGTAGGGTATCGGACTTGGGCTCATCAAATAAATCCCTGTAATCAGACAAGAACTCAGGAACCTCAGAAGGGGTGGATGACGAAATAGTCAGAAATGGGACATCACCATGTACCCCCTGACAACCCCAGCTGGACACAGACATGGATTTCCAATCTAATACTGGATTATGGACTTGTAGCCATGGCAACCCCAACACGACCACATCATGCAGATTATGCAACACCAGAAAGCGAATAACCTCCTGATGTGCAGGAGCCATGCACATGGTCAGCTGGGTCCAGTACTGAGGCTTATTCTTGGCCAAAGGCGTAGCATCAATTCCTCTCAATGGAATAGGACACTGCAAGGGCTCCAAGAAAAACCCACAACGCCTAGCATACTCCAAGTCCATCAAATTCATAGCAGCGCCCGAATCCACAAATGCCATGACAGAATACGATAACAAAGAGCAGATCAAGGTAACAGACAGAAGAAATTTTGACTGTACCGTACCAATGGTGGCAGACCTAGCGAACCGCTTACTGCGCTTAGGACAATCAGAGATAGCATGAGTGGAATCACCACAGTAGAAACACAGCCCATTCAGACGTCTGTGTTCTTGCCGTTCAACTCTGGTCAAAGTCCTATCGCACTGCATAGGCTCAGGTTTAAGCTCAGGTAATACCGCCAATTGGTGCACAGATTTACGCTCGCGCAAGCGTCGACCGATCTGAATGGCCAAAGACATAGACTCATTCAGACCAGCAGGCATAGGAAATCCCACCATGACATCCTTAAGGGCTTCAGAGAGACCTTTTCTGAAAATAGCTGCGAGCTCACCTTCATTCCACTGAGTGAGTACGGACCACTTTCTAAATTTCTGACAATATACCTCTATTTCATCCTGACCCTGACACAGAGCCAGCAAATTCTTCTCTGCCTGATCCACAGAATTAGGCTCATCGTACAGCAATCCGAGCGCCAGGAAAAATGCATCGATATTACTTAATGCAGGATCTCCTGACGCAAGAGAAAATGCCCAGTCCTGAGGGTCGCCACGCAAAAAAGAAATAACGATCCTAACTTGTTGAACTGGGTCACCAGAGGAGCGAGGTTTCAAAGCCAGAAATAGTTTACAATTATTTTTGAAACTCAGAAATTTAGTTCTATCTCCAAAAAACAAATCAGGAATAGGAATTCTCGATTCTAACATAGAATTCTGAACCACAAAGTCTTGAATAGTTTGTACTCTTGCCGTGAGCTGATCCACACATGAAGACAGACCTTTAATGTACATTGCTACACCTGTGTCCTGAACCACCCAAATGTCTAGGGGAAAAAAAAGGCAAAACACAGTGCAAAGAAAAAAAAATGGTCTCAGAACTTCTTTTTTCCCTCTATTGGGAATCATTAGTACTTTGGGCCTCCAGTACTGTTATGAAAGGTAATTCAGTACCCCAATGGACATAGAGGTCAGTGCACATACAGTGACCTGGCAATAACCCAAAAAACAAAAACGAGCTCTGAGACGTGGGAACTCTGTTGACCGCAATCCCTAATCCTCTCCAACCACACTAAAGGCAGCCGTGGATTGCGCCTAACGCTCCCTATGCAACTCGGCACGGCCTGAGAAACTAGCTAGCCTGAAGATAGAAAATAAGCCTACCTTGCCTCAGAGAAATACCCCAAAGGAAAAGGCAGCCCCCACATATAATGACTGTGAGTTAAGATGAAAAGACAAACGTAGAGATGAAATAGATTTAGCAAAGTGAGGCCCAACTTTCTGAACAGAGCGAGGATAGGAAAGGTAACTTTGCGGTCAACACAAAACCCTACAAAAACCACGCAAAGGGGGCAAAAAGACCCTCCGTACCGAACTAACGGCACGGAGGTACACCCTCTGCGTCCCAGAGCTTCCAGCAAGCAGTAAAAAACAAATTGACAAGCTGGACAGAAAAAAACAGCAAACAAATAGCAAAGAGGAACTTAGCTATGCAGAGCAGCAGGCCACAGGAACGATCCAGGAGGAAACAGGTCCAATACTAGAACATTGACTGGAGGCCAGGATCAAAGCACTAGGTGGAGTTAAATAGAGCAGCACCTAACGACTTCACCACATCACCTGAGGAAGGAAACTCAGAAGCCGCAGTACCACTTTCCTCCACCAACGGAAGCTCACAGAGAGAACCAGCCGAAGTACCACTTGTGACCACAGGAGGGAGCTCTGCCACAGAATTCACAACAGTCCTGCACAGGGTGGTCACTTCGGGATGTTCAAGTTCTCGAAACTTGGTCTTCATATGCCGATGTAAAGTTTGTAAATGGTGGCAATGTTCACGGACCCAGGTAGACACCCCCGATCGTGGGTAGTCCTCAACTGGCTCCAAATCCAGCTCGGTGATCTCTCGTCCTTTTTGGCCAAACAGCAGGGTATATGGCGTATATCCAGTTGTGCTGTGCACCCGATTGTTGTACACTCAAACTAATTCAGCCACAAACTTGGGCAAACGGACTATTCTATCTTCCCCTAATGTTCTAAGCATTTGAATCAGCGTCCGATTGAAACGCTCACAGGCACCATTCCCTTGGGGATGGTACGGCATCGTTCTGGACTTTTCGATCTGGTACAGGTGATGTAGTTCTTACATAACCCATCCTTGAAAACAGGCGCCCTGGTGAGAGTGAATCCTTTTCAGACACCCATACACTCGGATGAAGCCTCTGCAAATGGCCTTTGCTGCCGACTCAGCAGTCTGATCCCGAGTTGGAGTCACCACAGCAAATTTGGTGGTCGTCGGTCATCACCAGGCAGTTTTCTTATCCAAGATCAGCTGGGCCTATAGTCAAGTAGTCGATCATTAGCACCTCCAAAGAGGCGGAGGTCACAATAGCTTGTGTTAGGGGCCCTCTTCTTTGGAGGCTTCGCTAATTCATAGCTCCTGCATTGTGACAAACTTCATCTGCTGCTTTCAGCCGAGGATGGTAGATCAGTCTCTGCAACCATGGGAACGTCTTCTCTGGGCCAAAGTGGGCCCCTCTCTCATGGGCTTCGGTAGGCACCTCACGGAGCAATTTTTCTGGGAGCACCACTTGCTAGGTGGCTCCCCATTCCCGTGCCAATTGTACCTTCCGATACAGCAGGCCATCTTTTAGTTGCAGCCTCTCCCACTGTCGAAGGATCTGTAAGGTTCCCAGGAACAAGGCATCTCTCTCTCTTTGGTTGGAAAGTGTTGTGAATTCTGTGGTCAAGCTCCCTCCTGTGGTCATGAGTGGTACTTCGGCTGGTTCTGTCTATGAGCTTCCTCTGGTGGATGTGAGTGGGGCTGCGGCTTCTGAGTTTCCTTCCTCAGGTGACGAGGTTAAGTCGTTAGGTGCTGCTCTATTTAACTCCACCTAGTTCTTTGTTCCTGGCCTCCAGTCAATGTTCCAGTATTGGTCTTGCTCTCTCCTGGATCGTTCTTGTGGCCTGTCTGCCCTGCATAAGCTAAGTTTTGCTTGTGTTACTTTTGTTTGCTATTTTTTCTGTCCAGCTTGCTATATTGGTTTTTCTTGCTTGCTGGAAGCTCTGAGACGCAGAGGGAGCACCTCCGTACCGTTAGTCGGTGCGGAGGGTCTTTTTGCGCCCTCTGCGTGGTTGCTTGTAGGTTTTTGTGCTGACTGCAAAGCTATCTTTCCAATCCTCGGTCTATTCAGTAAGTCGGGCCTCACTTTGCTAAAATCTATTTCATCTCTGTGTTTGTATTTTCATCTTTACTCACAGTCATTATATGTGGGGGGCTGCCTTTTCCTTTGGGGAATTTCTCTGAGGCAAGGTAGGCTTATTTTTCTATCTTCAGGGCTAGCTAGTTTCTCAGGCTGTGCCCGAGGCGCCTAGGTCTGGTCAGGAGCGCTCCACGGCTACCTCTAGTGTGGTATGATAGGATTAGGGATTGCGGTCAGCAGAGTTCCCAAGTCTCAGAGCTCGTCCTATGTTATTAGTAACTATCAGGTCACTTTGTGTGCTCTTAACCACTAGGTCCATTGTGGTTCTGAATCACCAGTTCATAACAGGGAAGCTGCTTCAAAGACACCCATTGTCTCATCTGGGTGAGTTCCTTATCTTCCTGTTGAAGCTGTATTCAGTAGTCACGGGGCCATCCCAGTGTGTGTGTTCTGATGGCCCACCCGATCTGTCCCTGCGTCGCAGCCAGCCTCCTGACGGCATTACGAAACTCTGGGATCTCTTCAGTTCTTCGTCCCCGTTAGGTCCAGGTCGCTTATGAGTCACTAGGGATAAAGCATCGGCATGGGTGTTTTCAACTCCCCTCCGATAGGCAATCTTGTACCGGTACTTGGCCATGCGGGCCACCCATCTATTCTCCAGGGCTCCTAGCTTCACATTTTCCAGATGAGCTAGACGGTTGTTGTCAGTGCATACTAAGACTTCGGACCCCGACAGGTATTCAGCAAACTTCTCAGTGCCAGCAGTTCTAGCTTGAAAGAGCTGTAGTTATCCTGGTTATGTTCAGAGTCATGGCGACACCTACTCGCATAGGCAATCACCCGCTCTTTTCCGTCTTTCATTTGTGGCAATACAGCTCCCAGTCCATGTAGACTTCCATTGGTGTGGAGGATGAAGGGTTGAGAGAAGTCTGCATAGGCCAGTATGGGTGCTTCGGTCAGAGCCATCTTCAGGGCTCGGAAAGCATCTTCCTGACTATCTCCCCACTGTATGGTCTGATTTTTTGCACCAGACGGCACTCCTTTCAACATTTCTAACAGAGGATTAGCAATGCGGGTGAAGTTTTTCACGAACTGTCGATAATACCCGCTGAGTCTCACGAAAGCACGGGCATCCTTCACAGTGTTCGGGGTGAGCTAGTCCTGTACTCCTGCTATCTTCTCACGTGACGGTCTTACCCATTCAGCAGAGACGACATGTCCCAGGTATTCAATCTGTGTGCGAAAGAGGTGAGATTTCCGAGGCTTCACTTTCAGGCCATGCTTCTGTAAACAACTCAACACTTGTTCCAGTCTTTGCAGGTGTTTCTCAAGAGTGGCTGCATAAATAATGATGTCATGCAAGTAGATGAGAGTTGCCTCGTAGTTTAAGTCTCCTAAACATCTCTCCATCAATCGCTGTAAGGTTCTGGGTGCGTTGATAAGGCAAAAAAGGCATCCGGTTGAACTCGAACAACCCCATAGGCAGTATGAAGGCTGTGATCGCCTGGTCATGCTCAGACATGGGCACATGCCAATACCCACTGGCCAGGTCCAATGACGAGAAGTACTTTGCTTTTCCTAGAACAGTGATTCCTCAATCCTCGGCAGCGGGTATGAATCTCGCACAGTGCAAGCATTCAGCTTCCGATAGTCTACAAAAAGCACAGGGTTCCGCCTTTTTTCCATACTAGTACAATGTGTGCGGCCCAAGGACTTTGGCTCTCTCGGATGACTCCACTCTGCAGTATATGCACCAACATCTTTCACCCCCTGGTACATTTGTGGTGGGATCTGTCGATATCGTTCCCTAATGGGAGCAGCATTTCCCATTGGAATCTCATGGGTGATAGCTGTGGTACACCCAAAGTCATCATCATGTCGAGCAGACATCCTGATACAGCTCTAGCACTGCTTCTACTTGTTGCACCTGTTGTGGTGAGTGTTCTGTGAGTTCAGCCCGCATCTGCTCCAGGATTCAGCGCCCCTCCTTTAGGTGATTAGATTCTGACTCTGAGGACACCGATACGGCCACTGTCCAGGGATCTCCCTGCTTTACTGCCAACTGAATGGCCTCTGGAGGTATTTGCTATTCCGGAATTCCCATAACCTGTGCTACCTCAATTGTGGGCGGAAGCATGAGAGCACTGTCTCCGAGTTTGACAGACCGCACAAGTTCACTGCCGACGTGAACAATGGCTAACGTTCGCACAACGAGAAGACCTGGAGGTAATTTATCCATACAAGCGGGCTCTATCTGGAGCACTTCAACTCCTCCAAGAGGGGTAAAGGCTTAGATGGGCAGGGAGAGCACAGTCTGGCCTGGTGGTGAGACGAGGTTGGCTGCTGCCGGGAGGATTACTTTGCCCAAGGTTTTCCCTTCACTTGATGACTCTTGGGCCTGGGCTACTCGTATCAGCTGTTGGAACACTTTTCTCAGAGGGGTGCCAGGGCTCCATCAATTCAAAAACACATCTGCTGACACATTGACCAGGATATTCCCGTGTTCTTTCAGTACGTTCATTCCTAAAGTCACAGTGTAGCCATTGCCGGGGTTCCCAGTGGTCAGTACGACTCCTTTCCGGCCCACATTTTTACCGCACACGGTGATTTGCATCCAGACCACCCTTGCGACTGGGATCGGCAACTGATTGGCTGCTGTCAACTTGATCACTGGACCCCATTCAGGCCGCATCGCTTCAGGGAAGTGTCGTCTGAAATACAGTTAGGGCCAGAAATATTTGGACAGTGACACAATTTTCGCGAGTTGGGCTCTGCATGCCACCACATTGGATTTGAAATGAAACCTCTACAACAGAATTCAAGTGCAGATTGTAACGTTTAATTTGAAGGGTTGAACAAAAATATCTGATAGAAAATGTAGGAATTGTACACATTTCTTTACAAACACTCCACATTTTAGGAGGTCAAAAGTAATTGGACAAATAAACATAACCCAAACAAAATATTTTTATTTTCAATATTTTGTTGCAAATCCTTTGGAGGCAGTCACTGCCTTAAGTCTGGAACCCATGGACATCACCAAACGCTGGGTTTCCTCCTTCTTAATGCTTTGCCAGGCCTTTACAGCCGCAGCCTTCAGGTCTTGCTTGTTTGTGGGTCTTTCCGTCTTAAGTCTGGATTTGAGCAAGTGAAATGCATGCTCAATTGGGTTTAGATCTGGAGATTGACTTGGCCATTGCAGAATGTGCCACTTTTTGGCACTCATGAACTCCTGGGTAGCTTTGGCTGTATGCTTGGGGTCATTGTCCATCTGTACTATGAAGCGCCGTCCAATCAACTTTGCAGCATTTGGCTGAATCTGGGCTGAAAGTATATCCCGGTACACTTCAGAATTCATCCGGCTACTCTTGTCTGCTCTTATGTCATCAATAAACACAAGTGACCCAGTGCCATTGAAAGCCATGCATGCCCATGCCATCACGTTGCCTCCACCATGTTTTACAGAGGATGTGGTGTGCCTTGGATCATGTGCCGTTCCCTTTCTTCTCCAAACTTTTTTCTTCCCATCATTCTGGTACAGGTTGATCTTTGTCTCATCTGTCCATAGAATACTTTTCCAGAACTGAGCTGGCTTCTTGAGGTGTTTTTCTGTCTATTTTTGGTATTGATGAATGGTTTGCATCTAGATGTGAACCCTTTGTATTTGCTGTCATGGAGTCTTCTCTTTGCTGTTGACTTAGAGACAGATACACCTACTTCACTGAGAGTGTTCTGGACTTCAGTTGATGTTGTGAACGGGTTCTTCTTCACCAAATTAAGTATGCGGCGATCATCCACCACTGTTGTCATCCGTGGACGCCCAGGCCTTTTTGAGTTCCCAAGCTCACCAGTCAATTCCTTTTTTCTCAGAATGTACCCAACTGTTGATTTTGCTACTCCAAGCATGTCTGCTATCTCTCTGATGGATTTTTTCTTTTTTTTCAGCCTCAGGATGTTCTGCTTCACCTCAATTGAGAGTTCCTTTGACCGCATGTTGTCTGCTCACAGCAACAGCTTCCAAATGCAAAACCGCACACCTGGAATCCACCCCTGACCTTTTAACTACTTCATTGATTACAGGTTAACGAGGGAGACGCCTTCAGAGTTAATTGCAGCCCTTAGAGTCCATTGTCCAATTACTTTTGGTCCCTTGAAAAAGAGGACGCTATGCATTACAGAGCTATGATTCCTAAACCCTTTCTCCGATTTGGATGTGGAAACTATCATATTGCAGCTGGGAGTGTGCACTTTCAGCCCATATTATATATATAATTGTATTTCTGAACATGTTTTTGTAAACAGCTAAAATAACAAAACTTGTGTCACTGTCCAAATATTTCTGGCCCTAACTGTAAGTCTCAGGCATAGTAGTTACTTGGGAGCCGGTATCAACTAAACAGCGGACGGCCCGACCATCCATTTCAGCCCATAGGAGAGGACTCGGGGAAACTAAGCTTGTGGGACTTTTCTCTCTCCTTCTTGGCTGCTCAGGCTCTGTGCAGCGGTGAGGGATCTCCCCCGATGCAGGCATCTTCGAGCATAATGTCCAGGGCTCCCACAGTTAAAACAGGTCGGCTGCTCTTCCGTGTGGTGTAGCCTCTTCCTGACAGGGCCCAGGACCAGTTTGGCTTCCGGGGGAATCTAATGATACGGAAGACTTCTTCAGGTCATCCCATTCCTCCCACATGTCCTGTATTTCCTTCCGAAGCTCTCTCACCCAACTTGGTTCAGTCGCCAACAAAGCAGTTATCTCTCCGCTCTGGACCTTCCCTGTCGGGACTGTCACTCCCTGCTCTTGCTCACTTGCACGCGCTTCGGTCCCCCAACTTTAAAAAGGACATGCGCCGATTTATTTGCAAGCGCTCTTGCAAGGCTTGTTTAAGCAAGGTGTCCATAAAGCCTGCCACTAGCTGGTCTCTCAGGATTGTGTCAGGGGGTCCTATGCCTATGCCATCTCGCTTAGCAATTGCAGTGTGAATATCCTGCAGCGTTCATGTATTGGGTCACGGACTCCACCTCCCTTTGGACACGGCTAAACAAGCGCATGCGCAATTCTCCGACGTCTGTGCATTTCTTCTAGGTTTTGCAGTACTTTGGTGAAGGTATCTCGCTCATGGGGGTCTGGAACATGACGGAGCCCCTCGCCTCTCCGTCTTGAGCCATAATGGCAATCTCTGCCTCCATTACAGGGGTCATGGGGTGCAAACCCTACATACCCCTGACCCGCTTAGTCCATTCCCGCAGCAGAATGTTGATCCCTGTAAACTTAGGGAGGTGCCTCAACATGGCCCCCAGCGGTATTCTGGCCCTTGGGGCTCCCACAACCGCGTAATCCACATCTCCGTCGCCTGAGGAACACGCGACCACTTGGTCTGTTCCTGTGGATTGCATCCTGCCGACTACGCCAAGTGTGAGCAGGTTGCGGGATGCAATGACAGGCAGGAGACAGAGCAAGGGTTAACTGGGTTTTAGTCAACAGGGATACTCCACACAGGGAGCTAAAGGGTTAAACAGGGAATAAAACAGTTCAATTGTGAAATTGTGGGTAGGGTTATAGAACAGTGAAGACACTAGGGACAGTTCTTGTGGGGTTAACTTATCCTATCCGCTGATCCTGGGTGTTGTGAACCAGTAATGGCGCCAACAACGGCTGACGCGACGCTTGTCCACATAGATCCTGGACATAACGGTGGTCCTTCTGGTGGCAGCGGTTGGTCTCCGGTACCTTCCGCTGAGCCCCTAGTCCATGTACCAGTGTGGCTCGAAGGATGGAATCCACTGTACGGTCTGAGCCCTATGTGGTCTGGCAAAAGTATACTGGGGAAGCAGAGCGCTGATAGCAGTTCCTCCATTCTCGGTCTCAAGCGGCACCCGCACGGTACTCACGGGCCCGGAGCACTCTGCTTCTTGCTTAGACACGATCAGCGGTCGCACTGCACGTTTTTTCTCACAAGTTCTGCTGGTAGCAGCGGGAATGCTCCGGCGTAGGCCTACGTCGTGCCGCTGCTAGAGGGAAGGCGCACTCACCCCTGTCCACTGAGCGCTGTCTCTTCCCGCCAAGTCTGCCTGTTCCCACGCACGCTGTTGCCTCGAAGACTTAGCCACGCCCCCTGCTGCTAAGTGCAAAGGTTGGTCCGGTTCTCTAAGGTTTCCCCCGGACAACAGAGGAGACAGCGCTGACAGTTCTGGACTCAGCGCAAAACAGGCACCCCTGGTCCTGTCCTTCTTACATACACATGGATTCACACATGGTTTGCACACTCGGGCACAGAAACCCATTCGGACACATGAACACACTCAGTTGCACATAGTCACTTGCAGGGATACATGGACACACACAGACACAAGTACAAACGCGAAGACTCGCAAACATTTACACAATACATGCATACTCACACATTTACACACCTATACACACTATTCAGGCTATGCACACTCCTTGAACACATACACAAACTCATACTCATCCTTGTACATACAGGTATATATCCTAGCACACTCATACACATTCTTCTACATACAGGTGTATATCCTATCACCTCATACCTGTCCTTGTACATACAGGTGTATATCCTAGCACACTCATACCCATTTGTGTACATACAGGTGTATATCCTAGCACACTCATACCCATTTAAGTTCATACAGGTGTATATCCCAGCACACTCATACCCAGTCTTGCACATACAGGTATATATCCTAGCACACTCATACCCAGTCTTGTACATACAGGTGTATATCCTAGCACACTCATACCTGTTCTTATACATACAAGTGTATATCCTAGCACACTCATACCTGTCCTTGTACATACAGGTGTATATCCTAGCACACTCATTCCCATCCTTGTACATACAGGTGCATATCCTAGCACACTCATTCCCATCCTTGCACATACAGGTGTATATCCTAGCACACTCATACTCGTCCGTGTACATACAGGTGTATATCCTAGCACACTCATACCCATCCTTCTACATAAAGGTGTCTACCCTAGCACACTCATACCCATACTTGTACATACAGGTGTATATCCTAGCACACTCATACCCATACTTGTACATACAGGTGTATATCCTAGCACACTCATACCCATACTTGTACATACAGGTGTATATCCTAGCACACTCATACCCATCCTTGTACATACAGGTGTATATCCTAGCACACTCATACCTGTCCTTGTACATACAGGTGTATATCCTAGCACACTCATACCCATCCTTGTACATACAGGTGTATATCCTAGCACACTAATACCCATCCTTGTACATACAGGTGTATATCCTAGCACACTCATACCCATTTGTGTACATACAGGTGTATATCCTAGCACACTCATACCCGTCCTTGTACATACAGGTGTTTTTCCTAGCACACTCATACCCATCCTTGCACATACAGGTGTATATCCTAGCACACTCATACCCATCCTTGCACATACAGGTGTATATCCTAGCACACTCATACTCATCCTTGTACATACAGGTGTATATCCTAGCACACTCATACCCATACTTGTAGATACAGGTGTATATCCTAGCACACTCATACCCGTCCTTGTAGATACAGGTGTATATCCTAGCACACTCATACCCATCCTTGCACATACAGGTGTATATCCTAGCACACTCATACCCGTCCTTGCACATACAGGTGTATATCCTAGCACACTCATACCCGTCCTTGCACATACAGGTGTATATCCTAGCACACTCATGCCCGTCCTTGCACATACAGGTGTATATCCTAGCACACTCATACCCGTCCTTGCACATACAGGTGTATATCCTAGCACACTCATACCCGTCCTTGTACATACAGGTGTATATCCTAGCACACTCATACCTATCCTTGCACATACAGGTGTATATCCTAGCACACTCATACCTGTCCTTGTACATACAGGTATATATCCTAGCACTCTCATACCCGTCCTTGCACATACAGGTGTATATCGTAGCACACTCCTGCCCGTCCTTGCACATACAGGTGTATATCCTAGCACACTCATACCCGTCCTTGCACATACAGGTGTATATCCTAGCACACTCCTGCCCGTCCTTGTACATACAGGTGTATATCCTAGCACTCTCATACCCATCCTTGTACATACAGGTGTATATCCTAGCACTCTCCTGCCCGTCCTTGCACATACAGGTGTATATCCTAGCACACTCCTGCCCGTCCTTGCACATACAGGTTTTTCTCCTATCACACACACATTCACTGCCGTGCAATGATTTTTGCACCGATGCCCCTTCATGCATACACGTATATATCCTAGCACTCTCATACCCGTCCTTGCACATACAGGTGTATATCGTAGCACACTCCTGCCCGTCCTTGCACATACAGGTGTATATCCTAGCACACTCATACCCGTCCTTGCACATACAGGTGTATATCCTAGCACACTCATACCCGTCCTTGCACATACAGGTGTATATCCTAGCACACTCATACCTGTCCTTGTACATACAGGTATGTATCCTAGCACTCTCATACCCGTCCTTGCACATACAGGTGTATATCCTAGCACACTCCTGCCCGTCCTTGTACATACAGGTGTATATCCTAGCACTCTCATACCCGTCCTTGTACATACAGGTGTATATCCTAGCACTCTCCTGCCCGTCCTTGCACATACAGGTGTATATCCTAGCACACTCATACCTGTCCTTGTACATACAGGTATGTATCCTAGCACTCTCATACCCGTCCTTGCACATACAGGTGTATATCCTAGCACACTCCTGCCCGTCCTTGTACATACAGGTGTATATCCTAGCACTCTCATACCCGTCCTTGTACATACAGGTGTATATCCTAGCACTCTCCTGCCCGTCCTTGCACATACAGGTGTATATCCTAGCACACTCCTGCCCGTCCTTGCACATACAGGTTTTTCTCCTATCACACACACATTCACTGCCGTGCAATGATTTTTGCACCGATGCCCCTTCATGCATACACGTTCCTGTGTTCAGAGGCCTTCGCACTCACTTGCACATACACACAATTTCATGCGTGCTGGCTTTTGAGCTCGCACACTGGACGCCTCGCCTCCTGCTTTCAGGTTGTGTATGATTCTCAATGAGTCCTTGCAACTTGTGCAGAACAATGCTGCGCTCCTGCCTGCGGATCAATCAGCGATGGATGAGTGTGCGATGTGCTGCGAAGGGCGCAGACTGATCCCGTTCCTCTGGGCTCTTGTCCCTGGGCCGCTGTGGGATCCGGAGCGTTGACGCATAGAAACTTTTTCTTGCTTTGTATTTGCGACATAAAAAGGAAGGGCCTTGGGATGATAAAGTGCGGCTAAAACAATGGTCCCCACGGCGGCTGAAGATGCACTTGAGCCTGAGCAGAATGGCACCGGATCTACACTATATTCTCACAAATACCTGTCACACTCCAAGCGAGGAAGGCAAATGTATAGTGCACTGAAGAGCGCGGTGTATTCATATGTATATTTCATGGGCGCAGCCTCGTGCCACACGTACAGAATATCTATCAGCTCTGCTCTGCCAAAGCCGCTTTTATAGGGGTCTTACCTTGACCTAAACAAGGCAATGCTGCCGTCTTCAAAAGCACGGGTGGTCACCTCACCATGTACACTACTGTGGAGAATAATAAGGAGGTTGGAATCTGGTAAGAAACATTGTAACAAGGGGACAGACATATTGTGGCATGGCGGGCCGGCGGGGGTGGGGTCCCATCATTCCGATGTAATCCATGCAGGAATTCCGCTCTCCAAGGTGACCAGTAATACCCCTTGTGTCACACAGCGAGGGGCGCCGACGACTGTGTGTGCTGCCATTACGGCCATACCACGTTTACATTTAAGATTTTTTTAACTTTTGTTTATTTTTTTAGGACATTATTGTCTTTTTTTTGTGAGGTTGGAAGAACTAAAGTATATTTGCATTTCTTGCCGTGTATCCCGCCATTTTATCATCGTTATGAATGATACACCATGATGATAGCTGTTTTGTGTATTTTTTGGGGGGGAGGGAATTGATTTTTTTTTTTTTACTTACATGTATTTAATTTTTATAAAACTTTTTTGCACTTTTCATTCTAGCTTTGGACTTCTACTCCTTTATTCGATGAGTCCCTGCTCATCTGCAATTTTTTTTCTCAGCTCACTTTGGACTGCGAGTATTCGTGTATATCGGCCGATATTCGCCGATGCAAGTCAGTGGGTGCGAGACAAAAATCGCATAACACTCGGACCATGGGAATGCTGTCTGATTTTTACTCCTCCATCTCATAGGAACCGTGACATTTCATCAGTCGAGTACAGTTAAATCACAGCAAGACCCAACAGAATAGAAGAGAAAGATGTGAGTGACATATACAATTAGTGCAGTGCTTGTGTAGCTTACTGCAGTGTTTTTCAACCAGTGTGCCGCGACACATGGTCGGGTGTGCCGCGGGGAACGGGAGTCAGCTGTTCTCTGTGCCGACTGTCAAGCTGACAGCCGGCACAGAGAAGCTGCAGCGCGCCGGCTCCCGGAGATCAATTGTACTCACAGACATCTACCAGCTGCGAGTACAATTGAGGCTCTGACCGCTGGGTCAGAGCGACGCCAGCAGCGTGATCAAGTCATGTGATCACGCTGCCGACGTCACTATCCGGCGCGCAGGAGACAGAAGAGACTTGGTGGTAAGTGCTCCTGTGCTGTGGAGCTGAAGACACCGAAGATTCAGCGTGGGGCGGTTTTATGGGGAGTGTGTGGGGGGATTTATTAAGTGTGTGGGGGAATTTATTCAGTGTGTGGGGGGGATTTATTCAGTGTGTGGGGGGGATTTATTCAGTGTGGGGGGATTTATTCAGTGTGTGGGGGGGATTTATTCAGTGTGTGGGGGGATTTATTAAGTGTGTGGGGGGATTTATTAAGTGTGGGGGGATTTATTCAGTGTGTGGGGGGGATTTATTCAGTGTGTGGGGGGGATTTATTAAGTGTGTGGGGGGATTTATTAAGTGTGGGGGGATTTATTCAGTGTGTGGGGGGGATTTATTCAGTGTGTGGGGGGGATTTATTAAGTGTGGGGGGATTTATTCAGTGTGTGGGGGGATTTATTAAGTGTGTGGGGGGATTTATTCAGTGTGTGGGGGATTTATTCAGTGTGTGGGGGGATTTATTCAGTGTGTGGGGGGATTTATTCAGTGTGTGGGGGGATTTATTCAGTGTGTGGGGGGATTTATTCAGTGTGTGGGGGGGATTTATTCAGTGTGTGGGGGGATTTATTCAGTGTGTGGGGGGATTTATTCAGTGTGTGGGGGGATTTATTCAGTGTGTGGGGGGATTTATTCAGTGTGTGGGGGGGATTTATTCAGTGTGTGGGGGGATTTATTCAGTGTGGGGGGGAATTTATTCAGTGTGTGGGGGGGATTTATTCAGTGTGTGGGGGGGATTTATTCAGTGTGTGGGGGGATTTATTCAGTGTGTGGGGGAATTTATTCAGTGTGTGTGGGGATTTATTCAGTGTGTGTGGGGATTTATTCAGTGTGTGGGGGGATTTATTCAGTGTGTGGGGGGATTTATTCAGTGTGTGGGGGGGATTTATTCAGTGTGTGGGGGGGATTTATTCAGTGTGTGGGGGGGATTTATTCAGTGTGTGGGGGGGATTTATTCAGTGTGTGGGGGGGATTTATTCAGTGTGTGGGGGGATTTATTCAGTGTGTGGGGGGATTTATTCAGTGTGTGGGGGGATTTATTCAGTGTGTGGGGGGATTTATTCAGTGTGTACGTGGGGGGGGCTGGAATTTATTTAGCATGTGTGGGGCAGGGTGCATTTATTCTGTGGAAGGGGATGGATTTATTCTATCGGAAGGGCAGTGGATATATTCTGTGGGGGTGAGTGGGGAGATGGGGGTGGACACAGTAGCGAGGGGAAAAATGTGTGCTGACAGTACTGGGAGCAACGGTGATGGGATGTGTGAGGACAGTATGGGGAGTCGGGGGAATGTGTGAGGAGGAAATATGGAGAGAGCAAAGGGGTATGTTAGCAGGGGGGGATGTACATGAGGAGGCTATTAGAAATGTGTGCAGACAGTATGGGGGGATGAAAGTGTGAGTGGACACATAATAGATACTGAGTAGTGTGAGGGTAACAGCCAGGAGGAGACAGTATGCCAAGTAGGAGGAGTGTAATGAAGGGGCACAGTAGAGAGACTGGGCTCTCTATGAGGGACACCGTATGAGAAGGCAGTGTGAAGTATGGAAAAGAGAGAGAGGGTAGTGTGGATGGCATGTACCATAAGAGGGACAGTGAGGGTCATATTATGTGCTGGGAATAAAGTGAGGGGCAATTATTTACTCAGGGGCTCAGCCTAGGGCAGATATTGTTATTCCGGAGCATTATAATAACACTGCTATCTTTAAGGGTGTTGTGTCGGGATGTGCTGCAGAAGACAGGAGAAGATGGAAGTCTGCAGAAACGAGCTCTGCCGATGGATGAGAAGAGTCATCATGGCATCTGGACAAGATGAAGATGAAAAGAAAGAGGCGACTCCACAAACAACGTCATCTATCAGGTACCTGGATGTAAATGTGTTTTTTTTGTGATACTAATTCTCATTTTTATTTGTTAGGAACATTAAAGGGGATGTCCAAGGTTGTGATGAGTCTGCAGTCATACTATGTGACTGCAGACTTCTGAATTCTCACAGTGCACACTGCTATCATAATTCTCTGATGTTGGCGATTTACATACATGCGGTCACGTGCTGACTAGACATGTGTGGCCTCATTCAATGAAAATGAATTGACTGAGGCCGGACACGTCTAGTTAGAATGTGACCAGAAGTATCCAAATCACATACTTGTGCTGTCATGACCGTCCACTCTGGCCACCGGCAAGGGAGAATCCTGAAAGTGTGCAGTGCTTGCGCTGTGAGAATTCAGAAGCCTGCAGTCACATAGAATGACTGCAGACTTTCATCTCAAACCTGGACGCACCATTTTGTGCCATTTTGGTTGGTGGTGTGCCTCGGGATTTTTTAAGTATAAAAAGTGTGCCGCGGCTCAAAAAAGGTTGAAAAACACTGGCTTACTGTACATGTATTTAGCTAAAAAGTAAATAAATAAAAGAAAAAAATGGGGATCCCCCTAATTTTTATTAACCAGTTGAGGGAAAGTGTACAGCTGGAGGCAGATGTTTATAGCATGGGAAAGGGGGGTAATACCCGTAGAGCTTCCCAGGCTTTTATTATCAGCTCACAGCTGTATACTTAGCCTTTACTCATTATTAACAAAGGGTCATTAACAAAGGTTAATAACAAAGAGTTATTGGCAAATATTAATAGGCTAGGAAGGGGTCATGGATATTGGCCCTCTCCCAGACTAAAAACATCAGCTCTCAGCCACCCCAAAAATGGCACAAATACTAGATGCACCAATTCTGATGCTTAGCCTCGCTCTTACCACTTGCCCTGGTGCGGTGGCATGTGGGGTAATAGTATTGGGGTTGATGTTAGCTTTGTAATGTCAGCTGACATCAAGCCAAGGGGTTAGTAATAAAAAAAATAATAAAACACCATATTCCTCACCTGTCCGCAGATAATACGTATGTGAAGCTGTTCCACTAAGAGCTCCAGTTCTGCTACAGGACAGGTGAGAATATGGCATTGTATTATTTTTTATTTATACTGCAACAAATAGAAAAAGAGGGTCAGGGAGGTTTTATTTCAAATAAAGGACTTTACTCTGTGTCTGTATTACATTTGACTATGGAGTTAGTAATGGGGTCATCTTATAGAGGCCTCTCCATTACTAACCCCTGGGCTTGATGTCACCTGACTATACAAAGCTGACATCAACCCCAATACTACTACGCCACTTGCCATCCCAACAGGGCAAGTGGTATGAGTGAGGCTAAGCGCAAGAACTGGCACATCTAATGGATGCACTATTTATGGGGCAACAGAGGGCTGATGTTTTCAGTATGGGAAGGAACCAAAATCTATGGCCCCTTCCTAGGCTATTAATATCAACCCGCAGCTGTCTGCCTAGCCTTTGCTGGTTATTAATTATAAGAGGGACCCCATGTCATTTTTTTTTGGGGGGTCACCCCTTGTTAATAACCAGGAAAGGCTGCGTAGACAGCTGTGAGATTATATAGCCTGGGAAGCTCCATGGGTATTACCCCCTTCCCAGTCTATAAACATCAGCCCCTAGCTATCTGCTTTCCCTCAGGTGGTTAAAAAAATTACAGGAACCCCATGCCATTCTTTTCTTTTACTTATTTAATTATGAGATAAATAAATGTACAGTAAGCTGCATTGATTATGTATCTCAATTACATGTACTGTATGCATCTATCTATTATGTATCTATAGCTTTATCTGATTGTTTTATTAGTAAACTAGCTTGAAATAACGTCGAGAGTAACTCTATGTAAAAACTGATGTTAAAAACACATTCTATGAGGATGTCATGTGGATACTAGGTGAGAAAAATCGCATTGCACTCGCATCGACTTTTCAGGGACAACATGAGACCGATTTTGTTTACGCTGAGGAGGGTGAGCCCTTAGGCCACGTTCACACATTCAGTATTTGGTCAGTATTTCACATCAGTATTTGTAACCCAAAACCAGTAGTGGGTGATAATACAGAGTTGGTGACGAGTTTCTATTATACTTTTCCTCTGATTGTTCCTCTCCTGGTTTTGGCTACAAATACTGATGTAAAATACTGACCAAATACTGAATGTCTGAACATGGCTTGAGAGACAGTGTATAGTCTACTGTACATGTCAGACCTGGAGGTCATTGCTAGGTCCACGGCTGCCATATTAACTCATCGGCACCCCAAATCACATTGTAGGGCATTGGAATGACAGAGAGACCCCTATCTCTACCCACTCAACTGCTGTGGTCAACCTCGACCACTGTACCTAAGGGGTTAAATGGATGGGATCAGAGTTATGTCTGATATAGACCCTTAGAGGGGGTTTTTCCTTGTATGACACAGATGGAAGCGGCAATATTCATCTCCTGCACCGCTCCATTGCTGAAATACAGTAGTGTCAATTACATAGTTCCTACAACACACGTTTATGGTGCAGGCTGTTAAGGTGTTAAATGCAAGGGCGAACATATCATTGGTGCAACGTGTGCAGCCGCACAGGAGGTCAGGGGTCCATTTCCATCTGCAAAGCATGTGAAATTGTGCATTATCAGGAGCTACTGAATTGCATATATTGTTCTTGCACAGGAGCTTCTTCTGTCTGTGTCCGGCAATGGTGAAACGCTCAGTGTAAGCGTCACTACATGTGTGTGTGTGTATGTATGTATATACAGTTATATGAAAAAGTTTGGGCACCCCTATTAATCTTAAGCTTAATGTTTTATAAAAATTGTTGTTGTTTTTTTTGCAACAGCTATTTCAGTTTCATATATCTAATAACTGTTGGACACAGCAATGTTTCTGCCTTGAAATGAAGTTTATTGTACTAACAGAAAATGTGCAATCTGCATTCAAACAAAATTTGACAGGTGCATAAGTATGGGCACCCTTATCATTTTCTTGTTTTAAATACTCCTACCTACTTTTTACTGACTTACTAAAGCACTTTTTTTGGTTTTCTAACCTCATTGAGCTTTGAACTTCATAGCCAGGTGTCTGCAATCATGAGAAAAGCTACTTAAAGTGGCCACTTGCAAGTTGTTCTCCTGTTTGAATCTCCTCTGAAGAGTGGCGTCATGGGCTCCTGAAAACAACTGTCTAATGATCTGAAAACAAAGATTATTCAACATAGTTGTTCAGGGGAAGGATACAAAAAGCTGTCTCAGAGATTTAACCTGTCAATTTCCACTGTGAGGAACATAGTATGGAAATGGAAGAACGCAGGTACAGTTCTTGTTAAGGCCAGAAGTGGCAGGCCAAGAAAAACATCAGAAAGGCAGAGAAGAAGAATGGTGAGCTCAGTCAAGGACAATCCTCAGACACCTCCAGAGAGCGGCAGCATCAACTTGCTGCAGATGGTGTCACTGTGCATCGGTCAACTATACAACGCACTTTGCACAAGGAGAAGCTGTATGGCAGAGTGATGCGAAAGAAGCCGTTTCTGCAAGCACGCCACAAACAGAGTCGGCTGAGGTATGCAAAAGCACATTTGGAGAAGCCAATTTCTTTTTGGAAGAAGGTCCTGTGGACTGATGAAACCAAGATTGAGTTGTTTGGTCATACAAAAAGGCGTTATGCATGGCGGCCAAAAAACACAGCATTCCAAGAAAAACACTTGCTACCCACAGTAAAATTTGGTGGAGGTTCCATCATGCTTTGTGGCTGTGTGGCCAATGCCGGCATCGGGAATCTTGTTAAAGTTGAGGGACGCATGGATTCCTCTTAGTATCAGCAGATTCTTGACAATAATGTTCATGAATCAGTGACAAAGTTGAAGTTACGCAGGGGATGGATCTTTCAGCAAGACAATGATCCAAAACATCGCTCCAAATCTACTCAGGCATTCATGCAGAGGAACAATTACACTGTTCTGGAATGGCCATCCCAGTCCCCAGACCTGAATATCATTGAACATCTGTGGGATCATTTGAAGAGGGCTGTCCATGCTCGGCGACCATCAAACTTAACTGAACTGGAATTGTTTTGTAAAGAGGAATGGTCAAAAATACCTTCATCCAGGAACTCATTAAAAGCTACAGGAAGCGACTAGAGGCTGTTATTTCTGCAAAAGGAGGATCTACTAAATATTAATGTCACTTTTCTGGTGAGGTGCCCATACTTATGCACCTGTCAAATTTTGTTTGAATGCAGATTGCACATTTTCTGTTAGTACAATAAACCTCATTTCAAGGCAGAAACATTACTGTGTGCAACAGTTATTAGATGTATGAAACTGAAATAGCTGTTGCAAAAAAAAATTTTTTTAATAAAACATTAAGCTTAAGATTAATAGGGGTGCCCAAACCTTTTCATGTAACTGTATGTATATATATATATATATATATATATATATATATATATATATATATATATATATATATACAGTGGGGCAAAAAAAGTAGTCAGTCAGCAATAGTGCAAGTTCCACCACTTAAAAAGATGAGAGGCGTCTGTAATTTACATCATAGGTAGACCTCAACTATGGGAGACAAACTGAGAAAAAAAATCCAGAAAATCACATTGTCTGTTTTTTTAACATTTTATTTGCATATTATGGTGGAAAATAAGTATTTGGTCAGAAACAAAATTTCATCTCAATACTTTGTAATATATCCTTTGTTGGCAATGACAGAGGTAAAACGTTTTCTGTAAGTCTTCACAAGGTTGCCACACACTGTTGTTGGTATGTTGGCCCATTCCTCCATGCAGATCTCCTCTAGAGCAGTGATGTTTTTGGCTTTTCGCTTGGCAACACGGACTTTCAACTCCCTCCAAAGGTTTTCTATAGGGTTGAGATCTGGAGACTGGCTAGGCCACTCCAGGACCTTGAAATGCTTCTTACGAAGCCACTCCTTCATTGCCCTGGCGGTGTGCTTTGGATCATTGTCATGTTGAAAGACCCAGCCACGTTTCATCTTCAATGCCCTTGCTGATGGAAGGAGGTTTGCACTCAAAATCTCACGATACATGGCCCCATTCATTCTTTCATGTACCCGGATCAGTCGTCCTGGCCCCTTTGCAGAGAAACAGCCCCAAAGCATGATGTTTCCACCACCATGCTTTACAGTAGGTATGGTGTTTGATGGATGCAACTCAGTATTCTTTTTCCTCCAAACACGACAAGTTGTGTTTCTACCAAACAGTTCCATTTTGGTTTCATCACACCATAGGACATTCTCCCAAAACTCCTCTGCATCATCCAAATGCTCTCTAGCAAACTTCAGACGGGCCCGGACATGTACTGGCTTAAGCAGTGGGACACGTCTGGCACTGCAGGATCTGAGTCCATGGTGGCGTAGTGTGTTACTTATGGTAGGCCTTGTTACATTGGTCCCAGCTCTCTGCAGTTCATTCACTAGGTCCCCCCGCGTGGTTCTGGGATTTTTGCTCACCGTTCTTGTGATCATTCTGACCCCACGGGGTGGGATTTTGCGTGGAGCCCCAGATCGAAGGAGATTATCAGTGGTCTTGTATGTCTTCCATTTTCTAATTATTGCTCCCACTGTTGATTTCTTCACTCCAAGCTGGTTGGCTATTGCAGATTCAGTCTTCCCAGCCTGGTGCAGGGCTACAATTTTGTTTCTGGTGTCCTTTGACAGCTCTTTGGTCTTCACCATAGTGCAGTTTGGAGTCAGACTGTTTGAGGGTGTGCACAGGTGTCTTTTTATACTGATAACAAGTTTAAACAGGTGCCATTACTACAGGTAATGAGTGGAGGAAAGAGGAGACTCTTAAAGAAGAAGTTACAGGTCTGTGAGAGCCAGAAATCTTGATTGTTTGTTTCTGACCAAATACTTATTTTCCACCATAATATGCAAATAAAATGATAAAAAAACAGACAATGTGATTTTCTGGATTTTTTTTTTTCTCAGTTTGTCTCCCATAGTTGAGGTCTACCTACATAGTAACATAGTAACATAGTAACATAGTTAGTAAGGCCGAAAAAAGACATTTGTCCATCCAGTTCAGCCTATATTCCATCATAATAAATACCCAGATCTACGTCCTTCTACAGAACCTAATAATTGTATGATACAATATTGTTCTGCTCCAGGAAGACATCCAGGCCTCTCTTGAACCCCTCGACTGAGTTCGCCATCACCACCTCCTCAGGCAAGCAATTCCAGATTCTCACCGCCCTAACAGTAAAGAATCCTCTTCTATGTTGGTGGAAAAACCTTCTCTCCTCCAGACGCAAAGAATGCCCCCTTGTGCCCGTCACCTTCCTTGGTATAAACAGATCCTCAGCGAGATATTTGTATTGTCCCCTTATATACTTATACATGGTTATTAGATCGCCCCTCAGTCGTCTTTTTTCTAGACTAAATAATCCTAATTTCGCTAATCTATCTGGGTATTGTAGTTCTCCCATCCCCTTTATTAATTTTGTTGCCCTCCTTTGTACTCTCTCTAGTTCCATTATATCCTTCCTGAGCACCGGTGCCCAAAACTGGACACAGTACTCCATGTGCGGTCTAACTAGGGATTTGTACAGAGGCAGTATAATGCTCTCATCATGTGTATCCAGACCTCTTTTAATGCACCCCATGATCCTGTTTGCCTTGGCAGCTGCTGCCTGGCACTGGCTGCTCCAGGTAAGTTTATCATTAACTAGGATCCCCAAGTCCTTCTCCCTGTCAGATTTACCCAGTGGTTTCCCGTTCAGTGTGTAATGGTGATATTGATTCCCTCTTCCCATGTGTATAACCTTACATTTATCATTGTTAAACCTCATCTGCCACCTTTCAGCCCAAGTTTCCAACTTATCCAGATCCATCTGTAGCAGAATACTATCTTCTCTTGTATTAACTGCTTTACATAGTTTTGTATCATCTGCAAATATCGATATTTTACTGTGTAAACCTTCTACCAGATCATTAATGAATATGTTGAAGAGAACAGGTCCCAATACTGACCCCTGCGGTCCCCACTGGTCACAGCGACCCAGTTAGAGACTATACCATTTATAACCACCCTCTGCTTTCTATCACTAAGCCAGTTACTAACCCATTTACACACATTTTCCCCCAGACCAAGCATTCTCATTTTGTGTACCAACCTCTTGTGCGGCACGGTATCAAACGCTTTGGAAAAATCGAGATATACCACGTCCAATGACTCACCGTGGTCCAGTCTATAGCTTACCTCTTCATAAAAACTGATTAGATTGGTTTGACAGGAGCGATTTCTCATAAACCCATGCTGATATGGAGTTAAACAGTTATTCTCATTGAGATAATCCAGAATAACATCCCTCAGAAACCCTTCAAATATTTTACCAACAATAGAGGTTAGACTTACTGGCCTATAATTTCCAGGTTCACTTTTAGAGCCCTTTTTGAATATTGGCACCACATTTGCTATGCGCCAGTCCTGCGGAACAGACCCTGTCGCTATAGAGTCACTAAAAATAAGAAATAATGGTTTATCTATTACATTACTTAGTTCTCTTAGTACTCGTGGGTGTATGCCATCCGGACCCGGAGATTTATCTATTTTAATCTTATTTAGCCGGTTTCGCACCTCTTCTTGGGTTAGATTGGTGACCCTTAATATAGGGTTTTCATTGTTTCTTGGGATTTCACCTAGCATTTCATTTTCCACCGTGAATACCGTGGAGAAGAAGGTGTTTAATATGTTAGCTTTTTCCTCGTCATCTACAACCATTCTTTCCTCACTATTTTTTAAGGGGCCTACATTTTCAGTTTTTATTCTTTTACTATTGATATAGTTGAAGAACAGTTTGGGATTAGTTTTACTCTCCTTAGCAATGTGCTTCTCTGTTTCCTTTTTGGCAGCTTTAATTAGTTTTTTAGATAAAGTATTTTTCTCCCTATAGTTTTTTAGAGCTTCAATGGTGCCATCCTGCTTTAGTAGTGCAAATGCTTTCTTTTTACTGTTAATTGCCTGTCTTACTTCTTTGTTTAGCCACATTGGGTTTTTCCTATTTCTAGTCCTTTTATTCCCACAAGGTATAAACCGCTTACACTGCCTATTTAGGATGTTCTTAAACATTTCCCATTTATTATCTGTATTCTCATTTCTGAGGATATTGTCCCAGTCTACCAGATTAAGGGCATCTCTAAGCTGTTCAAACTTTGCCTTCCTAAAGTTCAATGTTTTTGTGACTCCCTGACAAGTCCCCCTAGTGAAAGACAGGTGAAACTGCACAATATTGTGGTCGCTATTTCCTAAATGCCCGACCACCTGCAGATTTGTTATTCTGTCAGGTCTATTAGATAGTATTAGGTCTAAAAGTGCTGCTCCTCTGGTTGGATTCTGCACCAATTGTGAAAGATAATTTTTCTTGGTTATTAGCAGAAACCTGTTGCCTTTATGGGTTTCACAGGTTTCTGTTTCCCAGTTAATATCCGGGTAGTTAAAGTCCCCCATAACCAGGACCTCATTATGGGTTGCAGCTTCATCTATCTGCTTTAGAAGTAGACTTTCCATGCTTTCTGTTATATTTGGGGGTTTGTAACAGACCCCAATGAGAATTTTGTTACCATTTTTTCCTCCATGAATTTCAACCCATATGGACTCGACATCCTCATTCCCTTCGCTAATATCCTCCCTTAAAGTGGACTTTAGACAAGACTTTACATAGAGACAAACCCCTCCTCCTCTCCGATTTTTACGATCCTTTCTAAACAGACTGTAACCCTGTAAGTTAACTGCCCAGTCATAGCTTTCATCTAACCATGTCTCGGTTATTCCCACTATGTCAAAGTTACCTGTAGATATTTCTGCTTCTAGTTCTTCCATCTTGTTTGTCAGGCTTCTGGCGTTTGCGAGCATGCAGTTTAGAGGATTTTGTTTTGTTCCAATCTCCTCACTGTGGATTGTTTTAGAAATGTTCTTACCTCCCTTCTGAGTATGTTTTCCTGGGTCGTCTTTGTTACCTATGATGTAAATTACAGACGCCTCTCATCTTTTTAAGTGGTGGAACTTGCACTATTGCTGACTGACAATACTTTTTTGCCCCACTGTATATATATATATATATATATATATATATATATATATATATATATTTATTTTCACTGATGGCAAGCGGAAGTTGTGAAAATAATGAGGCGCTGAAACATACAGGGTTCATTTTATACATGTATACTAACCACAAGATGCAGTAAATCCCTGACATCTAAAAAGAAGCCAACCATAAATAAAGATAAAATAAAATATTTATTACAGCAAAAAAAAAAAATGATATATACAACTAATACACAAACACCTAAAAAAGCTACAAGACATCATCCTGGTAATACCCCATGGGAAGGCGGCGAGGAACACATACCGAAGATACCATACAAAAAAATAATAATAACAGACCACCTATATTACATATAAAAGTATAGGTGCAAAAAGCATCCTTTCTGAAACCTCAAGATCTCATAAATAAAGGCAGTCCAACTGACACTCTCATCTCCCCATATCTCTATAAGTCTATTCTAAGACCCGTGCAAGTATAAGGCAAATAGGGAGAGAGGGTCTAAATAATTACCAGTGTAGGTCTCTATGAAGTGCGTCCTCCCACGTCACATTCCCAGCGCCCCGACGCGCGTTTCGCCCTGGCTTCTTCCTGGCTTTGCCTTATACTTGCACAGGTCTTAGAATAGGCTTATAGAGATATGGGGAGATGAGAGTGTCAGTTGGACTGCCTTTATTTATGAGATCTTGAGGTTTCAGAAAGGATGCTTTTTGCACCTATACTTTTATATGTAATATAGGTGGTCTGTTATTATTATTTTTTTGTATGGTATCTTCGGTATGTGTTCCTCGCCGCCTTCCCATGGGGTATTACCAGGATGATGTCTTGTAGCTTTTTTAGGTGTTTGTGTATTAGTTGTATATATCATTTTTTTTTTTTTCTGTAATAAATATTTTATTTTATCTTTATTTATGGTTGGCTTATTTTTAGATGTAAGGGATTTACTGCATCTTGTGGTTAGTACATATGTTTTGTAGAAGTACCATTTGTTACTCGTTGGACTCTTTTTGGTATCTTCATTTTATACATATAGATCATCATTTTCACAATCTCTGCTTGTAATCGTTGCAACCATTACTTTTCTTGGTTTCTAAACAGTTTACCTGCTGCTGATACATTGCAACCATCTACAGGTGCTTCTCACAAAATTAGAATATCATCAAAAAGTTTATTTTTGTTCTTCAATACAAAAAGTGAAGCTCATATATTCTATAGAGTCATTACACACAGAGTGATCCATTTCACGTGTTTATTTCTGTTAATGTTGATGATTATGGCTTACAGCCAATGAAAACCCAAAAGTTTAAATCTTAGTAAATTAGAATAATTAATAAAAAACACCTGTAAAGGCTCCTAAGTGTTTATAAAGGTCCCTTAGTCTGTTTCAGTAGCTTCACAATCATGGGGAAGACTCTGACCTGACATGTCCAGAAGGCGTCACTGACGCACTCCACAAGGAGGGGAAGCCACAAAAGGTCATTGGTAAAGAAGCCGGCTGTTCACACAGTGCTGTATCCAAGAATATTAAGGGAAAGTGGAGTGGAAGGAAACAGTGTGGTAGAAAAGGGTGCACAAGCAACCGGGATAACCGCAGCCTGGAAAGGATGGTTAAGATAACGCCATTCAGTAATATGGGGGAAACTCACAAGGAGCGGACTGCTGCTGGAGTCATTGCTTCACCACACACAGACGTGTCCAGGACATGGGCCACAAGTGTCACATTCCTTGTGTCCGGCCACTCATGACCAATAGACAACGCCAGAAGTGTCTTACCTGGGCCAAAGAGAAGAACTGGACTGTGGTCAGTGGTCCAAGGTTGCAGAGTCTGGAGGAAGAGTGGAGAGGCCACAATCCAAGCTGCTGGAGGTCTGGTGTGAAGTCTCCACAATCAGTGATGGTTTGGGGAGCCATGTCATCTGCTGGTGTAGGTCCACTGTGTTTTATCAAGACCAAAGTCAGCGCAGCCGTCTACCAGGACATTTTAGAGCACTTCATGCTTCCCTCTGCTGACAAGCTTTATGGAGATGGAAATGTCTTTCTCCAGCAGGACTTGGCCCCTGTCTACACTGCCAAAAGTACCAATACCTGGTGTAAAAACAACAGTATCACTGGGCTTGATTGGCAGCAAACTCGCCTGACCTTAACCCCATAGAGAAGAGGAAGATGGGACACCAGACCTCACAATGCAGACGAGCTGAAGGCGGCTATCAAAGCAACCTGGGCTTCCATAACCCCTCAGCAGCGCCACAGGCTGATCGCCTCCATGCCACGCCACATTGATGCAGTAATTGATGCAAAGGACCCGACCAAGTACTGAGTGCATTTACTGAACATACATTTCAGTAAGGAACATTTCAGATTTTGCAGTTATTAGCCCTCTGTGTCTGTACTGTTACATACTTAGGCAGTTAACTGGTTCATGCAGCTTTACATGAACACCCGATCCTTACACTATGGCCGGTCCGAATAACTATAGCAATTGTTACCATCCACCTCTCGTGTCTCCCCTTTTCCTCATAGTTTGTAGCTTGTGACCAGCAGGGCCCTCATTCCTCCTGGTATCTATTTTGAACTGTGATTTCTGTTATGCTGTAATGTCTATTGTCTGTACAAGTCCCCTCTATAATTTGTAAAGCGCTGCGGAATATGTTGGCGCTATATAAATAAAAATTATTATTATTATTATTAGATTTTACAATCATTTTTCCAGCTGCTGTTATAAAGTATTCTAATTTACTGAGATAATGACTTTTGGGTTCTCATTGGCTGTAAGCCATAATCATCAACATTAACAGAAATAAACACATGAAATAGATCACTCTGTGTAATGACTCTATAGAATATAGGAGATTCACTTTTTTTGTATCGAACAACGGAAATAAATTAACGTTTTGATGATATTCTAATTTTGTGAGAAGCAATTGTATATGTACAATTGTCAACTTGTCTTTCTTTTTTCTTTCTTTGTGAATTACAACATTATCATTAGGGAACAGGAACATACAGACCAGAGGACAATATTAGTGGCTTTACACGGCTCCAGCAGCCACTTGGCATTGAGCACATAGTGATCACCAGTGCTGGATTAATAGACTTTCTGGATGAGCAGTTATGTCACTGTATTGCATCAGTGCACATATTATGAAGCCTCTTCTTTACCGTAATACAATGTATCAAATGCAAAACTGTCATTTGTTAAGGAACATCTGTAAAAAATAAATAATAAAACTGCAAAATAAAATCAAAAAGAATTTACAATTAGTATGCAGTCTACAATAACGTGCAATGAATAGATGCGTGCACGTTCCGGAGACGTCCTGATATTTGCCTCACTAATTAACATACTATTTATCTGTTTCCAAGCAGATAGATCAATGGTTAGCATCGACAAAGTGCCCTTGAATAGAGAACCTCAGGGTAACGGGCACTGGGGAGACACCGCTCTGCATCACATCTCCGGCTTAAGGGGGAAAAAAGGGTTAATGTCCATATAAAGGGAAAAAATGACAATAAATCATGACGTCGGGTCTGTTAAAATATTGAAGTTGCGCATAAAAATCTTGGAGTCACATTGACTAGCGGTGGGGATGACAGCGGGAGTGAAAATCTCTCCTCTCGGCTCCTCCAAGGCTTGTGCGAAAGTTATCACGCTTATTTGCATACGAAAGGCGAGGATGTAGACAAATATAAATTTAAAACAAAATCACTGTAAATGAAAACGTACAGCTTCAATATTAATCAGCGGAGCAGAAATCGTGTGAAAGGGAGCATGAAAAGCCGTAAAATAGATGTGTGCGTTTAATCAGACAGCGCTGCGCCGGCCACAAAGAAGCCGGCTAATTAATCTCAGCAGGTAGGCGCTAACCTTCAGACTTCATAAATAAATAAGACTTGGAACAATGTCTAGAAGGACGGCGGCAGAACGGGGGGATTATTTCTCAAACTACTGTTTGGGGACACCCAGAAAAATAAAACAAGACATTTGCATGTGGAAATGTAATTAGCAGGAACATTGTTTCCATGGTTTAAGAAATAAATAGGATTGTCCTGACGCAGCGAGTTCTGCTGGATGATCGGCCCTCGTCGGTCTTTATTGTGGAGTTACTGCCCACAGTGCAATCGATCCCGAAATTTCTAGGGGGAAAATTGAAGGATGCAGTTAATTAAAAACTGTAACAAAGTTTATATGAAGCACTCGTAGACCGTTGTTATACATTCGAGAGGGAAGGTGTCCCCTGATTTTTTTTGGGTGGTCCCTTAAAAATACAACATAAAAAAACAGCTTTCTCTGGTGTTTATTTTAAGCTTGCTGTCCAATTGGGGCTCTCACACTGATTGTAAAAGTTTTTCTTTTTCCTCAGTGCCAACCTGTTCCAAAGTGATGCCCCTTGTTAATAAGGAAGCAAATTGGGCCTTCAATCAACTGGGCGTGTACTACAGAACTTCTCTGTCAACCAGCTCTCAGTGCCCCTCCTCCCTGCTGAGTCTCCTATATGACCTGATTGACAGCTCTCAGTGTCCCTCCTCCCTGCTGAGTCTCCTATATGACCTGATTGACAGCTCTCAGTGTCCCTCCTCCCTGCTGAGTCTCCTATATGACCTGATTGACAGCTCTCAGTGTCCCTCCTCCCTGCTGAGTCTCCTATATGACCTGATTGACAGCTCTCAGTGTCCCTCCTCCCTGCTGAGTCTCCTATATGACCTGAGTGACAGCTCTCAATGTCCCTCCTCCCTGCTGAGTCTCCTGTATGACCTGATTGACAGCTCTGTGTCCCTCCTCCCTGCTGAGTCTCCTATATGATCTGATTGACAGCCCTCAGTGTCCCTCCTCCCTGCTGAGTCTCCTATATGACCTGATTGACAGCCCTCAGTGTCCCTCCTCCCTGCTGAGTCTCCTATATGACCTGATTGACAGCTCTCATTGTCCCTCCTCCCTGCTGAGTCTCCTATATGACCTGATTGACAGAACTCAGTGTCCCTCCTCCCTGCTGAGTATCCTATATAACCTGATTGACAACTCTCAGTGTCCCTCCTCCCTGCTGAGTCTCCTATATCCTGATTGACAGCTCTGTGTCCCTCCTCCCTGTTGAGTCTCCTATATGACCTGATTGACAGCCCTCAGTGTCCCTCCTCCCTGCTGAGTCTCCTATATGACCTGATTGACAGCTCTCAGTGTCCCTCCTCCCTGCTGAGTCTCCTATATGACCTGATTGACAGCTCTCAGTGTCCCTCCTCCCTGCTGAGTCTCCTATATGACCTGATTGACAGCTCTCAGTGTCCCTCCTCCCTGCTGAGTCTCCTATATGACCTGAGTGACAGCTCTCAATGTCCCTCCTCCCTGCTGAGTCTCCTGTATGACCTGATTGACAGCTCTCAGTGTCCCTCCTCCCTGCTGAGTCTCCTATATGATCTGATTGACAGCCCTCAGTGTCCCTCCTCCCTGCTGAGTCTCCTATATGACCTGATTGACAGCTCTCAGTGTCCCGCCTCCCTGCTGAGTCTCCTATATGACCTGATTGACTGCCCTCAGTGTCCCTCCTCCCTGCTGAGTCTCCTATATGACCTGATTGACTGCCCTCAGTGTCCCTCCTCCCTGCTGAGTCTCCTATATGACCTGATTGACTTCCCTCAGTGTCCCTCCTCCCTGCTGAGTCTCCTATATGACCTGATTGACTGCCCTCAGTGTCCCTCCTCCCTGCTGAGTCTCCTATGTGACCTGATTGATAGCTCTCAGTGTCCCTCCTCCCTGCTGAGTCTCCTATATGACCTGATTGACAGCTCTGTGTCCCTCCTCCCTGCTGAGTCTCCTATATGACCTGATTGACAGCTCTAAGTGTCCCTCCTCCCTGCTGAGTCTCCTATATGACCTGATTGACAGCTCTCAGTGTCCCTTCTCCCTGCTGAGTCTCCTATATGACCTGATTGACAGCTCTCAGTGTCCCTCCTCCCTGCTGAGTCTCCTATATGACCTGATTGACAGCTCTCAGTGTCCCTCCTCCCTGCTGAGTCTCCTATATGACCTGAGTGACAGCTCTCAATGTCCCTCCTCCCTGCTGAGTCTCCTGTATGACCTGATTGACAGCTCTCAGTGTCCCTCCTCCCTGCTGAGTCTCCTATATGATCTGATTGACAGCCCTCAGTGTCCCTCCTCCCTGCTGAGTCTCCTATATGACCTGATTGACAGCTCTCAGTGTCCCTCCTCCCTGCTGAGTCTCCTATATGACCTGATTGACTGCCCTCAGTGTCCCTCCTCCCTGCTGAGTCTCCTATATGACCTGATTGACTGCCCTCAGTGTCCCTCCTCCCTGCTGAGTCTCCTATATGACCTGATTGACTTCCCTCAGTGTCCCTCCTCCCTGCTGAGTCTCCTATATGACCTGATTGACTGCCCTCAGTGTCCCTCCTCCCTGCTGAGTCTCCTATGTGACCTGATTGACAGCTCTCAGTGTCCCTCCTCCCTGCTGAGTCTCCTATATGACCTGATTGACAGCTCTGTGTCCCTCCTCCCTGCTGAGTCTCCTATATGACCTGATTGACAGCTCTAAGTGTCCCTCCTCCCTGCTGAGTCTCCTATATGACCTGATTGACAGCTCTCAGTGTCCCTTCTCCCTGCTGAGTCTCCTATATGACCTGATTGACAGCTCTGTGTCCCTCCTCCCTGCTGAGTCTCCTATATGACCTGATTGACAGCTCTAAGTGTCCCTCCTCCCTGCTGAGTCTCCTATATGACCTGATTGACAGCTCTCAGTGTCCCTTCTCCCTGCTGAGACTCCTATGTGATCTGATTGACAGCTCTGTGTCCCTTCTCCCTGCTGAGTCTCCTATGTGACCTGATTGACAGCCCTCAGTGTCCCTCCTCCCTGCTGAGTCTCCTATATGACCCGATTGACAGCTCTCCGTGTCCCTCGTCCCTGCTGAGTGTCCTATATGACCCGATTGACAGCCCTCAGTGTCCCTCCTCCCTGCTGAGTCTCCTATATGACCTGATTTACAGCCCTCAGTGTCCCTCCTCCCTGCTGAGTCTCCTATATGACCTGATTGACAGCTCTCAGTGTCCCTCGTCCCTGCTGAGTCTCCTATATGACCTGATATACAGCCCTCAGTGTCCCTCCTCCCTGCTGAGTCTCCTGTATGACCTGATTGACAGCCCTCAGTGTCCCTCCTCCCTGCTGAGTCTCCTATATGACCTGATTGACAGCCCTCAGTGTCCCTCCTCCCTGCTGAGTCTCCTATATGACCTGATTGACAGCTCTCAGTGTCCCTCCTCCCTGCTGAGTCTCCTATATGACCTGATATACAGCCCTCAGTGTCCCTCCTCCCTGCTGAGTCTCCTATATGACCTGATATACAGCCCTCAGTGTCCCTCCTCCCTGCTGAGTCTCCTATATGACCTGATTGACAGCTCTCAGTGTCCCTCCTCCCTGCTGAGTCTCCTATATGACCTGATATACAGCCCTCAGTGTCCCTCCTCCCTGCTGAGTCTCCTATATGACCTGATTGACAGCTCTCAGTGTCCCTCCTCCCTGCTGAGTCTCCTATATGACCTGATATACAGCCCTCAGTGTCCCTCCTCCCTGCTGAGTCTCCTATATGACCTGATTGACAGCCCTCAGTGTCCCTCCTCCCTGCTGAGTCTCCTGTATGACCTGATTGACAGCCCTCAGTGTCCCTCCTCCCTGCTGAGTCTCCTATATGACCTGATTGACAGCCCTCAGTGTCCCTCCTCCCTGCTGAGTCTCCTATATGACCGGATATACAGCCCTCAGTGTCCCTCCTCCCTGCTGAGTCTCCTATATAACCTGACTGAAAGCTCCTTTGAGACTCAATCTTCTGAATAGGCGCAACAGTTTTCCCAAAGGGGATACTCCAATTGGGTTATTAACCATGTATGGTCCAAGGCACGCAGTAAAAATAGAAATGATTTATTACAATCCAAAAAAAATCTAAATTCAATTCCACTGAGGTAAGATTTATATCCACATATAATGAAAATGGTATTTCATGAGGCCGGCTCTCTTGAAGTTTTGGCCAATCATAACAAGCGATCCTAGGAGCATTAGTGTCTCACCTGCCATCACAAATAGAAGAACAAGAAACCTGAGGGACAGATTGGTCCATAGCCATTATAGAGGTGTAGCTATGGAAAGTCAGTTTGGTTCTAAAGGACCTAAATGGGGTTTTTTCCCCTGTAATTGTCTGGCCTGCACCAACATGGATAAAGCGGTGACTTTCAAAAATGCTGAAGGTGATACAATTTTTCATACCGCTCACAACATCACGTGTGGTGCAGATCGTGTCATTTATTACGCTGTCTGTCCATGTTGTCCAATATATGTTGGTATGACCACTCGCCAACTTAAGATACGAACATGTTCGTGATATTATGAATGCCCGTGATGTTAATGATTTAACAATACTCAAGCCAATACCACGTCACTTTAAGAGAGTCCATGGCTGTAACTCTAATCTTCTTCTTGTAGTTGGCATCGATCGAATTCTCAATGACTCATGTGGTGGTGATACGAAAACTAAATTGGCCCAGTTAGAAACAAGGTGGATCTCTAAAATTGGTTCACTACAGCCTTATGGGTTAAATGAAGTGATTCGTTTTGCTTCTTTTCTTTAATTCTTTAATTCTACTTTTGATAGTGTCTTATTATCTTTGTTTTTATATTTTATTTCTCTTTTCAGAATCTTTAGTGTCTTGATGGAATTTGATTCATGAGCTTTCATCCTTCTCACTTTGTGGCCTTATGAATCTTCGTCTCAACACCTGCTGTTTCATCATTTACCCTTTAATTTCTTGTCTTGTGTGTTGTATCTCATGTTTACATATTTATTTATGGATTTTTTGTGAATATATTATTTTAGGGTATTTATATTTGGTAGTCATTATTGTGACTCACTATATTTATTTATAATTACCTTATCTTTCACATTCACCAATGATTGTGCTTGATTTTGCTATGTACATATTAATACATCTTTAGATTTATTAGTACACACACTCTATTTATATCAGTTGTCACCTTTGCACTCAACACTTTATTCCCTTATTAATACATGCCTTTTTTCCCGTTCCACCATGGCATCTTATGTATTTCCTGTGGTGTGCGCTTGTGCTGGCCGGCTGGACCCGAGGTGCTGTAGTAACGTGGATGGGGATTGGTAACGTGGGACGCCGGTCTAGCTGCTTCTGTTTCTTTCACGGCTGATGCCAGCGCCATATCCCCACAGCATATAAATAACTGGCACTATCACTCACTAATATCTACGCCCCCTTGGAAAAAGCAACGAAGCGAAACGCGCGTCGGGGTCCTTTCTCCTTGCAACCACCATCCCAGGTATTGCCCATGTTTCAGTAGCAAATGTTGTTTAACCCATGTATCCTGAAAATTTTATTGCTAGCATTACACAGCACTTTGGCACTTTGCATTAGCATCTAGGATTATTAACTCTGATTCCATGGGCTGCTTATATCTATATTTAATTGTTTAGCACTTTTAGGCACATTGCACTTTTTTTGACATCACACATGTAATGATTTTTCCACATGTTAAAGCTGCCTTTTTAGGAAGTCTTATTTCTTACCTATGCAATTTTTTTTACCCATTTGGGATTTATTTTGTTTAAATTCGGGTATATACTTCCTGACTTTTTATCATTGTGCTATTATTTATACTAGGCTTCATTTTGAACCTATTTGTGTGCTGCTTGGAGTTTACTCTGCCATGTTCTACATATTGATGTTTTCCTCTGAATAATTTTGTTAATTTTGTTAATAATCTACTTTTATTTTAATTTTATTTTTGTCTGGCACTTCCCTTGCTTTTATGTATATCTTGACTTCATGGAAGTAGACATACAATATTTAAGGTCTTTCTTTTGAATTTCTGATTGATTTCTGTGTTTTCGCAGTTTCTTTTGACCATGGACTTTAAAGCTAGAGACCAGGCTAGCCTCTCCAATATTAATTCTATTTTAAAAGGAGAACATGTGCAGAGTGGCATCAATGCGAATGGGAGCATTCTTAAATTAAAAAATACAGAGATGCCCTAATGTGGCTACCAGGTACACATGAATTGGCCAATTTATGCATTAAACGCTCTCATTTTTTCATATTTCCAGTGCAGTAATGCAGTTCAACTTTCATGTTTGCACAGTGTGCTGCCTTATTTATTTGACTGTATACGAGTTGGTCACTCTAGGTTCAGCACCTGTTCACACTTGATCTATGTTTGGATGTGACGGTCAGTTTTTTGAAATTCCTATATAACCTGACTGACAGCTCTCAGTGTCCCTCCTCGCTGCCAAGTCTTCTATATGACCTAATTGACAGCTCTCAGTGTCCATCCTCCCTGCTGAGTCTCTTATATAACCTGATTGATAGCTCTCAGTGTCCCTCCTCCTTGCTGAATCTCCTATATCCTGATTGACAGATCTCAGTGTCCCTCCTCCCTGCTGAGTCTCCTATGTGACCTGATTGACAGCCCTTAGTGTCCCTCCTCCCTGCTGAGTCTCCTATATCCTGATTGACAGCTCTCAGTGTCCCTCCTCCCGGCTGAGTCTCCTATATCCTGATTGACAGCTCTCAGTGTCCCTCCTCCCTGCTGAGTCTCCTATATCCTGATTGACAGCTCTCGGGGTCCCTTCTCCCTGGTGAGTCTCCTATATCCTGATTGACAGCTCTCGGGGTCCCTTCTCCCTGCTGAGTCTCTTATATCCTGATTGACAGCTCTCAGTGTCCCTCCTCCCTGCTGAGTCTCCTATATCCTGATTGACAGCTCTCAGTGTCCCTCCTCCCTGCTGAGTCTCCTATATCCTGATTGACAGCTCTCAGTGTCCCTCCTGCCTGCTGAGTCTCCTATATCCTGATTGACATCTCTCAGTGTCCCTCCTCCCTGCTAAGTCTCTTATATCCTGATTGACAGCTCTCAGTGTCCCTCCTCCCTGCTGAGTTTCTTATATCCTGATTGACAGCTCTCAGTGTCCCTCCTCCCTGCTGAGTCTCCTATATCCTGATTGACAACTCTCAGTGTCCCTCCTCCTTGCTGAGTCTCTTATAACCTGATTGTCAACTCTCAGTGTCCCTCCCCCTGCTGAATCTCCTATATCCAGATTAACAGCTCTCAGTGTCCCTCCTGCCTGCTGAGTCTCCTATATCCTGATTGACAGCTCACAGTGTCCCTTCTCCCTGCTAAGTCTCTTATATCCTGATTGACAGCTCTCAGTGTCCCTCCTCCCTGCTGAGTTTCTTATATCCTGATTGACAGCTCTCAGTGTCCCTCCTCCCTGCTGAGTCTCCTATATCCTGATTGACAACTCTCAGTGTCCCTCCTCCTTGCTGAGTCTCTTATAACCTGATTGTCAACTCTGTGTCCCTCCCCCTGCTGAATCTCCTATATCCAGATTGACAGCTCTCAGTGTCCCTCCTCCTGCTGAGTCTCCTATATCCTGATTGACAGCCCTCAGTGTCCCTCCTCCCTGCTAAGTCTCTTATATCCTGATTGACAGCTCTCAGTGTCCCTCCTCCCTGCTGAGTTTCTTATATCCTGATTGACAGCTCTGTGTCCCTTCTCCCTGCTGAGTCTCCTATATCCTGATTGACAACTCTCAGTGTCCCTCCTCCTTGCTGAGTCTCTAATAACCTGATTGTCAACTCTCAGTGTCCCTCCCCCTGCTGAATCTCCTATATCCAGATTGACAGCTCTCAGTGTCCCTCCTCCCTGCTGAGTTTCTTATATCCTGATTGACAGCTCTCAGTGTCCCTCCTCCCTGCTGAGTCTCCTACATCCTGATTGACCTGATTGACAGCCCTCAGTGTCCCTCCTCCCTGCTGAGTCTCCAATATTCTGATTGACAGTCCTCAGTGTCCCTCCTCCCTGCTGAGTCTCCTATATCCTGATTGACCTGATTGACAGCCCTCAGTGTCCCTCCTCCCTGCTGAGTCTCCAATATCCTGATTGACAGTCCTCAGTGTCCCTCCTCCCTGCTGAGTCTCCTATATCCTGACTGACAGCCCTCAGTGTCCCTCCTCCCTGCAGAGTCTCCAATATCCTGATTGACAGCCCTCAGTGTCCCTCCTCCCTGCTGAGTCTCTTATATCCTGATTGACAGCCCTCAGTGTCCCTCCTCCCTCCTGAGTCTCCTATATCCTGATTGACAGGCCTCAGGGTCCCTTCTCCCTGCTGAGTCTCCTATATCCTGATTGACAGCCCTCAGTGTCCCTCCTCTCTGCTGAGTCTCCTATATCCTGATTGACAGCCCTCAGTGTCCCTCCTCCCTGCTGAGTCTCCTATATCCTGATTGACCTGATTGACAGCCCTCAGTGTCCCTCCTCCCTGCTGAGTCTCCAATATCCTGATTGACAGTCCTCAGTGTCCCTCCTCCCTGCTGAGTCTCCTGTATCCTGATTGACAGCCCTCAGTGTCCCTCCTCCCTGCTGAGTCTCCAATATCCTGATTGACAGCCCTCAGTGTCCCTCCTCCCTGCTGAGTCTCCTATATCCTGATTGACAGCCCTCAGTGTCCCTCCTCCCTCCTGAGTCTCCTATATCCTGATTGACAGGCCTCAGGGTCCCTTCTCCCTGCTGAGTCTCCTATATCCTGATTGACAGCCCTCAGTGTCCCTCCTCTCTGCTGAGTCTTCTATATCCTGATTGACAGCCCTCAGTGTCCCTCCTCCCTGCTGAGTCTCCTATATCCTGATTGACCTGATTGACAGCCCTCAGTGTCCCTCCTCCCTGCTGAGTCTCCAATATCCTGATTGACAGTCCTCAGTGTCCCTCCTCCCTGCTGAGTCTCCTATATCCTGATTGACAGCCCTCAGTGTCCCTCCTCCCTGCTGAGTCTCCAATATCCTGATTGACAGCCCTCAGTGTCCCTCCTCCCTGCTGAGTCTCCAATATCCTGATTGACAGTCCTCAGTGTCCCTCCTCCCTGCTGAGACTCCTATATCCTGATTGACAGCCCTCAGTGTCCCTCCTCCCTGCTGAGTCTCCAATATCCTGATTGACAGCCCTCAGTGTCCCTCCTCCCTGCTGAGTCTCCAATATCCTGATTGACAGTCCTCAGTGTCCCTCCTCCCTGCTGAGACTCCTATATCCTGATTGACAGCCCTCAGTGTCCCTCCTCCCTGCTGAGTCTCCAATATCCTGATTGACAGTCCTCAGTGTCCCTCCTCCCTGCTGAGTCTCCTATATCCTGATTGACAGCCCCCAGTGTCCCTCCTCCCTGCTGAGTCTCCAATATCCTGATTGACAGCCCTCAGTGTCCCTCCTCCCTGCTGAGTCTCCTATATCCTGATTGACAGCCCTCAGTGTCCCTCCTCCCTCCTGAGTCTCCTATATCCTGATTGACAGGCCTCAGGGTCCCTTCTCCCTGCTGAGTCTCCTATATCCTGATTGACAGCCCTCAGTGTCCCTCCTCTCTGCTGAGTCTCCTATATCCTGATTGACAGCCCTCAGTGTCCCTCCTCTCTGCTGAGTCTCCTATATCCTGATTGACAGCCCTCAGTGTCCCTCCTCCCTGCTGAGTCTCCTATATCCTGATTGACCTGATTGACAGCCCTCAGTGTCCCTCCTCCCTGCTGAGTCTCCAATATCCTGATTGACAGCCCTCAGTGTCCCTCCTCCCTGCTGAGTCTCCTTTATCCTGATTGACAGCCCTCAGTGTCCCTCCTCCCTGCTGAGTCTCCAATATCCTGATTGACAGCTCTCAGTGTACCTCCTCCCTGCTGAGTCTCCAATATCCTGATTGACAGCCCTCAGTGTCCCTCCTCCCTGCTGAGTCTCCAATATCCTGATTGACAGCTCTCAGTGTCCCTCCTCCCTGCTTAGTCTCCAATATCCTGATTGACAGGCCTCAGTGTCCCTCCTCCCTGCTGAGTCTCCAATATCCTGATTGACAGCCCTCAGTGTCCCTCCTCCCTGCTGAGTCTCCAATATTCTGATTGACAGCCCTCAGTGTCCCTCCTCCCTGCTGAGTCTCCAATATCCTGATTGACAGCTCTCAGTGTCCCTCCTCCCTGCTGAGTCTCCTATATCCTGATTGACAGCCCTCAGTGTCCCTCCTTTCTGCTGAGTCTCCTATATCCTGTTTGACAGCTCTCAGTGTCCCTCCTCCCTGCTGAGTCTCCTATATCCTGATTGACAGCCCTCAGTGTCCCTCCTTTCTGCTGAGTCTCCTATATCCTGATTGACAGCCCCTCAATGTTTAGCCAAAGTATGAAAAGTGTCTCCAACACATAGTAAATTTGGTGAAAGACAAAGTTCCTATTTTTCCAGCACAAATTAAACAGGAATTATGGCGCAGTCCTTTTAATGTAACATAGTAACATAGTAACATAGTTAGTAAGGCCGAAAAAAGACATGTGTCCATCCAGTTCAGCCTATATTCCATCATAATAAATCCCCAGATCTACGTCCTTCTACAGAACCTAATAATTGTATGATACAATATTGTTCTGCTCCAGGAAGACATCCAGGCCTCTCTTGAACCCCTCGACTGAGTTCGCCATCACCACCTCCTCAGGCAAGCAATTCCAGATTCTCACTGCCCTAACAGTAAAGAATCCTCTTCTATGTTGGTGGAAAAACCTTCTCTCCTCCAGACGCAAAGAATGCCCCCTTGTGCCCGTCACCTTCCTTGGTATAAACAGATGTGGTTGATTCATCTGTAGTATAAAGCATGGCAGGTAAAATCAATTGCTAAAATCCTTTTTTTGCTGCCAGTGAATAAGAACAATTATTCACACCTCATCCACTTCTGATGGGAGCGTTACTATGTATCAGTGTGCGCTATATCATAAAGCACAATAGTAGAGGATACATAATAAAGAGCGTGCACCACCCGAACAAGCGCATACGTACTGCACGCACCTCATTATAACACCCCAGAGGAGCAGGAGACGTCATTCATTATCATTTGTAATCTTTTCCCAGACTGCGAGATTCCAGATCATGAGTGACTCTGGAAACACCTGACAGAGGAAATGCCGGAGTATAGGAGAAAATAAAAGGATAGATAGATAATAGATAGATAGATAATAGATAGATAGATAGATAGATAGATAGATAATAGATAGATAGATAATAAATAGATAGATAATAGCTAGATAACAGATAGATTGATAGATAATAGATAGATAAATAGATAGATAATAGATGGATAACAGATAGATAGATAATAGATAGATAGATAACAGATAAATAGCAGATAGATAGATTAATAGATAATATATAGATGACAGATAGTTAATATATAGATAATAGATAGATAATTCAATAGTTATTCCAGGGCTGTAGGTTCTTTAGTAGTTTTCTTACTGTCCCAGTATTAGAAGCATTACAGGCCTGCGTGCACTGGTCGGGCCTATGACTACACTTCTCATGGTCAGTTATCTTAGTGCAATGATAGGAACCAGTCAGATCTCATCCCTAACTCTTACACACATGCTAGAAAAGCCGGAGGAGTTGTCATAGGGACAGATATCCACTGAACTCTCCACCTCTAGTGGTGGCTGCAGGTAGACAGAATGTCGTGTAACTCGATGGCCGCAGTTATTAGACTGATGTTTTGTGACAGTCTAAATGAAGGGAGCACAGGAGCAAGATTCACCGGATTAATAGTCGTGCGTCTTATTAATGAGTTTGGGGCATCTTTTAATTCTCATGCGCCACTTCCAGGCGTAAACTCTGATGGATTTGTCGGGCACTTGGCCACGTCTTGCCCTCCCAAGTTCCGCCAAGATCTGCTGATTCCTGTTTGTAGCCTGAGGATTTGGAGCTGTGCGCCAAGAAAACAGCGCTTAAAGGGAACGACAATCTGACCTTGCCTTCTCACTGCTGAGGTGTTGTTACAATGTGTCAGTCTGGAGTCCTGCTCCACTGACAATTGATTGACTTCTGGTCTTTAAAGGAGAAGTCTGTATTATAACCTGCACAATATTATTACTGACCTAAAGAAATTAATTTGCAAACCATCTTTTAATTTCTTTTGAGTCCCCATGACAGCTCTTCCTGACCATGAGATATGACAGTAAGACGGGCAATTATGGCCACCAACCGGAATCTGATTTTCTAACACTTGATGAGATCTGACTGATTACTAAGAAGCCTAATAGCCCTATGACAAGGCAGAGCAGCCAGAGCACAGGAAGTGTTGTCATGGGGCTGACCCAGTACTGGTGATTGTTGGACTGTTGTTGTTTTCTGCAATCATCATTTCAGTCTTCCAGGCGTTAATGCGACTTTCATGAATAAATCTCTTTCAAGGGCCCAGACTTGATCTCTGCTCTCCAGTGACAGGATGGACTTTTCCCAGAATGCTCTGCTGTTGAAAGGAATCTAAGTAATAAGGAAACACAGGGTCAGAGGGGGGGAGACTCCAGGGGCGAGTTAGGAGGCAGCGCAGGAGGAGGTGCGGAGATCAGCGGCCAAGAGAGAAGATATTGTCAGAATAATGTAAGAAATGTGCTGCTCATCTCAGTCTACAGGCAGCATATCATCCCTACTCTCCCCCAGAAAAGGAGGCAATGAAAAATCTGTGAAAATTGCTATCAGTCCTGATTTAAGCAGCACAGAGTATTTCAGGAGAACAATGTAACTAGTTGATCTCATTAGAGAAGAGATTTGTTCACTGATGTGCTAATGCAGGCTCGCTGGGTGAGGCGATTCCTCTAAGCCCAAGGTCCGAGTGGGCACATGGGCCACAGGTCTCGGTGCAGCAGGTGGTTGTTGCAAATGAGAAACAGGTAGCAGAGTTACTGGAAGCCACAGGCAGAATGGAGACATCCGGCAGACCAAAGGCAGGTAACAGAGTTACTAGAAGCCACAGGTATATTGGAGACGTCCGGGAGACTACAGGACAGGCAGCAGAGTTACTGGAAACTGCAGGCAGACCGGAGATGACTGGAATGCTGCAGACAAGTAGCAGCGTTTCTAGAAGTTGAAGGCAGACAGGAGATGTCCAGGAGACTGCAGACAGGTAGCAGAGTTACTGGAAGCCACAGGCAGAATGGAGACATCCTGGAGACCACAGGACAGAGTTACTAGAAGCCACAGGCATACCGGAGACGTCTGGGAGACTACAGGACAGGCAGCAGTGTTACTGGAAACCGCAGGCAGACCAGAGATGTCTGGAAGACCTCAGACATGTAGCAGAGTTACTGGAAGCTGAAGACAGACAGGAGATGTCTGGGAGACTGCAGACAGGTAGCAGAGTTACTGGAAGCAACGGGCAGAATGGAGACATCCTGGAGACCACAGCACAGGTAATAGTTACTAGAAGCCACAGGCATACCGGAGACGTCCGGGAGACTACAGGACAGGCAGCAGTGTTACTGGAAACCGCAGGCAGACCGGAGATGTCCAGAAGACTGCAGACAGATAGCAGAGTTACTGGAAGATGAAGGCAGACAGGAGATGTCCGGGAGACTGCAGACAGGTAGCAGAGTTACTGGAAGCCACAGGCAGAATGGAGACATCCAGGAGACCACAGGACAGGTAACAGAGTTACTAGAAGCCACAGGCATACCGGAGATGTCTGGGAGACTGCAGGACAGGTAGCAGAGTTACTGGAAACCGTAAGCAGGCTGGAGATGTCCAGAAGACTGCAGACAGGTAGCAGAATTACTGGAAGCTGAAGGCAGACAGGAGATGTCCAGGAGACTACAGACAGATAGCAGAGTTACTGGAAGCTGCACGCTGATAGGAAATGTCTGGGAGACTGCAGACAGGTAAGATAGTCACTGGAAGCCGCAGTCAGACAAAAGATGTCCTGGAGACCATAGAAAAGCAGCTGGAATGCTGGAAACCATAGGCAGACAGGAGACGTCCTGTAGACCATAGGCAGCAGCTAAGCAGGTCAAAGTGTACTTCCAAACTCAGAATCTTGGTAGCACTGAAGACCCAGACCCAGATGTGTGTCTTCATGAGCCTTATATAGGGGTAAGCGGATAACCACTTGGAAGCACACTGGGCCATCTGCAAAAAACAGACGTGGACCACAATAGAGTTTACCGGACCGGGGTGAGGGGTGCAAAGTGAGAATCTGGGACAGGTTCGTAACAGATAACAGAAATAAGGACAGGGATGTATCATGATGAAGGGAAGGAATGGAGCAGGAGATCATGACACAGAAGGCAGGACTGTGGATCTTGTGGGAGACCACAGACTGCTAGCAGAAAAGGCAGGATACCCAGCAGTGCAGAGTATTTCAGAAGACAGGTGTTTATCACATGTCAAACTGAATGCTCAAAGTGGAATAATTAGAGTCTGCAGCAGCTCTAGTAAAGGAACATACTCTCATTTACACTGATGGGGGTCAAATCCCTGATTAGGCTGCAAGGCTCATTAAAAGCTCAGGGCTGGGAACCTCTTGCAACAATGATTTGTAGCAAAAAATTCACTCACTTAAGTAAAAAAAAAATTTCTTCTCCAAATGTGAACAACACCTATAACTTACATTGTCATTACCTGTATTTATGTGGCACTCGTAAGATCAAGAACCTTAATGAGTTATTTGAGGGGGCCCTACGTCAAGAGGACCTTTCACCAAACTATTCATGTTGACCTGGATGCAGAATGTAATAGGCGGTGAAGGGCAGATTACTATTTTTATCTATGTATAATATTACCTCTCCATTGCAGATATTAGCAATCAAAATATTTGGCACCTAAGCAGTATTTTTTTTTAATTCTAAGTGGGCGTTACCAGAGAGATTTCACTGGGGGCGTGTACGTCTTCCTCTTTCTGACACTGACCAATCATAAGCAGGCAGTAACATCCTGGGAAAAGAAGGGCACGCCCCAACCTCAGCAGTGACTACCAGTCTGCTCTCCACACTGCAGAGTGAAGACAGGTGCTGGAGCATAGCAGACCTGGGCCTGATTTACAGACAGCTTTGTGTTCTCATAGCCAGCCGTCAGTGTGGGGGAGGGGAAGTACAGCAGAGATGGCAGCACTATTGATTGTCAATGCTATCATGGCGGAGTGTTCTTCTTTCCCCACTGTGTTGCTGTGTGTCAAGATTGGTCTGTGTCAGAAAAAGGAAGAAGTACCTGCCTCCAGTGAAATCTCTCTGGTAATACTAAAAAAAAAATTAACTGTTTAGGTCTGTGCCAAAAAGAGACAAAAGAAAAAGAAAAAAGTTTTCTTTGCTCTGCAGCCTCTATTACATCCTGTGTCCAGTTCAACATTAACAAATTGTTGAAAGGTCGTCTTTAAATCGTCAGTACTACTTGTGCAGAGCTGGTGCAGGGGGCTCGTCCTGTGCAGTCGCCAGCACAGGATTCCCATTTCTCGGCTCCTCTATGAACTATGTGAACAATGCCACAGACTCTGCTGTTATGTGATAGCGAGGAAGACGCCTATTTTAAGGCTTAGAGATGTGCAGGCGGCCAAAACATTCAGTGACGTCACTCAGAGCTGCACATCACCAGGCCCATATAACGATAGCGATACATGTCCCGCCCGCTGCACAAGGTGGGGGAGGGGGATATAGGCCCCAAATGTAGGGTCTCTAAATATTGTTTATTCATTTTCAAATACCGGTAAAATACAAAAGAGGAATAACAAGCAAACGAGAACATCTATGTGTTCGCAATAGAGGGAGCACCACAGGCTACACGGATCCTGAGTTACATCCTGTATTATACCCCAGAGCTGCACTCAATATTCTGCTGGTGCAGTCACTGTGTACATACATTACATTACTGATCCTGAGTTACATCCTGTATTATACTCCAGAGCTGCACTCACTATTCTGCTGGTGCAGTCACTGTGTACATACATTACATTACTGATCCTGAGTTACCTCCTGTATTATACTCCAGAGCTGCACTCACTATTCTGCTGGTGCAGTCACTGTGTACATACATTACATTACTGATCCTGAGTTACCTCCTGTATTATACTCCAGAGCTGCACTCACTATTCTGCTGGTGCAGTCACTGTGTACATACATTACATTACTGATCCTGAGTTACATCCTGTATTATACTCCAGAGCTGCACTCACTATTCTGCTGGTCCAGTCACTGTGTACATACATTACATTACAGATCCTGAGTTACATCCTGTATTATACCCCAGAGCTGCACTCACTATTCTGCTGGTGCAGTCACTGTGTACATACATTACTGCTCCTGAGTTACATCCTGTAATATACCACAGAGCTGCACTCACTATTCTGCTGGTGCAGTCACTGTGTGCATACATTACATTACTGATCCTGAGCTACATCCTGTATTATACTCCAGAGCTGCACTCACTATTCTGCTGGTGCAGTCACTGTGTACATACATTACATTACTGATCCTGAGTTACATCATGTATTATACTTCAGAGCTGCACTCACTATTCTGCTGGTGCAGTCACTGTGTATATACATTACATTACTGATCCTGAGTTACATCCTGTATTATACTCCAGAGCTGCACTCACTATTCTGCTGGTGCAGTCACTGTGTACATACATTACTGATCCTGAGTTACATCCTGTATTATCCTCCAGAGCTGCACTCACTATTCTGCTGGTGCAGTCACTGTGTACATACATTACATTACTGATCCTGAGTTACATCCTGCATTATACCCCAGAGCTGCACTCACTATTCTGCTGGTGCAGTCACTGTGTACATACATTACATTACTGATCCTGAGTTACATCCTGTATTATACCCCAGAGCAGCACTCACTATTCTGCTAGTGCAGTCACTGTGTACATACATTACATCACTGATCCTGAGTTACATCCTGTATTACACTCCAGAGCTGCACTCACTATTCTGCTGGTGCAGTCACCGTGTACATACATTACATTACTGATCCTGAGTGACCTCCTGTATTATACTCCAGAGCTGCACTCACTATTCTGCTGGGGCAGTCACTGTGTACATACATTACATTACTGATCCTGAGTTACATCCTGCATTATACCCCAGAGCTGCACTCACTATTCTGCTGGTGCAGTCACTGTGTACATACATTACATTACTGATCCTGAGTTACCTCCTGTATTATACTCCAGAGCTGCACTCACTATTCTGCTGGGGCAGTCACTGTGTACATACATCACATTACTGATCCTGAGTTACCTCCTGTATTATACTCCAGAGCTGCACTCACTATTCTGCGGGTGCAGTTATTATATCAGCCTGACACTGAACAAGCAGGTCCTAGTTACCATACTATTGTTTTAGGATTGTAGAGATTCAGCTTGGTCTTCTCTGAGCTCAGGGTTTGCAGAGGATAATTTCGGTGTTTAGTTACATCATGATTGGTTTGTTCAGGGGTTTACGTATCTCCACTAGTGATGAGTGAATATACTCGTTACTCAGGTTTTCCCGAGCACGCTCGGGTGATCTCCGAGTATTTTTTAGTGTTCGGAGATTTAGTTTTCATTGCCGCAGCTGAATGATTTACAGCTGCTAGCCAGGCTGAGTACATGTGGGGGTTGTCTGGTTGCTAGGGAATCCCCACATGAACTCAGCCTGGCTAGTAGCTGTAAATCATTCAGCTGCGGCGATGAAAACTAAATCTCCGAACACTAAAAAATACTCTGAGATCAGCAGAGCGTGCTCGGGAAAACCCGAGCAACGAGTATATTCGCTCATCATCACTAATCTCCACCATTGATGCCTATACTTGTAGTTTATAATAAATAAATAAAATTATTATTAGTTTATAATCTTCTGTCTATTCACAGCTAACATGAAAAAGCAAAGCTGCAGTGTAAAGTATGGTTGAGAGATTAACAACAGACTGCAAAGTCCTAACAGAAAATGCAGCGGAGCCGGAATCAGTGAACGTAGAACAGTAACCAGGGAAGAGATACTAAAAAGAATGGGGACAAGTTAAGGATTTTTAGACTACTACAGACTCCAGCAGACAATGTACCTGAGGTGGAGCCACTGAGCACAGCTGTGCTGCAGCACATACAGGGAGTAGTTATTAGTGTGCTGGGGTCAGGTAGCTGCTGAAAGGCACCTCACTTTTATCGGTTACTTGGGGCTTCCATTGTTCTGTGTCACTGATACAAGGTTCTATGAGTTTATTATTGTTCAGATTTATAACTTTCATAACACCAGATGTTCTCAGATGGGGGCACAAACTTTCTCCTCTGCCTGAGCTGTGGCTCCTCTTATCAGTCAGCAGGATATGATTCACATGTTACTTTGTAGCTCTTGTCACCTGTTTGTGCTTCTATCTCCCACGTTCCGCTGAGATACGTGACGCCGCGCTACCTGTACCTGACATGATAAAGACCACGGCTGGGACAGGGCCCATCAGTCCTAATGGCCCCACGTGGCACCGCGCCCTATCCTCTGACCCCGCGATCAGGCTCAGCATTTCTATCACTTCCTTGTATCAATAATTGTTTGGCCAGACATTGTGACGCTCATTAACTGCTACGTCACATTTCTGTGTATCCTTGTTATATTTACAAAGCGACACACAGTAACAACTGCATCTGGGGGGACAGAGGGGACTATAGGGATAGAAGTCTGGATAAGACAGAGGAGTCTGGAGGAGGAGGACAGAGGAGACTATAGGGATAGAAGTCTGGATAAGACAGGAGTCTGGAGGAGGGGGGCAGAGGAGTCTGGAGGAGGAGGACAGAGGGGACTATAAGGATAGAAGTCTGGATAAGACAGGAGTCTGGAGGAGGGGGACAGAGGAGTCTGGAGGAGGAGGACAGAGGGGACTATAGGGATCGAAGTCTGGATAAGACAGAGGAGTCTGGAAGAGGAGGGCAGAGGAGACTATAGGGATAGAAGTCTGGATAAGACAGACAGAGGAGTCTGGAGGAGGAGGACAGAGGAAACTATAGGGATAGAAGTCTGGATAAGGCAGGAGTCTGGAGGAGGGGGACAGAGGAGTCTGGAGAAGGAGAACAGAGGGGATTATAGGGATATAAGTCTGGATAAGACAGAGGAGTCAGGAGGAGGAGGACAGAGGAGACTATAGGGATAGAAGTCTGGATAAGACAGAAGAGTCTGGAGGAGGAGGACAGAGGGGACTATAGAGACAGAAGTCTGGATAAGACAGAGGAGTCTGGAGGAGGAGGACAGAGGGGACTATAGGGATAGAAGTCTGGATAAGACAGAGGAGTCTGGAGGAGGAGGACAGAGGAGACTATAGGGATAGAAGTCTGGATAAGACAGAGGAGTCTGGAGGAGGAGGACAGAGGGGACTATAGGGATAGAAGTCTGGATAAGACAGAGGAGTCTGGAGGAGGAGGACAGAGGAGACTATAGGGATAGAAGTCTGGATAAGACAGAAGAGTCTGGAGGGGGAGGACAGAGGAGTCTGGAGGAGGGGGACAGAGGAGACTATAGGGATAGAAAAAAACACAAAAATTGAGCTTGACTTGAGTTGGTACTAGTGATGAGCGAATATACTCGTTACTGGAGATTTCCCAGCATGCTCGGGGGTCCTCCGAGTATTTTTTAGTGCTCGGAGATTTAGTTTTTCTTGCCGCAGCTGAATGATTTACATCTGTTAGCAGCATAAGTACATTCCCTAGAAACCAGGGAACCCCCACATGCACTTTATGCTGCTAACAGATGTAAATCATTCAGCTGCGGCAATAAAAACTAAATTTCCGAGCACTAAAAAATACTCGGAGGACCCCCGAGCATGCTGGGAAATCTCCAGTAACGAGTATATTCGCTCATCACTAGTTGGTACACATGCAGAACTTAAACGCATGTTCACATTGGCCACAAAACATTTTGTCTGCCCTGAGGCCAACATTGACACATGGTAAGGTTTTAATATTAGACAGTGTAGGACTGTCCTAATCAGAGTTACCTTGTCATGGTGGGATGGCTTTTATGCTATTTTTTTGATAAAAAAAAAAAGTATTACCGTACTAAAAACTAAAAAGCTTTTCATTTACTTAGCTACAGCAGGATTCTTGCCCACTTTTTCTCTTGTAGGTTTTATAGCAGATAGAAGTCTGGAAAAGAGCAGAGCAGTTTAGAGAAGACAGAGGAGTCTGGAGGAGCACATGGGAGTCTGGAGGAGGGGGACAGAGGTGACTAGAGGAGCACATGGGAGTCTGGAGGGTGACAGAGGAGTCTGGAGGATGGGGAAAGAGGAGACTGGAGGAGGATGAGACAGAGGAGTCTGGAGGAGGAGACAGAGGAGTCTGGAGGATGGGGAAAGAGGAGACTGGAGGAGGATGAGACAGAGGAGTCTGGAGGAGGAGACAGAGGAGTCTGGAGGATGGGGAAAGAGGAGACTGGAGGAGGATGAGACAGAGGAGTCTGGAGGAGGAGACAGAGGAGTCTGGAGGAGGAGACAGAGGAGTCTGGAGGAGTGGGACAGAGGAGACTGGAGGAGGACAAGACAGAGGAGTCTGGAGGAGGAGACAAAGGAGTCTGGAGGAGGAGACAGAGGAGTCTGGAGGAGTGGGACAGAGGAGACTGGAGGAGGACGAGACAGAGGAGTCTGGAGGAGGAGACAGAGTCTGGAGGAGTGGGACAGAGGAGACTGGAGGAGGAGACAGAGTCTGGAGGAGTGGGACAGAGGAGACTGGAGGAGGAGGAGGAGACAGAGGAGTCTGGAGGAGGGGGACAAAGGAGACTGGAGGAGGAGGAGACAGAGGAGTCTGGAGGAGTGGGACAAAAGAGACTGGATGAGAAGACAGGGGAGTCTGGAGGAGGAGGACAGAGGAGACTGGAGGAGGAGACAGAGGAGTCTGGAGGAGTGGGACAGAAGAGACTGGAGGAGGACGAGACAGAGGAGTCTGGAGGAGGGGGACAGAGGAGACTGGAGGAGGAGGAGACAGGAGTCTGGAGGAGTGGGACAAAAGAGACTGGATGAGAAGACAGGGGAGTCTGGAGGAGGAGGACAGAGGAGACTGGAGGAGGAGACAGAGGAGTCTGGAGGAGTGGGACAGAAGAGACTGGAGGAGAAGACAGAGGAGTCTGGAGGAGGGGGACAGAGGAGACTGGAGAAGGAGGAGACAGAGGAGTGTGGAGGAGGAGGACAGAGGAGACTGGAGAAAGAGGAGACAGAGGAGTGTGGAGGAGGAGGACAGAGGAGACTGGAGAAAGAGGAGACAGAGGAGTGTGGAGGAGGAGACAGAGGAGTCTGGAGGAGGGGGACAGAAGAGACTGAAGGAGGTTGAGACAAAGGAGTCTGGAGGAGGTGTCTGGAGGGTAACAAAGGACTATGAAGGGTAACAGAGGAGTATGGAAAAGGAGTGCTCAGGAGTTTGGAGAAGAGGTACCGATGAGACTGGAGGAGGAGGAGATAGAAGAGTCTGAAAAAGAGCAGAGCGGTTTAGAGGAGACAGAGCAGTCTGGAGGCGGAAGAGGCAGAGGAATCTAGAGGGGAGTCTGGAGGAGGACAAATAATTTTTGGAGAAGGAGGACAGAGGAATCTGGAGAGGACAGATGATTATGGAAGATAACAAAGGGATCTGGAGGAAACAAAAGGGCCCGGAAGAGAGGACAGAGGGATTTTGAGGGGGACAGATTGGTCTGGAGGGGACAAAGAAAGCCGTTAGGGAGAGAGGAGTCTGGAAGAGAACAGATTGGTTTCGAGGGAACAGAATTGTCTGGAAGAGAACAGTGTAATCTGGACTGGACTGATGAGTCTTGAAGAGGCCAGAGATGTTTTGAGGAGGAGGTCAGAGAGGTCTACAAAGAGGAAAGAGTGGGTGGAGGAGACAGAGAAGTCTGAAGGGAGATAGAAGAGTCTTGAGGAGGACAGAGAAGTCTGGTCTAAACAGAGGTCTCTGAATATATGAGTCTAGAGGGAACAGAAAAGTGTGGAGCCTGGAGGAGGATGGCAGCGCAGTGATGGGCATTGGAGGAAGCCTCTGCAGACCGTTGAGGTGTATGGGCATCCTTAATCTGTCGATGAATTCCTGGCTGAAATATGAACGGAAATGTCTATGGCCGCTTCAGCAGAACAATGCATCGGTCAACATGTTCCTTAAGTTATCACGCTTCTTCTACCTAATAAGTATAGACGCCATAGAGGCCGCGGATATTCGGGGTTGGTTGGCCGCGTGCCTTGTTAATCAGTGACGTTCGTCTGTTTCCTAATGAAGATTTTACAATGTTGCAAAAAAAAATAAAAATTCTCAAATCGCAAAGTGAACTCTGCGGCTGTCAGGAGCTTCTCTCCAAGAAGACGTGGTCTTAGTAAGAATGAAACATTTATTGCAGAGCCTTCCTCTGCCGGGTGTCTTGCGCTTCCTCGCCGCCTGTCTCTCCAGAAGATGGTTTTAGTCTAATTTGCTCCCTAGGAAGTTCAGTTGCATCTGTGACGTCTCATCGCCCGGAGCCAAGCGTATAGAAGGCTCTGTATAGTGATCTCGGTGGCAGTCAGAGACTCGCACTGATTCTGCCGCGATGCTGTCAGCGGCTGCGGTCAGCGGCGAGGAGACAATATCTGACCGGACAGAAGCTCCTGATGGCTGCAGCGCTTCATCGCGCCTCGTTACGTTTTTAATTGTATCTAATAAAGAAAAACTACAATTTAAAGGAAAACGCCAAAAAACGTTTTATCTTTTATTTAGAAAATTTCAATTTATTAAAAAAAAAAAAAAAAAAAATGTATTTCTCGCAGATCGAGGGCTTTTTTTATGGCTGCAAAAGGGCAATAAATCAGGATCCTTCAGGGTAGGTTCATTCTCAGCCGTAGATCTCGGCAGCGAAGTCATCACCAGTGGGCGGCGCTGTAACAAAAAAATTAAAATTTGTAATGTTTTTTTTTTTTTTAGCTACATTTCTTTGGCTGTTTGTATGTTCTCCCCATGGGGTTTCCTCCGGGTTCTCCGGTTTCCTCCCACATTCCAAAGACATACTGATAGGGAATTTAGATTATGAGCCCCATTGGGGACAGCGATGATAATGGATGTAAAGCGCTGCAGAACATGTTGGCGCTATAGAAATAAATATTATTATTATTAATCTCCTCCGTTCACTTCTGAGCACGACAGCCCGAACCTGATCTCCGATGGACTGAGGATGATGATGGCTGCAGGAGAAACCTCACGTCTTCTCATGGCCTCGGGCTACGGGGAGAGACGCGCTACAGAAGACCGGGATGATTTTCTTGAAGGCTCATAAGAAGGTGGCAACGCAATCACAATGCAGTTTGGCTCTAAATCAAGGATCCGTTCTTCCACCTCGTCTGCCGCGGTGACAGCGTCTTTAAAAGTGCACGTCTTTGAGAGACACACAAAAAAAAAAATAGCAAAAAATTTAATTTTCATTTCCCTTCGGAGCTCATGATCCTGGCTCGGAATTTCCTGTGGCAGACATTATGTTGTACAACTAGAAGGAGACGAAAGAGTGCAGCTCTGGAGATCATATCCAAAAAATGCATTCTGGGAGAACAAAGCGCCAAAATCTGCCGCTAAAAAGTGCCCCGATCCTATCAGACAGTGACATCTATCTCAGAACTACAACTCCCAGCATGCCCAGACATCCGCAGGCAGTGACATCTTAAGTTATCTGGTAAGCTCTGCGCCTTGTGTATCCCTCCTACCAAGCGTGGTGAAGTCGTGGCACAAAAACCGTCACTCCGCCATTGTTCTTCGTGTTTTGTTTCTGTAGCGTTTACTGACCTGGCAGCATGATTCAATAATAAATAATAATAATAGTAATAATTCTCCACGTCAATAACATTACAGCGCTGCCAAACTTGGATACGTTTTTATATATATATTTTAGTGGTTAAAAAAAATATTTAGAATTTGCACAATAAATCATTTTAATCTGAGCCGCGTATTCTGGGAGCCGTAACTTTATTTATGGGGAACATTTTGGATAAATACAATGTATTGATTTTTTTCTTTCTTTTTGCCGTTTATCGGACGGTTCAATTATTTTGTACTTTTATAGATCAGACTTTACAGACACGATACTGACAAATGTGTTCATTTCATTTATTTTTTTTATTTTTAAACTGGAAAGAACAGGAGTGGTGATTGACACTTTTATATAATTTTTAAAACATTTTTTTTTCTTTTACTTTTATTCCTTATTGGGATTTCAACCTGTGATCGTTGGATTGCTTGTACTATACATTGAAGGAAATAAGTAATTGATCCCTTGCTGATTTTGTAGGTTTGCCCACTGACAAAGACATGAACAGTCTATAATGTTAAGGGTAGGTTAATTTTATCATTGAGAGATAGAATATCAAAAATAAAATCCAGAAAATCACATTGTATAAATTATATACATTTATTTGCATTTTACAGTGAGAAATAAATATTTGATCCCTCTGGCAAGCAAGACTTAATACTTGGTGGTAAAACCCTTGTTGGCAAGCACAGCAGTCAGACTTTTTTTGTAGTTGATGATGAGGTTTGCGCACATGTCAGGAGGAATTTTGCTCCACTCCTCTTTGCAGATCATCTCTAAATCATTAACATTTTGATGCTGTCACTTGTTAACTCAAAGCTTCAAGTCCCTCCATAAGTTTCTATGGGATGAAGATCTGTAGACTGGCTAGGCCTCTCCATGACCTTAATGTGGTTCTTTTTGAGCAGCTCCTTTGTTGCCTTGGCTGTATGTTTTGGGTCATTGCCTTGCTGGAAGACCCAGCCACGATCCATTTTTAACGTCCTGGCGGAGGGAAGGAGGTTGTCACTCAGGATTTTATGGTCCATGGCTCCATCCATTGATGCGGTGAAGTAGTCCTGTGCCCTTAGCAGAGAAACACCCCCAAAACATAATGTGTCCACCTCCATGCTTGACAGTGGGGATGGTGTTCTTTGGGTCATAGGCAGCATTTCTCTTCCTCCAAACACGGCGAGTTAAGTTAATACCAAAGACCTCAATTTTTGTCTCATCTGACCACAGCACCTTCTCCCAATCACTCACAGAATCATCCAGATGTTCATTGGCAAACTTCAGACGGGCTGCACATGTGTCTTCTTGAGCAGGGGGAACCTTGCGGCACTGCAGGATTTTAAACTTTAGGGTATGTGTCCACGGGCCGTATTGTCGGCGCTTTGGACGGAGCGGTAACCCCGCTCCACCCAAAGCGCCGCTCCCTTCTGTACGCTCGGTGATTCCGGATGTATTCATTGCACACATCTGGAATCTCCGCACCCTGCATAGGACTGTGTTATTTACCTTGTGGAGACAGAGCGTCACCGCAAGGTAAACAGACATGCTGCGTTCTAAAAAGACGCGTCGCATGTCCGGAAATGCAGGGCCGCCGGATGCGTGTTCGCACGCATAGTGGAGATGGGATTTCATACAATCTCCTCCACTATGCTGGAACATCTGGACGCTGTGGTTGTATGCAGCGTTCAATCCGCAGCTAATCCGGATGTAATCCTGACCGTGGAAACATACCCTTACAGCGTAATGTGTTACCAATGGTTTTCTTGGTGACTGTGGTCCCAGCTGCCTTGAGATCATTAACAAGTTCCCCCCGTGTAGTTTTAGGCTGATATCGCACCTTCCTCATGATAATGGATACCCCACAAGGTGAGATTTTGCATGGTGCCCCAGATCGATGTCAGTTGACAATCATTTTGTATTTCTTCCATTTTCTTACTATTGCACCAACAGTTGTCTCCTTCTCACCCAGCGTCTTACTTATGGTTTTGTAGCCCATTCCAGCTTTGTGCAGGTCTATGATCTTGTCCCTGACATCCTTATAAAGCTCTTTGGTCTTGCCCATGTTGTAGAGGTCAGATTCTGACTGATTGAGTCTGTGGACAGGAGTCTTTTATAAAGGTGACTATGTAAGACAGCTGTCTTTAATGCAGGTAACGAGTAGTTTAGGAGCGTCTAACTGGTCTGTAGGAACCAGAACTGTTAGGGTATGTGCAGGGCCGGACTGGCCATCTGGCAATTCTGGCAAATGCCAGAAGGGCCTGTCTGGTTATGGGCCGCCTTGTCTGCTACGTTGTTAACAGAATCGGTGTTCTCAAGATACCCATAATGTTAAGAGTTGTGATGGAGTTATTATTAGAAATATTGGTCTTGTAGTAAATCTTCCTTTCCGCCACGCAGGGTAATATTAGTAATATGTCCCATCTGGTGATTGGGGACGGGGACAACATGGGCCTGTGTGATTTCAAATGCCAGTGCTGAATTTCAGCCCCAGTCCGTACCTGGGTATGTGCACACGTAGATGGAACCTCTGCGGATTTTTCCGCACCTGTTTTGAGAAATCCGCAGGTAAAAAACAAGGCGATTTACCTGCAGATTTACCGTGGATTTTATGAGGTTTTTGTGCGGATTTCACCTGCGGTTTTACACCTGCGGATTCCTATTATGGAGCAGGTGTAAACCGCTGCTGAATCCGAATAAAGAATTGACATGCTGCAGAAAATACAACGCAGCGTTTCCACACGTTTTTTTCCGTACCATGGGCACTGCGGATTTTGTTTTCCATAGGTTTACATGGTACTGTAAACTCATGGAAAACAGCTGCAGATCCGCAGCAAAATCCACAACGTGTGCACATAGCCTTAGTTTTCCCTGAGATTACAGTACCATGTAAACCTATGGAAAACAAAATCCGCAGTGCACATGGTGCAGAAAATTCCACGCAGAAACGCAGCGGTTTACTTTGTACAGCATGTCAATTCTTTGTGCGGATTCCGCAGTGTTTTACATCTGTTCCATAATTGGAATCTGCAAGTGTAAAAATGCAGGTGAAATCTGCACAAAAAACGCTGGAAATCCACGGATTTTTCAAAATCTACGTGGAAAAATCTGCACACGAATCCTCAACGTGGGCATATAGCCTTAATGGTTGGTAGAGGAGCAAATAATTATTTCTCACTTCAAAATGCAAATAAATGTATATAATTTATACAATGTGATTTTCTGGATTTTATTATTGATATTTTATCTCTCAGGGTATGTGCACACGTTCAGGATTTCTTGCAGAAATTTCCTGAAAAAAAAACACGGACATTTCTGCCAGAAATCCGCATGCGTTTTTTGCGCTTTATTTCGTGTTTTTTTCCAGAGTTCCCAATGCATTAAATAGCGGGAAAAACGCGAAAAAAAAATGCTAAATTAATGAACATGCTGCTTTTTTTTTACCGCGATGCGTTTTTTTTTCATGGGAAAAAAACGCATAATGTGCACAAAAATTGCAGAATGCATTCTAAATGATAGGATGCATATGTATGCATTTTTTATGCATTTTATTGTTAAAAAACGTGAAAAATCCTGAATGTGTGCACATACCCTCAAAGTTTAAATTAACCACTCCTTTAAATTATAGACTGTTCATGTGTTTGTCAGTGGGCAAACTTTCAAAATCAGCAAGGGATCAAATACTTATTTCCTTCGCTGTATATTGCAATGCTGCGGTCGAGTCGCCCAGGAGTCCCGGCCGGATATATGACCAAGTCACCATTTTTTGTTAAAGGGAACCTGTCACCCCCAAAATGGAAGATGAGCTGCGGCCACCAGCATCAGGGGCTTATCTCCAGCATTCTGTAATGCGTTCTGTAATGCTGTAGATAAGCCCCCGATGTTACCTGAAAGAGGAGAAAAAGAGGTTACATTATACTCACCCAGGGGAGGTCCGATCCGATGGGCGTCGCGGTCCGGCGCCTCCCATCTTCTTACGATGACGTCCTCTTCTCGTCTTCACGCTGCGGCTGCGGCGCAGGCGTACTTTGTCTGCCCTGTTGAGGATAAAGTACTGCAGTGCGCAGGCGCTGGGCCTCTCTGACTTTCCCGACACCTGCGCACTGCAGTACTCTACGCTGCCCTCAACAGGAAGATCCATAAATATATATGACAGTCAAACATGGTGTAATATAAATTACTCACTATTTGTAACCATGCTCTTGATTGGATTACTATAGCCTATCATCAACTACTACCTAGAACCACAAATAAACGATGATCAAAAGGCAATAATACTTGTACAAAAACATAATTTTATTGAAACAAAATTCATTTAAAAACCATACTGCCAACATTAGGGAAGTGGAACAACCGACACATCTCACACCATCACTTAGTGTTGACGCACAGTGCCACATAACAGACAGCTTACTCCCATATTGGGTATTAGTGGGGAGGGGAATTCATTACAATAAATAGGTAAAAAAGAAGAAGTGTATATACATTATTTCACCCTCTATACCACCACTCTTAGTCAATCATAATTGTTATGACCTGGTGGTAAGGACAATAATGGACCTGGTGGTTAAGAGCACACGGAATGACCTGATAGTTACTGATAATAAGGACGAGCTCTGGGACGTGGGAACTCTGCTGACCGCAATCCCTAAACCTATCAAACACACTAGAAATAGCTGTGGATTGCGCCTAACGCTCCCTATGCAACTCGGCACAGCCTAAGAAACTAGCTAGCCCTGAAGACAGAAAAATAAAGCCTACCTTGCCTCAGAGAAATTCCCCAAAGGAAAAGGCAGCCCCCACATATAATGACTGTGAGTAAGGATGAAAATACAAACACAGAGATGAAATAGATTTAGCAAAGTGAGGCCCGACTTACTGAACAGACCGAGGATAGGAAAGGTTACTTTGCGGTCAGCACAAAAACCTACAAAAAGACCACGCAGAGGGCGCAAAAAGACCCTCCGCACCGACTCACGGTGCGGAGGCGCTCCCTCTGCGTCCCAGAGCTTCCAGCAAGCAAGACAACAAATTAAATAGCAAGCTGGACAGAAAAATAGCAAACCAAAGAAATACAAGCTGGAACTTAGCTTCTGATGGGAAGACAGGTCACAAGAACGATCCAGGAGTGAACAGACCAATACTGGAACATTGACAGGTGGCATGGAGCAAAGATCTAAGTGGAGTTAAATAGAGCAGCAGCTAACGAATTAACCTCGTCACCTGTGAAACTCAGAAACACCCACCAGAGGAAGTCCATGGACAGAACCAGCCGAAGTACCATTCATGACCACAGGAGGGAGCCCGACAACAGAATTCACAACAGTACCCCCCCCTTGAGGAGGGGTCACCGAACCCTCACCAGAGCCCCCAGGCCGACCAGGATGAGCCAAATGAAAGGCACGAACCAGATCGGCAGCATGAACATCAGAGGCAAAAACCCAGGAATTATCTTCCTGACCATAACCCTTCCACTTGACCAGGTACTGGAGTTTCCGTCTCGAAACACGAGAATCCAAAATCTTCTCCACCACATACTCAAACTCCCCCTCAACTAACACCGGGGCAGGAGGATCAACGGATGGAACCACAGGCGCCACGTATCTCCGCAATAACGACCTATGGAACACATTATGGATGGCAAAAGAAGCAGGAAGGGCCAAACGAAATGACACAGGATTGATAACCTCAGAAATCTTATACGGACCAATGAAACGAGGCTTAAACTTAGGAGAGGAAACCTTCATAGGAACTCCAAAGAGACACTTTGACCCCTTCACAAACAAGGAATTCGAACGAAGGACCTGGAACACCATTCTGACCTGCTTCACATGAGACTCCCAATCATCCGAAAAGACCAAAATATCATCCAAATACACAATCAGGAATTTATCCAGGTACTCTCGGAAGATGTCATGCATAAAGGACTGAAATACTGATGGAGCATTGGAAAGCCCGAATGGCATAACCAGGTACTCAAAATGGCCCTCGGGCGTATTAAATGCTGTTTTCCATTCATCGCCTTGTTTAATACGCACAAGATTATACGCCCCTCGAAGATCTATCTTGGTGAACCAACTAGCCCCTTTAATACGAGCAAACAAATCAGACAGCAACGGCAAAGGATACTGAAATTTGACAGTAATTTTATTAAGAAGGCGGTAATCAATACAAGGTCTCAAAGAACAATCCTTCTTGGCCACAAAAAAGAACCCTGCTCCCAATGGTGACGACGACGGGCGAATATGGCCTTTCTCCAAGGATTCCTTTATATAACTCCGCATAGCGGCGTGTTATGGCACAGATAAATTGAACAATCGGCCCTTAGGAAACTTACTACCAGGAATCAAATTAATTGCACAATCGCAATCCCTATGAGGAGGTAGGGCACTGGCTTTGGGCTCATCAAATAAATCCCGATAATCCGACAAAAACTCTGGAACTTCAGAAGGAGTGGAAGACGAAATAGACAAAATGGAACATCACCATGTACCCCCTGGCAACCCCAGCTGGACACAGACATAGATTTCCAGTCCAATACTGGATTATGAACCTGTAGCCATGGCAACCCCAAAACGACCACATCATGCAGATTATGCAACACCAGAAAGCGGATATCCTCCTGATGTGCAGGAGCCATGCACATGGTCAATTTGGTCCAGTACTGAGGCTTATTCTTGGCCAAAGGCGTAGCATCAATTCCTCTCAATAGAATAGGACACTGCAAGGGCTCCAAGAAAAAACCACAGCGCCTAGCAAACTCCAAGTCCATCAAATTCAGGGCAGCGCCTGAATCCACAAATGCCATAACAGAATAGGATGACAAAGAGCAAATCAGAGTAACAGACAATAGAAATTTAGACTGTACCGTACCAATGGTGGCAGACCTAGCGAACCGCCTAGTGCGCTTAGGACAATCGGAGATAGCATGAGTGGAATCACCACAGTAAAAACACAGCCCATTCCGACGTCTGTGTTCTTGCCGTTCAGCTCTGGTCAAAGTCCTATCACATTGCATAGGCTCAGGCCCATGCTCAGATAGTACCGCCAAATGGTGCACAGCTTTACGCTCACGCAAGCGTCGATCGATCTGAATGGCCAAGGACATAGACTCATTCAGACCAGCAGGCATGGGAAACCCCACCATGACATCCTTAAGGGCTTCAGAGAGACCCTTTCTGAAGATTGCTGCCAGGGCACATTCATTCCACTGAGTGAGCACAGACCACTTTCTAAACTTCTGACAATATATCTCCGCTTCATCCTGACCCTGACACAGAGCCAGCAAGATTTTCTCTGCCTGATCCACTGAATTAGGTTCGTCATAAAGCAATCCAAGCGCCAGGAAAAACACATCAACATCACGCAATGCCGGATCTCCTGGCGCAAGGGAAAATGCCCAGTCTTGAGGGTCACCACGTAATAAAGAAATAATGATCTTTACTTGTTGAACAGGGTCACCTGAGGAGCGAGGTTTCAAGGCAAGAAACAATTTACAATTATTTTTGAAATTCAAGAACTTAGATCTATCACCAAAAAAACAAATCAGGAATTGGAATCCTAGGCTCTGACATCGGATTCTGAACCACAAAATCTTGAATGTTTTGTACACTTATAGTGAGATTATCCATCCAAGAGGACAGACCTTGAATGTCCATGTTTACACCAGTGTCCTGAACCACCCAGAGGTAAAGGGGAAAATAGAGACAAAACACACTGCAAAGAAAAAAAATGGTCTCAGAACTTCTCTTATCCCTCTATTGAGATGCATTAATACTTTGGGCCACCTGTACTGTTATGACCTGGTGGTTAGGACAATAATGGACCTGGTGGTTAAGAGCACACGGAATGACCTGATAGTTACTGATAATAAGGACGAGCTCTGGGACGTGGGAACTCTGCTGACCGCAATCCCTAAACCTATCAAACACACTACAAATAGCCGTGGATTGTGCCTAACGCTCCCTATGCAACTCGGCACAGCCTAAGGAACTAGCTAGCCCTGAAGACAGAAAAATAAAGCCTACCTTGCCTCAGAGAAATTCCCCAAAGGAAAAGGCAGCCCCCACATATAATGACTGTGAGTAAGGATGAAAATACAAACACAGAGATGAAATAGATTTAGCAAAGTGAGGCCCGACTTACTGAACAGACCGAGGATAGGAAAGGTTACTTTGCGGTCAGCACAAAAACCTACAAAAAGACCACGCAGAGGGCGCAAAAAGACCCTCCGCACCGACTCACGGTGCGGAGGCGCTCCCTCTGCGTCCCAGAGCTTCCAGCAAGCAAGACAACAAATTAAATAGCAAGCTGGACAGAAAAATAGCAAACCAAAGAAATACAAGCTGGAACTTAGCTTCTGATGGGAAGACAGGTCACAAAAACGATCCAGGAGTGAACTAGACCAATACTGGAACATTGACAGGTGGCATGGAGCAAAGATCTAAGTGGAGTTAAATAGAGCAGCAGCTAACGAATTAACCTCGTCACCTGTGAAACTCAGAAACACGCACCAGAGGAAGTCCATGGACAGAACCAGCCGAAGTACCATTCATGACCACAGGAGGGAGCCCGACAACAGAATTCACAACACATAATCAACTCTCTCTCCATTACGTAAACCCCCATCAAGACCTCATTAGGCCTGTAATACGTGAGGTGGTATAATTACCTTAAGTCAGTGGAGACTACACTGCTGCTGTCACCGGGCTACGTGCGTCCCCCCCGACGCGCGTTTCGGACTCCTTTCTCAAGGGGCCTGATGTATGCTAAAGTCCCCATCATTTTATAGCTCCGGGATGCAGGGTGGTACGCCGCAAAACAGGATGTGAAGTATCCTCCCCCGGATGTGACGCGTACTGTTGCCCGGTCACCAATGACGCCGAGAGCAAGCAGGCGTGGCCAGGAGCGAACAACATGCGCGTGCAGGGGAAGGAGCGATGGGACTGAGCATACATATACACACACTCAAATACAACCTAATAAATAACCGTGACCAATATAATTAGATGTCTATTGCCAGGCACAGCTGACATTACAATGAATGAACACATATGGCACGGATTAGAAATAGTGGTATCAGATGACTCGATAAATCATTGTTACAAGCATAAACATGCAAATTATACAATTGTCATTCAGGTTACATCCTGATCCCTAGTTGGAATCCATTTCTTGCTTTTCCAGCCACTTTTTCAGTTCCCATTCTCCCATGGCAATTTTCATCAGACTGACACATGGTGTGAAGAACACAATATATATAATCAATACTCTAAAAGAAAAAACATAAAAAAATATTAAAAACACAAGAAACAGTGAGAGAAGAATCACTAGCAGTCGACAAGAAATGGGATGGACCTATAGAAATGAGGCATAGCTGATATTTTCATTGAGTCCAGATGGATATATGGTACCCAAGGTCCAAGGGCTCAACAGGAAGATAAAGTACGCCTGCGCTGGAGCTGCAGCATGAAGACAAGAAGAGGACGTCTTTGTAAGAAGATAGGAGGCGCCGGACCGAACCGCAGCGGGACCGCCCCTGGGTGAGTATAATCTAACCTCTTTTTCTCATCTCTCAGGATACATCGGGGGCTTATCTACAGCATTACAGAATGCATTACAGAATGCTGGAGATAAGCCCCTGATGCCGGTGGGCTGAGCTCACTTTCCATTTGAGAGTGACTGGTTCCATTTAAAAAGAAAAAGTTCTTGAAATTTTTTAAATTTTTTGCACAACTCATAGTTGCGACACATCTCACTCCAGTGCTGCCTACACTTAGGCCCTTACCCGTGACACGGGTCCTACAGCCAAAGACCACCATGTGCCGCTATTGTGTCACAGCGGAGTACAAATGAAGGAGGCTGCACTACAACCCAATAAATACTGCAAAGGCACCAAGCAGGTCACACAAAAAAAATCAGACCCATTTGGATGTTTTCCAACTTCTCCTTCACAGTAACCCTGGGGCCACAATGAAGCTTCATTTACTTGTACTGTGAAACGGCACATAGCAATTTTTTTCCGTGCGTCCTGTGTTGTAGGCAAAGAATTCAGTCAGTGTTTTCCATCAGTATTTGTAGCCAAAATCAGGAGTGGGTGATAATACAGAGGTGGTGACGAGTTTCTATTAGACTTCTCCTCTGATTGTTCCTCTCCTGGTTTTGACTTTAATTGAGTCAGTAAAATCTGCAGTAAAAACGCAGGTATAAAAAGGTCTGCGGGTTTGCTGAGTTTTTACAGACTTCCTATGGTTTTTCCCACGCTGTCATCTGTGTGACAGCGTAAGAAACACCGGCACTGTGGTTTTCATCAGTGATAACATTACCGCCAGCAGAGTGCTGTGGGGTCACGCTGTCAGATGTCAGCGTGACTCCACATGGATACTGTGACCTGCAGTGAAAAGCTTACCACAGGCTAGCAGGCGTCGGCTAATGAGAGACTACTACCCCATCAGGCTGATAACAGTGAAAGCAGGTGAGGCTGATGGGAGAAGTAGTCTCTCGTCAGCCGGCGCCTGTGCTCAAACTTTAAAATTAAATAAATAAAACATTTTAAATAATTAAATACATATTCAAATAAAAAATGAAAATCACAATATATTCACATACTAACACCATGTCCCCGATTCCCTTATCCCCTGTAAAGATTCAAAAATAATAAACCACCATATACTCTCCTGTATGCCAAAGTCCAAGTAATCCAGCGTGTCCCATGGCAATCTTATTTGTAGAACAGTCTCATCAGAAAATATAACTGCTCTAAATGGTCACCGGCTACACACTGACACAGGAGTGTCATCGCTCCCGCAGTGTATAGCGCTGAGCTGCTGTGAGAGAGATCACACGAGTTCATCATCTGATCAGCTCCGGTGATCTCACACCACAACTCACGCAGCAGTGGTACCATAAGATCACCAGAGCTCACCAGATGATGAACTCGTGTGACCGCTCTCACGGCAGCTCAGCGCTATATACTGTAGGAGCGATGACACTCCTGTGTCTGTGTAGCTGGCTCTCCTTCAAAATCATCAGGATTGTAGTGGGACATTATGGATATTTATCTTCTTGGCGGATAAGGGAGGAATATTGTTGTTTATTATTTTAATTCTCTTACAAGAGACGATGGCTTCAGTGATAGGAGTATGGTTTAATTTAGATTCAATAAAGGAGTCTGTGTCATTCTTTCAATTAAAGGACTTTATTCTGTGTGTGTTTTATAATATCACTGTGAGGTTAATCATGGGGGCATCTTATAGACACCTCTCCATTACTAATCTCAGGTATTAATGTCACCTGGCAATACAAAGGTGATGCTTCAGCAAGGCTGGAATTGGGCAGGTTAATCTTTGCGAAGGACGTATGAATCCAGTCGCATTCAAGATTATTCTGGAAAAACAGCGGATTCCTTCTTCTCAGGCAATGTTCCCCAACTCTGAGGACTGATTTTTCCATCAGGACAATGCGCCATGCCACACAGCTAGGTCAATCAAGGTGTGGCTGAAGGACCACCACATCACATCCCTGTCATGGCCGCCCAATCTCCAGACCTGAACCCCATTGAAGACCTCTGGAATGTAATCAGGAGAATGATGGATATTCACAAGCCATCAAACAAAGAGGAACGGCTGACATTATTGTACCAGAAGCCGTGTGAAAGCCTGGTGGAAAGCTGCTAAGACGCACGAAAGCTATGATTAAAAATCACGGTTATTCCACAAAATATTGACTTCTGAACTCTTCCTCAGGTAAAACATTAGTATTGTTGATTCTAAATGATTATGAACTTGTTTGTTTTTTTTTGTGCATTATTTAAGGTCTGCAAATAATGCATCTTTTTGTTATTTTGACCATTTCTCATTTTCCGAAAATAAATACAAAATTTATTGCTTGGAAATTCGGGGGCATGTTGTCAGTAGTTTATAGAATAAAAGAGCAATTCACATTTTACTAAAAAATATACCTATAAAAATAAAAATCAGACAAACTGAACATTTTGCAGTGGTCTCTTAATTTTTGCCAGAGCTGTACATCACGTATTCTAGATATTAAGTATATTAGGTATTCTAGGTGATGATGGGTAACTAGATGGTGGCCCGATTCTAACGCATCGGGTATTCTAGAATATGCATGTCCATGTAGTATATTGTCCAGCCACATAGTATATTGCCCAGTCACGTACTATATTGCTCAGCCACGTAGTATATTGCCCAGCCACATAGTATATTGCCCAGCCACGTAGTATATTGCCCAGCCACGTAGTATATTGCCCAGCCACATGGTATATTGCCCAGCCACGTAGTATATTGCCCAGCCACGTAGTATATTGCCCAGCCACATAGTATATTGCCCAGTCACGTAGTATATTGCCCAGTCACGTAGTATATTGCCCAGCCACGTAGTATATTGCCCAGCCACATAGTATATTGCCCAGTCACGTACTATATTGCCCAGCCACGTAGCATATTGCCCAGCCACATAGTATATTGCCCAGCCACGTAGTATATTGCACAGCGACGTAGTATATTGTCCAGTCACGTAGTATATTGCCCAGTCATGTAGTATATTGCCCAGCCACGTAGTATATTGTCCAGCCACATAGTATATTGCCCAGTCACGTACTATATTGCCCAGCCACGTAGTATATTGCCCAGCCACATAGTATATTGCCCAGCCACATAGTATATTGCCCAGCCACGTAGTATATTGCACAGCGACGTAGTATATTGTCCAGTCACGTAGTATATTGCCCAGTCATGTAGTATATTGCCCAGCCACGTAGTATATTGCACAGCGACGGAGTATATTGTCCAGCCACGTAGTATATTGCCCAGGCACGTAGTATATTGCCCAGTCACATAGTATATTGCCCAGCCACGTAGTATATTGCCCAGCCACGTAGTATATTGCCCAGGCACATAGTATATTGCCCAGTCACGTAGTATATTGCCCAGCCACGTAGTATATTGCCCAGCGACGTAGTATATTGCCCAGTCACGTAGTATATTGCCCAGTCACGTAGTATATTGCCCAGCCACGTAGTATATTGCCCAGTCACGTAGTATATTGCCCAGCCACGTAGTATATTGCCCAGACACGTAGTATATTGCACAGCCCACGTAGTATATTGCCCAGCCACGTAGTATATTGCCCAGGCACGTAGTATATTGCCCAGTCACGTAGTATATTGCCCAGCCACGTAGTATATTGCCCAGCGACGTAGTATATTGCCCAGTCATGTAGTATATTGCCCAGTCACGTAGTATATTGCCCAGTCACATAGTATATTGCCCAGTCACGTAGTATATTGCCCAGCCACGTAGTATATTGCCCAGTCACGTAGTATATTGCCCAGTCACATAGTATATTGCCCAGTCACGTAGTATATTGCCCAGTCACGTAGTATATTGCCCAGTTACGTAGTATATTGCCCAGTCACGTAGTATATTGCCCAGCCACGTAGTATATTGCCCAGTCACGTAGTATATTGCCCAGTCACGTAGTATATTGCCCAGTCACATAGTATATTGCCCAGTCACGTAGTATATTGCCCAGTCATGTAGTATATTGCCCAGCCACGTAGTATATTGCCCAGTCACGTAGTATATTGCCCAGTCACGCAGTATATTGCCCAGTCACGTAGTATATTGCCCAGTCACGTAGTATATTGCCCAGTCACATAGTATATTGCCCAGCGACGTAGTATATTGCCCAGCCACGTAGTATATTGCCCAGCCAAGTAGTATATTGCCCAGCCACGTAGTATATTGCCCAGGCACGTAGTATATTGCCCAGTCACGTAGTATATTGCCCAGCCACGTAGTATATTGCCCAGCGACGTAGTATATTGCCCAGTCACGTAGTATATTGCCCAGTCACGTAGTATATTGCCCAGTCACGTAGTATATTGCCCAGCCACGTAGTATATTGCCCAGTCACGTAGTATATTGCCCAGTCACGTAGTATATTGCCCAGTCACGTAGTATATTGCCCAGTCACATAGTACATTGCCCAGCGACGTAGTATATTGCCCAGCCACGTAGTATATTGCCCAGCGACGGAGTATATTGCCCAGCCACGTAGTATATTGCCCAGCCACGTAGTATATTGCCCACTGACGTAGTATATTGGCCAGGCACGTAGTATATTGCCCAGTCACGTAGTATATTGCCCAGTGACAGAGTATATTGCCCAGTCACGTAGTATATTGCCCAGCCACGTAGTATATTGCCCACTGACGTAGTATATTGGCCAGGCACGTAGTATATTGCCCAGCCACGTAGTATATTGCACAGCCCACGGAGTATATTGCCCAGCCACGTAGTATATTGCCCAGCCAGCCACGTAGTATATTGCCCAGTGACGGAGTATATTGCCCAGTGACGTAGTATATTGCACAGCGACGGAGTATACAGCACAGAGCCACGTAGTATATTGCCCAGCCACGTAGTATAGAGACTTAAAAAATAAATAAACATATACTCACCTTCCGAAGGCCCGTTGAAGTCCTGCTATACTCACCCTCCGCCGCCTTTCTCGCTCCTCGCCACGCTCCTGAGATCGCTCCATTGCAAGCGGCAGCTTCCGGTCCCAGGGCTGGTGTGAGCAGGACCTGTGATGACGTCACGGCAGGTCCTTGTCGCACACCAGCCCTGGGACCGGAAGCTGCCGCTTGCAATGTCGCGGTCCCGAGAGCGTCCCGAGGAGCGGGAAAGGCGGCGGAGGTTTTTTTTATTATTATTTTTAACATGACATATTTTTACTATTGATGCTGCATAGCATCAATAGTAAATAGTTGGGGACACACAGGGTTAATAGCAGCGGTAACGGAGCGCGGTACACCGCGGGCCGTTACCGCTGCCATTAACCCTGTGTGAGCAATGAGCGGAGGGGATTACGGAGCGGGCGCCGGGCAGTGAGTGCAGGGGAGTAGGGGAGGGACTAATTGGACTGTGCCCGTCCCTGATTGGTCGTGGCAGCCATGACAGGCAGCTGCCGAGACCAATCAGCAAATGAATAACCGTGACAGAAGGACAGACAGACGGAAGTGACCCTTAGACAATTATATAGTAGATGGTACAGGACAGGTGGGCAGACATATATCAGGTTTCTGCCCTTTTCTCCTGTATATTCCGCACTTTGTACAGGGACACATAATAATAATAATGATCATTTTGTAGCCAGGATCTCCGGTGTTTCCCGTGTGCCGCCACACTGTACACGTCCAGCTCCGCTCTGTAGAATTTTCCTTGACTTTCCCGGTAATTCTTCATGTTAGAGATTGGTAAAGTGCCCGGGGTCCAGAGCGTCTCCAGGCGGCGGATAATCACCTGCTCGGGCCGGATCCGCTCACACAAATAATGCTGAATCTCCCTTTTCTTTATCAACAGCTTCTTCAGGAACGAGAGAATTCTTGTTGCGAACTGTTGTGGAGCAGCCGGGTGACATTTGATGATGGGGTGGAATTAGACAGGGGGTGACACATAGCAGATCGCTGCACTGACAAGGCCTGGGGGGCAATGCATAAGCAATAGCGAGAGACAGGAGCAAGAAAAATCATCATTCTCTGCGCACGGTGCTTTTTCCTCGTCTTGTTGTACGATTGAATTTGATGACTATATATCCCTCATTGGAAGAAACTTGCAATTTATAACATGTGCAATCTGGGCTAAGTGTGAGAGAATGTTCTACAAAGTGCGGGGGATGGGAATATTAATATCTGTAGAAAGGTGAATGCGCCAATTCTACGATGGCAGGTTGTAGTCACACAGGATGCGTCACCTGTTCTGTGTTGATTTTTGCTTCTATCACTTTTTTGTAGTCCATTGGCTTTTTTTTCCACTTTCTATACAGTATACTGCATCTCGATATTGCACAGACTTGTTTTTGTTTTGAATTTGAATTGCATATTACTGGACATTACAACACCATCTTCTATCTGAACGATCACAAAAATAGGCCAGAAATATCCCTTTTAGGGCAAAACCACCAGTTAAAATACGGTTGATAAAAAGTCTACACACCCCTGATGAATTGTCAGGTTTTTGTAATGCAGAAAAAAAAATTCCCACCAAGAAGAATAATTTCAGAACCTTTTTTAATGTTGCCCAAAATCTGAACAATTCCACTGAATCTTTTCAGGTGGAAAAATAAGTAAAATAATGCGGTTGCATAAATCTGCACACCCGTACACGAAAACTGTGCTGCGATACTATGTGAGTTTCTGGCAGCGTTCAGTCTTTTTGGGTCGGGGTCGTTCGCTCAGAACATCTAGAATTGTTTGGTCTTTGCCCGCTCCTCCTTGCAGCAGCTCCACACCTGTCAGATTGTGGGGGCATTTTCTGGGTACAGCGCCCTCTTCAGGTCACCACAGATTGTCCCTTGGGTTCATGTCCGGGCTCAGCGGCACCAGAACTTCCATCTTCTCCTTGGTGATTTTTTACGTCTCTTTGGGTCGTTATCTGCTGAAGGGTGAAATTCCTCCTCATCTTTTCTTTTTAATAGAGGCTTGAAGGTTCTGATGAAAAATTGACTGATTTTTTTCTGTCCATAATCCCCTTGCACTTGATCCAGCTGTTGAAAGTCTTCCCCAGAGTAGAATGCTGCCCCCACCATGCCTCACTGTGGGGATGGTGATCTTCTGGTGATGATCGGTGTCGGCTTTGTGCCTTTTGGAATTATGACCACAAAGTTCCTCCTTGGTCTCATCAGACAGATCATGTTTCTGCTTCTGGCCGACGTGATGGAGATCTTGGCAGTACATCGTAGGGTCTGGAAGTTTTTCTTTGTATCAAAAGGCTTCCATCTTGCTTCCCGACCCCGCAGATATGAAGAATATGAGAGATTGTAGTCACATGCAGGACAAAACCAGGACTGGCTAGAAATTCCTGCAGCTCCTTTAATGTTGCTGTGGGCCTCTTGGCAGCCTCCTAGGACAATTTTCTTCTTGACTTTTCATCAACTCAGCTTTTTTCTTTTGAGTTTACAGACTCTGTCCAAAGAAACAAATCATTTGTGTGCACGGCCCCATAGGGTGACGTTGGTCCGGCGGATCTTTGAGTTGTGGCAGATCGGCTCCGCTTTCCTCTCTATTGTATCCAGCGCTGTGATATCATTTATGACATTTGATGATACTTATTTTAGATTAGAATTACTTCCTTCTTGTGTTAGTTTTGGATTTCACTTATAGTCAATCTTTTTTATACAGTGGGGTGGGGAGGGGTGAATAATTATTTGCGGTTTTTACTTTCACGATTGACAATAACTTATTATTAACCAGAAGAACAATAAATGCCTTAGGTGAACGCAGATAATAAAATGCCCAAACTGTGATCCCGACCATCCGCCATCGCTGCGCACGGAGCCTCAGACGATCGTCATCTGGATGTGGAGCTTCACTTCTCCGATAATGAGATACAATTTGCATTAATTACTTTTTTAATTGGTGACATTTCCCTGAATGAGATTTGGTCTTTTGGTCCTGAACATCCTGTTCCCGCTCCTTGTCATTAAAAGCAAAGTAACCTTAGAAATTCCCTGACAATAATTGTAAGTAGCAGTTTTTCTTCTCTACCTTATTTCTTGCACAATTTTATAACATTTGTAGCAGAAACAAATCTCATCGGACCCCAGATACAATGAACCACAGCCCACCCCCGCTTATCTCACTGCTCATAGCCTGAGTGGCCGCATGGAAGTGACGTAACAGCAGAATACTGACCGCAGCTCTGGAGGTGACAGGAGGATAAGACACGATGTAACAGCAGAATAGTGACCGCAGCTCTGGAGGTGACAGGAGGATAAGACACGATATAACAGCAGGATAGTGAGTGCAGCTCTGGAGGTGACTTGAGGATAAAACATGATGTAACAGCAGCATAGTGAGTGCAGCTCTGGAGGTGACTGGAGGATAAGACACGATGTAACAGCAGAATAGTGACCGCAGCTCTGGAGGTGACTGGAGGATAGGTGTCCACAATCAGTCACACCCTGCTAGGAGCAGCACCTGTCTCGTGAGCTCCAGCACTTCCAGCAGGAGGCCCAGAGTCGGCCTCTCTTCTCCCCAGGGAGAGGCAGGCTTCCTGGGAGGCCGGCATGGCTTCCCAGGCTTCTGTTCCCCGGTCTGTGCCGGCGGGGGACAGAGAGCAGCGGCAGCAACCGGCCCAAGAGGGACTGAGGAGGTCGGGACGGGTGAGAAGAACCATACCCACCTACACCAACCCTGAGACGGCTCATCGTCCGCCCAGAGAGGGAGACAGGGGCGCCCCAGGCCCCAGGATGGAGAGCCCAGGAACATCCTGGGGGGAGAGGAGCTCCGGCGAGTCCACGAGTACCTTCTCCTCCCGAGTGGTCGCCATGCTACGTGAGTACGAGGACGCCGGCAAAGCACTGACCGGGCTGAAGGAGAAGCTGCGGGTGGCTCGGGTCCTGAACACCCAAACCTCTAACAGGGAGAGACCCGCGACCTCCCAGAGGTTCAGAGCCCTCAAAGATGAGGTGGTCCGGTTAGTGCTCCTCAGGGAGGGGATTGAGAAAAGTGCAGGTCCCTTCCTGGAGAGGTTTAAGAACCAGCGGCGGTTCTCAGAAATGAAGGGGTTAAATACCTCAGGAGAGCCGCCAGCCGGCGTCCTAAGCGACGAGGAGGAGGAGGAGGAGGAGGAGGACGACGTGGCTGTGACTGGAGTCCTACAAGCTGGAACCATATATAGTAATATGACCGCCCTTCTCCTCAGTGTGATATAGTAATATATATAGTAATATGACCGCCCTTCTCCTCAGTGTGATATAGTAATATATATAGTAATATGACCGCCCTTCTCCTCAGTGTGATATAGTAATATATATAGTAATATGACCGCCCTTCTCCTCAGTGTGATATAGTAATATATATAGTAATATGACCGCCCTTCTCCTCAGTGTGATATAGTAATATATATAGTAATATGACCGCCCTTCTCCTCAGTGTGATATAGTAATATATATAGTAATATGGCCGCCCTTCTCCTCAGTGTGATATAGTAATATATATAGTAATATGGACACCCTTCTCCTCAGTGTGATATAGTAATATATATAGTAATATGGCCGCCCTTCTCCTCAGTGGTGATATAGTAATATATATAGTAATATGACCGCCCTTCTCCTCAGTGTGATATAGTAATATTTGTAGTAATATGGCTGCCCTTCTCCTCAGTGTGATATAGTAATATATATAGTAATATGGCCGCCCTTCTCCTCAGTAGGATATAGTAATATATATAGTAATATGGCCGCCCTTCTCCTCAGTGTGATATAGTAATATATATAGTAATATGGCCGCCCTTCTCCTCAGTGTGATATAGTAATATATATAGTAATATGACCGCCCTTCTCCTCAGTGTGATATAGTAATATATATAGTAATATGGCCGCCCTTCTTCTCAGTGTGATATAGTAATATATATAGTAATATGTCCGCCCTTCCCCTCAGTGTGATATAGTAATATATGTAGTAATATGGCCGCCCTTCTCCCCAGTAGGATATAGTAATATATATAGTAATATGGCCGCCCTTCTCCCCAGTAGGATATAGTAATATATGTAGTAATATGGCCGCCCTTCTCCTCAGTGTGATATAGTAATATATATATAGTAATATGGCCGCCCTTCTCCTCAGTGGTGATATAGTAATATATATATAGTAATATGGCCGCCCTTCTCCTCAGTGTGATATAGTAATATATATATAGTAATATGGCCGCCCTTCTCCTCAGTGTGATATAGTAATATATATAGTAATATGACCGCCCTTCTCCTCAGTGTGATATAGTAATATATATAGTAATATGGCCGCCCTTCTCCTCAGTGTGATATAGTAATATATATAGTAATATGGCCGCCCTTCTCCTCAGTGTGATATAGTAATATATATAGTAATATGGCCGCCCTTCTCCTCAGTGTGGTATAGAAATATATATAGTAATATGGCCGCCCTTCTCCTCAGTGTGATATAGTAATATGTATAGTAATATGGCCGCCCTTCTCCTCAGTGTGGTATAGAAATATATATATATATATATAGTAATATGACCGCCCTTCTCCTCAGTGTGATATAGTAATATATAGTAATATGGCCACCCTTCTCCTCAGTGTGATAAAGTAATATCTACAGTAATTTGGCTGCCCTTCTCCTCAGTGTGATATAGTAATATATATATATATATATATATATATATATATATATAGTAATATGGCTGCCCTTCTCCTCAGTGTGATATAGTAATATGACTGCCCTTCTCCTCAGTGTGATATAGTAATATATATAGTAATATGGCCGCCCTTCTCCTCAGTGTGATATAGTAATATATATAGTAATATGGCCGCCCTTCTCCTCAGTGTGATATAGTAATGTATATAGTAATATGGCCGCCCTTCTCCTCAGTGTGGTATAGTAATATGACTGCCCTTCTCCTCAGTGTGATAGAGTAATATATGTAGTAATATGGCCGCCCTTCTCCTCAGTGTGATATAGTAATATATATAGTAATATGGCCGCCCTTCTCCTCAGTGTGATATAGTAATGTATATAGTAATATGGCCGCCCTTCTTCTCAGTGGGATATAGTAATGTATATAGTAATATGACCGCCCTTCTCCTCAGTGTGATATAGTAATATATATAGTAATATGACCGCCCTTCTCCTCAGTGTGATATAGTAATATATATAGTAATATGGCCGCCCTTCTCCTCAGTGTGATATAGTAATATATATAGTAATATGACCGCCCTTCTCCTCAGTGTGATATAGTAATATATATAGTAATATGACCGCCCTTCTCCTCAGTGTGATATAGTAATATATATAGTAATATGACCGCCCTTCTCCTCAGTGTGATATAGTAATATATATAGTAATATGGCTGCCCTTCTCCTCAGTGTGATATAGTAATATATATAGTAATATGGCCGCCCTTCTTCTCAGTGTGATATAGTAATATATATAGTAATATGACCGCCCTTCTCCTCAGTGTGATATAGTAATATATATAGTAATATGGCCGCCCTTCTCCTCAGTGTGATATAGTAATATATATAGTAATATGGCCGCCCTTCTCCTCAGTGTGATATAGTAATGTATATAGTAATATGGCCGCCCTTCTCCCCAGTGGGATATAGTAATATATATAGTAATATGGCCGCCCTTCTCCTCAGTGTGATATAGTAATATATATAGTAATATGGCCGCCCTTCTCCCCAGTGTGATATAGTAATATATATAGTAATATGGCCGCCCTTCTTCTCAGTGTGATATAGTAATATATATAGTAATATGACCGCCCTTCTCCTCAGTGTGATATAGTAATATATATAGTAATATGGCCGCCCTTCTCCTCAGTGTGATATAGTAATATATATAGTAATATGACCGCCCTTCTCCTCAGTGTGATATAGTAATATATATAGTAATATGGCCGCCCTTCTCCTCAGTGTGATATAGTAATATATATAGTAATATGGCCGCCCTTCTTCTCAGTGTGATATAGTAATATATATAGTAATATGACCGCCCTTCTCCTCAGTGTGATATAGTAATATATATAGTAATATGGCCGCCCTTCTCCTCAGTGTGATATAGTAATATATATAGTAATATGGCCGCCCTTCTCCTCAGTGTGATATAGTAATATATATAGTAATATGGCCGCCCTTCTCCTCAGTGTGATATAGTAATGTATATAGTAATATGGCCGCCCTTCTCCCCAGTGGGATATAGTAATATATATAGTAATATGGCCGCCCTTCTCCTCAGTGTGATACAGTAATATATATAGTAATATGGCCGCCCTTCTCCTCAGTGTGATATAGTAATATATATAGTAATATGGCCGCCCTTCTCCTCAGTGTGATATAGTAATGTATATAGTAATATGGCCGCCCTTCTCCCCAGTGGGATATACCGTAGTAATATATGTAGTACCAGAAGGGCCACAGTTTCTCACTGGGGTTGTTTAGGTCTGATGAGGACGGAGTCGGTCATTATTCTCCATCTTTCCTGGTCCTGAGCAGTGGAGACGTCGATGCTGTGATGGGGACTGGTCCTGCAGAACAGTCCAGGTTTTCTGGAGAGACGAAGACTGTTTCCTGCTCCACTGCTGGGAGAAAGTGTTTGGAGATGATTTTGAGTCCATCTTCATCCTGAAATTGACCAATGAGCTCCTCTGTAATAATCCCCCCATAGTAGAGCCCACCTGCACCTCGCTGGGGCCTGGGGGGAAGTGGAGGTCTGTGCCCGGTACTGATCCAACCCCGGCCCGTCCATCTACTCCGCCCAGAGTAGTCTCATTTCATCAGTCCATAAGATCTGGTAACAATCTGGATCAGATATTTCTTGGCCCAGTCCTCACATTTATTTTGTGTCTTGCTCAGTGGTGGTCGGGCTCAGCCTCCTCACCTCGGCCGTGTCTCTGAGCACTGAACACCTTGTACTTCTGTGTCTTGCTCAGTGGTGGTCGGCTCGGCCTCCTCACCTCGGCCGTGTCTCTGAGCACCTTGTAGTTCTGTGTCTTGCTCAGTGGTGGTCGGGCTCGGCCTCCTCACCTCGGCCGTGTCTCTGAGCACTGAACACCTTGTACTTCTGTGTCTTGCTCAGTGGTGGTCGGGCTCGGCCTCCTCACCTCGGCCGTGTCTCTGAGCACCTTGTACTTCTGTGTCTTGCTCAGTGGTGGTCGGGCTCGGCCTCCTCACCTCGGCCGTGTCTCTGAGCACCTTGTAGTTCTGTGTCTTGCTCAGTGGTGGTCGGGCTCAGCCTCCTCACCTCGGCCGTGTCTCTGAGCACCTTGTAGTTCTGTGTCTTGCTCAGTGGTGGTCGGGCTCAGCCTCCTCACCTCGGCCATGTCTCTGAGCACCTTGTAGTTCTGTGTCTTGCTCAGTGGTGGTCGGCTCGGCCTCCTCACCTCGGCCGTGTCTCTGAGCACCTTGTAGTTCTGTGTCTTGCTCAGTGGTGGTCGGCTCGGCCTCCTCACCTCGGCCGTCTCTCTGAGCACCTTGTAGTTCTGTGTCTTGCTCAGTGGTGGTCGGCTCGGCCTCCTCACCTCGGCCCAGAACACTACAAGGCTCTGTACCTCTCAGTCCCATGCAGGGGGCACCTTATCCCAGTTTTGCAGCGGGGCCCGTCGTCCTCGCTGCTGATCATTCTGCACAGTGTGTAAGTCCCCATGTTTGTGCTCGCACACTGTTGCGCTCTTGCAGCAGGGGATGCAGCCTCGTTAGCACTGCGGCCTCGGCAGCACATATTACCATTCTTCCCGCTCTGCCTGGAGTTCACACTTCACCCCTATTCCTGCGGGATCCTGTGATCTTGACCCGGCGTTTCATTATTTCCCGGTGTTTTGCTGTAGACATCTGATGGTTAACGCTCAGCGATAATGGAGGCTAAAACAAACCTCTAAATCCAAATGAAGTCTTAAAAACACAAGCACGAAGCCGCGCAGCGCAGCGCCGAGACCACCGACTGCAGCAGCGGGGAGCGGGGTCAGATGTCACCAGTCGACAGGTTAAACACACTCATTTATACCGCACGCATCTGATCAAAACGGCGAGCGATCGCTCTGCGGAAGAGAATCAGGCGGCAGCGCGGAAAAGAGCAAAACTGCAGAAGGCAACACTGCTACCTGTCACTGAATGTACAGACGCACAGCACGGAGCAGGGAGCGGTCACCCATGTCCCCGCATACAGGAGGATGGATCACATATACTAGCTGTACACATATATAGCAGATGCCCAGGTTATACCGGCTGTACATGCATGATTATATACAGGAGATGCCCAGGTTATACCGGCTGTACATGCATAATTATATACAGGAGATTCCCAGGTTATACCAGCTGTACATATATAATTATATACAGGAGATGCCCAGGTTATACCGGCTGTACATATATAATTATATGCAGGAGATGCTCAGGTTATACCACCTGTACATATATAATTATATACAGGAGATGCCCAGGTTATACCAGCTGTACATATATAATTATATATAGGAGATGTCCAGGTTATACCAGCTGTACATATATAATTATATACAGGAGAGGCCCAGGTTATACCGGCTGTACATACATAGTTATATATATGAGATGCCCAGGTTATACCAGCTGTACATACATAACTCTATATAGGAGATGCCCAGGTTATACCAGCTGTATATATATAATTATATACAGGAGACACCCAGGCTATACCAGCTGTACATATATAATTATATGCAGGAGACACCCAGGCTATACCAGCTGTATATATATAATTATATGCAGGAGATGCCCAGGCTATACCAGCTGTACATATATAATTATATACAGGAGACACCCAGGCTATACCAGCTGTACATACATAATTATACATAGGAGATGCCCAGGTTATACCGGCTGTACATATATAATTATATACAGGAGACACCCAGGCTATACCAGCTGTATATATATAATTATATGCAGGAGATGCCCAGGCTATACCAGCTGTACATATATAATTATATACAGGAGACACCCAGGCTATACCAGCTGTACATACATAATTATACATAGGAGATGCCCAGGTTATACCGGCTGTACATATATAATTATATACAGGAGACACCCAGGCTATACCGGCTGTACATACATAATTATACATAGGAGATGCCCAGGTTATACCGGCTGTACATATATAATTATATACAGGAGACACCCAGGCTATACCAGCTGTACATACATAATTATATATAGGAGATGCCCAGGTTATACCAGCTGTACATACGTAATTATATATAGGAGATGCCCAGGTTATACCAGCTGTACATACATAATTATATATAGGAGATGCCCAGGTTATACCAGCTGTACATACATAATTATATATAGGAGATGTCCAGGTTATACCGGCTATATATATAATTATATATAGGAGATGCCCAGGTTATACCAGCTGTACATGCATAATTATATATAGGAGATGCCCAGGTTATATCAGCTGTACATATATAATTATTTACAGGAGATGCCCAGGTTATACCAGCTGTACATATATACAGTGCCTACAAGTAGTATTCAACCCCCTGCAGATTTAGCAGGTTTACACATTTGGAATTAACTTGGCATTGTGACATTTGGACTGTAGATCAGCCTGGAAGTGTGAAATGCACTGCAGCAAAAAAGAATGTTATTTCTTTGTTTATTTTTTTTTTAAATTGTGAAAAGTCTTTTCAGAGGGTCATTTATTATTCAACCCCTCAACCCACCAGAATTCTGTTTGGTTCCCCTAAAGTATTAAGAAGTAGTTCAGGCACAAAGAACAATGAGCTTCACATGTTTGGATTAATTATCTCTTTTTCCAGCCTTTTCTGACTATTTAAGACCCTCCCCAAACTTGTGAACAGCACTCATACATGGTCAACATGGGAAAGACAAAGGAGCATTCCAAGGCCATCAGAGACAAGATCGTGGAGGGTCACAAGGCTGGCAAGGGGTACAAAACCCTTTCCAAGGAGTTGGGCCTACCTGTCTCCACTGTTGGGAGCATCATCCGGAATTGGAAGGCTTATAGAACTACTGTTAGCCTTCCACGGCCTGGACAGCCTTTGAAAGTTTCCTCCCGTGCCGAGGCCAGGCTTGTCCGAAGAGTCAAGGCTAACCCAAGGACAACAAGGAAGGAGCTCCAGGAAGATCTCATGGCAGTGGGGACATTGGTTTCAGTCAATACCATAAGTAACGTACTCCACCGCAATGGCCTCCGTTCCAGACGAGCCCGTAAGATACCTTTTACTTTCAAAGCGTCATGTCAAGGCTCGTCTACAGTTTGCTCATGATCACTTGGAGGACTCTGAGACTGACTGGTTCAAGGTTCTCTGGTCTGATGAGACCAAGATCGAGATCTTTGGTGCCAACCACACACGTGACGTTTGGAGACTGGATGGCACTGCATACGACCCCAATAATACCATCCCTACAGTCAAGCATGGTGGTGGCAGCATCATGCTGTGGGGCTGTTTTTCAGCCAAAGGGCCTGGCCATCTGGTCCGCATCCATGGGAAGATGGATAGCACAACCTACCTGGAGATTTTGGCCAAGAACCTCCGCTCCTCCATCAAGGATCTTAAGATGGGTTGTCATTTCATCTTCCAACAAAACAACGACCCAAAGCACACAGCCAAGAAAACCAAGGCCTGGTTCAAGAGGCAAAAAACCAAGGTGTTGCAGTGGCCTAGTCAGTCTCCTGACCTTAACCCAATTGAAAACTTGTGGAAGGAGCTCAAGATTAAAGTCCACATGAGACACCCAAAGAACCTAGATAACTTGGAGAAGATCTGCATGGAGGAGTGGGCCAAGATAACTCCAGAGACCTGTGCCGGCCTGATCAGGTCTTATAAAAGACGATTATTAGCTGTAATTGCAAACAAAGGTTATTCCACAAAATATTAAACCTAGGGGTTGAATAATAATTGACCCACACTTTTATGTTTAAAATTTATAAAAATTTAACTGAGCAACAAAACTTTTTGGTTTGTAAGATTTATGCATCTGTTAATAAATCCTGCTCTTGTTTGAAGTTTGAAGGCTCTAACTTATTTGCGTCTTATTAAATCTGCAGGGGGTTGAATACTACTTGTAGGCACTGTAATTATATACAGGAGATACCCAGGTTATACTGGCTGTACATATATAATTATATACAGGAGATACCCAGGTTATACCAGCTGTACATATGTAATTATATATAGGAGATGCCCAGGTTATACTGGCTGTACATATATAATTATATATAGGAGATGCCCAGGTTATACTGGCTGTATATATATGATTATATACAGGAGATACCCAGGTTATACCAGCTGTACATATGTAATTATATACAGGAGATACCCAGGTTATACCAGCTGTACATATATAATTATATACAGGAGATGCCCAGATTATACTGGCTGTACATGCAGCGCCCCAGAGACCTGGTCGTTGCAGTATGACACTCTGCCACTAAGGGGAGTGATGGTACGTCTGATGGCACTGAAGGAATTCTCCTGACCAGGTATCACCAGCACACTTTACACTTCACACTCCGGCCACTAGGGGGAGAAAAAGGCTTTATTTATTGGGCCACTCCTCACACTGGTAAAACTAGGGGTTGGATAGGAAGTTAGTCAGAAGCTGACTGGGTTGGATTCAGGCAACATCCTGTGGCAGGGGGTGTTGCAGGGAGAAGACACAGGGGGGTCCCTGTCAGACGTGGGAACCTGCCAGGTACCTAGCGAACAGAACAGAACATTACGGAACCGCGCCTGCACTACCTTGCGGCGGTATCCTAAGAAAGAGACAAGAAGCAAAGGATATTGTGGAACAGTGTATAAATGAGATCAAGCAAAAAGGAGTACCAGTAGGAGTCGTGTCGTGAGACCGAGACAACATCCTACTGAGGCGCGTAGCCGGTGGCCGGAACACCGCGGGAGTAACTGACTCTAGGCCTTACTTCAAACTCCGCAGGACAGTTAATTATAGGCTGGCTGTCTACCTTAAATTTCCTAAGAAGACATAGGGGGCAACAAGTGGAGAGGGGCATCTCTAGGGTCCCGGAAGACCTCCAGGCCTTCCCGTCATACGGGTGCGTCCTAGCCAAAACATACTGGGGGACGAGAAACTAGTAACATCTGGAACTAAAGAGAGAGAGAGCTGTAGAGAACGAACGAACGAGAACAGCAGTTGTGAGGACTATTTCGAATGCTCAGCAGGGTAGGACTACAACACACAGGCGCTAGTGGTGGGCAACGATTTCCATCTGCGAGGGAAACTCTGGAAGTGCCCATCAGGCCGGCCGGTCTCTGATAGCCCTGTTAAGCGTGCTCTGGATTGTGGATCCTGAAGTCTTCAGTAAAGAGGTAAAGAGACTGCAAGCTTGTGTCCTCGTTATTGTCTGCACCTCACACCATTACCATCCATCTTACTGGGAAGCCCTGGGGACACACTTCACCTGTGGGAAGGTATACCATCCAGCTGCCATTCCATCACCCCAGCGGACCCCACAGCAGCGTCGGTCACCCTGACCGAACAACACATGTGGCGTCACGAACCCCTGACAGACTGCACCACCTTTATTGGACGCCCCTTAGCAGGGTCGTGGACCGGGCCTAGCCACTGTGACAGCCTCAGAACCAAACCAGAGAGGCCCGGTACCGAGAACGCGTGGCCCTGTGTCTGGGGGCGCTCCAACTTGGCGTCACGAACAGGATCCTACTTAAGCCTGAGAAGCAGGTCATGTGTGCCTTGGAACTGTGATTGAAACGTGTTGGACTGTGATTTATTGCAAGGACTGTGTATTGCTATCTGCTGCAAGATTCCCGCCAAAACTGCCAGCATTGTAGCGCCACGAGGAGCGCAAGAGAAGAAGGGCGTGGAAGTGGGCGTGAGTAAGCTGGAGAGCGCGAAAGATAATGGCCGCCCAGTCTAAATATTTCTGCACAGTGAGGACGTGTCCGTCAGCAGCTGAGATCCGCCTCCTGATCCTCAATGGGGCGCGGAGGAACAAGAAACGAAACCGCCCACGAAGAAGAGAGCGGGATAGAGACCAGGAGGCGACCCACGTGGAGGACGCCATGGCCGGCCGCTCAGACCCAGACAGCGGGGTTGAAGCGGAGGGCTCCCCCAGCTACCCGGACGAGTGCAACGGCCAGAGCCTCACATTCGGGACCGGTCTCCTGCAGGATGAGATGGAGGGCCTGATGGAGCAGCTTCTCCAGTGGAAGCTTGAGACCGAGGCCTCGTGCCAGGAGGTACCCGCGGAGGAACTCCCGACCCCGGATCCGGTACCATCCTTGGAGTCGGCTGCAACGGAGGAAGCCGCACTGACCGGTGAGTCCGCCGACCCCCACCCTGCCAGCGGAAGACTTGTTGATAGGCCCGGTCGCGGCGCCCCCTTCCCCCGGGCCTCATGCTCGCAAGCCTCTTCCACATTGGGACCGAGCCACTGGCATGGAGCATTTCTACAAGGCCCCGATCTCGCCAACCGTCATACCAGGCGAGGTGTACGCTGAGCGCACCACCTGTTGCTGGGTGAACCTGGGGTCGAATATTATGGGGTTCCCCGGGGTGAAGACACGAGAAGGGGAGATGGTGGAGGCCCTTAGCTGGGAAGAGTACCAGTCCCAGCTGGAGCGGCAGTGGGAGGAGCAGGAGAAACAGCACGAAGCCCAGCGAGAAGCCCACTACCGGCGGGACCTCGAGGTGAAGGATCGGGCCCACCAGGCCCCGCGCAGGCAGGGCACCGTTGTGGACTTCAAGCTCCGTGGGGGATGGGGCTTCATTAAGGAGCCGGATCTATATTCCGAGGTGTTCGTAAACCGGAGGGATGTGGAGTCCCAGCTCAAGGAAGGCCACCCGGACCGGGATCTATACAAGGGGGACGAAGTCACCTACACCCGACATTTTGGGGAGAGGGGGTGGTTCGCCCTGAACGTGCGCAAGCGACCAATCCCCATGACATCACTAGTCAAAGCGGCGGAGAAGCCGTCCCCTATAGCGAGGGTGCCCCCTTGAGACCGGACCACGACCGTCACCAAGACCACGGTGGTGACCCCTACTTGCACCATGGTGAAAACCACCACTTGTACCTTGGACACAGCTACTACGGCGTTGGCAGAGAGCTCGACCTCAGGAGTGGTTGGCACCTCGGTTGCTGCGAGGTCCAGGACAATTGCCACACAGACCCCTGACTGGAGCCCAGGATCTCCTGTGATCACGCCGAGCGCCCGCGAGTACCCGGCGGAGTGGCCCCGTCCACTGCTGCTGGTGGAGTTGTCACGACCACTAACGCCGAGGAAATAAACCTCGGAGATCCGAATATGAACATAGTTAACTCTTTATCTTCAAACTGCTACCTTAAACCCATCCAGGGTTAACTCCTAGGGATCCCTTTGTTTACCCGGGATCCCTCTTCTTTTTGTTTGTTCAGCATTGTTTTCAAAGACTGCCGGATCATGGACGGTGAATGATTCAAAACTGTTTTTGTATTTAGTTTGCACCTTCTTAAAGGTGCTCCCTACTGGTTTTACAAGCGAAAGAAGACTTTGCGAAGATAATGCTTCTGGACATGACACAGAAGGTCTTGCTTTCAGTGGACTTGCAGACAGAGGGAGAATCTGTACTATTTCCTAGAGACTTGAGTCCCTCTTAAAGGGAATGTTTGCATGATTGCTTTAATAAAAGTTGAAACGTTAATAATGTTGAAATTTGGAAAGTTTGATAATGTTGATAGAGACTGAGGACAGGAAAGCTTGAAAGTTAACCCTTAGGGTTTAGAGAGAGAGTCCTCCTGAGAACTGTAGAAAGATGGTCGGCACAATGACAGTAGGCCCAGCCAAGGAGCTAGGCGGTCCTGCATTGGGGAAGTTAGAACGGAAAGAAAAGTGGAGTTATTTATATAGTATTTTATAGTAGGCCTTTAGTGGGTTCAGCTTATATGCCCTTAAAGGAAAAGTTAACGTATTGTTCAGAGTTTGCACTTGGTAGAATACCCGGCTGGGTACTGAGAGTTATTTATAGTCAACATTTTATTTAAAAATATTTAATTTTGTTTGTAACGTTCAAGTGTCCTCACCTCCCATAAAGGGAAGCATTGTTCTATTTACTTGTTTTAAGCATTTCAAAAATTTTGTATGTCTTTTGCTGCTATGTATTGTTGTTCTTCTTCCCAGTCCAGGAGTACTGGATTTAAGCGGGGGGGAGTGCAGCGCCCCAGAGATCTGGTCGTTGCAGTATGACACTCTGCCACTAAGGGGAGTGATGGTACATCTGATGGCACTGAAGGAATTCTCCTGACCAGGTATCACCAGCACACAATACACTTCACACTACGGCCACTAGGGGGAGAAAAAGACTTTATTTATTGGGCCACTCCTCACACTGGTAAAACTAGGGGTTGGGGAGGAAGTTAGTCAGAAGCTGACTGGGTTGGATTCAGGCAACAACCTGTGGCAGGGGGTGTTGCAGGGAGAAGACACAGGGGGGTCCCTGTCAGACGTGGGAACCTGGCAGGTGCCTAGCGAACAGAGCAGAATGTTACGGAACCGCGCCTGCACTACCTTGCGGCGGTATCCTAAGAAAGAGACACGAAGGGAAGGATATTGTGGAACAGTGTAAACGAGATCAAGCACAAAGGAGTACCAGTAGGAGTCGTGCCGTGAGACCGAGACAACATCCTACTGAGGCGCGTAGCCGGTGGCCGGAACACCGCGGGAGTAACTGACTCTAGGCCTTACTTCAAACTCCGCAGGACAGTTAATTATAGGTTGGCTCTCTACCTTAAATTTCCTAAGAAGACATAGGGGGCAACAGTGGGAGAGGGGCGTCTCTAGGGTCCCGGAAGACCTCCAGGCCTTCCCGTCATACGGGTGCGTCCTAGCCAAAACATACTGGGGGACGAGAAACTAGCAACATCTGGAACTAAAGAAAGAGAGAAAGCTGTAGAACCCCTGATAGACTGTACCACCTTTATTGGACGCCCCTTAGCAGGGTCGCGGACCGGGTCTAGCCACCGTGACAACTGCATAACCGAACCAGAGAGGCCCGGTACCGAAACGTGTGGCCCTGTGTCTGGGGGCGATCCATACATATATTATTATATACAGGAGATGCCCAGGTTCTACCAGCTGTACATATATAATTATATACAGGAGATCCCCAGGTTATACCAGCTGTACATATATAATTATATACAGGAGATGTCCAGATTATACCGGCTGTACGTACATAATTATATACAGGAGATACCCAGGTTATAGCAGCTGTACATATATAATTATATACAGGAGATGCCCAGGTTATAACAGCTGTACATATATAATTATATACAGGAGATACCCAGGTTATACCAGCTGTACATATATAACTATATACAGGAGATGCCTAGGTTAAACCAGCTGTACATATATACCGTATATACTTGAGTATAAGCCGAGATTTTCAGCCCAAATTTTTGGGCTGAAAGTGCCCCTCTCGGCTTATACTCGAGTCACGGTGGGTGGCAGGGTCGGCGGGTGAGGGGGAGAGGGCGCTGAGGCATTCTCACCTAGTCCCGGCGATCCTGGCGCTCTTCCTGCCCATCCCACGGTCTTCGGTGCTGCAGTTCTTCTCCTCTTCAGCGGTGACGTGGGACCGCTCATTAGAGAAATGAATACGCGGCTCCACCTCCCATAGGGGTGGAGCCGCATACTCATTTCTCTAATCAGTGGTGCCGATGACCGTGTGACGGGCAGAGGGAGCGGGACGCCGTAAGCAGGTAAGTATGGCATATTCACCTGTCCCCGTTCCACACGCCAGGCGTCGCTCCATCTTCCCGGCGTCTCTCCGCTCTGTGCAGGTCAGAGGGCGCGATGACGCATATAGTGTGCGCGCCGCCCTCTGCCTGATCAGTCAGAGCGGAGAGACGCCGGGACCGGACGCTGGGAGCTGCAAGCAAGAGAGGCGAGTATGGCTTTTTTTTTTTTATTGCAGCAGCAGCAGCATTGGCACAGCTTTCTATGGCACAGCTATGGGGCAATAATGAACGGTGCAGAGCACTATATGGCACAGCTATGGGGCAATAATGAACGGTGCAGAGCACTATATGGCACAGATATGGGGCAATAATGAATGGCGCAGAGCACTATATGGCAGCTATGGGGCAACAATGAACGGTGCAGAGCACTATATGGCAGCTATGGGGCAATATTGAATGGTGCAGAGCACTATATGGCAGCTATGGGGCAATAATGAACGGCGCAGAGCAATATATGGCACAGCTATGGGGCAATAATGAACGGCGCATAGCACTATATGGCACAGCTATGGGGCAACAATGAACGGTGCAGAGCATTATATGGCACAGCTATGGGGCAATAATGAACGGTGCAGAGCACTATATGGCAGAGCTATGGGGCAATAATGAACGGCGCAGAGCACTATATGGCACAGCTATGGGGCAATAATGAACGGTGCAGAACACTATATGGCAGCTATGGGGCAATACTGAACAGTGCAGAGCACTATATGGCACAGCTATGGGGCAATACTGAACGGTGCAGAGCACTATATGGCACAGCTATGGGGCAATAATGAACGGTGCAGAGCAGTATATGGCACAGCTATGGGGCAATAATGAACGGTGCAGAGCACTATATGGTACAGCTATGGGGAAACAATGAACGGTGCAGAGCACTATATGGCACATCTATGGGGCAATAATGAACGGTGCAGAGCACTATATGGCAGATATGGGGCAATACTGAACAGTGCAGAGCACTATATGGCACAGCTATGGGGCAATACTGAACGGTGCAGAGCACTATATGGCACAGCTATGGGGCAATAATGAACGGTGCAGAGCACTATATGGTACAGCTATGGGGAAACAATGAACGGTGCAGAGCACTATATGGCACATCTATGGGGCAATAATGAACGGTGCAGAGCACTATATGGCAGATATGGGGCAATACTGAACGGTGCAGAGCACTATATGGCACAGCTATGGGGCAATACTGAACGGTGCAGAGCACTATATGGCACATCTATGGGGCAATAATGAACGGTGCAGAGCACTATATGGTACAGCTATGGGGAAACAATGAACGGTGCAGAGCACTATATGGCACATCTATGGGGCAATAATGAACGGTGCAGAGCACTATATGGCAGATATGGGGCAATACTGAACGGTGCAGAGCACTATATGGCACAGCTATGGGGCAATACTGAACGGTGCAGAGCACTATATGGCACAGCTATGGGGCAATAATGAACGGCGCAGAGCACTATATGGCACAGCTATGGGGCAATAATGAACGGTGCAGAGCACTATATGGCACAGCTATGGGGCAATACTGAACGGTGCAGAGCACTATATGGCACAGCTATGGGGCAATAATGAACGGTGCAGAGCACTATATGGCACAGCTATGGGGCAATCCTGAACGGTGCAGAGCACTATATGGCAGCTATGGGGCAATATTGAACGGTGCAGAGCACTATATGGCAGATATGGGGCAATACTGAACGGTGCAGAGCACTATATGGCAGCTATGGGGCAATAATGAACGGTGCAGAGCACTATATGGCACAGCTATGGGGCAATACTGAACGGTGCAGAGCACTATATTGCAGCTATGGGGCAATACTGAACGGTGCAGAGCACTATATGGCACAGCTATGGGGCAATACTGAATGGCGCAGAGCACTATATGGCAGCTATGGGGCAATACTGAACGGCACAGAGCACTATATGGCAGCTATGGGGCAATAATGAACAGCGCAGAGCACTATATGGCAGAGCTATGGGGCAATACTGAACGGCGCAGAGCACTATATGGCACAGCTATGGGGCAATAGTGAAGGGCGCAGAGCACTATATGGCAGCTATGGGGAAATACTGAACGGTGCAGAGCACTATATGGCACAGCTATGGGGCAATAGTGAACGGTGCAGAGCACTATATGGCAGCTATGGGGAAATACTGAACGGTGCAGAGCACTATATGGCACAGCTATGGGGCAATACTGAACGGCGCAGAGCACTATATGGCAGCTATGGGGCAATAATGAACGGCGCAGAGCACTATATGGCACAGCTATGGGGCAATAATGAATGGTGCAGAGCACTATATGGCACAGCTATGGGGCAATACTGAACGGCGCAGAGCACTATATGGCACAGCTATGGGGCAATAATGAACGGTGCAGAGCACTATATGGCAGCTACGGGGCAATAATGAACGGTGCAGAGCACTATATGGCAGAGCTATGGGGCAATAATGAATGGTGCAGAGCACTATATGGCACAGCTATGGGGCAATAATGAATGGTGCAGAGCACTATATGGCACAGCTTTATATGGCACATCTATGGGGCAATAATGAACAGTATGGAGCATTATATGTGGCACAGCTTTATATGGAGCATTTTAAGGGGCAATAATGAACGGTATGGAGCATCTATTTTTATTTTTGAAATTCACCGGTAGCTGCTGCATTTTCCACCCTAGGCTTATACTCGAGTCAATAAGTTTTCCCAGTTTTTTGTGGCAAAATTAGGGGGGTCGGCTTATACTCGGGTCGGCTTATACTCGAGTATATACGGTAATTATATACAGGAGATACCCAGGTTATACCAGCTGTACATATATAACTATATAAAGGAGATGCCTAGGTTATACCAGCTGTACATATATAATTATATACCGGAGATACCAAGGTTATACCAGCTGTACATATATAATTATATACAGGAAATGCCCAGGTTATACCAGCTGTACATATATAATTGTATACAGGAGATGCCCAGGTTATACCAGCTGTACATATATAATTATATACAGGAGAAGCCCAGGTTATACCGGCTGTACATATATAATTGTATACAGGAGATGCCCAGGTTATACCATCTACACATATATAATTATATACAGAAGATGCCCAGGTTATACCAGCTGTACATATATAATTGTATACAGGAGATGCTCAGGTTAAACCAGCTGTACATATATAATTATATACAGGAGATGCCCAGGTTATACCAGCTGTACATATATAATTATATACAGAAGATACCCAGGTTATACCAGCTGTACATATATAATTATATACAGAAGATGCCCAGGTTATACCAGCTGTACATATATAATTATATACAGGAGATGCCCAGGTTATACCAGCTGTACATTTATAATTATATACAGGAGATACCCAGGTTATACCGGCTGTACATATATAATTATATACAGGAGATGCCCAGGTTATACCAGCTGTACATATATAATTGTATACAGGAGATGCTCAGGTTAAACCAGCTGTACATATATAATTATATACAGGAGATGCCCAGGTTATACCAGCTGTACATATATAATTATATACAGGAGATGCCCAGGTTATACCAGCTGTACATATATAATTATATACAGGACATGCCCAGGTTATACCACCTGTACATTTATAATTATATACAGGAGATACCCAGGTTATACCAGCAGTACATGTATAATTATATACAGGAGATACCCAGGTTATACCAGCAGTACATGTATAATTATATACAGGAGATACCCAGGTTATACCAGCTGTACATATATAATTATATACAGGAGATGCCCAGGTTATACCAGCTGTACATATATAATTATATACAGGACATGCCCAGGTTATACCACCTGTACATTTATAATTATATACAGGAGATACCCAGGTTATACCAGCAGTACATGTATAATTATATACAGGAGATACCCAGGTTATACCAGCAGTACATGTATAATTATATACAGGAGATGCCCAGGTTATACCAGCTGTACATATATAATTATATACAGGAGATGCCCAGGTTATACCAGCTGTACATATATAATTATATACAGGACATGCCCAGGTTATACCACCTGTACATTTATAATTATATACAGGAGATACCCAGGTTATACCAGCAGTACATGTATAATTATATACAGGAGATACCCAGGTTATACCAGCAGTACATGTATAATTATATACAGGAGATACCCAGGTTATACCAGCAGTACATGTATAATTATATACAGGAGATACCCAGGTTATACCAGCAGTACATATATAATTATATACAGGAGATGCCCAGGTTATACCAGCAGTACATGTATTATACCTGCATGCTCCATGTTGCTGTATATCTTATAGCAGCATAGTTTGTATGACTTTTTCTCCGCTCCACATGGGGATGTTGGGAGTTTTCCTCCAGCAGTGAGGGTCGCTGTCAGTATGCTCAGTGTGGCCGGGGTCTCCGTCACTGATAAAATCATTCTAATGGAATCATCTTCTTTACGGAAGTTCTAGGAAGGCCTAGAATGGTAACGTTACGCCTGCATTTTGGCCATTCATCACTGTCTCAGTTAACCGATTCTCAAGAGCTTTGTTTGCAGCGTGCTAACTCCCCGGCTTATGCTATGTGCCGACATTGTTCAGGGTGATGTCATTGTGGCACAATTGCTGTTGGCACTCAGGGATTCTCCACTTGTGCTCTGGGAAAATGAAGGAATGACCGGTATCCTGATCTGAAGCCAGAGCAAATTCCACCAGACTGTACACAGCGCAGCAGAAAGATAACTGCCCCAATGCTTCATAATGGAGGAGGCTGGAAAAGTGCTAACTGCTATCACCAGATAAAGGGAAAAATCACAGCTGAACGCTATACTCCCTGTTCAGACAGCAGTATTATAGCAAATATATTCCTCTACATAGGAGCAGTATTATAGTAGTTATATTCTTGTACATAGGAGCAGTATTATAGTAGTTATATTCTTGTACATAGTGGGCAGTATTATAGTAGTTATATTCCTGCACATAGGGGCAGTATTATAGTAGTTATATTCTTGTACATAGGAGCAGTATTATAGTAGTTATATTATTGTACATAGAGGCAGTATTATAGTAGTTATATTCCTGCACATAGGAGCAGTATTATAGTAGTTATATTATTGTATATAGGAGCAGTATTATAGTAGGTATATTCTTGTACATAGGGGGCAGTATTATAGTAGTTATATTCCTGCACATAGGGGCAGTATTATAGTAGTTATATTATTGTATATAGGAGCAGTATTATAGTAGGTATATTCTTGTACATAGGGTCAGTATTATAGTAGTTGTATTCTTGTATATAGGAGCAGTATTATAGTAGGTATATTCTTGTACATAGGGGCAGTGTTATAGTAGTTATATTCTTGTATATAGGGGCAGTATTATAGTAGGTATATTCATGTACATAGGAGCAGTATTATAGTAGTTATATTCTTGTACATAGGGGGCAGTATTATAGTAGTTATATTCCTGCACATAGGGGCAGCATTATAGTAGTTATATTATTGTATATAGGAGCAGTATTATAGTAGGTATATTCTTGTACATAGGGTCAGTATTATAGTAGTTATATTCTTGTATATAGGAGCAGTATTATAGTAGGTATATTCTTGTACATAGGGGCAGTGTTATAGTAGTTATATTCTTGTATATAGGGGCAGTATTATAGTAGGTATATTCTTGTACATAGGAGCAGTATTATAGTAGTTATATTCTTGTATATAGGGTCAGTATTATAGTAGTTATATTCTTGTACATAGGAGCAGTATTATAGCAAATATATTCTTGTACATAGGGGCAGTATTATAGTGGTTATATTCTTGTACATAGGGGCAGTATTATAGTAGTTATATTCTTGTACATGGGGGCAGTATTATAGTAGTTATATTCTTGTACATAGGAGCAGTATTATAGTAGTTATATTCTTGTACATAGGGGCAGTATTATGGTAGTTATATTCTTGTACATAGGAGCAGTATTATAGTAATATTCTTGTACATAGGGGCAGTATTATAGTAGTTATATTCTTGTACATAGGAGCAGTATTATAGTAGTTATATTCTTGTATATAGGGTCAGTATTATAGTAGTTATATTCTTGTACATAGGAGCAGTATTATAGCAAATATATTCTTGTACATAGGGGCAGTATTATAGTGGTTATATTCTTGTACATAGCGGCAGTATTATAGTAGTTATATTCTTGTACATGGGGGCAGTATTATGGTAGTTATATTCTTGTACATAGGAGCAGTATTATAGTAGTTATATTCTTGTACATAGGAACAGTATTATAGTAGTTATATTCTTGCACATAGGGGCAGTATTATAGTAGTTATATTCTTGTACATAGGAGCAGTATTATAGTAGTTATATTCTTGCACATAGGGGCAGTATTATAGTAGTTATATTCTAGTGCATAGGAGCAGTATTATAGTAGATACTAGATTGTGGCCCGATTCTAACGCATCGGGTATTCTAGAATATGAATGTCCCCGTAGTATATGGACAATGATGATTCCAGAATTTGCGGCAGACTGTGCCCGTCGCTGATTGGTCGAGGCAACCTTTATGACATCATCGTCGCCATGGCAACCATTATGACATCTACGTCGATACTGTGCCCGCCGCTGAATCAGAAACGTGGGATTTCTACGTCCTTTATGACATCATCGTAGCTGTGCCCGTTGCTGATTGGTCGAGGCCTGGCGGCCTCGACCAATCAGAGACGCGGGATTTCCAGGACAGACAGACAGACAGACAGACAGACAGACGGAAAAACCCTTAGACAATTATATATATAGATATTCTTGTACATGGGGCAGTATTATAGTAGTTATACTCTTGTACATAGGAGCAGTATTATAGTACTTATATTCTTCTACATAGGAAGCAGTTTTATAGTAGTTATTTTCTTGTACATAGGAGCAGTATTATAGTAATTATATTCTTGTACATACGGGCAGTAGTATAGTAGTTATATTCTTTTACATAGTTGCAGTATTATAGTAGTTATATTCTTGTACATAGGAGCAGTATTATAGTAGTTATATTCTTGTACATAGGAGCAGTATTATAGTAGTTATATTCTTGTACATAGCAGTATTATAGTAGTTATAGTCTTGTACATAGTTGCAGTATTATAGTAGTTATATTCTTGTATATAGGCTCAGTATTATAGTAGTCATATTATTGTACATAGGGGCAGTATTATAGTAGTTATATTCTTGCACATAGGGGCAGTATTATAGTAGTTATATTCTTGTACGTAAGAGGTAGTATTATAGCGGTTATATTCTTGTACATAGGAGCAGTATTATAGTAGTTATATTCTTGTACATAGGAGCAGTATTATAGTTGTTATATTCTTGTACATAGGGGCAGTATTATAGTAGTTATATTCTTGTACTTAGGAGCAGTATTATAGTAGTTATATTCTTGTACATAGGGGCAGTATTATAGTAGTTATATTCTTGTACATAGGAGCAGTATTATAGTAGTTATATTATTGTACATAGGGGCAGTATTATAGTAGTTATATTCTTGTACATAGGGGCAGTATTATAGTAGTTATATTCTTGTATATAGGGGCAGTATTATAGTAGTTATATTCCTGTACATAGGAGCAGTATTATAGTAGTTATATTCTTGTACATAGGGGCAGTATTATAGTAGTTATATTCTTGTACATAGGAGCAGTATTATAGTAGTTATATTCTTGTACATAGGAACAGCATTATAGTAGTTATATTCTTGTACATAAAAGCAGTATTATAGTAGTGATATTCTAGTACATAGGAGCAGTATTATAGAAGTTATATTTTTGTACATAGGGGCAGTATTATAGTAGTTATATTCTTGTTCATAGCAGTATTATAGTAGTTATATTCTTGTACATAGGGGCAGTATTATAGTAGTTATATTCTTGTACTTAAGGACAGTATTATAGTAGTTATATTCTTGTACATAGGAGCAGTATTATAGTAGTAATATTGTTGTACATAGGGGCAGTATTATAGTAGTTATATTCTTGTACATAGGGACAGTATTATAGTAGTTATATTCTTGTACATAGGAGCAGTATTATAGTAGTTATATTCCTCTACATAGGACCAGTATTATAGTAGTTATATTCTTGTACATAGGAGCAGTATTATAGTAGTTATATTCTTGTACATAGGGGCAGTATTATAGTAGTTATATTCTTGTACATAGGAGCAGTATTATAGTAGTTATATTTTTGTACATAGGGGCAGTATTATAGTAGTTATATTCTTGTACATAGGGGCAGTATTATAGTAGTTATATTCTTGTATATGGGGGCAGTATTATAGTAGTTATATTCTTGTACATAGAGAGCAGTATTATAGTAATTATATTCTTGTACATAGGAGCAGTGTTATAGTAGTTATATTCTTGTACATAGGAGCAGTATTATAGTAGCTATATTCTTGTACATAGGGGCAGTATTATAGTAGTTATATCCTTGTACATAGGGGCAGTATTATAGTAGTTATATTCTTTGACATAGGGGCAGTATTATAGTAGCTATATTCTTGTACATAGGGGCAGTATTATAGTAGTTATATCCTTGTACATAGGGGCAGTATTATAGTAGTTACATTCTTGTACATAGGGGCAGTATTATAGTAGATATATTCTTGCACATAGGGGCAGTATTATAGTAATTATATTCTTGTACATAGGAGCAGTATTATAGTAGTTATATTCTTGTACATCGGAGCAGTGTTATAGTAGTTACTGTATATTCTTGCACATACCAGTATTATAGTAGTTATATTCTTGTACATAGGGGCAGTATCATAGTACTTATTTTATTGTGTGTAGCACCTCTATGGGGTTGTACATGGATTGGCAATATTATAGCAGATTTTTTCTTGCAGACGGTACTATAGCTGGGACAGGTCACCATTACCATGCAGTGGGTGGTACACAGGATGCAGGGTTTGAAGTCTTCCTGTACGACATATGTATTGGTCTGGATGCCCCAGTGGCACTACAAGCACAAGCCATGCACCAGCCTCCCGTGTAGCCATACCTAATATATGTATAATTTATAAGCCACACACCGTTTGCTGTCAAATAGACGATTGATCTGACTTGGATCTGGTTAATTATCCTCCACATACATTATGCGTGAACAGATCTTCAGTATGCTGTATTATATCAATATTAATAAGATTATAAAACACTATTGATAATTAGGAAGAGGCAGCGGCTTTGATTCTGTCTGGTACTGACGCCCCGGCATCTCTAGATTAAAAAGAGAACACTTTTCGTTTAATAATTTCAGATCAGTACACCCTCCGCGTAAAGAGCTTTATTAAGGAAAAGCGAAGATTTGCCACGTCGGCTTGAAACGTGTCGTGGGGAGTATCAGAACTGGGGCGATCTCTGTAGATTTATGGTGGGAAGAACAGAAATGGAAGAAAACTTTGATCAGTTCATTTAGGGCTTTTGTACAATCAGAGGTTTCATTGATAATTAGTTTCTACAAATTAACTTGGGTGAAAGCCTCCAGTCTCCCCGGATGTCGGATCCTCACTGTCCACGATCCTGGATCACATAGTGTGGAGACCGGCGACATTGCTGCCACAGAGCAGGGTGGCAGCTTATCAAAAACTCATGGACAAAGAAGATTATTTACTGACATATAGGAAAAAGATAATAAATCACTGAATATCAGTTATATCTGTCTACAGACTATCATTCTGATTATCAGTTATACCTGTCTACAGACTATCATTCTGATTATTAGTTATACCTGTCTACAGACCATCATTCTGATTATCAGTTATACCTGTCTACAGACCAGCATTCTGATTATTAGTTATACCTGTCTACAGACCATCATTCTGATTATTAGTTATACCTGTCTACAGACCATCATTCTGTTTATCAGTTATACCTGTCTACAGACCATCATTCTGATTATTAGTTATACCTGTCTACAGACCATCATTCTGATTATTAGTTATACCTGTCTACAGACCATCATTCTAATTATCAGTTATACCTGTCTACAGGCCATCATTCTGTTTATCAGTTATACCTGTCTACAGACCATCATTCTGATTATCAGTTATACCTGTCTACAGACTATCATTCTGATTATTAGTTATACCTGTCTACAGACCATCATTCTGATTATCAGTTATACCTGTCTACAGACCATCATTCTGATTATCAGTTATACCTGTCTACAGACCAGCATTCTGATTATCAGTTATACCTGTCTACAGACCATCATTCTGATTATCAGTTATACCTGTCTACAGACCAGCATTCTGATTATTAGTTATACCTGTCTACAGACCATCATTCTGATTATTAGTTATACCTGTCTACAGACTATCATTCTGATTATTAGTTATACCTGTCTACAGACCATCATTCTGATTATCAGTTATACCTGTCTACAGACCATCATTCTGATTATCAGTTATACCTGTCTACAGACCATCATTCTAATTATCAGTTATACCTGTCTACAGACTATCATTCTGATTATTAGTTATACCTGTCTACAGACCATAATTCTGATTATCAGTTATACCTGTCTACAGACCATCATTCTAATTATCAGTTATACCTGTCTACAGACTATCATTCTGATTATCAGTTATACCTGTCTACAGACCATCATTCTGATTATCAGTTATACCTGTCTACAGGCCATCATTCTGGTTATCAGTTATACCTGTCTACAGACCATCGTTCTGATTATCAGTTATACCTGTCTACAGACCATCATTCTGATTATCAGTTATACCTGTCTACAGACCAGCATTCTGGTTATCAGTTATACCTGTCTACAGACCATCATTCTGATTATCAGTTATACCTGTCTACAGACCAGCATTCTGATTATTAGTTATACCTGTCTACAGACCATCATTCTAATTATCAGTTATACCTGTCTACAGACCAGCATTCTGGTTATCAGTTATACCTGTCTACAGACCATCATTCTGTACCTGTCCACTGACCATCATTCTGAGTATCAGTTATACCTGTCTATGGCCCAGCATTCTGATTATCAGTTATACCTGTCTACAGACCATCATTCTGATTATCAGTTATACCTGTCTACAGGCCATCATTGTGATTATCAGTTATACCTGTCTACTATAGACCATCATTCTGATTATCAGTTATACCTGTCTACGGCCCAGCATTCTGATTATCAGTTATACCTGTCTACAGACTATCATTCTGATTATAACTGATTATCAGTTATACCTGAAGAAGCGATACTATTTGAACGTGAAACGCGCATCGGGGTACGTGGCCGAGGTCAAGGCGGGACAATCCACGGAGATGGATAATTATTCCCTGTTTCACTAATATGATGTTTGTGCAGGATGGCATACAGAGCGATGTAGTGATGACTACATGATGGTACTGTGTCTTGAAAAATATTTATGCACTTCATGCTAGTTATACTGTATATACTTGAAGGCACATGCACCTATTATAGGGTAAATTTAACATCTGTATTTAGATATATTTATTCTCATATTTTCTGTTTTCAATTTCTTCCAATATTTCCTGACTTTTTCTTCGGCTGATTTTTACATACATGGATTTAATCACTGATCTACTGTGAAGCAACCCACGTAATAATTGTTTGCATTCATTTGTACATGATTTTGTTTTTTAATAAAAAATGTTGTATTTTTTGGTATATTTTTGACTCTGTTTTTTCAATATTATATATTGATTTATGAGTTGCCATTTACATAGGTACATGGTATTTTTACTGGTATTCCTATAGGTCATATTAATGTTTGTTCACACACATGGCTTCTGCATGAGTTTTTAGCAAACAAAAATGTGTTTTTCAGAGTAACTAAATGTGTTAATGTTCTAAATGACTTTATCAGGTAACTAACAAGTACCAACATAGGAAGCTGCTGTAATGACCTTACAGCCCAGGGTTGGCATCATGATGAGGCAAACTAGGCAACTGCCCAGGGCCTCTGCTTCTTGGGGGTATTTGGGTGTAGTATGGCTGTACAGTGTGGGCACTATATGGCAGGATAATTTGCCATTATATTGTGCTATTCTGGGTATAAATCTCTTGTAAATGTGAATCTATGATTTTACAGCTCCTTAGATTATACTTACTTGTTGATCCCAGTCTTTTGAAAACAACACAAAATTTTTATAGTTTCCATAAGAACGTGATATTGAGCTATATAATACTATCATTTGTGATACTGCTCGGCCTAATATCGGCTTTAGTAATTTGAGATGCAGTATCTAGGTCTACTATGTGTGATACTTTCTTCTGAGCTGTGAATCTAGGCTTAGTGATGATGTTAATAAAACCACTGTATCTAATGATATCACGTGGGATACAGTCATCTGAGCTACTGTATCTAATTGGATCGTTTGTTATACTGTCTGCTGATTTTCTGTATCTAAGTCTGTCATGTGTGATACTGTCTGCTGAACCATGTATCTTATCTAATCCTCTCCTGTGTGATACTGTCTACTGAGCTGTGTAACTAATCCCATCATGTGTGATACTGACTGCTGAGCCGTGTATCTAATCCTCTCCTGTGTGATGCTGTCTACTGAGCCGTGTATCTAATCCCATCATGTGTGATACTGACTGCTGAGCCGTGTATCTAATCCTCTCCTGTGTGATACTGTCTGCTGAGCCGTGTATCTAATCCTATCCTGTGTGATACTGTCTGCTGAGCCGTGTATCTAATCCTCTCCTGTGTGATGCTGACTGCTGAGCCGTGTATCTAATCCTCTCCTGTGTGATACTGTCTACTGAGCTGTATATCTAATCCCATCATGTGTGATACTGACTGCTGAGCCGTGTATCTAATCCTCTCCTGTGTGATACTGTCTACTGAGCTGTATATCTAATCCCATCATGTGTGATACTGACTGCTGAGCCGTGTATCTAATCCTCTCCTGTGTGATACTGTCTACTGAGCTGTGTATCTAATCATATCCTGTGTGATACTGTCTGCTGAGCTGTGTATCTAATCCTCTACTGTGTGATACTTACTGCTGAGCCGTGTATCTAATCCTCTCCTGTGTGATACTGTCTGCTGAGCTGTGTATCTAATCCTCTACTGTGTGATACTGACTGCTGAGCTGTGTATCTAATCCTCTCCTGTGTGATACTGTCTGCTGAGCTGTGTATCTAATCCTCTCCTGTGTGATGCTGTCTTCTGAGCCGTGTATCTAATCCTATCCTGTGTGATACTGTCTACTGAGTAGTATATCTAATCCTCTCATGTGTGATACTGTCTGCTGAGCTGTGTATCTAATCCTCTCATGTGTGATACTGTCTGCTGAGCCGTGTATCTCATCCTCTCCTGTGTGATACTGACTGCTGAGCCGTGTATCTAATCCTCTCCTGTGTGATACTGTCTACTGAGCCGTGTATCTAATCCTATCCTGTATGATACTGTCTGCTGAGCTGCGTATCTAATCCTCTCCTGTGTGATACTGTCTGCTGAGCCGTGTATCTAATCCTATCCTGTATGATACTGTCTGCTGAGCTGTGTATCTAATCCTGTCCAGTGTGATACTGACTGCTGAGCCGTGTATCTAATCCTCTCCTGTGTTATACTGACTGCTGATCCGTGTATCTAATCCTCTCCTGTGTGATACCGACTGCTGAGCCGTGTATCTAATCTTATCCTGTGTGATACTGTCTGCTGAGCCGTGTATCTAATCTTATCCTGTGTGATACTGTCTGCTGAGCCGTGCATCTAATCCTATCCTGTGATACCATCTACTGAGCTGTGTATCTCATCCTCTCCTGTGTGATACTGACTGCTGAGCCATGTATCTAATCCTATCCTGTGTGATACTGACTGCTGAGCCGTGTATCTAATCCTATCCTGTGTGATACTGACTGCTGAGCCGTGTATCTAATCCTATCCTGTGTGATACTGCCTGCTGAGCTGTGTATCTAATCCTCTCCTGTGTGATACTGTCTGCTGAGCTGTGTATCTAATCCTCTCCTGTGTGATACTGTCTGCTGAGCTGTGTATCTAATCCTCTCCTGTGTGATACTGACTGCTGAGCTGTGTATCTAATCCTCTCCTGTGTGATACCATCTGCTGAGCTGTGTATCTAATCTTATCCTGTGTGATACTGTCTGCTGAGCTGTGCATCTAATCCTATGCTGTGATACCATCTGCTGAGCCATGTATCTAATCCTATCCTGTGTGATACTGTCTGCTGAGCCGTGTATCTAATCCTATCCTGTGTGATACTGACTGCTGAGCAGTGTATCTAATCCTATCCTGTGTGATACTGACTGCTGAGCCGTGTATCTAATCCTATCCTGTGTGATACCATCTGCTGAGCCGTGTATCTAATCCTATCCTGTGTGATACTGTCTACTGAGCCGTGTATCTAATCCTATCCTGTATGATACTGTCTGCTGAGCTGCGTATCTAATCCTATCCTGTGTGATACTGTCTGCTGAGCCGTGTATCTAATCCCATCCTGTGTGATACCGTCTGCTGAGCCGTGTATCTAATCCCATCCTGTGTGATACCATCTGCTGAGCCGTGTATCTAATCCTCTCCTGTGATACTGTCTGCTGAGCTGTGTATCTAATCCCATCCTGTGTGATACCGTCTGCTGAGCTGTGTATCTAATCCTATCCTGTGTGATACTGTCTGCTGAGCTGTGTATCTAATCCTATCCTGTGTGATACTGATTGCTGAGCAGTGTATCTAATCCCATCCTGTGTGATACTGTCTGCTGAGCAGTGTATCTAATCCTCTCCTGTGTGATACTGTCTGCTGAGCAGTGTATCTAATCCTCTCCTGTGTGATACTGTCTGCTGAGCCGTGTATCTAATCCTCTCCTGTGTGATACTGTCTGCTGAGCTGTGTATCTAATCCTATCCTGTGTGATACTGTCTGCTGAGCTGTGTATCTAATCCCATCCTGTGTGATACCGTCTGCTGAGCTGTGTATCTAATCCTCTCCTGTGTGATACTGTGTGCTGAGCTGTGTATCTAATCCTATCCTGTGTGATACTGTCTGCTCAGCTGTGTATCTAATCCCATCCTGTGTGATACCGTCTGCTGAGCTGTGTATCTAATCCCATCCTGTGTGATACCGTCTGCTGAGCAGTGTATCTAATCCTATCCTGTGATACTGTCTGCTGAGCTGTGTATCTCATCCTCTCCGGTGTGATACTGTCTGCTGAGCCGTGTATCTAATCCTATCCTGTGTGATACCGTCTGCTGAGCCGTGTATCTAATCCTCTCCGGTGTGATACTGTCTGCTGAGCTGTGTATCTAATCCCATCCTGTGTGATACCGTCTGCTGAGCCGTGTATCTAATCCTCTCCGGTGTGATACTGTCTGCTGAGCTGTGTATCTAATCCCATCCTGTGTGATACCATCTGCTGAGCCGTGTATCTAATCCTCTCCGGTGTGATACTGTCTGCTGAGCTGTGTATCTAATCCCATCCTGTGTGATACCGTCTGCTGAGCCGTGTATCTAATCCTCTCCTGTGTGATACTGTCTGCTGAGCTGTGTATCTAATCCCATCCTGTGTGATACCGTCTGCTGAGCCGTGTATCTAATCCCATCCTGTGTGATACCATCTGCTGAGCAGTGTATCTAATCCTCTCCTGTGTGATACTGTCTGCTGAGCCGTGTATCTAATCCCATCCTGTGTGATACCATCTGCTGAGCTGTATATCTAATCCCATCCTGTGTGATACCATCTGCTGAGCCGTGTATCTAATCCTCTCCTGTGATACTGTCTGCTGAGCCGTGTATCTAATCCCATCCTGTGTGATACCGTCTGCTGAGCCGTGTATCTAATCCCATCCTGTGTGATACCATCTGCTGAGCCGTGTATCTAATCCTCTCCTGTGATACTGTCTGCTGAGCCGTGTATCTAATCCCATCCTGTGTGATACCGTCTGCTGAGCCGTGTATCTAATCCCATCCTGTGTGATACCATCTGCTGAGCCGTGTATCTAATCCTCTCCTGTGATACTGTCTGCTGAGCTGTGTATCTAATCCCATCCTGTGTGATACCGTCTGCTGAGCAGTGTATCTAATCCTCTCCGGTGTGATACTGTCTGCTGAGCCGTGTATCTAATCCCATCCTGTGTGATACCATCTGCTGAGCCGTGTATCTAATCCTATTCTGTGTGATACCGTCTGCTGAGCTGTGTATCTAATCCCATCCTGTGTGATACCGTCTGCTGAGCAGTGTATCTAATCCTCTCCGGTGTGATACAGGCTCAGACAAGCATCGGCACTGTGTGTTGCTGAATATCTTTCTACGTTGTATCTTGTGATGTTGTAATATTCTGATTATGGGCCGGGGCAGGTGATTGGTCGGCACGTAGCGGGCCGTGGTACCGCGGTACCGCAGACTTTGGTGCGCTCCGGACTTTCTGCCGCTGCACGGAGACGTCTGGTTACTTTGCTGTCGCCATTATTTCTTGTACGGGCTGATTCTCCTGCGAGTTCTGCTGCGATTATCCTCAGGCGATAAAGGGAACATAACTTAGAAGTTTCTTGTAGTCGGGAACGTTCTGTCAGTGCGGCCCCATCAATAATCCATGATGCTTCCACCAGTGGGGACCGCGACAATCACCCCCATCATCCTGCGCAGCACAAACAATAAGCAGGAATAGGAGGAACGTCCTGTCATTACTGTCACAGAGACGGGTTTGGAGACATCGCAATGTGTTACCTATAGGACCCGCGGTCCTTCTCGCCCCCCGCTCTGCCCCGTCTGTCCTTCTATTATCTGCAGTCGTTTCACAATTTGCTGCGATGTTTTTTGCTCTTTTATTCGGCATTCACACGCATGTGAAAAATGGTCGGATATCATCAGCGTACGGTCGGTGTGTCATCAGTGACTGGGCCGTGTGTCATCAGTGTACGGTCTGTGAGTCATCTGAGTATGGTCCGGGTGGCATCAGCATGAGATCCAGGTGTCATCAACGTACAGTCCAGGTGTCATCAGTGTACGGTCTGGGTGTCATCAGTGTACGGTCCGTGTGTCCTCAGTGTACGGTCCGTGTGTCCTCAGTGACTGGGCCATGTGTCATCAGTGTATGATACGTATGTCATCAGTGTACGGTCTGGGTGTCATCAGCTTAAGATCTGTGTATCATCAACGTACGGTTCAGGTGTCATTGGTGGACAGTCCGGGTGTCATCGGCGTACGGTCTGGGTGTCATCAGTGTACGGTCCGTGTGTCCTCAGTGACTGGGCCATGTGTCATCAGTGTATGATACGTATGTCATCAGTGTACGGTCTGGGTGTCATCAGTGTACGGTCCGTGTGTCATCAGCTTAAGATCTGTGTATCATCAACGTACGGTTCAGGTGTCATTGGTGGACAGTCCGGGTGTCATCGGCGTACGGTCTGGGTGTCATCAGTGGACGGTCTGTGTGTCAGTTTTTACTATCGGTGTTTTTCATGGATAAATTACAATTCTCTTATCCTTTGCGATGTTACGTATACATACAAATAAACACCTATAAACAAAGGCACCACACATTAGTACTATAAAAAATCACTTTATTAATGGAAAAAGGACCACAACGTGGTCTATATTAAAAAAGCCATGACAGGCATACTGGTAAGACATAACAAACACAGAACAGGTAGACAGAACCTGGTAGATAACAACAAATCATTATATATATGCACTAAGTGTGACAATATGGACTCTCATTACATAACAGGCATGCTATATATAGCGGTAGGGCAATTATGGAGTCACTTTATTTACTCCAAGACAGTGCTATAGTCACTGTGCACCAAGTGGAGGTGTACATATATAACGGTGCTGGAGCAAACAAAATAAGTCCACATATACTTGCACATGGCTCACTACAAAAAATCAACATACGTTGTAACGTGAAGTTAAATAAGCCAAAAACACCTAATATGCACAATGTCAGAAAATTACCGGAGCATATGCCCTGCTACAGAATATATACATAGAACATGTGTTACCCGTGTACAGGAGAGGAACCAGGAGTCTACCACACCCGACGCGCGTTTCAACGTATGTTGATTTTTTGTAGTGAGCCATGTGCAAGTATATGTGGACTTATTTTGTTTGCTCCAGCACCGTTATATATGTACACCTCCACTTGGTGCACAGTGACTATAGCACTGTCTTGGAGTAAATAAAGTGACTCCATAATTGCCCTACCGCTATATATAGCATGCCTGTTATGTAATGAAAGTCCATATTGTCACACTTAGTGCATATATATATAATGATTTGTTGTTATCTACCAGGTTCTGTCTACCTGTTCTGTGTTTGTTATGTCTTACCAGTATGCCTGTCATGGCTTTTTGTAATGTAGACCACGTTGTGGTCCTTTTTCCATTAATAAAGTGATTTTTTATAGTACTAATGTGTGGTGCCTTTGTTTATAGGTGTTTATTTGTAGTTTGGTAATCCACATAAGGATATATTATAGGTGTTATATACGTATACATACAGTAACAGCAGCAGCGCTAGGGCCGCCATCCACGTGCTATACGTGTTCTTCACACCATAGACTTGTATTGTCCCTTCTCCGTGATACTGGAAAAAGTGTAAATGTGAACAGCAGCAGAGATTATACGTGATGTATCTGTAAAAAAACCGTATGCCACACGTATGTCTGAACAAGGCCTAGACATTTCTAATATTGATGAGCGAATAAACTCGTTACTCGAGATTTCTCGAGCACACATGGGTGTCCTCCGAGTATTTGTAAGTGCTCAAAGATTTCGTTTTCATCGCCGCAGCTAAATGATTTACAGCTACTAGCCAGGCTGAGTACATGTGGGGGTTGCTTGGGAACCCCCACATGTAATCAAGCTGGCTAACAGATGTAAATCATTCAGCTGAGGCAATGAAAACTAAATCTCCAAGCACTAAAAAATACTCAGAGGTCACCCAAGCGTGCTCGGGAAATCTCGAGTAACGAGTATATTCGCTCATCACTAATTTCTATGGTTATTGACGTACAATAGTAAACATTTCAGAAGTTTTTACACTTTTATTGACAAATCCATAAAGTTTTGTAAAACCTAAATATTCCCAAGCGCTGCCCCTTTCCTGGACCCAAAATACCAATGTTTTGATCTCAGATCCACTCAGTTCCCACTTTGCTTGTGTTCTGGACTCCATCATGCTGGGAACAGCATCATTCCCACCTTACTCCTTGATGATGGGAGAAGTTGTTCTTGGACAAATTTTAGATCCCGTTCTTTATTCATGGCCATGTTCTTAGGCAAAATCGTTAGTGATCCCCTCCATGGATGAGAAACTTTCACACAATGTGATTGACCCCCTCCATGGATGAGAAGCCCCCACACATTGTGAGTGATCCCCTCCATGGATGAGAAGCCCCCGCACATTGTGAGTGATCCCCTCCATGGATGAGAAGCCCCCGCACATTGTGAGTGATCCCCTCCATGGATGAAAATCCCCCACACATTGTGAGTGACCCCCTCCATGGATGAGAAGCCCCCGCACATTGTGAGTGATCCCCTCCATGGATGAGAAGCCCCCGCACATTGTGAGTGATCCCCTCCATGGATGAAAATCCCCCGCACATTGTGAGTGATCCCCTCCATGGATGAAAATCCCCCACACATTGTGAGTGATCCCCTCCATGGATGAGAAGCCCCCGCACATTGTGAGTGATCCCCTCCATGGATGAGAAGCCCCCGCACATTGTGAGTGATCCCCTCCATGGATGAGAAGCCTCCACACATTGTGAGTGATCCCCTCCATGGATGAGAAGCCCCCGCACATTGTGAGTGATCCCCTCCATGGATGAGAAGCCCCCGCACATTGTGAGTGATCCCCTCCATGGATGAGAAGCCCCCGCACATTGTGAGTGACCCCCTCCATGGATGAGAAGCCCCCGCACATTGTGAGTGATCCCCTCCATGGATGAGAAGCCTCCACACATTGTGAGTGATCCCCTCCATGGATGAGAAGCCTCCACACATTGTGAGTGATCCCCTCCATAGATGAGAAGCCCCCGCACATTGTGAGTGACCCCCTCCATGGATAAGAAGCCCCCGCACATTGTGAGTGACCCCCTCCATGGATGAGAAGCCTCCACACATTGTGAGTGATCCCCTCCATGGATGAGAAGCCTCTACACATTGTAAATGATCCCCTCCATGGATGAGAAGACCCCACACATTGTGAGTGACCCCTCCATGGATGAGAAGCCTCCACACATTGTGAGTGATCCCCTCCATGGATGAGAAGCCCCCGCACATTGTGAGTGACCCCCTCCATGGATGAGAAGCCTCCACACATTGTGAGTGATCCCCTCCATGGATGAGAAGCCCCCGCACATTGTGAGTGATCCCCTCCATGGATGAGAAGCCCCCGTACATTGTGAGTGACCCCCTCCATGGATGAGAAGCCCCCACACATTGTGAGTGACCCCCTCCATGGATGAGAAGCCCCCACACATTGTGAGTGACCCCCTCCATGGATGAGAAGCCTCCACACATTGTGAGTGACCCCTCCATGGATGAGAAGCCCCCACACAATGTGAGTGACCCCCTCCATGGATGAGAAGCCTCCACACATTGTGAGTGACCCCCTCCATGGATGAGAAGCCCCCACACATTGTGAGTGATCCCCTCCATGGATGAGAAGCCCCCACACATTGTGAGTGACCCCCTCCATGGATGAGAAGCCTCCACACATTGTGAGTCATCCCTTCCATGGATGATAAGCCCCCACACAATGTGAGTGACCCCCTCCATGGATGAGAAGCCTCCACACATTGTGAGTGACCCCTCCATGGATGAGAAGTCCCCACACATTGTGAGTGACCCCCTGCATGGATGAGAAGCCCCCACACAATGTGAGTGATCCCCTCCATGGATGAGAAGCCCCCACACAATGTGAGTGATCCCCTCCATGGATGAGAAGCCCCCGCACACTGTGAGTGACCCCCTGCATGGATGAGATGCCCCCGCACATTGTGAGTCATCCCCTCCATGGATGAGAAGCCCCCACACATTGTGAGTGATCCCCTCCATAAATGACAAGCTCCTGCACATTGACTGATCCCCTCCATGGATGAGAAGCCCCCACACAATGTGATTGACCCCCTCCATAGATGAGAAGCCCCCACACAATGTGAGTGACCCCCTCCATGGATAAGAAGACCCAACACATTGTGAGTGATCCCCTCCATGAATGAGAAGCCCCCGCACATTGTGAGTGACCCCCTCCATGGATGAGAAGCCCCCACACATTGTGAGTGATCCCTTCAATGAGTGAGAAGCCTCCACACATAGTGAGTGATCCCCTCCATGGATGAGAAGCCCCCACACATTGTGAGTGATCCCCTCCATGGATGAGAAGCCCCCACACATTGTGAGTGATCCCCTCCATGGATGAGAAGCCCCAACACATTGTGAGTGATCCTCTCCATGGATGAGAAGCCCTCACACATTGTGAGTGACCCCCTTCATGGATGAGAAGCCCCCACACATTGTGAGTGATCCCCTCCATGGATGAGAAGCCCCAACACATTGTGAGTGATCCCCTCCATGGATGAGAAGCCTCCGCACATTGTGAGTGATCCCCTCCATGGATGAGAAGCCCCAACACATTGTGAGTGATCCCCTCCATGGATGAGAAGCCTCCACACATTGTGAGTGACCCCTCCATGGATGAGAAGTCCCCACACATTGTGAGTGACCCCCTGCATGGATGAGAAGCCCCAACACATTGTGAGTGATCCCCTCCATGGATGAGAAGCCTCCACACATTGTGAGTGACCCCTCCATGGATGAGAAGTCCCCACACATTGTGAGTGACCCACTGCATGGATGAGAAGCCCCCACACAATGTGAGTCATCCCCTCCATGGATGAGAAGCCCCCACACATTGTGAGTGAACCCCTCCATAAATGACAAGCTCCTGCACATTGTGACTGATCCCCTCCATGGATGAGAAGCCCCCACACAATGTGAGTGATCTCCTCCATGGATGAGAAGCCTCCGCACATTGTGAGTGATCCCCTCCATAGATGAGAAGACCCAACACATTGTGAGTGATCCCCTCCATGAATGAGAAGCCCCCGCACATTGTGAGTGACCCCCTCCATGGATGAGAAGCCCCCACACATTGTGAGTGATCCCCTCAATGAGTGAGAAGCCTCCACACATAGTGAGTGATCCCCTACATGGATGAGAAGCCCCCACACATTGTGAGTGACTCCTCCATGGATGAGAAGCCCCCACACATTGTGAGTGATCCCCTCCATAGATGAGAAGCCCCAACACATTGTGAGTGATCCTCTCCATGGATGAGAAGCCCTCACACATTGTGAGTGACCCCCTTCATGGATGAGAAGCCCCCACACCTTGTGAGTGATCCCCTCCATGGATGAGAAGCCTCCACACATTGTGAGTGACCCCCTCCATGGATGAGAAGCCCCAACACATTGTGAGTGATCCTCTCCATGGATGAGAAGCCCTCACACATTGTGAGTGACCCCTCCATGGATAAGAAGACCCCACAAATTGTGAGTGATCCCCTCCATGGAGGAGAAACCCCCACACATTGTGAGTGACCCCCTCCATGGATGAGAAGCCCCCGCACATTGTGAGTGACCCCCTTCATGGATGAGAAGCCCCCGCACATTGTGAGTGACCCCCAGCACATTGTGAGTGATCCCCTCCATGGATAAGAAGCCCCCACACATTGTGAGTGACCCCCTTCATGGATGAGAAGCCCCCACACATTGTGAGTGAGATCAGAAGTCTCCACACATTGTGAGTGATCCCCTCTATTGATGAGAAGCCCCCACACACTGTGAGTGACCCCCACCATGGATGAGAAGCCCCCACACATTGTGAGTGACCCCCTCCATGGATGATGAGAAGCCCCCGCACATTGTGAGTGATCCCCTCCATGGATGAGAAGCCCCAACACATTGTGAGTGATCCTCTCCATGGATGAGAAGCCCTCACACATTGTGAGTGATCCCCTCCATGGATGAGAAGCCTCCACACCTTGTGAGTGATCCCCTCCATGGATGAGAAGCCTCCACATATTGTGAGTGATCCTCTCCATGGATGAGAAGCCCTCACACATTGTGAGTGACCCCTCCATGGATAAGAAGACCCCACACATTGTGAGTGATCCCCTCCATGGAGGAGAAACCCCCACACATTGTGAGTGACCCCCTCCATGGATGAGAAGCCCCCACACATTGTGAGTGATCCCCTTAATGAGTGAGAAGCCTCCACACATAGTGAGTGATCCCCTCCATGGATGAGAAGCCCCCACACATTGTGAGTGACTCCTCCATGGATGAGAAGCCCTCACACATTGTGAGTGACCCCCTTCATGGATGAGAAGCCCCCACACATTGTGAGTGATCCCCTCCATGGATGAGAAGCCCCAACACATTGTGAGTGATCCCCTCCATGGATGAGAAGCCTCCACACATTGTGAGTGACCCCTCCATGGATGAGAAGTCCCCACACATTGTGAGTGACCCCCTGCATGGATGAGAAGCCCCCACACAATGTGAGTGATCCCCTCCATGGATGAGAAGCCCCCACACAATGTGAGTGATCCCCTCCATGGATGAGAAGCCCCCGCACACTGTGAGTGACCCCCTGCATGGATGAGATGCCCCCGCACATTGTGAGTCATCCCCTCCATGGATGAGAAGCCCCCACACATTGTGAGTGATCCCCTCCATAAATGACAAGCTCCTGCACATTGTGACTGATCCCCTCCATAGATGAGAAGCCCCCACACAATGTGAGTGACCCCCTCCATGGATAAGAAGACCCAACACATTGTAAGTGATCCCCTCCATGAATGAGAAGCCCCCGCACATTGTGAGTGACCCCCTCCATGGATGAGAAGCCCCCACACATTGTGAGTGATCCCCTCAATGAGTGAGAAGCCTCCACACATTGTGAGTGATCCCCTCCATGGATGAGACGCCCCCACACATTGTGAGTGACTCCTCCATGGATGAGAAGCCCCCACACATTGTGAGTGATCCCCTCCATGGATGAGAAGCCCCAACACATTGTGAGTGATCCTCTCCATGGATGAGAAGCCCTCACACATTGTGAGTGACCCCCTTCATGGATGAGAAGCCCCCACACCTTGTGAGTGATCCCCTCCATGGATGAGAAGCCTCCACACATTGTGAGTGACCCCTCCATGGATGAGAAGCCCCCGCACATTGTGAGTGACCCCCTCCATGGATGAGAAGCCCCAACACATTGTGAGTGATCCTCTCCATGGATGAGAAGCCCTCACACATTGTGAGTGACCCCTCCATGGATAAGAAGACCCCACAAATTGTGAGTGATCCCCTCCATGGAGGAGAAACCCCCACACATTGTGAGTGACCCCCTCCATGGATGAGAAGCCCCCGCACATTGTGAGTGACCCCCTTCATGGATGAGAAGCCCCCGCACATTGTGAGTGACCCCCTCCATGGATGAGAAGCCCCAGCACATTGTGAGTGATTCCGTCCATGGATAAGAAGCCCCCACACATTGTGAGTGACCCCTCCATGGATAAGAAGACCCCACACATTGTGAGTGACCCCCTTCATGGATGAGAAGCCCCCATACATTGTGAGTGAGATCAGAAGTCTCCACACATTGTGAGTGATCCCCTCCATGGATGAGAAGCCCCCACACACTGTGAGTGACCCCCACCATGGATGAGAAGCCCCCACACATTGTGAGTGACCCCCTCCATGGATGATGAGAAGCCCCCGCACATTGTGAGTGATCTCCTCCATGGATGAGAAGCCCCAACACATTGTGAGTGATCCTCTCCATGGATGAGAAGCCCTCACACATTGTGAGTGATCCCCTCCATGGATGAGAAGCCTCCACACCTTGTGAGTGATCCCCTCCATGGATGAGAAGCCTCCACATATTGTGAGTGATCCTCTCCATGGATGAGAAGCCCTCACACATTGTGAGTGACCCCTCCATGGATAAGAAGACCCCACACATTGTGAGTGATCCCCTCCATGGAGGCGAAACCCCCACACATTGTGAGTGACCCCTTCCATGGATGAGAAGCCCCCACACATTGTGAGTGATCCCCTCAATGAGTGAGAAGCCTCCACACATAGTGAGTGATCCCCTCCATGGATGAGAAGCCCCCACACATTGTGAGTGACTCCTCCATGGATGAGAAGCCCCCACACATTGTGAGTGATCCCCTCCATGGATGAGAAGCCCCAACACATTGTGAGTGATCCCCTCCATGGATGATGAGAAGCCCCCACACATTGTGAGTGACTCCTCCATGGATGAGAAGCCCCCACACATTGTGAGTGATCCCCTCCATGGATGAGAAGCCCCAACACATTGTGAGTGATCCCCTCCATGGATGATGAGAAGCCCCCACACATTGTGAGTGATCCCCTCCATGGATGAGAAGCCCCAACACATTGTGAGTGATCCTCTCCATGGATGAGAAGCCCTCACACATTGTGAGTGACTCCTCCATGGATGAGAAGCCCCCACACATTGTGAGCGATCCCCTCCATGGATGAGAATCCCCAACACATTGTGAGTGATCCCCTCCATGGATGAGAAGCCCCAACACATTGTGAGTGATCCTCTCCATGGATGAGAAGCCCTCACACATTGTGAGTGACCCCCTTCATGGATGAGAAGCCCCCACACCTTGTGAGTGATCCCCTCCATGGATGAGAAGCCTCCACACATTGTGAGTGACCCCCTCCATGGATGAGAAGCCCTAACACATTGTGAGTGATCCTCTCCATGGATGAGAAGCCCTCACACATTGTGAGTGACCCCTCCATGGATAAGAAGACCCCACACATTGTGAGTGACCCCCTTCATGGATGAGAAGCCCCCACACATTGTGAGTGAGATCAGAAGTCTCCACACATTGTGAGTGATCCCCTCCATGGATGAGAAGCCCCCACACATTGTGAGTGACCCCCTCCATGGACGAGAAGCCCCCACACACTGTGAGGGACCCCTCCATGGATGAGAAGCCCCCGCACATTGTGAGTGATCCCCTCCATGGATGAGAGGCCCCCACACATTGTGAGTGATCCCCTCCATGGAGAAAATCCCCCACACATTGTGAGTGATCCCCTCCATGGATGAGAAGCCTCCACACACTGTGAGTGACCCCCACCATGGATGAGAAGCCCCTGCACATTGTGAGTGACCCCCTCCATGGATGAGAGGCCCCCACACATTGTGAGTGATCCCCTCCATGGATGAGAAGCCACCACACACTGAGTGACCCCCACCATGGATGAGAAGCCCCGATAGATTGTGAGTGACCCCCTCCATGGATGAGAAGCCCCCGCACATTGTGAGTGACCCCTCCATGGATGAGAAGCCCCCACACATTGTGATTGATCCCCTCCATGGATGAGAAGCACCAGCACATTGTGAGTGACCCCCTCCATGGATGAGAAGCCCCCACACATTGTGATTGATCCCCTCCATGGATGAGAAGCACCAGCACATTGTGAGTGACCCCCTTCATGGATGAGAAGCCCCCACACATTGTGAGTGATCCCCTCAATGGATGAGATGCCCCCACACATTGTGAGTGACCCCCTCCATGGATGAGAAGCCTCCACACATTTTGAGTGATCCCCTCCATGGATGAGAAGTCTCCACACATTGTGAGTGATCCCCTCCATGGATGAGAAGCCCCCACACATTGTGAGTGATCCCCTCCATGGATGAGAAGCCCCCACACATTGTGAGTGATCCCCTCCATGGATGAGAAGCCCCCACACATTGTGAGTGACCCCCTCCATGGATGAGAAGCCTCCACACATTGTGAGTGAGCCCCTCCATGGATGAGAAGCCTCCACACATTGTGAGTGACCCCCTCCATGGATGAGAAGCCCCCGCACATTGTGAGTGAGCCTCTCCATGTATAAAAATTCTCCACACATTGTGGGGGTCGCACATTGTGAGTGACCCCCTCCATGGATGAGAAGCCCCCACACATTGTGAGTGATCCCTTCCATGGATGAGAAGCCCCAGCACATTGAGAGTGATCCCCTCCATGGATGAGAAGCCCTCGCACATTGTAAGTGACCCCCTCCATGGGAGAGAAGCCCCAGCACATTGTGAGTGACCCTCTCCATGGATGAGAAGCCTGCTGTGAATTCTGCTCTTGGGTTCCCTCCAGTGGTTGTAGGTGGGAATACAGTTGTCTCTGAGTCACAGTCCTGGCCAGGTGTATCTGCTAATTGCTGTTCTGACTGGGATATTTAAGTGTGCAGGATTCATTAGCCCTTGTCAGTTGTCAATGTTTCTTTGGAAGTATTGGATCTCTGCCTGGCCTCACCTGCTTAGCTGCCAGTTCAGCAAAGATAAGTGTCTGTTTCTTTTTCTGAAGCACACTTGCTGTGTGCTTATTTTCAGTGCTGATCTTTTGTTTCTATTTGTCCAGCTTAGTCTGTGTCAGTTGTTTTTCTCAGTCTGGTTGGATTCTCTGGAGTTGCAGTTACAGTGGCGTAGGAAGGGGGGTGCGGGGGGGGGCGGTCCGCCCCGGGCGGCACAATGCGGGGGGCGGCCGGCGCTGCAGGAGAAAGGGAAAAAAAAAAAAAAGACGACCCTTTAAATCTTCGGGCGGCGCCGTCCGCCGCCACGACCAGGCTCCCCCCGCCCCTGGGCCCCCGCCCCCCGCTCTATACTCACCTCTCCTGGTTCCTGCGGCGCCGGCAGCTACAGCGTCCTCTGACTCTGCGACGTCTCAGAGCAGAGGGCGCGATGACGTCACTACTGTGCGCGCCGCTCTGCCTCTCTGTCCTGAGCGTCGCAGAGCCGGAGAGACGCTGACTGCATCGGACCTGCGCTAGGAACGGGAGAGGTGAGGATTTTACTTTTTTTTTTTCTTTATGTCTGACTCTGGGGGCAATGCTGGAGACCATTGGGCAGATTGCTGGACACACCGGGGCAATACTGGAGACCATGGGGCAGATTGCTGGACACACTGGGGCAATACTGGAGACCATGGGGCAGATTGCTGGACACACTGGGGCAATACTGGAGACCATGGGGCAGATTGCTGGACACACTGGGGCAATACTGGAGACCATGGGGCAGATTGCTGGACACACTGGGGCAATACTGGAGACCATGGGGCAGATTGCTGGACACACTGGGGCAATACTGGAGACCATGGGGCAGATTGCTGGACACACTGGGGCAATACTGGAGACCATGGGGCAGATTGCTGGACACACTGGGGCAATACTGGAGACCATGGGGCAGATTGCTGGACACACTGGGGCAATACTGGAGACCATGGGGCAGATTGCTGGACACACTGGGGCAATACTGGAGACCATGGGGCAGATTGCTGGACACACTGGGGCAATACTGGAGACCATGGGGCAGATTGCTGGACACACTGGGGCAATACTGGAGACCATGGGGCAGATTGCTGGACACACTGGGGCAATACTGGAGACCATGGGGCAGATTGCTGGACACACTGGGGCAATACTGGAGACCATGGGGCAGAATGCTGGACACACTGGGGCAATACTGGAGACCATGGGGCAGATTGCTGGACACACTGGGGCAATACTGGAGACCATGGGGCAGATTGCTGGACACACAGGGGCAATACTGGAGACCATGGGGCAGAATGCTGGACACACCGGGGCAATACTGGAGACCATGGGGCAGATTGCTGGACACACTGGGGCAATACTGAAGACCATGGGGCAGAATGCTGGACACACTGGGGCAATACAGGAGACCATGGGGCAGATTGCTGGACACACTGGGGCAGATTGCTGGACACACTGGGGGTAATATGCTGGACACACTGGGGGTAATATGCTGGACACAATGGGGGTAATATGCTGGACACACTGGGGCAGATTGCTGGACAACATGGGGGTAATATGCTGGACACACTGGGGCAGATTGCTGGACACACTGGGGGCAGGACTTGGGGCATGATTGGAGACACGGGGCAGGATTGGATCATGGGGCAGGACGGATACGATGGAGGCTGGTGGGGCAGGATGGGGAGATCATACGGGGCAGGATGGGGAGATCATATGGTGTAGAATGGATAGTCATGAGGGCAGGATACGAGAACATATGGCTGGAGCCAGGAATGAGATAAACGGAGCCAGGGTGGGGAATAGTGTTACCATAGGGGCTAATTAAGGGATATTATTACTGCAGTGATGTATTTATTTTATTTTTTGAGTATACTGTTTTAAATGGGGGGGCGGTACTGTAAGGGTATGTTCACACGTTCAGGATTTCCATCCTTTTTTTTTCAGGACAGTTTTTTTAAAAAACTGCAGCTCTTGGCAGAAAACGCAGGTCCTTTTTTTGTCCTTTTTTGATGCGTTTTTGATGCGTTTTTTGATGCGTTTTTTGATGCGTTTTTTGATGCGTTTTTTTATCCTTTTTTTACTGTGTGTTTCCTAGGAAGCTTTTTAGGGCTAAAATGGCTGAAAATACCCTAACCCTAACCCTACCCCTACCCCTAACCCTAACCCTACCCCTACCCCTACCCCTAACCCTACCCCTACCCCTAACCCTACCCCTAACCCTACCCCTAACCCTACCCCTAACCCTAACCCTACCCCTAACCCTACCCCTAACCCTAACCCTACCCCTAACCCTACCCCTAACCCTACCCCTAACCCTACCCCTAACCCTAACCCTATTCTAACCTTAGTGAAAAAAAAAAAAAAAAAAATTCTTAATTTTTTTATTGTCCCTACCAATGGGGGTGACAAAGTGGGGGGGTGTCATTTACTATTTTTTTATTTTGATCACTGAGATAGGTTATATCTCAGTGATCAAAATGCACTTTGGAGCGAATCTGCCGGCCGGCAGATTCGGCGGGCGCACTGCGCATGCGCCCGCCATTTTGCAAGATGGCGGCGCCCAGGGAGAAGACGGCCGGACGGACACCGGGACGCCGGGTAAGTATAAGGGGGGGAGATTAGGGCACGGGGGGGCATCGGAGCACTGGGGGGGGGCATCGGAGCACGGGGGGGGGGGCATCGGAGCACGGGGGGGCGGGATCGGAGCACGGGGGGGCAGCCACACTCCGCCCACGCACTTCCGCCCGCTCCCCCGCACTTCCTGCTGCAGCGGTTCTGCACATCAAATCGCAGTAAAACCCGCAGATATATTTTTGATCTGCGGGTTTTACTGCGATTTTGACCTCACAATGGAGGTCTATGGGTGCAGAACCGCTGCGGTTCAGGAAGAAGAATTGACATGCTCCTTCTTTTTTCCGGGAGCTATTCAGCGCGGCTTTTTTTTTACAATTTCCGGACCATGTGCACAGTGTGTCCTGTTTTCCATAGGGTACAGTGTACTGTACCCTGCATGGAAAACAGCTGCGGAACCGCAGCGGCAAAACCGCCGCGGTTCCGCGGTAAAAAACGCACTGTGTGAACATGGCCTTATTGTGCAGAGTGACACTATATCACCTTTTTGTCTTCATGTGGTGTAATGTAGAAGTTGTGAAAAATTAAGTAATGTGTTCTGCAAGCGGAGCTCGAGATAACTGTGTTGTTTCCTGCAGAAACGAGTCCTGGCTGGAAGGAATGATGGCTGTCTGTGCTGGATGAAAGATGAAGGACTTCACCTAGAGACGTCACTGGTGAGTGAGTGTTACCTATACACTGACACTATACACTGTATACTATATACAGAGGTCCTGTGTACAATGTCACCAGTGATCTCTGTATTACCTCTACACAGACACTGCATACTAAGTACAGATCTCCTATGAATACTGGCACTTATGGTGATAGTATTGTGTTGTTGTTTTTTTTATTACTGATCAGTATTGTAGTATTCAGTCACTATGTGGTGGTAATATGTGGTCTGGAAATGGTGTTGTGGTATTTGTCCCTTGTATGTAGTATTATTCGGTCACTATGTGGTCTGGTCACGGTGTGGTGGTATTAAGTCAGAGGTTTGGCATGTGGGGGTGACACCATTAGGCCCAGTTTAAGTTCTACAAAACAGGAAAACCATTTTTGGTAACCTTTGTGTGTATTGAGCCGGGGGAGGGGGGGGGGGGCACCAAACTCGGGAACAGCCCCGGGCGGCAAAAGCTCTAGCTACGCCTCTGTGCAGTTATACTCTCCACATCTTTAGTTAGGTGGTGGAGTTTTGTATTTTCTGCTGTGGATATTTTTGTAGTATTTTTATGCTGACCGCTTAGTATCCTGTCCTGTCCTTTTCTATTTAGCTAGAAGTGGCCTCCTTTGCTAAGCCTGTTTTCTGCCTGCGTGTGTCTTTTCCTCTCCAACTCAGTCAATATTTGTGGGGGGCTGCCTATCCTTTGGGGGTCTACTCTGAGGCAAGATAGTTTTCCTATTTCCATCTTTAGGGGTATTTCGTCCTCCGGCTGTGTCGAAGGTGTCTAGGTTTTGTTAGGCACACCCCACGGCTATTTCCAGTTGCGGTGATAAGATCAGGGTTTGCGGTCAGTATAAGTTACCACCTACTCCAGTGAATGTTTTCATGCTGCTCCAAGGCCACCTGATCATAACAGAAGCCCCCGCACATTGTGAGTGACCCCCTCCATAGATGAGAAGCCCCAGCACATTGTGAGTGACCCCCTCCATGGATGAGAAGCCCCCACACATTGTGAGTGATCCCCTCCATGGATGAGAGGCCCCAAAACATTGTGAGTGACCCCCTCCATGGATGAGAAGCCCCCACACATTGTGAGTGATCCCCTCCATGGATGAGAAGCCCCCGCACATTGTGAGTGACCACTCCGTGGATGAGAAGCCCCCACACATTGTGAGTGACCCCCTACATGGATGAGAAGCCCCCACCCATTGGGAGTGAGCCCCAATATGGATGAGAAGCCCCCGAAGATTGGAGTGACCCCCTCCATGGATGACAAGCCCCTGAGCACTGTGAATGAGCCCCCCTCCATGGATGAGAAGCCCCCACAAATTGTTATTGAGCCCCCTCCATGGATGAGAAGCCCTACACTTTGTGAGTGACTAGGCCATTCCAAGACCTTCATGTGCTTCTTATGAATCCACTCCTTCATTGCCCTGGCAGTGTGCTTGAGATCATTATCATGCTGAAAGACCCATCCACGTTTCATCTTCAATGCCTTAGCTGATGGAAGGAGGTTTGCACTGAAAATCTCACGATACATGACCTCATTTATTCTTTCATGTACACGGATCAGTCGTCCTGGTTTCTTTGCAGAGAAACAGCCCCAAAGCATGATGTTGCCACCCCCATGCTTCACAGTAGGCATGATGTTCTTTGGATGCAGCTCAGCATTCTGTCTGCTCCAAACACAACGAGTTTTGTTTCTACCAAACAGTTGTACTTTGGTTTCATCAGACCATAAGAAATTCTCCCAATACTCTTCTGGATAATCCAAATGCTCTCTAGCAAACTTCAGACGGGCCCAGACATGTGCTGGCTTAAGCAGGGGAACACGTCTGGCACTGCAGGATCTGAATCCCTGGTGGCGTAGTGTGTTACTGTTGGTAGCCTTTGTTATGGTGGTCCCAGCTCTATGTGGGTCATTCACTAGGTCCCCCCGTGTGGTTCTGGGATTTTTTCTCACCGTTCTTGTGATTATTTTGATCCCCAGGGTGAGATCTTGCGTGGAGCCCCAGATCGAGGGAGATTATCAGGGGTCTTGTATGTCTTCCATTTTTTTATTATTGCTCCCACAGTTGATTTTATCACATCAAGCTGCTTGCCTATTGCAGATTCAGTCTTCCCAGCCTGGTGCAGGGCTATAATTTTGTTTCTGGCGTTCCTCAACAGCTCTTTGGTCTTTACCATAGTGGAATTTGAAGTGTGAATGTTTGAGGGTGTGCACAGGTGTCTTTTATACTAATAACAAGTACAAACAGGCACTATTACTACAGGTAATGAGTGGAGGACAGAGGAGCCTCTTAAAGAAGAAGTTACAGGTCTGTGAGAGCCAGAAATCTTGCATGTTTTTCGGTGACCAAATACTTATTTTCCTCCATAATTTGCAAAATAAATCTTACCAAATCAGACAGGGTGATTTTCGGGATTTGTTTTCTCAATTTGACTCTCACAGTTGTGGTCTACCTATGATATCAATTGCAGGCCTCTCATCTTTTTAAGTGGGAGAACTTGCACAATTGGTGGCTGACTAAATACTTTTTTTCTCCACTGTATGTGCTCTGTGTATACATATGTGTGTATGCGCTCTGGGTATACATATGTGTATGTGCTCTGTGTATACTTGTGTGTGTATGTGCTCTGTGTATACATATGTGTATTTGCTTGGTGTATAAACGTGTGTGTATTCTGTACAAATATGTGTGCATTTAACATGTGTATAGATATGTGTGTATATGTTCTCGGTTTTTACATGTTTGTTTATGTATGTGCTCTGTGTATACTTATGTTACTATGTGTTCTGTGTATACATGTGTGTATGTGCTTTGTGTAAACATATGTAAATATGTGCTCCGTGCATACATGTGTATGTATGTACTCCGTGTATACATATGTGTTCATGTGCTCTGTGTATACATATGTGTGTATGTGCTCTGCGTACAGTACAGACCAAAAGTTTGGACACACCTTCTCATTTAAAGATTTTTCTGTATTTTCATGACAATGAAAATTGTATATTCACACTGAAGGCATCAAAACTATGAATTAACACATGTGGGATTATAAACTTAACAAAAAAGTGTGAAACAGCTGAAATTATGTCTTATATTATAGGTTCTGCAAAGTAGCCACCTTTTGCTTTGATGACTGCTTTGCACACTCTTGGCATTCTCTTGATGAGCTTCTAGAGGTAGTCACCAGGAATGGCTTTCACTTCACAGGTGTGTCCTGTCAGGTTTAATAAGTGGGATTTCTTGCCTTATAAATGGGGTTGGGACCATCAGTCGTGTTGTGCAGAAGTCTGGTGGATACACAGCTGATAGTCCTACTGAATAGACTGTTAGAATTTGTATTATGGCAAGAAAAAAACAGCTAAGTAAAGAAAAACGAGTGGCCATCATTACTTTAAGAAATGAGTCAGTCAGTCCGAAAAAATTGAGAAAACTTTGAAAATGTCCCCAAGTGCAGTGGCAAAAACCATCAAGCGCTACAAAGAAACTGGCTCACATGAGGACCGCCCCAGGAAAGGAAGACCAAGAGTCACCTCTGCTTCTGAGGATAAGTTTATCCGAGTCACCAGCCTCAGAAATCGCAGGTTAGCAGCAGCTCAGATTAGAGACCAGGTCAATGCCACACAGAGTTCTAGCAGCAGACACATCTCTACAACAACTGTTAAGAGGAGGCTTTGTGCAGCAGGCCTTCATGGTAAAATAGCTGCTAGGAAACCACTGCAAAGGACAGACAACAAGCAGAAGAGACTTGTTTGGGCTAAAGAACACAAGGAATGGACATTAGACCAGTGGAAATCTGTGCTTTGGTCTGATGAGTCCAAATTTGAAATCTTTGGTTCCAACCACCGTGTCTTGTGCGACGCAGAAAAGGTGAATGGATGGACTCTACATGCCTGGTTCCCACCGTGAAGCATGGAGGAGGAGGAGGTGTGATGGTGTGGGGGGGCTTTGCTGGCGACACTGTTGGGGATTTATTCAAAATTGAAGGCATACTGAACCAGCATGGCTACCACAGCATCTTGCAGCGGCATGCTATTCTATCCGGTTTAAGTTTAGTTGGCCCATCATTTATTTTTCAATAGGACAATGACCCCAAACACACCTCCAGGCTGTGTAAGGGCTATTTGACCAAGAAGGAGAGTGACGGGGGGCTACGCCAGATGACCTGGCCTCCACAGTCACCAGACCTGAACCCAATCGAGATGGTTTGGGGTGAGCTGGACAACAAGTCCAACAAGGGCCAACAAGTGCTAAGCATCTCTGGGAACTCCTTCAAGACTGTTGGAAGACCATTCCCGGTGACTTCCTCTTGAAGCTCATCAAAAGAATGCCAAGAGTGTGCAAAGCAGTCATCAAAGCAAAAGGTGGCTACTTTGAAGAACCTAGAATATAAGACATAATTTCAGTTGTTTCACACTTTTTTGTTAAGTATATAATTCCACATGTGTTAATTCATAGTTTTGATGCCTTCAGTGTGAATGTACAATTTTCATAGTCTTGAAAACACAGAAAAATCTTTAAATGAGAAGGTGTGTCCAAACTTTTGGTCTGTACTGTATATTTGTGTGTATGTGCTCTGTGTATAAATGTGTGTGAATGTACTCTGTGTATACATATATGTATTTGCTTGGTGTATACACGTGTGTGTGTTCTGTACAAATATTTGTGCATTTAACATGTGTATAGATATGTGTGTATATGTTCTCAGTTTTTACATGTTTGTTTATGTGCTTTGTGTATACTTATGTTACTATGTGCTCTGTGTATATATGTGTGCATGTGCACTGTGTATACATATATGTGTATGTGCTCTGTGTATACATATATGTGTGTATGTGCTCGGGTTATACATGTCTTTATGTATATGCTCTGTATACATATTTTTGTTTATGTATATGATCTGTGTAAACATGTGAGTTTGTGTGCTATGTGTGTGTGTATATATAAATAATTTTAAATTTAGTTGATTGCGATAGTTCATCGGCCTGAATGTAGCGCATGTAAATGAAACAGAAATGTTTGTATGAGTGTTGGTTCCGCCTTGTAAAGTAATATCACCTATTCTCTCCTCGGGTGCTGGTGAAGTTCCAGCGGTGTCAACACTGACTACCCCAAGGATTGCAGGACATTATGTCACACGACCACTGTGGACAATCAGGGACCACTTCATTGTCCTCAACTTCACACAAACCACATACAAAGAGGAAGTGAGAAAGCAGCAGCAAGAATTATCACTGTTATCTGTGGTGTTACATAGGACTGCAGGTGACATCTACTACATTATCTGTACTCAGAGAGCTCTTACAGTACAGAGCTCTATAGTGTGACCGCTCTTACAGTACACAGTTCTATAGTGTGACCGCTCTTACAGTACAGAGCTCTATAGTGTGACCGCTCTTACAGTACAGAGCTCTATAGTGTGACCGCTCTTACAGTACACAGCTCTATAGTGTGACCGCTCTTACAGTACAGAGCTCTATAGTGTGACCGCTCTTACAGTACAGAGCTCTATAGTGTGACCGCTCTTACAGTACAGAGCCCTATAGTGTGACCGCTCTTACAGTACAGAGCCCTATAGTGTGACCGCTCTTAGAGTACAGAGCTCTATAGTGTGACAGCTCTTACAGTACACAGTTCTATAGTGTGACCGCTCTTACAGTACAGAGCTCTATAGTGTGACCGCTCTTACAGTATAGAGCTCTATAGTGTGACCGCTCTTACAGTACAGAGCTCTATAGTGTGACCGCTCTTACAGTACAGAGCTCTATAGTGTGACCGCTCTTACAGTACAGAGCTCTATAGTGTGACCGCTCTTACAGTACAGAGCTCTATAGTGTGACCGCTCTTACAGTACAGAGCTCTATAGTGTGACCGCTCTTACAGTACACAGTTCTATAGTGTGACCGCTCTTACAGTACACAGCTCTATAGTGTGACCGCTCTTACAGTACAGAGCTCTATAGTGTGACCGCTCTTACAGTACAGAGCTCTATAGTGTGACCGCTCTTACAGTACATGGCTCTATAGTGTGACCGCTCTTACAGTGCAGAGCTCTATAGTGTGACCGCTCTTACAGTACAGAGCTCTATAGTGTGACCGCTCTTACAGTACACAGCTCTATAGTGTGACCGCTCTTACAGTACACAGCTCTATAGTGTGACCGCTCTTACAGTACAGAGCTCTATAGTGTGACCGCTCTTACAGTACAGAGCTCTATAGTGTGACCGCTCTTACAGTACAGAGCTCTATAGTGTGACCGCTCTTACAGTACAGAGCTCTATAGTGTGACCGCTCTTACAGTACAGAGCTCTATAGTGTGACCGCTCTTACAGTACACAGCTCTATAGTGTGACCGCTCTTACAGTACAGAGCTCTATAGTGTGACCGCTCTTACAGTACAGAGCTCTATAGTGTGACCGCTCTTACAGTACAGAGCTCTATAGTGTGACCGCTCTTACAGTACAGAGCTCTATAGTGTGACCGCTCTTACAGTACAGAGCTCTATAGTGTGACCGCTCTTACAGTACACAGCTCTATAGTGTGACCGCTCTTACAGTGCACAGCTCTATAGTGTGACCGCTCTTACAGTACAGAGCTCTATAGTGTGACCGCTCTTACAGTACAGAGCTCTATAGTGTGACCGCTCTTACAGTACAGAGCTCCATAGTGTGACCGCTCTTACAGTACAGAGCTCTATAGTGTGACCGCTCTTACAGTACAGAGCTCTATAGTGTGACCGCTCTTACAGTACAGAGCACTATAGTGTGACCTCTCTTACAGTACAGAGCTCTATAGTGTGACCGCTCTTACAGTACAGAGCTCTATAGTGTGACCGCTCTTACAGTACATGGCTCTATAGTGTGACCGCTCTTACAGTACAGAGCTCTATAGTGTGACCGCTCTTACAGTACAGAGCACTATAGTGTGACCTCTCTTACAGTACAGAGCTCTATAGTGTGACCGCTCTTACAGTACAGAGCACTATAGTGTGACCTCTCTTACAGTACAGAGCTCTATAGTGTGACCGCTCTTACAGTACAGAGCACTATAGTGTGACCTCTCTTACAGTACAGAGCTCTATAGTGTGACCGCTCTTACAGTACAGAGCTCTATAGTGTGACCGCTCTTACAGTACAGAGCTCTATAGTGTGACCGCTCTTACAGTACACAGCTCTATAGTGTGACCGCTCTTACAGTGCACAGCTCTATAGTGTGACCGCTCTTACAGTACAGAGCTCTATAGTGTGACCGCTCTTACAGTACAGAGCTCTATAGTGTGACCGCTCTTACAGTACAGAGCTCCATAGTGTGACCGCTCTTACAGTACAGAGCTCTATAGTGTGACCGCTCTTACAGTACAGAGCTCTATAGTGTGACCGCTCTTACAGTACAGAGCTCTATAGTGTGACCGCTCTTACAGTACAGAGCTCTATAGTGTGACCGCTCTTACAGTACAGAGCTCTATAGTGTGACCGCTCTTACAGTACATGGCTCTATAGTGTGACCGCTCTTACAGTACACAGCTCTATAGTGTGACCGCTCTTACAGTACACAGCTCTATAGTGTGACCGCTCTTACAGTACACAGCTCTATAGTGTGACCTCTCTTACAGTACACAGCTCTATAGTGTGACCGCTCTTACAGTACAGAGCTCTATAGTGTGACCGCTCTTACAGTACAGAGCTCTATAGTGTGACAGCTCTTACAGTACAGAGCTCTATAGTGTGACCGCTCTTACAGTACATGGCTCTATAGTGTGACCTCTCTTACAGTACACGGCTCTATAGTGTGACCTCTCTTACAGTACACAGCTCTATAGTGTGACCGCTCTTACAGTACACAGCTCTATAGTGTGACCGCTCTTACAGTACACAGCTCTATAGTGTGACCGCTCTTACAGTACAGAGCTCTATAGTGTGACCGCTCTTACAGTGCAGAGCTCTATAGTGTGACCTCTCTTACAGTACACAGCTCTATAGTGTGACCGCTCTTACAGTACAGAGCTCTATAGTGTGACCTCTCTTACAGTACAGAGCTCTATAGTGTGACGGCTCTTACAGTACAGAGCTCTATAGTGTGACCGCTCTTACAGTACAGAGCTCTATAGTGTGACCTCTCTTACAGTACACGGCTCTATAGTGTGACCTCTCTTACAGTACAGAGCTCTATAGTGTGACCGCTCTTACAGTACAGAGCTCTATAGTGTGACCTCTCTTACAGTACAGAGCTCTATAGTGTGACCGCTCTTACAGTACAGAGCTCTATAGTGTGACCTCTCTTACAGTACAGAGCTCTATAGTGTGACGGCTCTTACAGTACAGAGCTCTATAGTGTGACCGCTCTTACAGTGCAGAGCTCTATAGTGTGACCGCTCTTACAGTACACAGCTCTATAGTGTGACGGCTCTTACAGTACAGAGCTCTATAGTGTGACCGCTCTTACAGTACAGAGCTCTATAGTGTGACCGCTCTTACAGTACACAGCTCTATAGTGTGACGGCTCTTACAGTACAGAGCTCTATAGTGAGACCTCTCTTACAGTACAGAGCTCTATAGTGTGACGGCTCTTACAGTACAGAGCTCTATAGTGTGACCGCTCTTACAGTACAGAGCTCTATAGTGTGACCGCTCTTACAGTACACGGCTCTATAGTGTGACCGCTCTTACAGTACAGAGCTCTATAGTGTGACCGCTCTTACAGTACAGAGCTCTATAGTGTGACCGCTCTTACAGTACAGAGCTCTATAGTGTGACCGCTCTTACAGTACAGAGCTCTATAGTGTGACCGCTCTTACAGTACAGAGCTCTATAGTGTGACCGCTCTTACAGTACAGAGCTCTATAGTGTGACCGCTCTTACAGTACTGAGCTCTATAGTGTGACCGCTCTTACAGTACAGAGCTCTATAGTGTGACGGCTCTTACAGTACAGAGCTCTATAGTGTGACCGCTCTTACAGTACAGAGCTCTATAGTGTGACTGCTCTTACAGTACACAGCTCTATAGTGTGACCGCTCTTACAGTACAGAGCTCTATAGTGTGACGGCTCTTACAGTACAGAGCTCTATAGTGTGACGGCTCTTACAGTACAGAGCTCTATAGTGTGACCGCTCTTACAGTACAGAGCTCTATAGTGTGACTGCTCTTACAGTACACAGCTCTATAGTGTGACCGATCTTACAGTACAGAGCTCTATAGTGTGACCTCTCTTACAGTACAGAGCTCTATAGTGTGACGGCTCTTACAGTACAGAGCTCTATAGTGTGACCGCTCTTACAGTGCAGAGCTCTATAGTGTGACCGCTCTTACAGTACACAGCTCTATAGTGTGACGGCTCTTACAGTACAGAGCTCTATAGTGTGACCGCTCTTACAGTACAGAGCTCTATAGTGTGACCGCTCTTACAGTACACAGCTCTATAGTGTGACCGCTCTTACAGTACAGAGCTCTATAGTGTGACCTCTCTTACAGTACAGAGCTCTATAGTGTGACGGCTCTTACAGTACAGAGCTCTATAGTGTGACCGCTCTTACAGTACAGAGCTCTATAGTGTGACCGCTCTTACAGTACACGGCTCTATAGTGTGACCGCTCTTACAGTACAGAGCTCTATAGTGTGACCGCTCTTACAGTACAGAGCTCTATAGTGTGACCGCTCTTACAGTACAGAGCTCTATAGTGTGACCGCTCTTACAGTACAGAGCTCTATAGTGTGACCGCTCTTACAGTACAGAGCTCTATAGTGTGACCGCTCTTACAGTACAGAGCTCTATAGTGTGACCGCTCTTACAGTACTGAGCTCTATAGTGTGACCGCTCTTACAGTACAGAGCTCTATAGTGTGACGGCTCTTACAGTACAGAGCTCTATAGTGTGACCGCTCTTACAGTACAGAGCTCTATAGTGTGACTGCTCTTACAGTACACAGCTCTATAGTGTGACCGCTCTTACAGTACAGAGCTCTATAGTGTGACCGCTCTTACAGTACAGAGCTCTATAGTGTGACCGCTCTTACAGTACAGAGCTCTATAGTGTGACCGCTCTTACAGTACTGAGCTCTATAGTGTGACCGCTCTTACAGTACAGAGCTCTATAGTGTGACCGCTCTTACAGTACACAGCTCTATAGTGTGACCGCTCTTACAGTACAGAGCTCTATAGTGTGACCTCTCTTACAGTACAGAGCTCTATAGTGTGACGGCTCTTACAGTACAGAGCTCTATAGTGTGACCGCTCTTACAGTACAGAGCTCTATAGTGTGACCGCTCTTACAGTACACGGCTCTATAGTGTGACCGCTCTTACAGTACAGAGCTCTATAGTGTGACCGCTCTTACAGTACAGAGCTCTATAGTGTGACCGCTCTTACAGTACAGAGCTCTATAGTGTGACCGCTCTTACAGTACAGAGCTCTATAGTGTGACCGCTCTTACAGTACAGAGCTCTATAGTGTGACCGCTCTTACAGTACAGAGCTCTATAGTGTGACCGCTCTTACAGTACTGAGCTCTATAGTGTGACCGCTCTTACAGTACAGAGCTCTATAGTGTGACGGCTCTTACAGTACAGAGCTCTATAGTGTGACCGCTCTTACAGTACAGAGCTCTATAGTGTGACTGCTCTTACAGTACACAGCTCTATAGTGTGACCGCTCTTACAGTACAGAGCTCTATAGTGTGACCGCTCTTACAGTACAGAGCTCTATAGTGTGACCGCTCTTACAGTACAGAGCTCTATAGTGTGACCGCTCTTACAGTACTGAGCTCTATAGTGTGACCGCTCTTACAGTACAGAGCTCTATAGTGTGACCGCTCTTACAGTACTGAGCTCTATAGTGTGACCGCTCTTACAGTACAGAGCTCTATAGTGTGACGGCTCTTACAGTACAGAGCTCTATAGTGTGACCGCTCTTACAGTACAGAGCTCTATAGTGTGACTGCTCTTACAGTACACAGCTCTATAGTGTGACCGCTCTTACAGTACAGAGCTCTATAGTGTGACCGCTCTTACAGTACACAGCTCTATAGTGTGACCGCTCTTACAGTACAGAGCTCTATAGTGTGACCGCTCTTACAGTACACAGCTCTATAGTGTGACCGCTCTTACAGTACAGAGCTCTATAGTGTGACCGCTCTTACAGTACAGAGCTCTATAGTGTGACGGCTCTTACAGTACAGAGCTCTATAGTGTGACCGCTCTTACAGTACAGAGCTCTATAGTGTGACCGCTCTTACAGTACAGAGCTCTATAGTGTGACCGCTCTTACAGTACACAGCTCTATAGTGTGACCGCTCTTACAGTACAGAGCTCTATAGTGTGACCGCTCTTACAGTACACAGCTCTATAGTGTGACCGCTCTTACAGTACAGAGCTCTATAGTGTGACCGCTCTTACAGTACACAGCTCTATAGTGTGACCGCTCTTACAGTACAGAGCTCTATAGTGTGACCGCTCTTACAGTACAGAGCTCTATAGTGTGACCGCTCTTACAGTACACAGCTCTATAGTGTGACCGCTCTTGCAGTACAGAGCTCTATAGTGTGACCGCTCTTACAGTACACAGCTCTATAGTGTGACCGCTCTTACAGTACACAGCTCTATAGTGTGACCGCTCTTACAGTACAGAGCTCTATAGTGTGACCGCTCTTACAGTACACAGCTCTATAGTGTGACCGCTCTTACAGTACAGAGCTCTATAGTGTGACCGCTCTTACAGTACAGAGCTCTATAGTGTGACCGCTCTTACAGTACACAGCTCTATAGTGTGACCGCTCTTACAGTACAGAGCTCTATAGTGTGACCGCTCTTACAGTACACAGCTCTATAGTGTGACCGCTCTTACAGTACAGAGCTCTATAGTGTGACCGCTCTTACAGTACAGAGCTCTATAGTGTGACCGCTCTTACAGTACAGAGCTCTATAGTGTGACCGCTTTTACAGTACACAGCTCTATAGTGTGACCGCTCTTACAGTACAGAGCTCTATAGTGTGACCTCTCTTACAGTACAGAGCTCTATAGTGTGACCGCTCTAACAGTACAGAGCTCTATAGTGTGACAGCTCTTACAGTACAGAGCTCTATAGTGTGACCGCTCTTACAGTACACAGCTCTATAGTGTGACCTCTCTTACAGTACAGAGCTCTATAGTGTGACCGCTCTTACAGTACAGAGCTCTATAGTGTGACCGCTCTTACAGTACACAGCTCTATAGTGTGACCGCTCTTACAGTACAGAGCTCTATAGTGTGACCGCTCTTACAGTACAGAGCTCTATAGTGTGACCGCTCTTACAGTACAGAGCTCTATAGTGTGACCGCTCTTACAGTACACAGCTCTATAGTGTGACCGCTCTTACAGTACAGAGCTCTATAGTGTGACCGCTCTTACAGTACAGAGCTCTATAGTGTGACCGCTCTTACAGTACAGAGCTCTATAGTGTGATGGCTCTTACAGTACAGAGCTCTATAGTGTGACCGCTCTTACAGTACACAGCTCTATAGTGTGACCGCTCTTACAGTACAGAGCTCTATAGTGTGACCGCTCTTACAGTACACAGCTCTATAGTGTGACCGCTCTTACAGTACAGAGCTCTATAGTGTGACCTATCTTACAGTACAGAGCTCTATAGTGTGACCGCTCTTACAGTACAGAGCTCTATAGTGTGACCGCTCTTACAGTACAGAGCTCTATAGTGTGACCGCTCTTACAGTACAGAGCTCTATAGTGTGACCGCTCTTACAGTACAGAGCTCTATAGTGTGACCGCTCTTACAGTACACAGCTCTATAGTGTGACCTCTCTTACAGTACAGAGCTCTATAGTGTGACCGCTCTTACAGTACACAGCTCTATAGTGTGACCGCTCTTACAGTACAGAGCTCTATAGTGTGACCGCTCTTACAGTACACAGCTCTATAGTGTGACCTCTCTTACAGTACAGAGCTCTATAGTGTGACCGCTCTTACAGTACAGAGCTCTATAGTGTGACCGCTCTTACAGTACAGAGCTCTATAGTGTGACCGCTCTTACAGTACAGAGCTCTATAGTGTGACCGCTCTTACAGTACACAGCTCTATAGTGTGACCGCTCTTACAGTACAGAGCTCTATAGTGTGACCGCTCTTACAGTACAGAGCTCTATAGTGTGACCGCTCTTACAGTACAGAGCTCTATAGTGTGACCGCTCTTACCGTACAGAGCTCTATAGTGTGACCGCTCTTACAGTGCACAGCTCTATAGTGTGACCGCTCTTACAGTACAGAGCTCTATAGTGTGACCGCTCTTACAGTACAGAGCTCTATAGTGTGACCGCTCTTACAGTACAGAGCTCTATAGTGTGATCGCTCTTACAGTACAGAGCCCTATAGTGTGACCGCTCTTACAGTACAGAGCTCTATAGTGTGACCGCTCTTACAGTACAGAGCTCTATAGTGTGACCGCTCTTACAGTACAGAGCCCTATAGTGTGACAGCTCTTACAGTACAGAGCTCTATAGTGTGGCCGCTCTTACAGTACAGAGCTCTATAGTGTGACCGCTCTTACAGTACAGAGCTCTATTGTGTGACCCCTCTTACAGTACAGAGCTCTATAGTGTGACCGCTCTTACAGTACAGAGCTCTATAGTGTGACCGCTCCTACAGTACAGAGCTCTATAGTGTGACCGCTCCTACAGAACAGAGCTCTATAGTGTGACCGCTCTTACAGTACACAGCTCTATAGTGTGACCGCTCTTACAGTACAGAGCTCTATAGTGTGACCGCTCTCACAGTACAGAGCTCTATAGTGTGACGGCTCTTACAGTACAGAGCTCTATAGTGTGACCGCTCTTACAGTACAGAGCTCTATAGTGTGACTGCTCTTACAGTACACAGCTCTATAGTGTGACCGTTCTTACAGTACAGAGCTCTATAGTGTGACCTCTCTTACAGTACAGAGCTCTATAGTGTGACGGCTCTTACAGTACAGAGCTCTATAGTGTGACCGCTCTTACAGTGCAGAGCTCTATAGTGTGACCGCTCTTACAGTACACAGCTCTATAGTGTGACGGCTCTTACAGTACAGAGCTCTATAGTGTGACCGCTCTTACAGTACAGAGCTCTATAGTGTGACCGCTCTTACAGTACACAGCTCTATAGTGTGACCGCTCTTACAGTACAGAGCTCTATAGTGTGACCTCTCTTACAGTACAGAGCTCTATAGTGTGACGGCTCTTACAGTACAGAGCTCTATAGTGTGACCGCTCTTACAGTACAGAGCTCTATAGTGTGACCGCTCTTACAGTACACGGCTCTATAGTGTGACCGCTCTTACAGTACAGAGCTCTATAGTGTGACCGCTCTTACAGTACAGAGCTCTATAGTGTGACCGCTCTTACAGTACAGAGCTCTATAGTGTGACCGCTCTTACAGTACAGAGCTCTATAGTGTGACCGCTCTTACAGTACAGAGCTCTATAGTGTGACCGCTCTTACAGTACAGAGCTCTATAGTGTGACCGCTTACAGTACTGAGCTCTATAGTGTGACCGCTCTTACAGTACAGAGCTCTATAGTGTGACGGCTCTTACAGTACAGAGCTCTATAGTGTGACCGCTCTTACAGTACAGAGCTCTATAGTGTGACCGCTCTTACAGTACACAGCTCTATAGTGTGACCGCTCTTACAGTACAGAGCTCTATAGTGTGACCGCTCTTACAGTACAGAGCTCTATAGTGTGACCGCTCTTACAGTACACAGCTCTATAGTGTGACCGCTCTTACAGTACAGAGCTCTATAGTGTGACCGCTCTTACAGTACACAGCTCTATAGTGTGACCGCTCTTACAGTACAGAGCTCTATAGTGTGACCGCTCTTACAGTACAGAGCTCTATAGTGTGACCGCTCTTACAGTACAGAGCTCTATAGTGTGACCGCTTTTACAGTACACAGCTCTATAGTGTGACCGCTCTTACAGTACAGAGCTCTATAGTGTGACCTCTCTTACAGTACAGAGCTCTATAGTGTGACCGCTCTTACAGTACAGAGCTCTATAGTGTGACAGCTCTTACAGTACAGAGCTCTATAGTGTGACCGCTCTTACAGTACACAGCTCTATAGTGTGACCTCTCTTACAGTACAGAGCTCTATAGTGTGACCGCTCTTACAGTACAGAGCTCTATAGTGTGACCGCTCTTACAGTACACAGCTCTATAGTGTGACCGCTCTTACAGTACAGAGCTCTATAGTGTGACCGCTCTTACAGTACAGAGCTCTATAGTGTGACCGCTCTTACAGTACAGAGCTCTATAGTGTGACCGCTCTTACAGTACAGAGCTCTATAGTGTGACCGCTCTTACAGTACACAGCTCTATAGTGTGACCGCTCTTACAGTACAGAGCTCTATAGTGTGACCGCTCTTACAGTACAGAGCTCTATAGTGTGACCGCTCTTACAGTACAGAGCTCTATAGTGTGACCGCTCTTACAGTACACAGCTCTATAGTGTGACCGCTCTTACAGTACAGAGCTCTATAGTGTGACCGCTCTTACAGTACAGAGCTCTATAGTGTGACCGCTCTTACAGTACAGAGCTCTATAGTGTGACCGCTCTTACAGTACACAGCTCTATAGTGTGACCTATCTTACAGTACAGAGCTCTATAGTGTGACCGCTCTTACAGTACACAGCTCTATAGTGTGACCGCTCTTACAGTACAGAGCTCTATAGTGTGACCTATCTTACAGTACAGAGCTCTATAGTGTGACCGCTCTTACAGTACAGAGCTCTATAGTGTGACCGCTCTTACAGTACAGAGCTCCATAGTGTGACCGCTCTTACAGTACAGAGCTCTATAGTGTGACCGCTCTTACAGTACAGAGCTCTATAGTGTGACCGCTCTTACAGTACACAGCTCTATAGTGTGACCGCTCTTACAGTACAGAGCTCTATAGTGTGACCGCTCTTACAGTACAGAGCTCTATAGTGTGACCGCTCTTACAGTACAGAGCTCTATAGTGTGACCGCTCTTACCGTACAGAGCTCTATAGTGTGACCGCTCTTACAGTGCACAGCTCTATAGTGTGACCGCTTTTACAGTACAGAGCTCTATAGTGTGACCGCTCTTACAGTACAGAGCTCTATAGTGTGACCGCTCTTACAGTACAGAGCTCTATAGTGTGATCGCTCTTACAGTACAGAGCCCTATAGTGTGACCGCTCTTACAGTACAGAGCTCTATAGTGTGACCGCTCTTACAGTACAGAGCTCTATAGTGTGACCGCTCTTACAGTACAGAGCCCTATAGTGTGACAGCTCTTACAGTACAGAGCTCTATAGTGTGACCGCTCTTACAGTACAGAGCTCTATAGTGTGGCCGCTCTTACAGTACAGAGCTCTATAGTGTGACCGCTCTTACAGTACAGAGCTCTATTGTGTGACCCCTCTTACAGTACAGAGCTCTATAGTGTGACCGCTCTTACAGTACAGAGCTCTATAGTGTGACCGCTCCTACAGTACAGAGCTCTATAGTGTGACCGCTCCTACAGAACAGAGCTCTATAGTGTGACCGCTCTTACAGTACAGAGTTCTATAGTGTGACAGCTCTTACAGTACAGAGCTCTATAGTGTGGCCGCTCTTACAGTACAGAGCTCTATAGTGTGACCCCTCTTACAGTACAGAGCTCTATAGTGTGACCGCTCTTACAGTACAGAGCTCTATAGTGTGACCGCTCCTACAGTACAGAGCTCTATAGTGTGACCGCTCCTACAGTACAGAGCTCTATAGTGTGACCGCTCTTACAGTACAGAGTTCTATAGTGTGACCGCTCTTACAGTACAGAGCCCTATAGTGTGACAGCTCTTACAATACAGAGCTCTATAGTGTGGCCGCTCTTACAGTACAGAGCTCTATAGTGTGACCGCTCTTACAGTACAGAGCTCTATAGTGTGACCCCTCTTACAGTACAGAGCTCTATAGTGTGACCGCTCTTACAGTACAGAGCTCTATAGTGTGACCGCTCCTACAGTACAGAGCTCTATAGTGTGACCGCTCCTACAGTACAGAGCTCTATAGTGTGACCGCTCTTACAGTACAGAGTTCTATAGTGTGACCGCTCTTACAGTATAGAGCTCTATAGTGTGACCGCTCTTACAGTACAGAGCTCTATAGTGTGACCGCTCTTACAGTACACAGCTCTATAGTGTGACCGCTCTTACAGTACAGAGCTCTATAGTGTGACCGCTCTTACAGTACAGAGCTCTATAGTGTGACCGCTCTTACAGTACAGAGCTCTATAGTGTGACCGCTCTTACAGTACAGAGCTCTATAGTGTGTCCTCTCTTACAGTACAGAGCTCTATAGTGTGACAGCTCTTACAGTACAGAGCTCTATAGTGTGACCGCTCTTACAGTACAGAGCTCTATAGTGTGACCGCTCTTACAGTACACAGCTCTATAGTGTGACCGCTCTTACAGTACAGAGCTCTATAGTGTGACCGCTCTTACAGTACAGAGCTCTATAGTGTGACCGCTCTTACAGTACAGAGCTCTATAGTGTGACCGCTCTTACAGTACACAGCTCTATAGTGTGACCGCTCTTACAGTACAGAGCTCTATAGTGTGACCGCTCTTACAGTACAGAGCTCTATAGTGTGACCGCTCTTACAGTACAGAGCTCTATAGTGTGATGGCTCTTACAGTACAGAGCTCTATAGTGTGACCGCTCTTACAGTACACAGCTCTATAGTGTGACCGCTCTTACAGTACAGAGCTCTATAGTGTGACCGCTCTTACAGTACACAGCTCTATAGTGTGACCGCTCTTACAGTACAGAGCTCTATAGTGTGACCTATCTTACAGTACAGAGCTCTATAGTGTGACCGCTCTTACAGTACAGAGCTCTATAGTGTGACCGCTCTTACAGTACAGAGCTCTATAGTGTGACCGCTCTTACAGTACAGAGCTCTATAGTGTGACCGCTCTTACAGTACAGAGCTCTATAGTGTGACCGCTCTTACAGTACACAGCTCTATAGTGTGACCTCTCTTACAGTACAGAGCTCTATAGTGTGACCGCTCTTACAGTACACAGCTCTATAGTGTGACCGCTCTTACAGTACAGAGCTCTATAGTGTGACCGCTCTTACAGTACACAGCTCTATAGTGTGACCTCTCTTACAGTACAGAGCTCTATAGTGTGACCGCTCTTACAGTACAGAGCTCTATAGTGTGACCGCTCTTACAGTACAGAGCTCTATAGTGTGACCGCTCTTACAGTACAGAGCTCTATAGTGTGACCGCTCTTACAGTACACAGCTCTATAGTGTGACCGCTCTTACAGTACAGAGCTCTATAGTGTGACCGCTCTTACAGTACAGAGCTCTATAGTGTGACCGCTCTTACAGTACAGAGCTCTATAGTGTGACCGCTCTTACCGTACAGAGCTCTATAGTGTGACCGCTCTTACAGTGCACAGCTCTATAGTGTGACCGCTCTTACAGTACAGAGCTCTATAGTGTGACCGCTCTTACAGTACAGAGCTCTATAGTGTGACCGCTCTTACAGTACAGAGCTCTATAGTGTGATCGCTCTTACAGTACAGAGCCCTATAGTGTGACCGCTCTTACAGTACAGAGCTCTATAGTGTGACCGCTCTTACAGTACAGAGCTCTATAGTGTGACCGCTCTTACAGTACAGAGCCCTATAGTGTGACAGCTCTTACAGTACAGAGCTCTATAGTGTGGCCGCTCTTACAGTACAGAGCTCTATAGTGTGACCGCTCTTACAGTACAGAGCTCTATTGTGTGACCCCTCTTACAGTACAGAGCTCTATAGTGTGACCGCTCTTACAGTACAGAGCTCTATAGTGTGACCGCTCCTACAGTACAGAGCTCTATAGTGTGACCGCTCCTACAGAACAGAGCTCTATAGTGTGACCGCTCTTACAGTACACAGCTCTATAGTGTGACCGCTCTTACAGTACAGAGCTCTATAGTGTGACCGCTCTCACAGTACAGAGCTCTATAGTGTGACGGCTCTTACAGTACAGAGCTCTATAGTGTGACCGCTCTTACAGTACAGAGCTCTATAGTGTGACTGCTCTTACAGTACACAGCTCTATAGTGTGACCGCTCTTACAGTACAGAGCTCTATAGTGTGACCTCTCTTACAGTACAGAGCTCTATAGTGTGACCGCTCTTACAGTACAGAGCTCTATAGTGTGACAGCTCTTACAGTACAGAGCTCTATAGTGTGACCGCTCTTACAGTACACAGCTCTATAGTGTGACCTCTCTTACAGTACAGAGCTCTATAGTGTGACCGCTCTTACAGTACAGAGCTCTATAGTGTGACCGCTCTTACAGTACACAGCTCTATAGTGTGACCGCTCTTACAGTACAGAGCTCTATAGTGTGACCGCTCTTACAGTACAGAGCTCTATAGTGTGACCTATCTTACAGTACAGAGCTCTATAGTGTGACCGCTCTTACAGTACACAGCTCTATAGTGTGACCGCTCTTACAGTACAGAGCTCTATAGTGTGACCTATCTTACAGTACAGAGCTCTATAGTGTGACCGCTCTTACAGTACAGAGCTCTATAGTGTGACCGCTCTTACAGTACAGAGCTCCATAGTGTGACCGCTCTTACAGTACAGAGCTCTATAGTGTGACCGCTCTTACAGTACAGAGCTCTATAGTGTGACCGCTCTTACAGTACACAGCTCTATAGTGTGACCGCTCTTACAGTACAGAGCTCTATAGTGTGACCGCTCTTACAGTACAGAGCTCTATAGTGTGACCGCTCTTACAGTACAGAGCTCTATAGTGTGACCGCTCTTACCGTACAGAGCTCTATAGTGTGACCGCTCTTACAGTGCACAGCTCTATAGTGTGACCGCTTTTACAGTACAGAGCTCTATAGTGTGACCGCTCTTACAGTACAGAGCTCTATAGTGTGACCGCTCTTACAGTACAGAGCTCTATAGTGTGATCGCTCTTACAGTACAGAGCCCTATAGTGTGACCGCTCTTACAGTACAGAGCTCTATAGTGTGACCGCTCTTACAGTACAGAGCTCTATAGTGTGACCGCTCTTACAGTACAGAGCCCTATAGTGTGACAGCTCTTACAGTACAGAGCTCTATAGTGTGACCGCTCTTACAGTACAGAGCTCTATAGTGTGGCCGCTCTTACAGTACAGAGCTCTATAGTGTGACCGCTCTTACAGTACAGAGCTCTATTGTGTGACCCCTCTTACAGTACAGAGCTCTATAGTGTGACCGCTCTTACAGTACAGAGCTCTATAGTGTGACCGCTCCTACAGTACAGAGCTCTATAGTGTGACCGCTCCTACAGAACAGAGCTCTATAGTGTGACCGCTCTTACAGTACAGAGTTCTATAGTGTGACAGCTCTTACAGTACAGAGCTCTATAGTGTGGCCGCTCTTACAGTACAGAGCTCTATAGTGTGACCCCTCTTACAGTACAGAGCTCTATAGTGTGACCGCTCTTACAGTACAGAGCTCTATAGTGTGACCGCTCCTACAGTACAGAGCTCTATAGTGTGACCGCTCCTACAGTACAGAGCTCTATAGTGTGACCGCTCTTACAGTACAGAGTTCTATAGTGTGACCGCTCTTACAGTACAGAGCCCTATAGTGTGACAGCTCTTACAATACAGAGCTCTATAGTGTGGCCGCTCTTACAGTACAGAGCTCTATAGTGTGACCGCTCTTACAGTACAGAGCTCTATAGTGTGACCCCTCTTACAGTACAGAGCTCTATAGTGTGACCGCTCTTACAGTACAGAGCTCTATAGTGTGACCGCTCCTACAGTACAGAGCTCTATAGTGTGACCGCTCCTACAGTACAGAGCTCTATAGTGTGACCGCTCTTACAGTACAGAGTTCTATAGTGTGACCGCTCTTACAGTATAGAGCTCTATAGTGTGACCGCTCTTACAGTACAGAGCTCTATAGTGTGACCGCTCTTACAGTACACAGCTCTATAGTGTGACCGCTCTTACAGTACAGAGCTCTATAGTGTGACCGCTCTTACAGTACAGAGCTCTATAGTGTGACCGCTCTTACAGTACAGAGCTCTATAGTGTGACCGCTCTTACAGTACAGAGCTCTATAGTGTGTCCTCTCTTACAGTACAGAGCTCTATAGTGTGACCGCTCTTACAGTACAGAGCTCTATAGTGTGACAGCTCTTACAGTACAGAGCTCTATAGTGTGACCGCTCTTACAGTACAGAGCTCTATAGTGTGACCGCTCTTACAGTACAGAGCTCTATAGTGTGACCGCTCTTACAGTACAGAGCTCTATAGTGTGACCGCTCTTACAGTACAGCGCTCTATAGTGTGACCGTACAGCGCTCTATAGTGTGACCGCTCTTACAGTACAGAGCTCTATAGTGTGACAGCTCTTACAGTACAGAGCTCTATAGTGTGACCGCTCTTACAGTACAGAGCTCTATAGTGTGACCCCTCTTACAGTACAGAGCTCTATAGTGTGACCGCTCTTACAGTACAGAGCTCTATAGTGTGACCGCTCCTACAGTACAGAGCTCTATAGTGTGACCGCTCCTACAGTACAGAGCTCTATAGTGTGACCGCTCTTACAGTACAGAGTTCTATAGTGTGACCGCTCTTACAGTACAGAGCTCTATAGTGTGACCGCTCTTACAGTACAGAGCTCTATAGTGTGACCGCTCTTACAGTACACAGCTCTATAGTGTGACCGCTCTTACAGTACAGAGCTCTATAGTGTGACCGCTCTTACAGTACAGAGCTCTATAGTGTGACCTCTCTTACAGTACAGAGCTCTATAGTGTGACCGCTCTTACAGTACAGAGCTCTATAGTGTGACCGCTCTTACAGTACACAGCTCTATAGTGTGACCGCTCTTACAGTACAGAGCTCTATAGTGTGACCTCTCTTACAGTACAGAGCTCTATAGTGTGACCGCTCTTACAGTACAGAGCTCTATAGTGTGACCTCTCTTACAGTACAGAGCTCTATAGTGTGACAGCTCTTACAGTACAGAGCTCTATAGTGTGACCGCTCTTACAGTACAGAGCTCTATAGTGTGACCGCTCTTACAGTACAGAGCTCTATAGTGTGACCGCTCTTACAGTACAGAGCTCTATAGTGTGACCGCTCTTACAGTACACAGCTCTATAGTGTGACCGCTCTTACAGTACAGAGCTCTATAGTGTGACCGCTCTTACAGTACAGAGCTCTATAGTGTGACCGCTCTTACAGTACAGAGCTCTATAGTGTGACTGCCCTTACAGTACAGAGCTCTATAGAGTCTGTCACTCTCTCTTGTCCATGTGTAGTGCAGGGTCTGTAACTCTCTCTTGTCCATGTGTAGTGTGGGGTCTGTCACTCTCTTGTCCATGTGTAGTGTGGGGTCTCTCACTCTCTCTTGTCCATGTGTAGTGTGGGGTCTGTCACTCTCTTGTCTATGTGTAGTGTGGGGTCTCTCACTCTCTCTTGTCTATGTGTAGTGTTGGGTCTGTCACTCTCTCTTGTCCATGTGTAGTGCAGGGTCTGTAACTCTCTCTTGTCCATGTGTAGTGTGGGGTCTCTCACTCTCTCTTGTCCATGTGTAGTGTGGGGTCTCTCACTCTCTCTTCTCCATGTGTAGTGTGGGGTCTGTCACTCTCTCTTCTCCATGTGTAGTGTGGGGTCTGTCACTCTCTCTTGTCCATTTGTAGTGTGGGGTCTCTCACTCTCTCTTGTCCATGTGTAGTGTTGGGTCTCTCTATGTCTCTTGTCCATGTGTAGTGTGGGGTCTGTAACTCTCTCTTGTCCATGTGTAGTGTGGGGTCTCTCACTCTCTTGTCCATGTGTAGTGTGGGGTCTGTCACTCTCTCTTGTCCATGTGTAGTGTGGGGTCTGTCACTCTCTCTTGTCCATGTGTAGTGTGGGGTCTGTCACTCTCTCTTGTCCATGTGTAGTGTGGGGTCTGTCACTCTCTCTTGTCCATGTGTAGTGTGGGGTCTCTCACTCTCTCTTGTCCATGTGTAGTGTGGGGTCTCTCACTCTCTCTTGTCCATGTGTAGTGTGGGGTCTCTCACTCTCTCTTGTCCATGTGTAGTGTGGGGTCTCTCACTCTCTCTTGTCCATGTGTAGTGTGGGGTCTCTCACTCTCTCTTGTCCATATGTAGTGCGGGGTCTCTCACTCTCTCTCCTCCATGTGTAGTGTGGGGTCTCTCACTCTCTCTTGTCCATATGTAGTGCGGGGTCTCTCACTCTTTCTCCTCCATGTGTAGTGCGGGGTCTCTCACTCTCTCTTCTCCATGTGTAGTGTGGGGTCTGTCACTCTCTCTTCTCCATGTGTAGTGTGGGGTCTGTCACTCTCTTCTCCATGTGTAGTGTGGGGTCTGTCACTCTTTCTTCTCCATGTGTAGTGTGGGGTCTGTCACTCTCTCTTCTCCATGTGTAGTGCGGGGTCTGTCACTCTCTACCTGTCCTCCATGTGTAGTGTGGGGTCTGTCGCTCTCTACGTGTCCTCCATGTGTAGTGCGGGGTCTATCACTCTTTCTTCTCCATGTGTAGTGTGGGGTCTGTCACTCTCTCTTCTCCATGTGTAGTGCGGGGTCTGTCACTCTCTACCTGTCCTCCATGTGTAGTGTGGGGTCTATCACTCTTTCTTCTCCATGTGTAGTATGGGGTCTATCACTCTTTCTTCTCCATGTGTAGTGTGGGGTCTGTTGCTCTCTACCTGTCCTCCATGTGTAGTGTGGGGTCTATCACTCTTTCTTCTCCATGTGTAGTGCGGGGTCTATCACTCTCTCTTCTCCATGTGTAGTGCGGGGTCTATCACTCTTTCTTCTCCATGTGTAGTGCGGGGTCTGTCACTCTTTCTTCTCCATGTGTAGTGTGGGGTCTATCACTCTTTCTTCTCCATGTGTAGTGTGGGGTCTATCACTCTCTCTTCTCCATGTGTAGTGCGGGGTCTGTCACTCTTTCTTCTCCATGTGTAGTGCGGGGTCTATCACTCTCTCTTCTCCATGTGTAGTGCGGGGTCTATCACTCTTTCTTCTCCATGTGTAGTGTGGGGTCTGTCACTCATTCTTCTCCATGTGTAGTGCGGGGTCTATCACTCTCTCTTCTCCATGTGTAGTGTGGGGTCTGTCACTCTTTCTTCTCCATGTGTAGTGTGGGGTCTATCACTCTTTCTTCTCCATGTGTAGTGTGGGGTCTATCACTCATTCTTCTCCATGTGTAGTGCGGGGTCTGTCACTCTTTCTTCTCCATGTGTAGTGTGGGGTCTATCACTCTTTCTTCTCCATGTGTAGTGTGGGGTCTATCACTCTCTCTTCTCCATGTGTAGTGTGGGGTCTGTCACTCTTTCTTCTCCATGTGTAGTGTGGGGTCTATCACTCTTTCTTCTCCATGTGTAGTGTGGGGTCTATCACTCTTTCTTCTCCATGTGTAGTGTGGGGTCTATCACTCTTTCTTCTCCATGTGTAGTGCGGGGTCTATCACTCTCTCTTCTCCATGTGTAGTGTGGGGTCTGTCACTATTTCTTCTCCATGTGTAGTGCGGGGTCTGTCACTCTTTCTTCTCCATGTGTAGTGTGGGGTCTATCACTCTTTCTTCTCCATGTGTAGTGTGGGGTCTGTCACTCTTTCTTCTCCATGTGTAGTGCGGGGTCTGTCACTCTTTCTTCTCCATGTGTAGTGTGGGGTCTATCACTCTTTCTTCTCCATGTGTAGTGTGGGGTCTGTCACTCTTTCTTCTCCATGTGTAGTGCGGGGTCTGTCACTCTTTCTTCTCCATGTGTAGTGCGGGGTCTGTCACTCTTTCTTCTCCATGTGTAGTGCGGGGTCTGTTGCTCTCTACCTGTCCTCCATGTGTAGTGCGGGGTCTGTTGCTCTCTACCTGTCCTCCATGTGTAGTGTGGGGTCTATCACTCTCTCTTCTCCATGTGTAGTGTGGGGTCTGTCACTCTTTCTTCTCCATGTGTAGTGCGGGGTCTGTTGCTCTCTACCTGTCCTCCATGTGTAGTTTGGGGTCTGTCACTCTCTCTTCTCCATGTGTAGTGTGGGGTCTGTCACTCTTTCTTCTCCATGTGTAGTGCGGGGTCTGTCACTCTTTCTTCTCCATGTGTAGTGTGGGGTCTATCACTCTTTCTTCTCCATGTGTAGTGTGGGGTCTGTCACTCTTTCTTCTCCATGTGTAGTGCGGGGTCTGTTGCTCTCTACCTGTCCTCCATGTGTAGTGCGGGGTCTGTTGCTCTCTACCTGTCCTCCATGTGTAGTGTGGGGTCTATCACTCTCTCTTCTCCATGTGTAGTGTGGGGTCTGTCACTCTTTCTTCTCCATGTGTAGTGCGGGGTCTGTTGCTCTCTACCTGTCCTCCATGTGTAGTGTGGGGTCTGTCACTCTTTCTTCTCCATGTGTAGTGTGGGGTCTATCACTCTCTCTTCTCCATGTGTAGTGTGGGGTCTGTCACTCTTTCTTCTCCATGTGTAGTGCGGGGTCTGTCACTCATTCTTCTCCATGTGTAGTGCGGGGTCTATCACTCTCTCTTCTCCATGTGTAGTGTGGGGTCTGTCACTCTTTCTTCTCCATGTGTAGTGCGGGGTCTATCACTCTCTCTTCTCCATGTGTAGTGTGGGGTCTGTCACTCTTTCTTCTCCATGTGTAGTGTGGGGTCTATCACTCTTTCTTCTCCATGTGTAGTGTGGGGTCTATCACTCTTTCTTCTCCATGTGTAGTGTGGGGTCTATCACTCTTTCTTCTCCATGTGTAGTGCGGGGTCTATCACTCTCTCTTCTCCATGTGTAGTGCGGGGTCTATCACTCTTTCTTCTCCATGTGTAGTGTGGGGTCTATCACTCTTTCTTCTCCATGTGTAGTGTGGGGTCTATCACTCTTTCTTCTCCATGTGTAGTGTGGGGTCTATCACTCTTTCTTCTCCATGTGTAGTGTGGGGTCTATCACTCTTTCTTCTCCATGTGTAGTGCGGGGTCTGTCACTCTTTCTTCTCCATGTGTAGTGTGGGGTCTATCACTCTTTCTTCTCCATGTGTAGTGTGGGGTCTATCACTCTTTCTTCTCCATGTGTAGTGCGGGGTCTATCACTCTCTCTTCTTCATGTGTAGTGCGGGGTCTATCACTCTCTCTTCTCCATGTGTAGTGTGGGGTCTATCACTCTTTCTTCTCCATGTGTAGTGCAGGGTCTGTCACTCATTCTTCTCCATGTGTAGTGCGGGGTCTATCACTCTCTCTTCTCCATGTGTAGTGTGGGGTCTGTCACTCTTTCTTCTCCATGTGTAGTGTGGGGTCTATCACTCTTTCTTCTCCATGTGTAGTGTGGGGTCTATCACTCATTCTTCTCCATGTGTAGTGCGGGGTCTGTCACTCTCTCTTCTCCATGTGTAGTGTGGGGTCTATCACTCTTTCTTCTCCATGTGTAGTGTGGGGTCTATCACTCTTTCTTCTCCATGTGTAGTGTGGGGTCTGTCACTCTTTCTTCTCCATGTGTAGTGTGGGGTCTATCACTCTTTCTTCTCCATGTGTAGTGTGGGGTCTGTCACTCTTTCTTCTCCATGTGTAGTGTGGGGTCTATCACTCTTTCTTCTCCATGTGTAGTGTGGGGTCTATCACTCATTCTTCTCCATGTGTAGTGCGGGGTCTGTCACTCTCTCTTCTCCATGTGTAGTGTGGGGTCTATCACTCTTTCTTCTCCATGTGTAGTGTGGGGTCTATCACTCTTTCTTCTCCATGTGTAGTGTGGGGTCTGTCACTCTTTCTTCTCCATGTGTAGTGCGGGGTCTATCACTCTCTCTTCTCCATGTGTAGTGCGGGGTCTATCACTCATTCTTCTCCATGTGTAGTGCGGGGTCTGTCACTCTCTCTTCTCCATGTGTAGTGTGGGGTCTATCACTCTTTCTTCTCCATGTGTAGTGTGGGGTCTATCACTCTTTCTTCTCCATGTGTAGTGTGGGGTCTGTCACTCTTTCTTCTCCATGTGTAGTGTGGGGTCTATCACTCTTTCTTCTCCATGTGTAGTGTGGGGTCTGTCACTCTTTCTTCTCCATGTGTAGTGTGGGGTCTATCACTCTTTCTTCTCCATGTGTAGTGTGGGGTCTATCACTCATTCTTCTCCATGTGTAGTGCGGGGTCTGTCACTCTCTCTTCTCCATGTGTAGTGTGGGGTCTATCACTCTTTCTTCTCCATGTGTAGTGTGGGGTCTATCACTCTTTCTTCTCCATGTGTAGTGTGGGGTCTGTCACTCTTTCTTCTCCATGTGTAGTGCGGGGTCTATCACTCTCTCTTCTCCATGTGTAGTGTGGGGTCTATCACTCTTTCTTCTCCATGTGTAGTGTGGGGTCTGTCACTCTTTCTTCTCCATGTGTAGTGTGGGGTCTATCACTCTTTCTTCTCCATGTGTAGTGTGGGGTCTGTCACTCTTTCTTCTCCATGTGTAGTGCGGGGTCTGTTGCTCTCTACCTGTCCTCCATGTGTAGTGCGGGGTCTGTTGCTCTCTACCTGTCCTCCATGTGTAGTGTGGGGTCTATCACTCTCTCTTCTCCATGTGTAGTGTGGGGTCTGTCACTCTTTCTTCTCCATGTGTAGTGCGGGGTCTGTTGCTCTCTACCTGTCCTCCATGTGTAGTGCAGAGTCTGTTGCTCTCTACCTGTCCTCCATGTGTAGTGTGGGGTCTATCACTCTCTCTTCTCCATGTGTAGTGTGGGGTCTGTCACTCTTTCTTCTCCATGTGTAGTGCGGGGTCTGTTGCTCTCTACCTGTCCTCCATGTGTAGTGCAGAGTCTGTTGCTCTCTACCTGTCCTCCATGTGTAGTGTGGGGTCTATCACTCTCTCTTCTCCATGTGTAGTGCGGGGTATATCACTCTTTCTTCTCCATGTGTAGTGTGGGGTCTGTCACTCTCTCTTCTCCATGTGTAGTGTGGGGTCTGTCACTCTCTCTTCTCCATGTGTAGTGTGGGGTCTGTCACTCTTTCTTCTCCATGTGTAGTGTGGGGTCTGTCACTCTTTCTTCTCCATGTGTAGTGCGGGGTCTGTCACTCTTTCTTCTCCATGTGTAGTGCGGGGTCTATCACTCTTTCTTCTCCATGTGTAGTGTGGGGTCTGTCACTCTCTACCTGTCCTCCATGTGTAGTGTGGGGTCTGTTGCTCTCTATCTGTCCTCCATGTGTAGTGCGGGGTCTATCACTCTTTCTTCTCCATGTGTAGTGCGGGGTCTGTCACTCTTTCTTCTTCATGTGTAGTGTGGGGTCTATCACTCTTTCTTCTCCATGTGTAGGGTGGGGTCTGTCACTCTCTACGTGTCCTCCATGTGTAGTGTGGGGTCTGTCACTCTTTCTTCTCCATGTGTAGTGCGGGGTCTGTCACTCATTCTTCTCCATGTGTAGTGTGGGGTCTGTCACTCTCTACCTGTCCTCCGTTTGTAGGGTGGGGTCTGTCACTCTCTACCTGTCCTGTATGTGTAGTGTGGGGTCTGTCACTCTCTCTTCTCCATGTGTAGTGTGGGGTCTGTCTCTCTCTACCTGTCTTGTATGTGTAGTGTGGGGTCTGTCACTCTCTACCTATCTTGTATGTGTAGGGTGGGGTCTGTCACTCTCTACCTGTCCTGTATGTGTAGTGTGGGGTCTGTCACTCTCTACCTGTCCTGTATGTGTAGTGTGGGGTCTGTCACTCTCTACCTGTCCTGTATGTGTAGTGTGGGGTCTGTCACTCTCTTTTCTCCATGTGTAGTGTGGGGTCTGTCACTCTCTACCTGTTCTGTATGTGTAGTGTGGGGTCTGTCACTCTCTTTTCTCCATGTGTAGTGTGGGGTCTGTCACTCTCTACCTGTCCTGTATGTGTAGTGTGGGGTCTGTCACTCTCTCTTCTCCATGTGTAGTGTGGGGTCTGTCACTCTCTACCTATCTTGTATGTGTAGTGTGGGGTCTGTCACTCTCTACCTATCTTGTATGTGTAGTGTGGGGTCTGTCACTCTCTACCTGTCCTGTATGTGTAGTGTGGGGTCTGTCACTCTCTCTTCTCCATGTGTAGTGTGGGGTCTGTCACTCTCTACCTGTCCTGTATGTGTAGTGTGGGGTCTGTCACTCTCTACCTGTCCTGTATGTGTAGTGTGGGGTCTGTCACTCTCTACCTGTCCTGTATGTGTAGTGTGGGGTCTGTCACTCTCTTTTCTCCATGTGTAGTGTGGGGTCTGTCACTCTCTACCTGTTCTGTATGTGTAGTGTGGGGTCTGTCACTCTCTTTTCTCCATGTGTAGTGTGGGGTCTGTCACTCTCTACCTGTCCTGTATGTGTAGTGTGGGGTCTGTCACTCTCTCTTCTCCATGTGTAGTGTGGGGTCTGTCTCTCTCTACCTGTCTTGTATGTGTAGTGCAGGGTCTGTCACTCTCTACGTGTCCTCCATGTGTAGGGTGGGGTCTGTCACTCTTTCTTCTCCATGTGTAGTGTGGGGTCTGTCACTCTCTCTTCTCCATGTGTAGTGTGGGGTCTGTCACTCTCTCTTCTCCATGTGTAGTGTGGGGTCTGTCACTCTCTACCTGTCCTGTATGTGTAGTGCGGGGTCTGTCACTCTCTCCCTTCTCCATGTGTAGTGCGGGGTCTGTCTCTCTCTACCTGTCTTGTATGTGTAGTGTGGGGTCTGTCACTCTCTCTTCTCCATGTGTAGTGTGGGGTCTGTCACTCTTTCTTCTCCATGTGTAGTGTGGGGTCTGTCACTCTCTACCTGTCCTCCCCTTTGTAGGGTGGGGTCTGTCACTCTCTACCTGTCCTGTATGTGTAGTGTGGGGTCTGTCACTCTTTCTTCTCCATGTGTAGTGTGGGGTCTATCACTCTTTCTTCTCCATGTGTAGTGTGGGGTCTATCACTCTTTCTTCTCCATGTGTAGTGCGGGGTCTATCACTCTTTCTTCTCCATGTGTAGGGTGGGGTCTGTCACTCTCTACCTGTCCTGTATGTGTAGTGTGGGGTCTGTCACTCTCTCTTCTCCATGTGTAGGGTGGGGTCTGTCACTCTTTCTTCTCCATGTGTAGGGTGGGGTCTGTCACTCTTTCTTCTCCATGTGTAGTGTGGGGTCTATCACTCTTTCTTCTCCATGTGTAGTGCGGGGTCTATCACTCTTTCTTCTCCATGTGTAGGGTGGGGTCTGTCACTCTCTACCTGTCCTGTATGTGTAGTGCGGGGTCTGTCACTCTCTCTTCTCCATGTGTAGTGTGGGGTCTGTCACTCTCTACCTGTCCTCCCCTTTGTAGGGTGGGGTCTGTCACTCTCTACCTGTCCTGTATGTGTAGTGCGGGGTCTGTCACTCTCTCTTCTCCATGTGTAGTGTGGGGTCTGTCACTCTCTACCTGTCCTCCCCTTTGTAGGGTGGGGTCTGTCACTCTCTACCTGTCCTGTATGTGTAGTGTGGGGTCTGTCACTCTTTCTTCTCCATGTGTAGTGTGGGGTCTGTCACTCTCTACCTGTCCTCCCCTTTGTAGGGTGGGGTCTGTCACTCTCTACCTGTCCTGTATGTGTAGTGTGGGGTCTGTCACTCTTTCTTCTCCATGTGTAGTGTGGGGTCTGTCACTCTTTCTTCTCCATGTGTAGTGCGGGGTCTATCACTCTTTCTTCTCCATGTGTAGTGCGGGGTCTGTCACTCTTTCTTCTCCATGTGTAGTGTGGGGTCTATCACTCTTTCTTGTCCATGTGTAGTGTGGGGTCTGTCACTCTTTCTTCTCCATGTGTAGTGTGGGGTCTGTCACTCTTTCTTCTCCATGTGTAGTGTGGGGTCTGTCACTCTCTACCTGTCCTCCGTTTGTAGGGTGGGGTCTGTCACTCTCTACCTGTCCTGTATGTGTAGTGTGGGGTCTGTCACTCTCTCTTCTCCATGTGTAGTGTGGGGTCTGTCACTCTCTACCTATCTTGTATGTGTAGTGCGGGGTCTATCACTCTTTCTTCTCCATGTGTAGGGTGGGGTCTGTCACTCTCTACGTGTCCTCCATGTGTAGTGTGGGGTCTATCACTCTCTCTTGTCCATGTGTAGTGTGGGGTCTGTCACTCTTTCTTCTCCATGTGTAGTGTGGGGTCTGTCACTCTCTCTTCTCCATGTGTAGTGTGGGGTCTGTCACTCTCTACCTATCTTGTATGTGTAGTGTGGGGTCTGTCACTCTTTCTTCTCCATGTGTAGTGTGGGGTCTGTCACTCTCTCTTCTCCATGTGTAGTGTGGGGTCTGTCTCTCTCTACCTGTCTTGTATGTGTAGTGTGGGGTCTGTCGCTCGCTTCCCACCATCTGTTTGGGGTCTATGAGTAGAGGGTTCTGTAGGGGTCCTCACCGTTGGCCTCTCTTTTATTAGCGGATGAGGCCCTTTACTAGATGGTACCGGAGTGACGCGGCTCCGGTTCTTTCGGCAGTGACATTTTGGGGTACTCTGGATCCGAGGCCCCATGTTCATTCTGCTCTCTCCATTCAGGAAGGGAATCCAGAATTTTTATGCCGCAGCTCTGAATCGTCCGATTGCGCAGTAATTACAGCAGATTAACGAGCGATTCTTTTCTTGGCGGCTGATTGTCCGCGGCTCCTGAAATCTCAGGTTAGAGCAGAATCCTGCGGCTCCAGTGCCGGGGATGATGGGGGTTGTGTTCTCCCGGTGCCATTGTTTTAATCAGAGCGACACATGTAAGGGCTGCGAGGTGAGGCACAATTAGGCATTCCCGGCAGCGCGGCTGGTGGATGGCGGGTGCGGAGTTCATGTACATTTATTCCCCGCTCTGAACCCTCTCGAGTCTCTGTCTCACGCTTTGATCTTCTGGCTACCATTGCTGATGCCGATCCGAGTGAAAAATGTCATTTCCTCTTAAAAAAAAAAAACACACACAAAAAACGCTGTTTCAACTTCGAGAGGGAAAAAACTAAATAAGTGACCCCCATAAATGTTATTGTTGAGCCAGCGATAACAAAAAAAAGAATCGCAGGGATCCAATCTCAGGTCTTTTAAAAAAAAAAAAAAAAGGGAAATCAAAAGCCGGGGGTTTCTGGAGCGGGTAATAAATATTTCAGCCCTCATTGAGGCGCGCCGCTCGCTGTGTTTATTAAATCCGCCGTCTTTTAATTCATCGTATTCATTTTAATAGGTCAGGACTTGGCTGTGATTTAAATAGGCCGCAGAGGAAAGCGCCACGCGCAAACCTTGTAACAATCCGGATTATTATATTTAATTGGCCGGCGATGACTTGTTTGGACTCGGCGCTGCCACTTTTAGCTCCAGCTCGCTTGGCCCTTAAACCACCAAGGTTATGACCCCGGCAGTCAGAAGAATGGCGCGGAGAAGGAGGCCTGAGCTGATCAGCACAATCCGACATGTTGCAAAGAGCAAGCGAGGAATGGGGGGGCAGCGCGGCCGGGAGCGAGCTGCAGGCGGTGCAGGGGCGATAGGGGGGATTTAAAGAGCGCGATGAACAATCATCAGTCCGAGCCTGGACCCAGAACCGCACTCCACGGAGATGAAGAGCCGGAGATTCCTCGCCCTCGTAGATAATGATGTTCACAACACATTTAATAATGCAGTTACTTTGTATCAGATCGTTTTCGTTTTTTTTTTTTATTCTCCGTCACATCAAGGACGATAATGTCTGTTTGTGTTTAATTCAGTCTTCAGGGACCCGGGAGATTTGTGGCAGTAATTAGGCTAACCTGCTAATCTGTAGGGACCAGATAAAAAAGGTGATTTATGTCTGCGAAGGAATCGGGGGGGGGGGGGGGGAAAAAAAAAACCCACAAAACTTGAAGGTGAGACTTATAAAAAGTTTTGATGTTGACCCCTTCATTGCTGGAGCGCGGCCGCCATCGGGGTCGTTAAGGAAGAGATGAATATGATGATTGCATTGTGATGGGCGATAATTGGCCGGCGTAGACGGAAGCAGCGATGTACGGTAATGAGAGCTTGTAGGACTTGTGTGTCCAGGAATAAGACGTTCTGCCCTCGCTCACAGGCTCGACTTCTGCGCATAAGAGGCGGCTGTAATGAGAGCGGAGCGAGGTTACTCGGCAGCTTCCCGCTAAAATAAGGAATTCACAGATAATAGGAATCCTGCAGTCGCCCCGTCTAAATCAAGTTGTTAGGAATCATATTAAGATTTTTTTTTTCCCCCAGATCTAGAGGACGACCAATATGGCTGCCGGTGGGGTTTGTGTCACCGCTGTGAAATGACCGAGAAATGGTTGAAGTGTCTTAATGAGGTTGTCACGTCTCAGACATCCACGGTGCGTCCGCAGCACCCAGCGGTGACCGAACATCTCTCCATTCACTTGTGCTACAGTTACGAACATTTGCATAACGCTCTGCCTTATAAATTCTCTCATTCCCATACAAATGATTGGACAGCGATGCACATCTGTGGTTTTCGTGGTCAGAACTCCTGACCCTGCAGCCAATCAGCGGCCCCAATGGTCGGGTTACTGAAGGTCGGTGATGAGACCACTCACAGCCTGGCAATAGGCCAGGAGCAACAAACAGCATCAAGGGTGACCATGCCTTCCTATATCGCTTACCCCTATGGCTGTCCACTGTGAAATATAACTAATGCGTGGAGACCCCCTTTAATAACTTGTCAAGAAGCTCACAGTTAGGAGAAGGAGCCATAATGATCTTGTTGGCGCAGGAATGCGGATCAGGACCTAGAAGCAACTTCAAATATTTTGCAACCGGCCCATGAGGAGCAATCTCCACCTCTTTATAAGCAGGGGTGTGGTCAGCTGTGAAGTGGGAGTGGTCTGTCATCAATGGGCAGGCTAAGAGCAAAATAGTAGAATAACCTCAAGTGCTTGGTTTCCATAGGAAGAGGAAAACCCATAAAAAACATAAGATGTGAATATAGAAGGGTGTGAAAGTAAGAATTAGAAAATGAGAACCAACGGGGGGACTCTGTGGATCAGGCACTATGTGTGATACATGTGGCCTGTGGATCGGGTACCGTGTGTGATACATGTGGCCTGTGGATCGGGCACCGTGCGTGATACATGCTGCCTGTGGATCGGGCACCGTGTGTGATACATGCTGCCTGTGGATCGGGCACCGCGTGTGATACATGTGGCCTGTGGATCGGGCACCGTACATGATACATGCTGCCTGTGAATCGGGCACCGTGTGTGATACATGTGGCCTGTGGATCGGGCACCGTACATGATACATGCTGCCTGTGAATCGGGCACCGTGCGTGATACATGCTGCCCGTGGATCGGGCACCGTGCGTGATACATGCTGCCCGTGGATCGGGCACCGTGTGTGATACATGCGGCCTGTGGATCGGGCACCGTGTGTGATACATTCCTGCCTGTGGATCGGATACCGTGTGTGATACATGCCGGCTGTGGATCGGGCACCATACATGATACATGCTGCCTGTGGATCGGGCACCGTGCGTGATACATGCTGCCCGTGGATCGGGCACCGTGTGTGATACATGCTGCCTGTGGATTGGGCACCGTGTGTGATACATTCCTGCCTGTGGATCGGATACCGTGTGTGATACATGCCGCCTGTGGATCGGGCACCGTACATGATACATGCTGCCTGTGGATCGGACACTGTACATAATACATGCTGCCTGTGGATCGGGCACCGTGCGTGATACATGCTGCCTGTGGATTGGGCACCGTACATGATACATGCTGCCTGTGGATCGGGCACCGTGTGTGATACATGCGGCCTGTGGATCGGGCACCGTGTGTGATACATTCCTGCCTGTGGATCGGATACCGTGTGTGATACATGCCGCCTGTGGATCGGGCACCGTACATGATACATGCTGCCTGTGGATCGGACACTGTACATAATACATGCTGCCTGTGGATCGGGCACCGTACATGATACATGCTGCCTGTGGATCGGGCACCGCGTGTGATACATGCTGCCTGTGGATCGGGCACCGTGTGTGATACATGTGGCCTGTGGATCGGGCACCGTGCGTGATACATGCTGCCTGTGGATCGGGCACCGTACATGATACATGCTGCCTGTGAATCGGGCACCGTGTGTGATACATGCGGCCTGTGGATCGGGCACCGTGTGTGATACATTCCTGCCTGTGGATCGGATACCGTGTGTGATACATGCCGCCTGTGGATCGGGCACCGTACATGATACATGCTGCCTGTGGATCGGGCACCGTGTGTGATACATGCGGCCTGTGGATCGGGCACCGTGTGTGATACATTCCTGCCTGTGGATCTGGCACCGTGTGTGATACATGCTGCCTGTGGATCGGATACCGTGTGTGATACATGCCGCCTGTGGATCGGGCACCGTACATGATACATGCTGCCTGTGGATCGGGCACCGTGTGTGATACATGCGGCCTGTGGATCGGGCACCGTGTGTGATACATTCCTGCCTGTGGATCTGGCACCGTGTGTGATACATGCTGCCCGTGGATCGGGCACCGTGTGTGATACATGCTGCCTGTGGATTGGGCACCGTGTGTGATACATTCCTGCCTGTGGATCGGATACCGTGTGTGATACATGCTGCCTGTGGATCGTGCACCGTACATGATACATGCTGCCTGTGGATCGCGCGTCGTGTGTAATACATGCCGCCTGTGGATCGGGCACCGTGTGTGATACATACCGCCTGAGGATCGGGCACCGTACATGATACATGCTGCCTGTGGATCGTGCACCGTACATGATACATGCTGCCTGTGGATCGGGCACCGTGTGTGATACATGCTGCCTGTGGATCGGGCACCGTGTGTGATACATGCTGCCTGTGGATCGGGCACCGCGTGTGATACATGCTTCCTGTGGATCGGGCACCGTGTGTGATACATGCTGCCTGTGGATCGGGCACCGTGTGTGATACATGCCGCCTGTGGATCGAGCACCGTACATGATACATGCCGCCTGTGGATCGAGCACCGTACATGATACATGCTGCCTGTGGATCGAGCACCGTACATGATACATGCTGCCTGTGGATTGGACACCGTGTGTGATACATGCCGCCTGAGGATCGGACACCGTACATAATACATGTGGCCTGTGGATCGGGCACCGTACATGATAGATGCCGCCTGAGGATCGGGCACCGTACATGATACATGCTGCCTGTGGATCGAGCACCGTACATGATATATGCTGCCTGTGGATCGGGCACCGCGTGTGATACATGCCGCCTGTGGATCGAGCACCGTACATGATACATGCCGCCTGTGGATCGGGCACCGTACATGATACATGCTGCCTGTGGATCGGGCACCACGTGTGATACATGCCGCCTGTGGATCGAGCACCGTACATGATACATGCCGCCTGTGGATCGGGCACCGTACATGATACATGCTGCCTGTGGATCGGGCACCACGTGTGATACATGCCGCCTGTGGATCGGGCACCGTACATGATATATGCTGCCTGTGGATTGGACACCGTGTGTGATACATGCTGCCTGTGGATTGGACACCGTGTGTGGCTGCCTGTGGATTGGACACCGTGTGTGATACATGCCGCCTGAGGATCGGACACCGTACATAATACATGTGGCCTGTGGATCGGGCACCGTACATGATAGATGCCGCCTGTGGATCGGGCACCGTGTGTGATACATGCTGCCTGTGGATTGGACACCGTGTGTGATACATGCTGCCTGTGGATTGGACACCGTGTGTGATACATGCCGCCTGAGGATCGGACACCGTACATAATACATGTGGCCTGTGGATCGGGCACTGTACATGATAGATGCCGCCTGTGGATCGGGCACCGTGTGTGATACATGCTGCCTGTGGATCGGGCACCGTACATGATAGATGCTGCCTGTGGATCGGGCACCGTACATAATACATGCTGCCTGTGGATCGGACACCGTGCGTGATACATGTGGCCTGTGGATCGGACACCGTACATAATACATGCTGCCTGTGGATCGGACACTGTGTGTGATACATGTGGCCTGTGGATCGGACACTGTGTGTGATACATGTGGCCTGTGGATCGGACACTGTGTGTGATACATGCTGCCTGTGGATCGGGCACCGTACATGATACATGCTGCCTGTGGATCGGGCACCGTACATAATACATGCTGCCTGTGGATCGGACACTGTGTGTGATACATGTGGCCTGTGGATCGGACACCGTACATAATACATGCTGCCTGTGGATAGGACACCGTGCGTGGGTCGGGCAGCACATATCAGCTGTCAGGTTCCCTTTAAGTACTAATAACACTTCATGAAGGGGTGAATAATTGACACTGCAGTGTTCTGCCATTTTTTGCAGAGTTGGAGAAATCACTTTTATATTCATTTTGTGCAGATATTTGCTATAATAATATGATATAAAGCAAGAACAATATAAACAGCAAAAAGTTTGTACATTTTGTTAATAAACCGAATTTATAATTGTGATAATGTGATAGAAGTGCGATCGAGCGTCCACGGACTGTCCAGGTTTATAGTCCTCAGTTACCGGTGGAGCGGAGATCGGCGCAGATACAGATGAGAAACGTCCACGTGACGTGGGGAGGGGGAATAATACATTATTTTGGAGGATTTCACAGGTTTTAGGGTAATGAGCGGAAAACTTAGAAAAGCAGAAGAAACATTACAGGTAGAAAGCTCATTATGGAGAATATTTATATCTGAGGAGGCATTAAACGTGCTGGGAGCGGAGCGTCCGCATTGTATCGGGCCGGATATGATAATGGGGGCACGGTGCATGCAGAGGTTTGGTGGTGGGAAGCAGATGGGAGAAGATGTGAATCGGAAGCCGTGTCTCCCCTGACAGGTTATCACTCTCATCCTCCGCCGTGGATGTCAGAACCTCTTATCCAGCATTCATTTCAAGAGATAAGAAATGAGTGATCGCAAACAAGGCCCCAAGTCGCCCAGTCCTGGAGCCTCGCATGTCGCCCCCGCACCTTGTCACCCCCATCCTTTGAGATGGACATCGACAACATTGGGGCTTTCTTAGATCCTGTTGGGTTGACTACCGGAATGAGAAGTCTGGGCAGCGTTCCTCCATGTCCTGGTGAGTGGACGGACCCCATACCGGTCACATTGGCTGCGGACCAGATGAAGTCACCATTTTTCATTACTTTATATATAGTTTGGGGGTCTTCATTTCAAAGACAGCAACAGGAATGAACAGTAGTAAGAGCAGTAAAGCTACATCACGGCAATTAACCCCTTAACTGAATTAGGAAACCATTACCTTATATCTATGATTAATGTAAAGGATGTCAACCCTGTGGGGGGGCCCCATATAAGCAGTTATGCCTGGGCCGCACGAGATCCTAATTAGGGTCATGGGAAGCAGAGAGTAATGGTGACACCTTAGGCCATGTAATACACAGGAGAACCCACCTCCTCCATAGACCACGGCGTCCTGTAAAGCACACCGGCTTCTCGTGGGCGGGGGTCCGATCCTCGGGGGTGCACCCTCTGGTGCAAATGTTACAAGTGGAGCAGTTGAACTGATCTCCGCTGTTCACTTAACGTTTTTGGGGTCCAATGTCAATCTTTAGGAAATATCTTGTTGCCTTTTTGCTAACACACCTCTAAATAATAGCGTCCCCCATATCCAGGACCCCGACATGCAGCAACGTGGCTGATATGGTGCCAGGATGACAGAGCGCCATCCCCATCGCGGGGCAGATGCTCAGGAACCAGTTCTTTCTCTCTGCTCACAGAGGGCACAGAATGGACCCCCGACGACCAAAAGGGCAACTCAGACATAATATGATGGGGGCTACACACCCTGCTTATGGGAGATGGGGGAGGCTTATTAACCCTTGGCAGTGGGTAGGAGTATTGGTGCAGATTAGTTTTTGGTTGACAGCAACTGTTTTTTTTTTTTTTAATCTTGGGCAACCAATATAAAGAAGACCCCTCACCCTCCATAAATGTGTTTTTTTCTTGTGAATCTGACCTTTTACCATTGGTTCTGATCCTCTCTGCTCCAGAGATACGGACCCATTTTACTTACATAGATATCTAGTTTTGTTACCCAAGTGGGAGTGGTCCTGAAGAAGATGCCAACAGAGGAAAAATAAGGACCATGCCCATTTGGATAACAAGACCAGATTTTTTATACAGGCAAGATGAATCCATATCTCAGGAATGGAGAGGACAGGGAGCGAGACAATGTCAGGCGAACACCAGGTAAAGCATTCCATATTGATGGCGAGTGACAGCTCCTTTTCTCAAGGTGAGTTTGGCCCCGACACCTCACAGCACCGCCAATACAAGCGACCAGGTAAAGTGCAATCACCTAGAGGTCCGATATTAATGTCGGGGCTGAGCGCCGCTCTGGACTTGACATTTGCAGCACAAGGATAATAAGGATAATATTTAAGGCCCGATACACCAGTTACCTTTCCCCGTGCGCCATCTCTTAGAGCAGAGCAGTAGGTGCCAGGTGGCATCCGCCCCAGACTGACGATTCCTCGGATGAGCAGCTTCTAATTAGAGCCAGGACAGATGGTGCGATGCAGACCTTAATTGGGGGGAGGTCACCGCGCGGCATCATTGTACGCACCCAGAAGATGCCTCCACACGGACTAAACTTCGTGTCCCCTCACTGCCATCTCCAAGAAACTTCTCATTCGCTTCCAAAAATATTTTTCCTTTCTTTGCTGTGCAAAAACTAAGAAGGAATTATATTTCCAGACTGGAAGCTGCGCCTCATTCAATGCTGGGGGCGCAGGAGCGAGGAAATGTGCTAAACCTGAGCAGATCCCTGGAAATTTTGATAGCATGGGGGATAAAATCATCCATGGGGGGCAATGTGGAATACAACGGGCTAGAATGACACTCAAATACAACAAAACACTCTGGGGCCTCAAAGCAAAATCTCTGTAAGGGACCCCTATTATGTGTCACACTAAATCTGCTCCGTCTCATACAGCTCCGTCTCATATCTGTCCCAGATCCACCATCACAGTCACAATTTGGGGAGCAAATCTTCTCCTAGCTTCAGCCTAGGAGAGTATTCATATTAGATAGGTTCCCAGCACAGAGAATGGCCTTATCATGGCTGCTGGGCACACATGAATTGGGTAATGTATGCGCTAAGTATTCTCACTTTTTCCTATTTTCTAGAGCAGTAATTCAATTGATATTTAATATTTTCATGCTATAGCGCTACAGAGTGCAGCTTGATTTGTTGGTTATATGGACATGGCTACTCTTAGTTTGCACCTGTACACACCTGTCTTCTGTTTAGAAGTGACGGTCAGTCTTCTGTTATTTGTATACAATTTGGGGAGCAGTCCGGTGGGGTCATGGGTATGTCCACAGAACACAGCTACAGTTGGGTGTAATGGTGAAGCAGGGAGGTGACAGATCCTATGGTCACCATTACCACCAGGTACAGCCTGAAGGAAATATGAGGACTTTCAAGTCATGTGACCTAAGAATGTCGCATGTCATCAACTCCTTGGAAGATTTTCAGGCACCTACTTAGACTGTCAGCAAAGACCCAAAACACAGGAGCAGCGAGAATAGATGTGACAGGCAACTGTGATACTTTAGGAGATGGAGGGGGGAGCATCATGTACTGTATGTGTGAGAATGTACTGTAGGGGCTTCATACTCTGTGGGGGGAATGTACTGTACGGACATCATACTGTGTGGGGGAATGTACTGTTGGGACATCATACTGTGTGTGGGGAATGTACTGTAGGGGCTTCATACTGTGTGGGGGGAATGTACTGTAGGGGCTTCATACTGTGTGGGGGGAATGTACTGTAGGGACATCATACTGTGTGGGGGGAATGTACTGTAGGGACATCATACTGTGTGTGGGGGAATGTATTGTAGGGGCTTCATACTGTGTGGGGGGAATGTACTGTAGGGACATCATACTAACATAGTAACATAGTAACATAGTAACATAGTAACATAGTTAGTAAGGCCGAAAAAAGACATTTGTCCATCCAGTTCAGCCTATATTCCATCATAATAAATCCCCAGATCTACGTCCTTCTACAGAACCTAATTGTATGATACAATATTGTTCTGCTCCAGGAAGACATCCAGGCCTCTCTTGAACCCCTCGACTGAGTTCGCCATCACCACCTCCTCAGGCAAGCAATTCCAGATTCTCACTGCCCTAACAGTAAAGAATCCTCTTCTATGTTGGTGGAAAAACCTTCTCTCTTCCAGACGCAAAGAATGCCCCCTTGTGCCCGTCACCTTCCTTGGTATAAACAGATCCTCAGCGAGATATTTGTATTGTCCCCTTATATACTTATACATGGTTATTAGATCGCCCCTCAGTCGTCTTTTTTCTAGACTAAATAATCCTAATTTCGCTAATCTATCTGGGTATTGTAGTTCTCCCATCCCCTTTATTAATTTTGTTGCCCTCCTTTGTACTCTCTCTAGTTCCATTATATCCTTCCTGAGCACCGGTGCCCAAAACTGGACACAGTACTCCATGTGCGGTCTAACTAGGGATTTGTACAGAGGCAGTATAATGCTCTCATCATGTGTATCCAGACCTCTTTTAATGCACCCCATGATCCTGTTTGCCTTGGCAGCTGCTGCCTGGCACTGGCTGCTCCAGGTAAGTTTATCATTAACTAGGATCCCCAAGTCCTTCTCCCTGTCAGATTTACCCAGTGGTTTCCCATTCAGTGTGTAATGGTGATATTGATTCCCTCTTCCCATGTGTATAACCTTACATTTATCATTGTTAAACCTCATCTGCCACCTTTCAGCCCAAGTTTCCAACTTATCCAGATCCATCTGTAGCAGAATACTATCTTCTCTTGTATTAACTGCTTTACATAGTTTTGTATCATCTGCAAATATCGATATTTTACTGTGTAAACCTTCTACCAGATCATTAATGAATATGTTGAAGAGAACAGGTCCCAATACCGACCCCTGCGGTACCCCACTGGTCACAGCGACCCAGTTAGAGACTATACCATTTATAACCACCCTCTGCTTTCTATCACTAAGCCAGTTACTAACCCATTTACACACATTTTCCCCCAGACCAAGCATTCTCATTTTGTGTACCAACCTCTTGTGCGGCACGGTTATCAAACGCTTTGGAAAAATCGAGATATACCACGTCCAATGACTCACCGTGGTCCAGTCTATAGCTTACCTCTTCATAAAAACTGATTAGATTGGTTTGACAGGAGCGATTTCTCATAAACCCATGCTGATATGGAGTTAAACAGTTATTCTCATTGAGATAATCCAGAATAACATCCCTCAGAAACCCTTCAAATATTTTACCAACAATAGAGGTTAGACTTACTGGCCTATAATTTCCAGGTTCACTTTTAGAGCCCTTTTTGAATATTGGCACCACATTTGCTATGCGCCAGTCCTGCGGAACAGACCCTGTCGCTATAGAGTCACTAAAAATAAGAAATAATGGTTTATCTATTACATTACTTAGTTCTCTTAGTACTGTGTGGGGGGAATGTACTGTAGGGGCTTCATACTGTGTGGGGGGAATGTACTGTATGTACATCATACTGTGTGGGGGAATGTACTGTTGGGACATCATACTGTGTGGGGGGATGTAGTGTAGGGGTTTCATACTGTGTCTGTGGATGTACTGTAGGGACATCATACTGTGTGGGGGGAATGTACTGTAGGGACATCATACTGTGTGGGGGAATGTTCTGTTGGGACATCATACTGTGTGGGGGAATGTACTGTAGGGGCTTCATACTATGTGGGGGGAATGTACTGTAAGGACATCATAATGTGTGGGGGAATGTACTGTAGGGACATACTGTGTGGGGGAATGTACTGTAGGGACATCATAATGTGTGGGGGAATGTACTGGAGGGACATCATACTGTGTGGGAGAATGTACTGTAGGGACATCATACTGTGTGGGTGGAATGTACTGTAGGGACATCATACTGTGTGGGGGAATGTACTGTAGGGACATCATACTGTGTGGGGGGAATGTATTGGAAGGACATCATACTGTGTGGGGGGAATGTACTGTAGGGACATCATACTGTGTGGTGGGAATGTACTGTTGGGACATCATACTGTATGTGGTGGAATGTACTGCAAGGACATCATACTGTATGTGGAGGAATGTACTGTAGGGACATTATACTGTGTGTGGGGGAATGTACTGTAGGGACATCATACTGTGTTGGGGGAATATACTGTAGGGACATCATACTGTATGTGGTGGAATGTACTGTAGGGACATCATACTGTATGTGGGGGAATGTACTGTAGGGACATCATACTGTGTGGGGGGAACATACTGTAGGGACATCATACTATGTGTGGGGGAATGTACTGTAGGGACATCATACTATATGTGGTGGAATGTACTGTAGGGACATCATACTGTGTGGGGGAATGTTCTGTTGGGACATCATACTGTGTGTGGTGGGAATGTACTGTAGGGACATCATACTGTGTGGGGGGAATGTACTGTAGGGACATCATACTGTGTGGGGGGAATGTACTGTAGGGACATCATACTGTGTGGGTGGAATGTACTGTAGGGACATCATACTGTGTGGGGGGGAATGTACTGTAAGGGCATCATACTGTGTGGGGGGAATGTACTGTAGGGACATCATACTGTGTGGGGGGAATGTACTATAGGAACATCATACTGTGGGGGGAATGTACTGTAGGGACATCATACTGTGTGTGGGGGAATGTACTGTAGGGGCTTCATACTGTGTGTGGGAGGAATGTACTGTAGGGACATCATACTGTGTGTGGGGGGAATGTACTATAGGAACATCATACTGTGGGGGGAATGTACTGTAGGGACATCATACTGTGTGTGGGGGAATGTACTGTAGGGGCTTCATACTGTGTGTGGGAGGAATGTACTGTAGGGACATCATACTGTGTGTGGGGGGAATGTACTGTAGGAACATCATACTGTGGGGGGAATGTACTGTAGGGACATCATACTGTGTGGGGGGATGTACTGTAGGGACATCATACTGTGTGGGGGAATGTACTGTAGGGACATCATACTGTGTGGGGGGAATGTACTGTAGGGACATCATACTGTGTGGGGGAATGTACTGTAGGGACATCATACTGTGTGGGGGAATGTACTGTTAGGACATCATACTGTGTGGGGGGGAATGTACTGTAGGGACATCATACTGTGTGGGGGAAATGTACTGTAGGGCAGTGATTTTCAACCAGTGTTCCGACACATGGTCGGGTGTGCCGCGGGGAACGGGAGTCAGCTGTTCTCTGTGCCGACTGTCAAGCTGACAGCCGGCACAGAGAAGCTGCAGCGCGCCGGCTCCCGGAGATCAATTGTACTCGCAGACATCTACCAGCTGCGAGTACAATTGAGGCTCTGACCGCTGGGTCAGAGCGACGCCAGCAGCGTGATCAAGTCATGTGATCACGCTGCTGGCGTCACTATCCGGCGCGCAGGAGAAAGAAGAGACTTGGTGGTAAGTGCTCCTGTAGTTGTGGAGCTGAAGACACCGAAGATTCAGCGTGGGGTGGGTTTATGGGGAATATTTATTCAGTGTTTGGGGGAGTCAGGATTTAATCAGTGTGTTGGGGGGGGGGGGATTTATTCAGTGGGGGGGATTTATTCAGTGTGTGTGGGGGTATTTATTAAGTGTGTGGGGGGATTTATTCAGAGTGTGGGGGGGATTTATTCAGTGTGTGGGGGCGATTTATTAAGTGTGTGAGGGGGGATTTATTAAGTGTGTGGGGGGGGATTTATTCAGTGTGTGTGGGGGGATTTATTCAGTGTGTGTGGGGGGTATTTATTCAGTGTTTTTAGGGGGGATTAATTCAGTGTGTGGGATTTATTCAGTGTGTACGTGGGGGGGGGGCTGGAATTTATTTAGCATGTGTGGGGCAGGGTGCATTCATTCTGTGGAAAGGGATGGATTTATTCTATCGGAAGGGGAGTGGATATATTCTGTGGGTGTGAGTGGGGAGATGGGGGTGGACACAGTAGCGAGGGGAAAAATGTGTGCTGACACAGTATTGGGAGCAACGGTGATGGGATGTGTGAGGACAGTATGGGGAGTCGGGGGAATGTGTGAGGGGGGAATGTGTGAGGAGGAAATATGGAGAGAGCAAAGGGGTATGTTGGGGGGGGGATGTACATGAGGAGGCTATTAGAAATGTGTGCAGACAGTATGGGGGGATGGAAGTGTGAGTGGACACATAATAGATACTGAGTAGTGTGAGGGTAACAGCCAGGAGGAGACAGTATGCCAAGTAGGAGGAGTGTAATGAAGGGGCACAGTAGAGAGACTGGGCTCTCTATGAGGGACACCGTATGAGAAGGCAGCGTAAAGTATGGAAAAGAGAGAGAGGGTAGTGTGGATGGCATGTACCATAAGAGGGACAGTAAGGGTCATATTATGTGCTGGGAATAAAGTGAGGGGCAATTATTTACTCAGGGGCTCAGCCTAGGGCAGATATTTTTATTCCGGAGCATTATAATAACACTGCTATCTTTAAGGGTGTTGTGTCGGGATGTGCTGCAGAAGACAGGAGAAGATGGAAGTCTGCAGAAACGAGCTCTGCCGGTGGATGAGAAGAGTCATCATGGCATCTGGACAAGGTGAAGATGAAAAGAAAGAGGCGACTCCACAAACAACGTCATCTATCAGGTACCTGGATGTAAATGTGTTTTTTTTGTGATACTAATTCTCATATTTTTATTTATGTTAGGAACATTAAAGGGGATGTCCAAGGTTGTGATGAGTCTGCAGTCATACTATGTGACTGCAGACTTCTGAATTCTCACAGTGCACACTGCTATCATAATTCTCTGATGTTGGTGATTTACATACATGCGGTCACTTGCTGACTAGACATGTGTGGCCTCATTCAATGAAAATGAATTGACTGAGGCCGGACACGTCTAGTTAGAATGTGGGGGGAATGTACTGTAGGGACATGATACTGTGTGGGGGAAAGTACTGTAGGGACATCATGCTGTGTGGGGGAATGTACTGTAGGGACATCATACTGTGTGGGGGGAATGTACTGTAGGGACATGATACTGTGTGGGGGAAAGTACTGTAGGGACATCATGCTGTGTGGGGGAATGTACTGTAGGGACATCATACTGTGTGGGGGGAATGTACTGTAGGGACATCATACTGTGAGGGGGGAATGTACTGTAGGGACATCATACTGTGTGGGGGGAATGTACTGTAGGGACATGATACTGTGTGGGGGAAAGTACTGTAGGGACATCATGCTGTGTGGGGGAATGTACTGTAGGGACATCATACTGTGTGGGGGGAATGTACTGTAGGGACATGATACTGTGTGGGGGAAAGTACTGTAGGGACATCATGCTGTGTGGGGGAATGTACTGTAGGGACATCATACTGTGTGTGGGGGATTGTACTGTAGGGACATCATACTGTGTGGGGGAAATGTACTGTAGGGACATCATACTGTGTGTGGGGGAATGTACTGTAGGGACATCATACTGTATGTGGGGGAATGTACTGTAGGGATATCATACTGTGTGGGGGGAATGTACTGTAGGGACATCATACTGTGTGTGGGGGGAAATGTACTGTAGGGACATCATACTGTGTGTGGGGGGAAATGTACCATAGGGGACATCATACTGTGTGGGGGGAATGTACTGTAGGGACATCATACTGTGTATGGAGGAATGTACTGTAGGGCCATCATACGACATCATACTGTGTGGGGGAATGTACTGTAGGGGCTTCATACTGTGTGGGGGGATGTACTGTAGGGGCATTATACTGTGTGGGGGGATGTACTGTGAGGACATCATACTGCGTGGGGAAATGTACTGTAAGGACATCATACTGTGTGGGGGAATGTACTGTAGGGAAGGGCCGGCTCCAGGTTTTTGTGGGCCCCGGGCAAAAGAGTCTCAGTGGGCCCACATACCACGATTCATGATGCACAGATACAGCGTAGAAATAAAGATATACTACACAGGTCCTAGCCTTCCCCCTCATCCTTCACATAGGCAGATATGCACACACACAATACGCAGACATGCACACACACACACACACACAATACGTAGACATACACACACATCTACAGTACGCAGACATACACACATATCTACAGTACGCAGACTGTTATGAACTGGTGGTTTAGGAGCAACATGGGACGAGCTCTGAAGGAGGTGGTACCTGTACTGACCACAGTCCCTAAGCTCAACACAACACTAGGAGTAGCCGTGGGATGCTCCTGTCACTCCCTAGACACCTCGTCACAGCCTGAGAATTAACTACCCCTAAAGATAGAAACAGGAAAACTATCTTGCCTCAGAGAAAATCCCCAAAGGATAGATTAGCCCCCCACAAGTAATGACTGTGAGTGGAGAGGGAAAAGACATACACAGAATGAAACCAGGATGTAGCAAAGGGGCCAGTCTTGCTAGATAGACAGGACAGGATAGAATACTGTGCGGTCAGTATAAAAACTACAAAAATCCACACAGAGTTTACAAAAATCTCCACACCTGACTAAAGGTGTGGAGGGTAAATCTGCTTCCCAGAGCTTCCAGCTTAACTGAATTAATCCATACTGACGAGCTGGACAAAACATTGAATGCACAGAACGAATAAGTCCACAACATGTGGACAGAAAAGAGCAAAGCAAGGACTTATCTTTGCTGAACTGGTCAGGATATCAGGGAAATCCAAGAGAGATGTGAATCCAACCAGGAACCATTGACAAGTGGCACTGGCTGAAGGGAAGAGCCAGGCATAAATAGCCGAGCAGAAAGACAATCAGTGGAAGCAGCTGCAGACTGCTAAATCCAAGGAGCAGCCATTCCACTTAAAACCACCGGAGGGAGCCCAAGAGCAGAACTCACAAAAGTGCCACTTACAACCACCGGAGGGAGCCCAAGAGCGAAATTCACAACAGCAGACATGCACACACACACATACAGTACGCAGACATGCACACGCATACAATACGCAGACATGCGCACCCATACAATACGCAGACATGCACACACATACAATACGCAGACATGCACACACATACAATACAATACGCAGACATGCACACACATACAATACACAGACATGCACACACATACAATACAGACATGCACACACATACAGTACACAGACATGCACACACATACAATACGCAGACATGCACACACATACAATACAATACACAGACATGCAGACACATACAATACGCAGACATGCACACACATACAATACGCAGACATGCACACACATACAATACGCAGACATGCACACACATACAATACAATACGCAGACATGCACACACAAACAATACACAGACATGCACACACATACAATACAGACATGCACACACATACAATACGCAGACATGCACACACATACAATACAATACGCAGACATGCACACACATGCAATACACAGACATGCACACACATACAATACAGACATGCACACACATACAATACACAGACATGCACACACATACAATACAGACATGCACACACATACAGTACACAGACATGCACACACATACAATACGCAGACATGCACACACATACAATACAATACACAGACATGCAGACACATACAATACGCAGACATGCACACACATACAATACAGACATGCACACACATACAATACAATACACAGACATGCAGACACATACAATACAATACACAGACATGCAGACACATACAATACGCAGACATGCACACACATACAATACGCAGACATGCACACATACAATACGCAGACATGCACACACATACAATACGCAGACATGCACACACATACAATACAATACACAGACATGCACACACATACAATACACAGACATGCACACACATACAATACGCAGACATGCACACACATACAATACAATACACAGACATGCACACACATACAATACGCAGACATGCACACACATACAATACAATACACAGACATGCACACACATACAATATGCAGACATGCACACATACAATACGCAGACATGCACACACATACAATACGCAGACATGCACACACATACAATACACAGACATGCACACACATACAATACGCAAACATGCACACATACAATACACAGACATGCACACACATACAATACGCAGACATGCACACACATACAATACGCAGACATGCACACACATACAATACACAGACATGCACACGCATACAATACGCAGACATGCACACGCATACAATACGCAGACATGCACACACATACAATACAATACACAGACATGCACACACATACAATACAATACAATACACAGACATGCACACACATACAATACACAGACATGCACACGCATACAATACGCAGACATGCACACACATACAATACAATACACAGACATGCATACACATACAATACAATACACAGACATGCGCACACATACAATACGCAGACATGCACACACATACAATACACAGACATGCAGACACATACAATACACAGACATGCAGACACATACAATACGCAGACATGCACACACATACAATACACAGACATGCACACACACACAATACACAGACATGCACACACATACAATACACAGACATGCACACGCATACAATACACAGACATGCACACACATACAATACGCAGACATGCACACACATACAATACAATACACAGACATGCAGACACATACAATACGCAGACATGCACACACATACAATACACAGACATGCACACACATACAATACAGACATGCACACACATACAATACACAGACATGCACACACATACAATACAATACACAGACATGCAGACACATACAATACACAGACATGCACACACATACAATACACAGACATGCACACACATACAATACAGACATGCACACACATACAATACACAGACATGCACACACATGCAATACACAGACATGCACACACATACAATACAGACATGCACACATACAATACGCAGACATGCACACACATACAATACAATACACAGACATGCAGACACATACAATACGCAGACATGCACACACATACAATACACAGACATGCACACACATACAATACAGACATGCACACACATACAATACACAGACATGCACACACATACAATACAATACACAGACATGCACACACATGCAATACACAGACATGCACACACATACAATACAGACATGCACACATACAATACACAGACATGCACACACATACAATATGCAGACATGCACACACATACAATACACAGACATGCACACACATACAATACAGACATGCACACATACAATACACAGACATGCACACACACAATACACAGACATGCACACACATACAATACAGACATGCACACATACAATACACAGACATGCACACACATACAATACACAGACATGCACACGCATACAATACGCAGACATGCACACGCATACAATACGCAGACATGCACACACATACAATACAATACACAGACATGCACACACATACAATACAATACAATACACAGACATGCACACACATACAATACAGACATGCACACGCATACAATACGCAGACATGCACACACATACAATACAATACACAGACATGCACACACATACAATACAATACACAGACATGCGCACACATACAATACGCAGACATGCACACACATACAATACACAGACATGCAGACACATACAATACACAGACATGCAGACACATACAATACGCAGACATGCACACACATACAATACACAGACATGCACACACATACAATACACAGACATGCACACGCATACAATACACAGACATGCACACACATACAATACGCAGACATGCACACACATACAATACAATACACAGACATGCAGACACATACAATACGCAGACATGCACACACATACAATACACAGACATGCACACACATACAATACAGACATGCACACACATACAATACACAGACATGCACACACATGCAATACACAGACATGCACACACATACAATACAGACATGCACACATACAATACACAGACATGCACACACACACAATACACAGACATGCGCACACATACAATACACAGACATGCACACACACAATACACAGACATGCACACACATACAATACAGACATGCACACATACAATACACAGACATGCACACACATACAATACACAGACATGCACACATACAATACACAGACATGCACACACACACAATACACAGACATGCACACACATACAATACAGACATGCACACACACAATACACAGACATGCACACACACAATACACAGACATGCACACACATACAATACACAGACATGCACACACATACAATACACAGACATGCACACACATACAATACAGACATGCACACACATACAATACACAGACATGCACACACATACAATACAATACACAGACATGCACACACATGCAATACACAGACATGCACACACATACAATACAGACATGCACACATACAATACACAGACATGCACACACATACAATACACAGACATGCACACACATACAATACACAGACATGCAGCGTCATTACTAGCAGACATCGCTGCAGAGTGCACCATGCGCGACCATGTTTGTTTAAGTGACGGCTGAGCTCAAGTAGTGCTGGAGATGCTGGAGGAGCAGCCCGGGCCCCCTGGTGTCCCGGCCACGAGTGGGCCCCCCATTTGTTCAGGGCCCCAGCACTTGCCCGGGTACGCCGGGTACTGACGCCGGCCCTGGAGTGTAGGGGGCATCATAATGTGTATGGGGCTCTGTATGGGCCATGAAAGTGGTACCAATACTGTGTGGAAATACTAATGGACCTCACTAGAAGGCTATTACTGTGTAAGCACATGAAAGGATAAGATACATGGCTCAGCAGACAGTATCACACAGGATAGGATTAGATACACAGCTCAGCAGACAGTATCACACAGGAGAGGATTAGATACACAGCTCAGCAGTCAGTATCACACAGGAGAGGATTAGATACACAGCTCAGCAGACAGTATCACACAGGATAGGATTAGATACACAGCTCAGCAGTCAGTATCTCACAGGACAGGATTAGATACACAGCTCAGCAGACAGTATCACACAGGAGAGGATTAGATACACGGCTCAGCAGTCAGTATCACACAGGATAGGATTAGATATACGGCTCAGCAGACAGTATCACACAGGATAGGATCAGATACACGGCTCAACAGCCAGTTTCACACAGGGTAGGATTAGATACACGGCTCAGCAGTCAGTATCACACAGGATAGGATTAGATACACGGCTCAGCAGTCAGTATCACACAGGATAGGATTAGATACACAGCTCAGCAGTCAGTATCACATAGGATAGGATTAGATACACGGCTCAGCAGACAGTATCACACAGGATAGGATCAGATACACGGCTCAGCAGCCAGTTTCACACAGGGTAGGATTAGATACACAGCTCAGCAGTCAGTATCACACAGGAGAGGATTAGATACACAGCTCAGCAGACAGTATCACACAGGATAGGATTAGATACACAGCTCAGCAGTCAGTATCTCACAGGACAGGATTAGATACACAGCTCAGCAGACAGTATCACACAGGAGAGGATTAGATACACGGCTCAGCAGTCAGTATCACACAGGATAGGATTAGATACACGGCTCAGCAGACAGTATCACACAGGATAGGATCAGATACACGGCTCAACAGCCAGTTTCACACAGGGTAGGATTAGATACACGGCTCAGCAGTCAGTATCACACAGGATAGGATTAGATACACGGCTCAGCAGTCAGTATCACACAGGATAGGATTAGATACACAGCTCAGCAGTCAGTATCACATAGGATAGGATTAGATACACGGCTCAGCAGACAGTATCACACAGGATAGGATCAGATACACGGCTCAGCAGCCAGTTTCACACAGGGTAGGATTAGATACACAGCTCAGCAGACAGTATCACACAGAAGAGGATTAGATACACAGCTCAGCAGACAGTATTACACAGGAGAGGATTAGATACACGGCTCAGCAGTCAGTATCACACAGGATAGGATTAGATACACAGCTCAGCAGTCAGTATCACATAGGATAGGATTAGATACACGGCTCAGCAGACAGTATCACACAGGATAGGATCAGATACATGGCTCAGCAGTCAGTATCACATAGGATAGGATTAGATACACGGCTCAGCAGTCAGTATCACACAGGATAGGATTAGATACACAGCTCAGCAGTTAGTATCACACAGGAGAGGATTAGATACACGGCTCAGCAGTCAGTATCACACAGGATAGGATTAGATACACGGCTGAGCAGACAGTATCACACAGGAGAGGATTAGATACATGGCTCAGCAGTCAGTATCACACAGGATAGGATTAGATACTCAGCTCAGCAGACTATCACACAGGAGAGGATTAGATACACAGCTCGGCAGACAGTATCACACAGGATAGGATTAGATACACGACTCAGCAGACTATCACACAGGAGAGGATTAGATACATGGCTCAGCAGTCAGTATCATACAGGAGAGGATTAGATACACGGCTCAGCAGTCAGTATCACACAGGATGGGATTAGATACACGGCTCAGCAGTCAGTATTACACAGGAGGGGATTAGGTACACAGGTCGGCAGACAGTATCACACAGGAGAGGATTAGATACACAGCTCAGCAGACAGTATCACACAGGAGAGGATTAGATACACAGCTCAGCAGACAGTATCACACAGGAGAGGATGAGATACACAGCTCAGCAGACAGTATCACACAGGAGAGGATTAGATACACAGCTCAGCAGACAGTATCACACAGGATAGGATTAGATACACGGCTCAGCAGACAGTATCACACAGGATAGGATTAGATACACAGCTCAGCAGACAGTATCACACAGGAGAGGATTAGATACACGGCTCAGCAGAAAGTATCACACAGGAGAGGATTAGATACACGGCTCAGCAGACAGTATCACACAGGAGAGGATTAGGTACACGGCTCAGCAGACAGTATCACACAGGAGAGGATTAGATACACGGCTCAGCAGTCAGTATCACACAGGATAGGATTAGATACACGGCTCAGCAGTCAGTATCACACAGGATAGGATTAGATACACGGCTCCTGGAGATGACATTGTTATAGCGGCTTTTGTAGCCTCCTCCTGACATTGATTGCTCTTGTTTTGTGGGTGACATGCTTTGTTATTACAGTGAAGCATCCTCTTGGTTTCGGGGTCTTTTCTCCCCTCGGCACCAGTTGATATTCGGCGCGGTTGCTGTGGGGGACGGGGCCGCACCATATGGGGGGGATCAATCTCCTGCGCTTGTTCTCACAATGCTTTTAAAACTTGAGGAAGCTCCAATTTTTCCTGCAGATCAAAGCGCTCGGCTCGCGGTGCGGCAATCATCTGCAATTTGAAAATTATTGAAACCTTTTAGGAAGTTGTATGTGGATTTGATGTGTGTTTTTTTATTTGATGTGCCTGTCTCTCATCTCCGTGTAGTGCCAGGACCGTTTACATCCATCTCCCCGGGTCTCCGGGTACCTCGCCGCCGTGACAGGCCTTACGTTACAATGGAGACGCCGCTCTTTGTTTGGCGAGCAATTAGCCGGGTCCTCCACTTGCAGGATAAAGCTCCCGACAAGAGTCTGTCTAGAGGAGCGCTGCTCTTGACAAACACAAAGGTTAAAGAAGACTTATGTACTGGTGAATACAGAAGGTGCATCTTAAAGGGGACATGACAGGCAATGACTGAGGTTGTGCTCATTAGTGATGGGTTTGGTGAAGGCAGCTAGCTTCCTTCCTCAGCAATGACATGGGATATATTAATATTTACACAGAATCAGAACCTCATGGGCCGGATCACACAGCGGGAACGTGAAATCTCTGCTCCGTCCTGACAACCAGTACGGTGGTGGAAGCTAAAACTGGGACAACTGCCCGAAAGAGCAAATGTGAGCGTCCATCAGTAGAAGCCATAAAGTAAAAGTGTTACGGCACCAACTCTGTTTCTGTGCACAAACCACGGCGTGTCCGTCCCCTACTGTGGTCTATGTCCAAAACTCTCCATCTGTAATAGGAGAGACGTGTGGTGATAAACCGCGCCATACTGGTTGCTATTAGTGGAGCGTAGGACACCAGTGTGAACAGAACCATAAGCTGCTAGACCCCTCTATCCTCCCCATCTAGACATCTCTGTCCCCCTCAAGACTCTTATGTCCTCTTCTATCTCCTCCAGACTCCTCTGTCCTTCTCCTTCAGATTCCTCTGCCTCCTCTCCCAGACAATTCTGCCCTCCTCCTCCACTTCCTCTGCCCCCTTCCAGCCACCTCCATCTTCTACCATACTCCTCTGTCCTCTCCAAACTACTGTCTCCTCCCCAAGACTCCACCACATTACTCAGTCCTCCTCCAGACTCTTCCATCTCTTCTCCAGATACCCTATACTCTACAAACTACTCTCTTTTCCCCAAACTCCTCTGACCTCCTCCTCTCCACACTCCTCTGTCCTCCTCCCTCCAAGACTCCCATGTCCTCCTCCAAAATCCTCTGGCTTCACCAGAGTCCTTTGTCTTCCTTCAGGTTCTGCTGTCCTTACCCTCCAGACTTCGTCCATAATTCTCTCTATTTCTCCTCCAAACTCCTCTATCTTTCTCCTCCAGACTACTGTCCTCCTACTCCACACTCCTCTGTCCACTACAAACTACTGTTTCCTCCCCACTCAGGCCTCCTCCTCCAGACTCCATAGTCCTCCTCCTGACTCCTCTACAGTGGGGAAAAAAATATTTAGTCCGCCACCAATTGTGCAAGTTCTCCCACTTACAAAGATGAGAGAGGCCTGTAATTGACATCATAGGTCGATCACAACTATGAGAGTCACAATGAGAAAACAAATCCGGAAAATCACCTTGTCTGATTTGGTAAGATTTATTTTGCAAATTATGGTGTTAAGTAAATATTTGGTCACCTAAAAACATGCAAGATGTCTGGCTCTCACAGACCTGTAACTTCTTCTTTAAGAGGCTCCTCTGTCCTCCACTCATTACCTGTAGTAATTGCTCCTGTTTGAACTTGTTATCAGTATAAAAGACACCTGTCCACAACCTCAAACAGTCACACTCCAAACTCCACTATGGTGAAGACCAAAGAGCTGTCAAAGGACACCAGAAACAAAATGTAGCCCTTAACCAGGCTGGGAAGACTGAATCTGCAATAGACAAGCAGCTTGGTGTGATGAAATCAACTGTGGGAGCAATAATAAGAAAATGGAAGACATACAAGACCCCTGATAATCTCCCTCGATCTGGGGCTCCACGCAAGATCTCACCCCGTGGGGTCAAAATGATCACAAGAATGGTGAGAAACAATCCCAGAACCACACAGGGGGACCTAGTGAATGACCTGCATAGAGATAGGACCACCGTAACAAAGGCCTACCATCAGTAACACACTACGCCGCCAGGCACTCGGATCCTGCTGTGCCAGACGTGTTCCCCTGCTTAAGCCAGCACATGTCCGGGCCCGTCTGAAGTTTGCTAGAGAGCATTTGGATCATCCAGAAGAGTATTGGGAGAATGTCATATGGTCTGATGAAACCAAAGTAGAACTGTTTGGTAGAAACAAAACTCAATGTGTTTGGAGGACACAGAATGCTGAGCTGCATCCAAAGAACACCATACATACTGTGAAGCATAGGGGTGGCAACATCATGCTTTGGAGCTCCTCTCATGTGTGATACTGCAAAGGGACAGACCAGGGCAACTGATCCGTGTACATGAAAATTTAATGTGGCCATGTATCTTGAGATTTTGAGTGCAAACCTCCTTCCATCAGCAAGGGCATTGAAGATGAAACATGGATGGATTTTTGAGCATGATATTGATCCCAAGCACACCGCCAGGGCAACAAAGGAGTGGCTTCATAAGAATCAGATGAAGGTGGAGCGCCCCGTTAGGGCAGTGGGGTACTCAGAGCCGGGCCCTTCGGTTCTCAAGGGGGATATCACGGTGGCTGACCCGGTCCGTGGCCCTACGGGGCGTCCGTTGATAAAAGGGGGAAAGGTCTTTAAAGGGGAAATTATGTTCGTGACGCCACCTGTGGTATTCGGTCAGGGTGACCGACGCTGCTTAGGGGTCCGCTGGGGTGATGTTATGGCAGCTAGATGGTATATCTTCCCACAGGTGAAGTGTGTCTCCAGGGCTTCCCAGAGTGTAAATGGTGGATTGTGTGAGGCGCAGTGAAGAACGAGGACACAAGGGTGCATTCTCTTTACCTTTTTACTGAAGGCTTCAGCATCCACAGTCCAGAGCACCAGATCACAGGGTAGGCAGAGTCCGGCCGGTCTGAAGGCAAATCCAGAGTCCCCTTATCCAGGTGGAAATCAGTAGCCTTCCTCTAGCGCCTGGGTGTTGTAGTACCTTACTGCTGTGCTTCTCATAAGGTCCTCACAACTGTTGTTGGTGTTCTAGATGTTAAGTCTTTCTCTCTGTCCCCCAGATGGATAGGAACAACCCGTATGACTGATGGCCTGAGGCTTTTTACAAGGACTCTAGCACGCCCTTGCCCCCACAGTTGCCACCGTGCCTCCTGGGTAAAGGGTTGGGTAACTAATATGGAATTAGCTGTCCTGCCGGTCTCTTGAGCCAGGCTTGGAGACGGTGACTCCCTCGGTGTTCCGGCTACCGGCTTCTGCGCCTCAGAAGGAGGCAGCCTTTTACAGGGCAGAACTCCTTCTGGTTTCCTCTCCTTTTGCTATGACTTCGTTTCTCACTCTCAGCAACGCAATTCCTTTCAAAGTCTCTTTCTTAGGATGCTGCCGCATTGGTAAGCAGGCGCAGCTCCGTGTCCTTCTGTCTAGGCCTCTGACAGGATCCCACCCCTGTCAGGGACCCACTCCCTGAGTGGAGCTCAGATAGCAGCTAACTGGGTGAAGCCCAGCCAGCGTCCGCCAGACTGGTGCTGACTGGGTGAAACCCAGCTCGCTTCTGCCTAGCTTCCTATCCAGACCACCAGTTTTACCTAATAGTGAAGAGTGCCCTACTAAATAGGAGCATAGCTCCCCCTGGTGAACTGTTGTGTGAAGTGTGTAGTGTGGTTTGTGATACCTGGTAAGGTGATCTCCTTCATTGCCTTCAGACGTAAGATCACTCCCCCTGGTGGAAGAATGACATTACTGCAACGACCAGGACCCTGGGGCGCTGCACTGGTTCTGGAGTTGCCTAGCCAGTCTCCAGATCTGAACCCCATAGAAAACCTTTGGAGTTGAAAGTCCGTGTTGCCCAGCGACAGGCCCAAAACATCACTGCTCTAGAAAAGATTTGCATGGAGGAATGGGCCAACATACCACCAACAGTGTGTGCCAACCTTGTGAAGACTTACAGAAAACGTCTGACCTCTGTCATTGCCAACAAAGGATATAGAACAAAATATTGAGATGAACTTTTGGTAATGACCAAATACTTATTTTCCACCATAATTTGCAAAATAAATCTTCCAGATCAGACAAGGTGATTTTCTCGATTTGTTTTCTCATTTTGACTCTCATAGTTGTGGTCTACCTATGATATCAATTACAGCCTCTCATCTCTATAAGTGGGAGAACTTACACAATTGGTGGCTGACTAAATACTTTTTTTCCCACTGTATATCTTCTTCCAGACTCTTCTGTCCTCTCCGGACACCTCCATCACTTCTCCAGATTCCTTTGTCCTCTCCAGATTATCTCCTACCAAACTCCTCTGTCCTCTGCAGACTCCTGTCTCTCCTCCAGACTCCTTTGTCTTCCTACAGGCTCCGCTATCTTTCTCTTCAAGACTCCTTTTCTCCACATCCTCCATGTAGATTCTGTTGTACTTCTCTTCCTCTGTCTTCCTCCTCCAGACTCCTCATTACTTTTCCTCCAGACTTGTCTTCCTCCTACATATCGCTCTGTCCTCCTCCTCTCCAGACTCCTTTGTCCTCTTCCTCAAGATCCTTCTGTTCTCCTCCCGTCAAGTCTACTTTGTCTCCTTTCGCAGACCTTTGTCCTCCCGCTCCAGACTCCTCAGTCCTCTTCTAAAATCCTCTGTCTTCACCAGACTCATTTGTCGTCCTCCGGATTCCTGCTTCTCTTCTGGACTTCTCTGTACTCCTCCAGGCTCTGCAGTCTTTCTCTTCCAGGCCCTCCTGTCCTCATCCTTGCTCCAGACTCTGCTGTCCACCTCCTCCAAACTCCTCTGTCCTCCAAGACCTCTCTGTCTTCATCCTAAATACTTCTCTGTTCCCTTCCAGACTCATCTGTCCTCCTCCAGGCTCTACTATCTTTCTCTTCCAGTCTCATCTGCCCACATCTTCTCCACATTCTGCTGCTAATGTCCTCCAGATTCTGCTGCCCATCTCATCTAGACTCCTCTGTGCTCCTCATCCAGGCTCCGACATCGTTCTCCCTCTAAACTTATTTGCCGTCTCCAGCCTTGTCTACCCTTCTCCATACTCCAGTCTCTCCTCCAGGCTCTCCTATTTTCCTCACCCAGATGCCTTTGTCTCCTCCTCCAGATTCAACTGTCCTCCTTCTCCAGATTTCCCTGTACTTCTCCACCAGACTCCCCTATCATTCTCCTCCAGACTCCACTGCTCTTCTCTTCCAGACTCCCCTGTCCTTCTCCTCCAGACTCCTTTGTCCTTCTCATTGAGACTACTCTGTCCTACTGTCATGATATTGTATGAAATATCATATAAGTTTTGTTTCTCTGCCAGCACATATAGGGTGGGTGTTGACCCCCCTTTCCTTTAAGTCAGGGTTTAGCTTTTATTTTCAATGGATGTAGAAGAGCTTGCCTTGTCAATGCATGTGGGGGAGTTTTATTGAAGAAAGGTATTTACGACTGGCATAGCTGCAGTGGAAAGAGTACTAGCTGAAACTGGTATAGAAGCTTCCAGAATCCATGAGAGTCTTTGTGCTAATATGATAAGATATTGGGCTAATGAGTTACGCTAGAAAAAGGAAAAATACATATTCTTTACGTCCCTCGGCGGATCTGTCAACTGCTGTAAACATGAGCTTCTAACTCCATCAGGTAAAAAAGTAGGGATTTTTATGTAATTATGCATCACAAATAGGACATATTTGATCTCATTAGAATGCCAATGTTAATACGAGATGAATGCTGGGTTTGTTATGACTATGACATGTTCTGTAGTGGAGATACAGGCATTAGACAAACTTGTGTTAAATCTAGTAAGACTGAAGAGGTAGGACGGACTGGGTAAACCAACCCCCTTTTAGTGATGTCACCAGGCTGAGCTATAAGTGTTATGCCAGACCCCAGCAATGAGTCGGTCTGCTGGAGCCTATGTGAGTCTGACTTGAAGAGCTGTTCCTGCCAGAGTCCTAATGCACTGGGACAGATGGAAACTCCATTAGCCTGGTTGCCTGCAATGCTCTGAATAATATAATAATAATAATAATTTTATTTATATAGCGCCAACATATTCCGCAGCGCTTTACAAATTATAGAGGGGACTTGTACAGACAATAGACATTACAGCATAACAGAAATACAGTTCAAAACAGATACCAGGAGGAGTGAGGGCCCTGCTCGCAAGCTTACAAACTATGGGGAAAAGGGGAGACACGAGAGGTGGATGGTAACAATTGCTTTAGTTATTCGGACCAGCTATTGTGTAAGGCTCAGGTGTTCATGTAAAGCTGCATGAACCAGTTACCTGCCTAAGTATGTAGCAGTACAGACACAGAGGGCTAATACTGCATAAAGTGTATGAGAACATGATGCGAGGAACCTTTTTTTTATTTTTTTTATTATAAATAGGCCACACAGGGATCGTTAGGTTAATGCATTGAGGCGGTAGGCCAGTCTGAACAAATGAGTTTTTAGGGCACGCTTAAAACTGTGGGGATTGGGGATTAATCGTATTAACCTAGGTAGTGCATTCCAAAGAATCGGCGCAGCACGTGTAAAGTCTTGGAGACGGGAGTGGGAGGTTCTGATTATTGAGGATGCTAACCTGAGGTCATTAGCGGAGCGGAGGGCACGGGTAGGGTGGTAGACTGATACCAGGGAGGAGATGTAGGGTGGTGCTGAGCCATGGAGTGCTTTGTGGATGAGGGTAGTAGTTTTGTACTGGATTCTGGAGTGGATGGGTAGCCAGTGTAATGACTGGCACAGGGTAGAGTCATCGGTGTAACGGTTGGTGAGGAATATGATCCTGGCTGCAGCATTCAGGACAGATTGGAGCGGGGAGAGTTTTGCAAGAGGGAGACCGATTAGTAGAGAGTTACAATAGTCCAGACGAGAATGAATAAGTGAAACAGTCAGAGTTTTTGCAGAGTCGAAAGTAAGAAAAGGGCGAATTCTAGAAATGTTTTTGAGATGCAGGTAAGAAGAGCGAGCCAGTGATCGGATGTAGGGGGTGAATGAAAGGTCAGAATCAAGGATGACCCCAAGGCAGCGGGCATGTTGCTTTGGAGTAATGGTGGAACCGCACACGGAGATGGCAATGTCAGGCAAAGGTAGGTTTGTCAGGCAAAGGTAGGTTGCCTGACACATGTAAGTGTTATTTCTCATTTAACCCCTGTTATTTTTATAATTGCCTTGTACATATTTTCAATTGTCTCATATTGTAACATCTTTATATAACTGTTTATAAACACTGCCTGAAACCTTTGACGGAGTATAATATTTAATACTAGATTCATTCTTCCTGTTCTAAAACGTACCCTAAGTCTTCTGAAGGGAATCACGCTACTGTTTTGGGTTAACTTCAGATCCGTTTAATCGAAGCTGGTGGCAGCTCACCGTGTGTAGGCCTTTGGGTGTCGTTGTTGTGACTGCGGCATTGATAATTATTGTTCCTGCCTGAGTGGGAGTAGTAATCGCGTCGCTGCAGCGTGCCCAAGCCTAGGTGCAGTACCTAATCTGACCTGAGAGTAAGGGGGTGCCAGAGAGCTGCAAGTTTCAAGTGGAACTGTAAGCAGGATATACATAAATCCCTGCAGTTCGTGGTATATTGCAGAGCAGTGGGATACCTAGAATAAGCCCCTGCTGTAAACTAAGAAGTCAATAGCCTTGTGTGTGTTTTTTCATCACATTGTGGAGTGGAGGGATAACTAAGATAAGCCCCCCTGCACATGTGATAGCCGTCTGTTGGCCTAAAGTCACCCCGACCCGTGACGTGGAGGTGACTGTCACGGTGTGAATCGTGACAAATTGGTGGCAAGGCGGTGGGATATCTTAGAGCATTAGTGATTTGGTTTGAGCAATCATTCCTCTCACTAAAAACTTGCAAAGTTCTTGCGAGGACTCTGCGCAAATAAGTTTGGAGAACGAACTCAGTGTTTATTAGTCCTGAGACAATTGTGTGTACTGGTAATTATCCCTTCCCTTTCTTTTTGTTTTTCTATCCTATCTTTTATTTGGCAATCATGGCTGCGAAAGGAGAAGCCTGGTACACCCAGCAGAAGAAGGACACTCTTGCTGGGATATGCACGTACCATGGCCTGAACCCCCAGGATAAGACCAAGGCTCAAATGGTCGCTGAACTGGTGCAATTTGAAGTCGACCAAGCCAGGCCACAGAGCCCAGAGGCCGCAGAAGCCAACACGAGCAGAGGTGGTGCTGCAGCAGAGGTTCAACCACTGAATGCCGGCCCTACTTGCAACCAGGGGAGCGCAGACCTTCGCTGAAGCTGGCTCTGCAACAATGCTCCGCAGATTACCTAGAGAGACGTCTGCAGCTGGTCCTGCAATTCGAAGAGGCTGAGAGAGCCAAGCGGGAGGCTGAGAGAGCCGATCGAGAGGCCCAGGCCCAGCGAGCCGAGCGCCAAGCCCAGCGAGAACATGAACAGGAGATGCTCCGGCAGGGGGGCATGCCCTCCACCGCCCAGAGCCGTGAGCCCAGCAACGCTCAGACACTAAAGCCCCGGCCTGATCACTTTCCTGTTATGGAAAAGGACGGGGACTTGGACACTTTTCTGCGGGCCTTTGAGAAAGCCTGTAGACAGTACTAGCTGCCTGCAGATGAATGGGCACGATACCTGACCCCAGGGCTGAGAGGCAAAGCTCTGGAGGCGTTTGCTGCCCTCTCTCAAGAACAAAATGGAGACTATGAGGCCATCAAGCAGGCCCTGATAGCCAAGTACCAGCTTAGACCCGAGGTGTACCGTAGAAAGTTCCAGACCCTCCAACCGGGCCCACACTACAGCTACGGCGATGTGGTGCATGGACTCAGGACCCACTTTAACCAGTGGATCCAAGGACTGTCAGTGACCACCTTTGAGCAGCTGGGAGACCTGATGATCAAAGACCAGTTCTTACATCTTTGCCCAGCCGAGGTGTGACAGTTCGTGATGGACAGAGAACCCAAAGACGTGTCAAAAGCAGCGCAGATTGCTGATGCCTATGAGGCTAACCGTAGATCGGAAGTGTGGAAGCCAGTCACCACCAGCTGGAGAGGGGGTAAGCTTGCAACCAATGCCAGTACCCCTGCCAGCCAACACACCAGAGGTCCTGTCCCCGTGGCCAACAGCACCAGACCTACCACCGAACCTCGCCAGTGTTTCCACTGCAAGAGGATTGGTCATATCAGTCACTACTGTCCAGACAAGCAGAAGAACCCCCCAGCCAAGGCCCCAGGGCCTAATGCAGCAGTTCTTTTGGTGGGTGGTGTGGTTGGGAGGATGTGTGACAACGTACAGCACGTCACGGTGGGAGGCCATGTTGCTACAGGCCTCAAGGACATGGGGCTGAACGAACCCTCATCCGACCCGAGCTGGCGGCCCCTGAAGAAATCATTCCGGGGAAAACCCTAACTGTCACTGGGATTGGAGGCATCAGCTGTCCCTTACCGATGGCCCGGGTTTATATTGATTGGGGTGCCGGGAGTGGGGTGAAGGAAGTGGGCTGTCTGATAATTTGCCCACTGATGTTTTGTTGGGGACTGATTTGGGGAGGATGGTTGCATACTACGTCCCTGACACCCCTCCCCAATCTAGTAATGAGGGTAACGTTAACCCTGATGATGATGATGATGGGAAATCGCATGTGTTACCTGAGCATGCTTTATCTTGTACTGATGCATCTGATAACCATTTTTTCCCTAGGATTGATGGTGAAAATGTTGTACCTGTGCCAACTGAACCTGATAACCATTTTTCTGCAAAGGTTAATGTGTCCATAGGTACAGGCGTGCCCAGCCACGTCGCTCTGCGTAGTGAGACGGCTGAGGAATCCCTAGAAGGGGCAAGTGTCGGTGCTACAGGAAATGGGGAGATGCATGGGAACCGTGAGAAAGGTGATGCCATGAAATTGACCAGTGCCACAGAGGAAGGTAACTGGCCCATAAGTAGCACTGCCCCTGAAGTGTTGGGGGTGGATGGGGAGGTAGAGCCCATAGCAGTGCCGGCTGATGGGTCTGTAGAAATCCCCGGGGTGACAGCCTACGTAGCTGCTGTCACCTGCAGTCAGAGTGCCCGGAACGCAGATAACTGTCAGCCTTCCGGACCTTCCTCAGTCATCATTGTGACTGAATCAGAGGTGGACCCAGAGCAGGTCCCAGAGGGTTCCCGTGGGGAAGGGACCCTGACATCACTTCTGGCTTCCCCTAGCCAGGAGTTTCAGGCCGCTCTGCGCACAGATGCGAGCCTAGAGAGTTTGAGACAACTCGCCGAGACGCCCACCTCCGAGACTGATAAGGAGAGGGTGTTCTGGGAACGAGGAAGGTTATACCGGGAGACAGTACCCGGAGAATCGCAAAAGGAGTGGTTGAGGGAAAGACAGCTGGTCGTCCCGCAGCAATTCCGGGCTGAGTTGTTATGGATTGCCCATGAGATCCCGCTAGCTGGATACTTGGGGATCAGCAAAACTAAGGCCCGGCTGTCTCAATACTTCTATTGGCCTAAGATGGGGACAGATGTGTCAACTTACTGCCGCTCCTGTATCACTTGTCAAAGAGTGGGGAAGGCGGAGCCTGCTCTTAAGGCTCCCCTGATCCCTTTACCAGTGATAGAGGAGCCTTTCCAGAGAATCGCGGTGGACATTGTGGGCCCGCTGGCCGTCTCCAGCAGCTCTGGAAAGCAATACATCCTTACTGTGGTAGACTACGCTACCCGGTACCCAGAGGCAGTAGCTCTGTCGTCAACTAGGGCAGATAAGGTGGCGGATGCCCTGTTGGCCATCTTTTCACGTGTAGGATTTCCAAGAGAGATGCTTACTGATCAAGGGACCCAATTTATGTCTCGCCTAATGGAGGCTCTCTGTAAGAGAATGCAGGTGAAGCACCTGGTATCAAGTGCGTATCACCCACAGACCAATGGCTTGTGTGAACGCTTCAATGGTACCCTCAAACAGATGCTACGCATGCTGGTTGAGACCCAAGGACGCGACTGGGAGCGGTACCTCCCACACCTGCTATTCGTTTACCGAGAGGTTCCGCAGGCCTCAACGGGGTTCTCCCCCTTCGAGCTCCTCTACGGCAGGCGAGTTCGGGGACCCCTTGGGTTGGTAAGAGAATCCTGGGAAGAGGAGCCGAACCCTTCTGAAGTGTCCATAGTGGAGTATGTCATGCGCTTCCGTGACAAGATGCAGACCTTGACGCAGTTGGTGCATGACAACATGACGCAGGCTCAGGCTGACCAGAAGCACTGGTACGACCAGAACGCCCGGGAGCGGACCTACCATGTGGGTCAAAAGGTGTGGGTTCTGGTCCCCGTACCAAAGGATAAGCTTCAGGCAGCCTGGGAGGGCCCGTACATCATCCACCAACAGCTCAACCCGGTCACCTACGTGGTCACGCTTGACCACGCTCGGGGTAGGCGAAAGGTCTTTCACGTCAACATGATGAAAGCTCATCACGAACGTGAACCTTTCGTCCTACCGGTCTGCAGCTTACCCGAAGACGGGGAGGAAGACACCCTCTTGGACATGCTGGCCCAAGCCAAGGCCGGTGGGTCTATTGAGGAGGATGTGGAGGTAAGCGCCTCATTAACTGAACCCCAGCGGTTGCAGTTGCAAACCACACTGGAACCCTTCCGGGTCGTGTTCTCCAACCGACCTGGGAGGACTGAGTTAGCAGTCCACGAGGCGGACACCGGGAATCACGCCCCACTACGGCGAACACCCTATCGAATCTCTGACCAGGTGCAGCAGATTATGCGCCAGGAGATCGATGAGATGTTACAGCTGGGGGTGATTCGATGGTCAAAGAGCGCGTAGGCCTCACCTGTAGTTCTCGTGCCAAAGAAAGACCGGAGCACCCGGTTCTGCATGGACTACAGGGGGCTCAACGCCATCACAGCCTCTGACGCACACCCAATGCCACGCATCGAGGAGCTGCTGGAGAGGTTAGCTGGCGCAAAATACCTGACAATAATGGATCTCAGTCGAGGATACTGGCAGATTCCCCTGAGCCCCGAGGCGCAGGAGAAGTCTGCCTTTATCACACCCTTTGGACTGTCCGAGTCCATGTTCATGCCCTTCGGCATGAAGAATGCCCCTGCCACTTTCCAGCGGATGGTCAACCTCCTGCTTCAGGGACTGGAGAAGTACGCAGTGGCATACTTGGATGATATTGCGATCTTCAGTCCCTCCTGGGAGGAACACCTGCAGCATCTCGAGGAGGTGCTCAGGCGAATTCACCGAGCAGGACTAACTATCAAGCCGGGAAAGTGCCAGATGGGTATGAGGGAGGTCCACTACCTGGGGCACCGGGTAGGCGGGGGTAGGCGGGGGCACCCTAAAGCCAGATCCTGAGAAAGTGGGAGTGATCGTGAACTGGCCCACCCCCAGGACCAAGAAACAGGTGATGTCCTTCCTGGGCACTGCAGGGTACTATAGGCGCTTCGTACAGCACTATAGTAGCATGGCAAAACCCTTGACGGACCTCACCAGGAAGAAGCTACCCCACATCGTCAACTGGACCGATGGCTGAGAGGGGGCCTTCCAGGCATTGAAAACAGCACTGTGCAACGCCCCGGTGTTGAAAGCAGTCGACAGCAGTCGACCGTTTTTGGTGCAGACCGACGCCAGCGAGTTTGGCCTTGGTGCTGTGCTCAGCCAGGTTGACTCAGAGGACCAAGAGCACCCCGTGTTATACCTGAGCCGGAAACTTTTGCCGAGGGAAGTGGCCTACTCCACCATCGAGAAGAAGTGCCTGGCCATAGTCTGGGCCCTGCAGCGCTTGCTACTTGTACGGTTGCACCTTCACTGTGGTGACTGACCACCACCCTCTGCGCTGGCTAAAGGCCATGTGTGGAACCAATGGCAGGTTGCTACGCTGGAGCCTTGCCCTTCAGCAGTTTGACTTCACCATTGAACACAACGGGCAGGAAGCATGGAAATGCAGATGGACTGTCCCGCCAGGGTGAACCTACTGAGGTGCGCATGGAGGTATACTGAGGAGTTCTGCCTCCGTAGCGCACACCAAAGGGGGAGGTGTCATGATATTGTATGAAATATCATATAAGTTTTGTTTCTCTGCCAGCACATATAGGGTGGGTGTTGACCCCCCTTTCCTTTAAGTCAGGGTTTAGCTTTTATTTTCAATGGATGTAGAAGAGCTTGCCTTGTCAATGCATGTGGGGGAGTTTTATTGAAGAAAGGTATTTACGACTGGCATAGATGCAGTGGAAAGAGTACTAGCTGAAACTGGTATAGAAGCTTCCAGAATCCATGAGAGTCTTTGTTCTAATATGATAAGATATTGGGCTAATGAGTTAGGCTAGAAAAAGTAAAAATACATATTCTTTACGTCCCTCGGCGGATCTGTCAACCGCTGTAAACATGAGCTTCTAACTCCATCAGGTAAAAAAGTAGGGATTTTTATGTAATTATGCATCACAAATAGGACATATTTGATCTCATTAGAATGCCAATGTTAATACGAGATGAATGCTGGGTTTGTTATGACTATGACATGTTCTGTAGCGGAGATACAGGCATTAGACAAACTTGTGTTAAATCTAGTAAGACTGAAGAGGTAGGATGGACTGGGTAAACCAACCCCCTTTTAGTGATGTCAACAGGCTGAGATATAAGTGTTATGCCAGACCCCAGCAGTTAGTCTGTCTGCTGGAGCCTATGTGAGTCTGACTTGAAGAGCTGTTCCTGACCAGAGTCCTAATGCACTGGGACAGATGGAAAATCCAGTAGCCTGGTTGCCTGCAATGCTCTGAACACATGTAAGTGTTATTTCTCATTTAACCCCTGTTATTTTTATAATTACCTTGTACATATTTTCAATTGTCTCATATTGTAACATCTTTATATAACTGTTTATAAACACTGCCTGAAACCTTTGACGGAGTATAATATTTAATACTAGATTTGTTCTTCCTGTTCTAAAATGTACCCTAAGTCTTCTGAAGGGAATTACGCTACTGTTTTGGGTTAGCTTCGGACCCGTTTAATCGAAGCTGGTGGCAGCTTACCAAGTGCAGGCCTTTGGGTGTTGTTGTAGCGACTGCGGCATTGATAATTATTGTTCCTGCCTGAGTGGGAGTAGTAATCGCGTCGCTGCAGTGCGCCCAATAGCCAGTACATAGCAGGCAGCCTTTCTGGCGACTAATTACCCTAGGTGCAGTACCTAATCTGACCTGAGAGTAAGGGGGGCGCCAGAGAGCTGTAAGTTTCAAGTGGAACTGTATGCAGGATATACATAAATCCCTGCAGTTCGTGGTATATTGCAGAGCAGTGGGATACCTAGAATAAGCCCCTGCTGTAAACTAAGAGGTCAATAGCCTTGTGTGTGTTTTTTCATCATATTGTGGAGTGGCCTAAAATCACCCCGACCAGTGACGTGGGGGTGACGGTCACGGTGTGAATCGTGACACCTACCACTTCAGATTCCATTTTCCTCCTCCTCTCCCAGACTCCACTGTCCTGTCCAAACTCTCATGGGTCTTCTCTCCAGATTCCCCTGTACTCCTCCCTCAACTCCTCTGTCCATTTCCTCCCTCAAGTCCTTTTTGTCCTCTGTTCTCCTTCCCCCTCACACACTCCTATGTTCTCCTCTAGATCACTCTGTGCTCCTCCAGACACCTCTGTTCTGCTCCCTCTCCTGACTCCGCTGTTGTTCTCCTCCGCCTCCAGACTCCTCTATTCTGCTCCCTCTCCAGACTCCGCTGTTGTTCTCCTCCTCCAGACTCCTGTATTCTGCTCCCTCTCCAGACTCCGCTGTTGTTCTCCTCCTCCTCCAGACTCCTCTATTCTGCTCCCTCCCCAGACTCCGCTGTTGTTCTCCTCCTCCTCCAGACTCCTCTATTCTGCTCCCTCTCCAGACTCCACTGTTGTTCTCCTCCTCCTCCAGACTCCTCTATTCTACTCCCTCCCCAGACTCCGCTGTTGTTCTCCTCCTCCTCCAGACTCCTCTGTTCTGCTCCCCCTCCAGACTCTGCTGCTGTTCTCCTCCTCCTCCAGACTCCTCTATTCTACTCCCTCTCCAGACTCCGCTGTTGTTCTCCTCCTCCTCCAGACTCCTCTATTCTGCTCCCTCCCCAGACTCCACTCTTCTGCAGTTCCACATCTTTAGACTCGGTCCAGCTAGGGCTCATGACCAGGGCCGGGACAAGGTATTTTGTTGTCATAGGCAGATGAAGCTAATCCCCTCCCCAACCCCCCCCCCCCGATAAACCCTCATCAACCAAGTAAAGGAATGAGTCAGCAACTAAAGTAAAAGGACCCCCCCCCTTTTTCACCCAAATATACCTACCGGCAAAGGTAAAAAAAAGTGATGTACTTTAGGGGTGAGGCTCAGCAGAGCGTGAGTTTCCAAAGTTAGAATCACGTATTGTGGAGCATTTACCCAATACGGGGGATACATAGCGATATTCATCCCTGACCTCCTGTAATTTATATGTCAGACCCCAGGACGGTCATGGAAACATATAAGAACTATAGGGGGCTGTTTGGTTCAGTGCATAGAGGTCGGCGAGGTCATGGGCGTGGGGAGCAGTAAATATTCATTCTCTTTAATAGCGGGCAAACGTGTTAGCCCCCCGCAGCAGCCACCTCCTGCGTCCTGTGACCCGCTACTCGTTCTCCACCGCTTAAACCAGACTATAGTCCGCAAAATAAAAATATGGCATCTTTATTTTGCCCTCAATGTGCGCCCCTTTCAGGGAGACAGGAAGTAGCGCCCCACCCTGCCTACCCCTCGTCCCGGCCATGCTCATAACAGGGTAAGTTGTGCTCATCATAAAGAGTATTCTCAGGTTGTGTCTTCAGCAGCATAAAGCTTTGCAGTCTCCTTACTTCATCCTCCCGACCTGTTTGCTGGGGGTGGGGTGGCTGCTCGTGAGTGACAGCTCTGGTGAGTAGCCTCATTCAGCTACACCATGTTCAATCTCTGTCATTGTTAGCTCTGCTCTACTCTGCGTTCACTAGATTTAACAGAGCATTAAAAAACAGATTCCGACAACTGATTGGGAGGGAAGCTGCAGATGTTGTGATTCTAGAGAAATGACAAGAATTTGGTGGCTGAAAGAAAGGGAGAAGGAAATGAAGAAATAAATTATATATATATATATATATATATATATATATATATATATATATGAATGTGTTAGAGAGATGGCTGATTATATTAAGGGTTAACTCATCGCTGGGAATATAAATCAGCATTCATGGTCAGGGTCTGGGGGCTGAGTTTCATAGAAACAAGCTGTACACTATGTAAGATAAAAGCTCTCATGGCAGGAGAATGACAATACATAAAAAAGCAAGTCAATTGTAAACTTGCTTGGTTTCAAGCTGTCTAACTAAATAATTTATTAACATAAAATACCCCTTTTATATTTGGTGTGAACCTGCACAGGGATGTGGCCTTCACAGAACATGCATTTTCTTTATGACATTGTGATGGAGGAACTTGGACTTTTCCCTTCTGGGTGGTTAGGCGAGTGCTGGTGTCAGGCACCCTCATTTTTATCTTAGTACACACGTCACTGACAGGTAAAGCCTTGATGTGAGTGCAGCATAGACTAATATTTGTCACAGAGACCGATGTGTATCCCATCAATGGCTGGATGGCGGTGTGTGCCGCGAGCATCGGAAATATGTTTCCGCCATCTCCGAACACTCATACGAGTGAAGTTTGGAGTCTTCTCTTTCTAAAGCTCCGATTGTAGCAAGAATATGACAGTCTCGTTAAGCGCTGTCACCCTGAATCTCCCGGCGCTCGTCTGTCTTCCCTGAAGGGAATTCTTGGCCCGACGTGATGACGATGGGGAACAGAATCCAGACAAGATCCAAACCATTAAAAGTATTTGTACGACATGAAAAAAGTTTGTGCTGATTGATTATGCATTAAGGGCTTTAAATGTGGGTCATCGAGGAAAATATGTAAAACTCCGACTACAGAGGGCGAGAAACTTCTCCAATTACTCGCTGGATGCCGTTTAAAGGGGAAGCATCACTATTACATGTGGATCTATGATTAACAGGAGCTCAGCTTCCATAGGAAGTCTCCATCACTTCCACCAAGGAACATTACCCCCCTGAAGTCCAGCACCCAAAAATCCTACTCAGCCATTCATTCATATTGACATCTCTCCCTAGGAAAGCTGGGTGACTGATGAGGATTCTCCGGGAACAATCCTCACCCCAAATAATCCCTATTAGGGCCAATGGAGTTATTAATGGGGCCAGTAACAATATTGTGTCTCCTCTGCGGTCCTGACTCCCAAAAGGCTAATTATATGGACCCGTCCCCTATGGTGAGCAGTAGATAAATGGTAAGAGGGGACATCTGTGGATGACGCGCTGTTATGGGGGATCTGTGGATGACGCGCTGTTATGGGGGATCTGCGGATGACGCACTGTTATGGGGGATCTGTGGATGACGCGCTGTTATGTGGATCTGTGGATGACGCGCTGTTATGGGGGATCTGTGGATGACGCGCTGTAATGGGGGATCTGTGGATGACGCGCTGTAATGGGGGATCTGCGGATGACGCACTGTTATGGGGGATCTGCGGATGAAGCACTGTTATGGGGGATCTGCGGATGATGCGCTGTTATGGGGATCTGCAGATGACGCACTGTTATGGGGGATCTGCGGATGAAGCGCTGTTATGGAGGATCTGCGGATGATGCGCTGTTATGGGGGATCTGCGGATGACGCACTGTTATGGGGGATCTGTGGATGACGCACTGTTATGGGGGATCTGTGGATGATGCACTGTTATGGGGGATCTGCGGATGACGCACTGTTATGGGGGATCTGCGTATGACGCACTGTTATGGGGGATCTGTGGATGACGCGCTGTAATGGGGGATCTGTGGATGACGTGCTGTAATGGGGGATCTGTGGATGACGTGCTGTTATGGGGGATCTGTGGATGAAGCACTGTTATGGGGGATCTGCGGATGATGCGCTGTTATGGGGGATCTGCGGATGACGCACTGTTATGGGGGATCTGCGGATGAAGCGCTGTTATCAGGGAACTGTGGATGATGCACTGTTATGGGGGATCTGTGGATGATGCACTGTTATGGGGGATCTGTGGATGACGCACTGTTATCAGGGATTTGTGGATGATGCACTGTTATGGGGGATCTGTGGATAACGTGCTGTTATGGGAGATCTCTGGAAGACGCACTGTTATCGGGGGATCTGTGGATGATGCACTGTTATGGGGGATCTGTGGATGACTCACTGTTATCAGGGATCTGTGGATGATGCACTGTTATGGGGGATCTGTGGATAACGTGCTGTTATGGGAGATCTCTGGAAGATGCACTGTTATCGGGGGATCTGTGGATGACGCACTGTTATGGGGGATCTGTGGATAACGTGCTGTTATCAGGGTTCTGTGGATGATGCACTGTTATGGGGGATCTGTGGATGACGCGCTGTTATAAGGGATCTGTGGATGATGCACTGTTATCAGGGTTCTGTGGATGATGCACTGTTATGGGGGATCTGTGGATGACGCACTGTTATCAGGGATCTGTAGATGATGCACGGTTATGGGGGATCTGTGGATGACGCACTGTTATCAGGGATCTGTGGATGATGCACTGTTATAGGGGATCTGTGGATGACGCACTGTTATCAGGGATCTGTGGATGATGCACTGTTATGGGGGATCTGTGGATAACGTGCTGTTATGGGAGATCTCTGGAAGACGCGCTGTTATCGGGGGATCTGTGGATGACGCACTGTTATGGGGATCTGTGGATAACGTGCTGTTATCAGGGTTCTGTGGATGATGCACTGTTATCAGGGTTCTGTGGATGATGCACTGTTATGGGGGATCTGTGGATGATGCGCTGTTATAAGGGATCTGTGGATGATGCGCTGTTATGGTGGATCTCTGGAAGACGCGCTGCTATAGGGGATCTGTGAAAAACGCACTGTTATGGGGATCTGTGGATGACGCGCTGTTATGGGGGATCTGTGGATGACGCGCTGTTATGGGGGATCTGCGGATGACGCGCTGTTATGGGGGATCTGTGGATAACGTGCTGTTATCAGGGATCTGTGGATGATGCGTTGTTATGGGGGATCTCTGGAAGACGCACTGTTATGGGGGATCTCTGGAAGATGCGCTGCTATAGGGGATCTGTGAAAGACGTACTGTTATGGGGATCTATGGATGAAGCGCTGTTATTAGGATCGGTGGATGATGTGTAACAAGGTGGTCCGGGGTGGTAGTCCCAGCAGAGCCAACTAAGCCACAGTCAGTATACACCCTTGTACAGAAATAGCCAGGACAAACTCATTCCTGACACAGCTGCAGTCCAACAGGGAAATGATTTAATAAATGGAAATTAATAAAGTGCAAACACTGGCTTCCTGCCATCTCCCTAGCTTCTTCCACGGTGCTACCCACAACAGTCACAGCGGCCGAAAGAGGCAGTAGTCCTTACACCGGAATCTGGACGCTTGTAGTCCCTTCGGTGGGGCCCTTAGTCCAGGGGCCTGTGTTGCTGTCCTTAAGTCCTGGGCAACAGATCTATCCCCTCCTGGGGTCTGGCAATGCCCAGCTGCTGCTGAGCCTCTGCCCAGGGCAAAAATGCCAGGCTCTCAAAAGGAAGCAGGAGCTTCCTGCTCCCTGGAGGCTGCTGGCTCTGCCCACTAAGTTAACCCCTGATATCCCTAACTCTACAACAGCACACACCATGGGGGAACACGAACATTACACATGACATTGCAAACACAGTACACCAATATATAGAATACAGTGACATACAGGTACATAACATTAATACAGTTGTGAGGATCACCCAGGGCCGTAGTCATGGCCCACACTGGTCTCTGCTTTAACGTGCCCTGACCATCTGCATCACGTACAGTATATACAGTCCCATTGTCTCACTTGCCTGTTTCTCTAAAGCATCTCCTAACACAGAGATTCTTCTTTCCCTGTTTTGGCACCTAAAGAATCAGAGACCATTTCCAACTTTACCCAAAGAACTTTACTTGTTTGCAATTGCAGCACATCCACATCAGTTACAGCTTCAATACAGAGTTCTGCACCGTTCACATTCTTCACTTTCCCTGTGCTTTTCCCTATGTCCTCCAGTTTGTACCGACACGTCCCATACCGCACGGTAAAACAGCATCCTCCCTGTCTGGCTTGACTGCCCTTAGGAGTTCCCTTGTCCGTTTCGCACCAGACATGAGGGCATCTGCTCAAGTTGCCACATTTTTAGGAGCAACCTGTGCTACTGTCCTGCTGTGACTCTTGCTGTAGCTCCGGCTCTCACTACTGCTGTTACTGCTCCTTTCACTGCTGCTGTCATTGCTGAACTTCTGGCCCACTGACCCTGGACATCTGGGCATCTGACTTCGAACGTTGTGGGGTCCACTGTGTTGCCTCGGGCTCTAGAGCCCTATGGGGCTGCCTGGGCTCTCTGGCCCTACTGACCTGTCTCAGCTCCCAGGCTCCACACTCAATAGAGGAACAGCACACTATCTTATCCCACAGTGGCCCCTCCTATGTTAACTATTTACACTCCTAAACACTACCATGTTCCCATCTAGCGGACTAACTACATGCTGCACTTTCCCTATCCCACAGTATATGCGTATGTACATGGCAACATAATGATATAGCAATAAATTCGATATACAGATATGAACAAATCATTAAACAGGTTGTATTAAAGGGCACAACCATTACTGTACCCCCCTTACACAGTGAAATGCTCATAGGAGAGAGGGGAAGCAACAGGGTTTTCCACCACCTCCTTACAGATGCACTGTTATGGGGGATCTGTGGATGGCACACTGTTATGGGGGATCTCTTGATGTTATATTGTTATGGGGATCTGTGGATGATGTGCTGTTATGGGGATCTGTGGATGATGCACTGCTATGGGGGATCTGTGGATGATGCACTTATGGGGGATCTGGATGGCACACTGTTATGGGGGTCTGTGGGTGACGTGCTGTTATGGGGATCTGTGGGTGACGCACTGTTGTGGGGGATCTGGATGACGCACTGTTATGGGGATCTGTGGGTGACGCACTGTTATGGGGGATCTGGATGACGCACTGTTATGGGGATCTGTGGGTGACGTGCTGTTATGGGGGATCTGTGGATGATGCACTGTTATGGGCGATCTGGATGACGCACTGTTATGGGGGATCTGTGAATTATAATATTGTTATGGGGATCTGTGGATGTCGGACTATTATAGGGATCTGTGGATGATGCGCTGTTCTGGGGATCTGTGGATGATGCACTGTTATGGGGATCTGTGGATGACGCACTGTTATGGGGGATCTGTGAATGCTATATTGTTATGGGGATCTGTGGATGTCGGACTGTTATAGGGATCTGTGGATGATGCGCTGTTCTGGGGATCTGTGGATGATGCACTGTTATGGGGATCTGTGGATGACGCACTGTTATGGGGGATCTGTGAATGCTATATTGTTATGGGGATCTGTGGATGTCGGACTGTTATAGGGATCTGTGGATGATGCGCTGTTCTGGGGATCTGTGGATGATGCACTGTTATGGGGATCTGTGGATGACGCACTGTTATGGGGGATCTGTGAATGCTATATTGTTATGGGGATCTGTGGATGTCGGACTGTTATAGGGATCTGTGGATGATGCACTGTTCTGGGGATCTGTGGATGATGCACTTATGGGGATCTGTGGATGATGCACTGTTATGGGGATCTGTGGATGACGCACTGTTATGGGGGATCTGTGAATGTTATATTGTTATGGGGATCTGTGGATGTCGGACTGTTATAGGGATCTGTGGATGATGCACTGTTCTGGGGATCTGTGGATGATGCACTTATGGGGATCTGTGGATGATGCACTGTTATGGGGATCTGTGGATGATGCACTGTTATGGGGATCTGTGGATGATGCACTGTTATGGGGATCTGTGGATGATGCACTGTTATGGGGATCTGGATGACGCACTGTTATGGTGATCTGTGAATGTTATATTGTTATGGGGATCAGTGGATGATGCACTGTTATGGGGGATCTGTGGATGTCTGACTGCTATAGGGATCTGTGGATGATGCACTTAAGGGGATCTGTGGATGTTATATTGTTATGGGGGATTTATTTACATGTCAGTTAACTAGTTGATGTCTCTGGGAATTTTGTGGATAAATTGGTGGAGGCCGCCCTGCTCTCCCTGTACCAGCAGTGTCCTGGGGACTGAGACCCTCTTGTAGTAGTGATTATGGGACCAGGTAGCAAGATAATAATAATAATCTTTATTTTTTATATAGCGCTAACATATTCCGCAGCGCTTTACACACATTATTATCACTGTCCCTGATGGGGCTCACAATCTAGAATCCCTATCAGTATGTCTTTGGAATGTGGGAGGAAACCCAAGCAAACACGGAGAGAACATACAAACTCTTTGCAGATGTTGTCCTGGGTGGGATTAGAACCCAGGACCCCAGCGCTGCAAGGCTGCTGTGCTAACCACTGCGCCACCGTGCTGCCCAAGATGAAGAAAGGGCCCTGTTCGAATGTGACATGTGGCCTTAAGAGCTACATACGGGGGTCCCTTATCCCCCTGGATGAGCAGCGCCTCCGAATAATGTGTACAGTAGGTAATTAGAGAATTCTCATCATTCCCAGCTGATAACTCCGGACCCCACTGCTCCTGTAGATCGTCAGCTCCTGTGCACATACACAAGCTGCCAGGGCCTCCTGATCTGGGGGCTCTTCTGGGGTCTTTACTGTGATCTAGATCAGAATTGCAGTTTTCCGGGTCGGGGGCGTTGGAGGTCTACTGACCGAGAAGCTGAAAAACCTCACGAGTCGTCGTTAAAAATAAATGAGAAAATAGGTTTATCCTTCAGTCATCGCCGGAAATCAATAATCTGTGTCTTTTCACTGCGCCGATCACAATCCTTGAAATTCAAACAAAAGTCTGACGTTTAGCGAGCCGGCGGTTTAGTAATGTGAGAGCTCCGCGCTCCGCGGATGGAGGCTCATTGTTCTGTGCGCTGCGTCAGGAGGAACAACCTGGTGAATCTTTGATGTGCAGCAGTAAGAGCCGCACGTGGGAGCGATAACGACCGTCCTCAATGGCTGCCAGACGCTCGATACAAAGTGTCAGATGATGAGGAACGCGGGCGACGCCGTGATCAGCGGATTATAGATTCATCACGGGCGATCCCGGAGCCCCCGCTACGCCAGACCCCACAATCAAGCCTATTTACACCATCTTGCTGCTATACTAACCCCTTAAAGACCAAGTTTACAGATTATGGGGGGTTTCCACAAAAATAGTTTTCTTTATTGTCAAGTTTGGTGCATGACGTTAATATTATATTTACATGAAGAATGATACAGCGAAAAGTGGCAGCAAAACACCGGCTGCCGGGGACAAAGCACAGACCAGCTGCCACAATGGGGTCCGACAGGGCAACAAGAGTGTGGTGAAAAGAATGTGCCCCTCACATCCACCTCCGGGGGCTTCTCTGTCTCATCTACATCCATAGACATTAATGTGAGAAAGTATGTGCCCCCCACATCCACCTCCGGGGGCTTCTCTGTCTCATCTACATCCATAGACATTAATATGGAGAAAGTATGTGCCCCCCACATCCACCTCCGGGGGCTTCTCTGTCCTCATCTACATCCATAGACATTAATATGGAGACAGTATGTGCCCTGTTGTGAATTCTGTGGCCAAGCTCCCTCCTGTGGTCGTGAGTGGTACTTCGGCTGGTTCTGTCTATGAGCTTCCTTTGGTGGATGAGAGTGGTACTGCGGCTTCTGAGTTTCCTTCCTCAGGTGATGAGGTTAAGTCGTTAGGTGCTGCTCTATTTAACTCCACCTGGTGCTTTGATCCTAGCCTCCAGTCAATGTTCTAGTATTGGTCTTGCTTCCTCCTGGATCGTTCCTGTGGCCTGTCTATCCTGCATAGCTAAGTTCTGCTTGTGTTACTTTTGTTTGCTATATTTTCTGTCCAGCTTGCTATATTGGTTTTTCTTGCTTGCTGGAAGCTCTGAGACGCAGAGGGAGCACCTCCGTACCGTTAGTCGGTGCGGAGGGTCTTTTTGCCCCTCTGCGTGGTTGTTTGTAGGTTTTTGTGTTGACCGCAAAGCTATCTTTCCTATCCTCGGTCTATTCAGTAAGTCGGGCCTCACTTTGCTAAATCTATTTCATCTCTGTGTTTGTATTTCATCTTTACTCACAGTCATTATATGTGGGGGGCTGCCTTTTCCTTTGGGGAATTTCTCTGAGGCAAGGTAGGCTTATTTTTCTATCTTCAGGGCTAGTTAGTTTCTCAGGCTGTGCCGAGTTGCATAGGGAGCGTTAGGCGCAATCCACGGCTACCTCTAGTGTGGTTGGATAGGATTAGGGATTGCGGTCAGCAGAGTTTCCACGTCTCAGAGCTCGTCCTATGTTTTTGGTAAATGTCAGGTCACTCTGTGTGCTCTGAACTTCAAGGTCCATTGTGGTTCTGAATTACCTGTTCATAACAGTACTGGAGGCCCAAAGTACTAATGCTTCTCAATAGAGGGAAAAGAGAAGTTCTGAGACCATTTTTTTTTCTTTGCACTGTGTTCTGTCTTTCTTTTTCCCTTTACATCAGGGTGGTTCAGAACACAGGTGTGGACATGGACATTCAGGGTCTGTCCTCTTTGATGGATAATCTCACTATAAGAGTACAGAACATTCAAGATTTAGTGGTTCAGAATCCTATGTTAGAACCTAAAATTCCTATTCCTGAGTTATTTTCTGGAGATAGAGCTAAGTTTTTGAATTTTAAAAATAATTGTAAACTATTTCTGGCTTTGAAACCCCGCTCCTCTGGTGACCCAGTTCAACAAGTTAAGATCATTATTTCTTTATTACGTGGCGACCCTCAAGACTGGGCATTTTCCCTTGCGCCAGGAGATCCTGCATTATGTAATATTGATGCGTTTTTTCTTTCGCTCGGATTGCTGTACGACGAACCTAATTCAGTGGATCAGGCAGAGAAAAATTTGCTGGCTCTGTGTCAGGGTCAGGATGAGATAGAGATTTATTGTCAGAAGTTTAGAAAGTGGTCCGTGCTCACTCAATGGAATGAATGTGCGCTGGCAGCTATTTTCAGAAAGGGTCTCTCTGAAGCCCTTAAGGATGTCATGGTGGGATTTCTTATGCCTGCTGGTCTAAATGAGTCTATGTCTTTGGCCATTCAGATCGGTCGACGCTTGCGTGAGCGTAAATCTGTGCACCATTTGGCGGTATTATCTGAGCATAAATCTGAGCCTATGCAGTGCGATAGGACTTTGACCAGAGCTGAAAGGCAAGAACACAGACGTCAGAATGGGCTGTGTTTCTACTGTGGTGATTCCACTCATGCTATCTCCGATTGTCCTAAGCGCACTAAGCGGTTCGCTAGGTCCGCCACCATTGGTACGGTACAGTCGAAATTTCTTGTGTCCCTTACTTTGATCTGCTCTTTGTCTTCTTATTCTGTCATGGCATTTGTGGATTCAGGCGCTGCCCTGAATTTGATGGACTTGGAGTTTGCTAGGCGCTGTGGGTTTGTCTTGGAGCCCTTGCAGTGTCTTATTCCATTGAGAGGAATTGATGCTACGCCTTTGGCCAAGAATAAGCCTCAGTATTGGACCCAGCTGACCAGGTGCATGGCTCCTGCGCACCGGGAGGATATTCGCTTTCTGGTGTTGCATAATCTGCATGATGTGGTCGTGTTGGGGTTGCCATGGCTACAAGTCCATAACCCAGTATTAGATTGGAAATCAATGTCTGTGTCCAGCTGGGGTTGTCAGGGGGTACATGGTGATGTTCCATTTCTGTCTATCTCATCATCCACCCCTTCTGAGGTCCCAGAGTTCTTGTCTGATTACCGGGATGTATTCGATGAGCCCAAGTCCAATGCCCTACCTCCGCATAGGGATTGTGATTGTGCTATCGATTTGATTCCTGGTAGTAAGTTTCCTAAGGGTCGACTGTTTAATTTATCTGTACCTGAGCACGCCGCTATGCGGAGTTACGTGAAGGAGTCTTTGGAGAAGGGTCATATTCGCCCGTCATCGTCGCCATTGGGAGCGGGGTTCTTTTTTGTGGCCAAGAAGGATGGTTCGCTGAGACCTTGTATTGATTACCGCCTTCTAAATAAAATTACGGTCAAATTTCAGTACCCCTTGCCGCTGCTGTCTGATTTGTTTGCTCGGATTAAGGAGGCTAGTTGGTTCACCAAGATAGATCTTCGTGGTGCGTATAATCTTGTGCGTATTAAACGGGGCGATGAATGGAAAACAGCATTTAATACGCCCGAAGGCCATTTTGAGTACCTGGTTATGCCATTCGGGCTTTCTAATGCTCCATCAGTGTTTCAGTCCTTTATGCATGACATCTTCCGAGAGTACCTGGATAAATTCCTGATTGTATACTTGGATGATATTTTGGTCTTCTCGGATGATTGGGAGTCTCATGTGAAGCAGGTCAGAATGGTGTTCCAGGTCCTGCGTGCTAATTCTTTGTTTGTGAAGGGGTCAAAGTGTCTCTTTGGTGTTCAGAAGGTTTCATTTTTGGGTTTCATTTTTTTCCCTTCTACTATCGAGATGGACCCTGTTAAAGTTCAGGCTATTTATGATTGGACTCAGCCAACATCTCTGAAGAGTCTGCAGAAGTTCCTGGGCTTTGCTAATTTTTATCGTTGCTTCATCAATAATTTTTCTAGTATTGCTAAACCGTTGACTGATTTGACCAAGAAGGGTGCTGATGTGGTCAATTGGTCTTCTGCTGCTGTGGAAGCTTTTCAGGAGTTGAAGCGTCGTTTTTCTTCTGCCCCTGTGTTGTGCCAACCAGATGTTTCTCTTCCGTTCCAGGTCGAGGTTGATGCTTCTGAGATTGGAGCAGGGGCTGTTTTGTCGCAGAGAAGTTCTGATTGCTCGGTGATGAAACCATGCGCCTTCTTTTCCAGGAAATTTTCGCCTGCTGAGCAAAATTATGATGTTGGCAATCGAGAGTTGCTAGCCATGAAGTGGGCATTCGAGGAGTGGCGTCATTGGCTTGAAGGAGCTAAGCATCGCGTGGTGGTCTTGACTGATCACAAAAACTTGACTTATCTCGAGTCTGCCAAACGGTTGAATCCTAGACAGGCTCGTTGGTCGCTGTTTTTCTCCCGTTTTGACTTTGTGGTTTCGTACCTTCCGGGCTCTAAAAATGTGAAGGCGGATGCCCTGTCTAGGAGTTTTGTGCCCGATTCTCCGGGTTTGCCTGAGCCGGCGGGTATTCTCAAAGAGGGGGTAATTTTGTCTGCCATCTCCCCTGATTTGCGGCGGGTGCTGCAAAAATTTCAGGCTAATAGACCTGACCGTTGCCCAGCGGAGAAACTGTTTGTCCCTGATAGGTGGACGAATAAAGTGATCTCTGAGGTTCATTGTTCAGTGTTGGCTGGTCATCCTGGAATCTTTGGTACCAGAGATTTGGTGGCTAGATCCTTTTGGTGGCCGTCTCTGTCGCGGGATGTGCGTTCTTTTGTGCAGTCCTGTGGGATTTGTGCTCGGGCTAAGCCCTGCTGTTCTCGTGCCAGTGGGTTGCTTTTGCCCTTGCCGGTCCCGAAGAGGCCTTGGACACATATTTCTATGGATTTTATTTCGGATCTCCCCGTCTCTCAAAGAATGTCGGTCATTTGGGTGGTTTGTGATCGCTTCTCTAAGATGGTCCATTTGGTGCCCTTGTCTAAATTGCCTTCCTCCTCTGATTTGGTCCCATTGTTTTTCCAGCATGTGGTTCGTTTACATGGCATTCCAGAGAACATCGTTTCTGACAGAGGTTCCCAGTTTGTTTCGAGGTTTTGGCGAGCCTTTTGTGCTAGGATGGGCATTGATTTGTCTTTTTCCTCGGCTTTCCATCCTCAGACAAATGGCCAGACTGAACGAACCAATCAGACCTTGGAAAAATATCTGAGATGTTTTGTTTCTGCTGATCAGGATGATTGGGTGTCCTTTTTGCCTTTGGCCGAGTTCGCCCTTAATAATCGGGCCAGCTCGGCTACTTTGGTTTCGCCGTTTTTTTCTGCAATTCTGGGTTCCACCCTCGTTTCTCTTCAGGGCAGGTTGAGTCTTCGGACTGTCCTGGTGTGGATACTGTGGTGGATAGGTTGCAGCAGATTTGGACTCATGTAGTGGACAATTTGACTTTGTCCCAGGAGAAGGCTCAACGTTTCGCTAACCGCACGCGCTGTGTGGGTCCCCGACTTCGTGTTGGGGATTTGGTTTGGTTGTCATCTCGTTATATTCCTATGAAGGTTTCCTCTCCTAAATTTAAGCCTCGTTTCATTGGTTCATATAGGATTTCTGAGGTTCTTAATCCTGTGTCTTTTCGTTTGACTCTTCCGGCTTCTTTTTCCATCCATAACGTGTTCCATAGGTCATTGTTGCGGAGATACGTGGCACCTGTGGTTCCATCTATTGATCCTCCTGCTCCGGTTTTGGTTGAAGGGGAATTGGAGTATATAGTGGAGAAGATTTTGGATTCTCGTGTTTCGAGACGGAAACTCCAGTATCTGGTTAAGTGGAAAGGTTATGGTCAGGAAGATAATTCCTGGGTCTTTGCCTCTGATGTCCATGCTGCCGATCTGGTTCGTGCCTTTCATGTGGCTCATCCTGGTCGGCCTGGGGGCTCTGGTGAGGGTTCGGTGACCCCTCCTCAAGGGGGGGTACTGTTGTGAATTCTGTGGCCAAGCTCCCTCCTGTGGTCGTGAGTGGTACTTCGGCTGGTTCTGTCTATGAGCTTCCTTTGGTGGATGAGAGTGGTACTGCGGCTTCTGAGTTTCCTTCCTCAGGTGATGAGGTTAAGTCGTTAGGTGCTGCTCTATTTAACTCCACCTGGTGCTTTGATCCTGGCCTCCAGTCAATGTTCTAGTATTGGTCTTGCTTCCTCCTGGATCGTTCCTGTGGCCTCTCTATCCTGCATAAGCTAAGTTCTGCTTGTGTTACTTTTGTTTGCTATTTTTTCTGTCCAGCTTGCTTTATTGGTTTTTCTTGCTTGCTGGAAGCTCTGAGACACAGAGGGAGCACCTGCGTACCGTTAGTCGGTGCGGAGGGTCTTTTTGCCCCTCTGCGTGGTTGTTTGTAGGTTTTTGTGTTGACCGCAAAGCTATCTTTCCTATCCTCGGTCTATTCAGTAAGTCGGGCCTCACTTTGCTAAATCTATTTCATCTCTGTGTTTGTATTTCATCTTTACTCACAGTCATTATATGTGGGGGGCTGCCTTTTCCTTTGGGGAATTTCTCTGAGGCAAGGTAGGCTTATTTTTCTATCTTCAGGGCTAGTTAGTTTCTCAGGCTGTGCCGAGTTGCATAGGGAGCGTTAGGCGCAATCCATGGCTACCTCTAGTGTGGTGTGATAGGATTAGGGATTGCGGTCAGCAGAGTTTCCACGTCTCAGAGCTCGTCCTATGTTTTTGGTAAATGTCAGGTCACTCTGTGTGCTCTGAACTTCAAGGTCCATTGTGGTTCTGAATTACCTGTTCATAACAGTGCCCCCCACATCCACCTCCGGGGGCTTCTCTGTCCACCATCTACATTCATAGACATTAATATGGAGAAAGTATGTGCCCCCCACATCCACCTCCGGGGGCTTCTCTGTGCTCATCTACATCCATAGACATTAATATGGAGAAAGTATGTGCCCCCCACATCCACCTCCGGGGGCTTCTCTGTCCTCATCTACATCCATAGACATTAATATGGAGAAAAGTATGTGCTGTCATAGTGGGGCGAGACTTTTTTTTGTATTTGGGACTTATGGCAAAAGGAGGCCATACTGAGTGTCAAGAGCCAGGGGCAGACATCAGGTTCCCACACTTTGCAATCAATGTTGAGTTGTTGTATTGGGTGGCTAAACTGAGGGGAAATCATGGAGCAGCTGTTTGAGCCAGGTCCCTATCAGTGGAGAGTTTTAGACATGGCCCATTCACATGTTTTGGGGGAACATCTGGGTGTAGAAAAAACTGAGGAAAGGATAATGCGAAGGTTCTATTTGCCCAGAAGCTAACGGGAGATCCTAAATTATTAACTCTTTCCAAGACGACCAGTCCCATTACCTGTTATAGAGGTCCCATTTGAGAGAATTGAGATGGACCTAGTAGGTCGGTTCCCCTATTTAAGTTCATGAGGGGACATCAGTACATCCTGGTGGTGATGGACTATGCAACCCGTTACCCAGAAGCTGTACCACAAAGGAACTCATTCGCCGAGTGTGTAGAATGGTAGAGTTGGAAGGGACCTTTTGGGTCATCTGGTCCAACCCCTTGCTCAAAGCAGGATTCACTAAATCATGCCAGATATCTCTATAACTCAAGAGCTTGTACATATTCATTCTAGGACTGGCCTGCCAAGGAAGATCTTCATGGACCAAGGGGCACACTTCATGAGCAAGGTGATGAAGGAGCTGTGTAAGGTCCACTAGATTGCCCAGCTATGTACCTGGGTATAACATTTGTGGACGGACAGCCTAGCGGAGCGCTTCAGTACTTCAATAAGACCTAAAAGCTATAGTCAAGAAGGTCATTGAGAAGGATGGTGGAGACTGGGACTATCTGCTTTAATTTCTGCTGTTCTCTGTCAGGGATGTTCCTCAAGCCAAACTGATTTCTCTCTGTTCGAGCTCTTGTATGGTCAACATCTGCAAGGGCTCCTGGATATCGCCAAGAAAACCTGGGAAGACAAGGTCACGCCCCACTGGAGTATCAAAGAGCACATCGCCCAGATGCAGGAGAGAATGTCGAAAGTGATGGCTATCGTGAAAGCGCATCTCCTCCAGGCACGGGAGGCACACGCAAGGCTGTATAACTGATCTGCGAGGCTGAGGCAGTTACAGCCCAAGAACTGCGCACTGGTGCTTATCCCTACAGTCAAAAGCAAGTTCCTAGCCAAGTGGCAAGGCCCATATGATGTGGTGGAATTATTGAGCAAAGTTAATTACAAGGTCCACTGGCCAGGACGAAGGAAGCCTCTCCAGGTATACTACGTGAATTTGCTCGTGGTAGGATTGGGAACCGCTGGAAGCTCTTTTCCTGGGAGCTCGCCCTGAAGCAAAAGTTGAGGATATCACAATTGTGCAGAATCTATCGCCCACTCAGAAGCAACAGTGTCGATGTAGCGGAACCGTGTCTTGAAGTAGCCGGGGCGCGTGCAGGTGGTGGAGCATGATGTTCTGAAAGAGCCGCAAATAAGGGTTACTCTTAAACCATGTAGGATTCCTGAAGCAATGCCGTGCGGTAATCTCAAACGAGGTGCAGAGAATGCTAGACCTTGGCTTGATAGAGAAGTCCAAAAGCAGATGATCAAATCCCATCATCCTGGTCCCGAAGCTGACGGTGATTCGAAGTTTTGTACTGACTACCGCAGGCTGAATGAAGTATCCAAATTTGACGTGTACCCAATGCCCTGCGTTGATGAAGTCATTGAGAGGCTTGGACCTGCGAGGTACATGACCACCCTAGACCTGAGGAAGGGCTACTGGCAGATCCCCATGTTCCAGGGTGCCAAGAAGAAACCAGTCGTCTTGACACCTGATGGGTGTTTTCAATATTCCAGAATACTTTTCGGGCTGCAGGGTATCTCAGTCACCTTCCACAGGACCATGGATCGGATCATAGGTCCGCATAAGGAGCATGCCGCAGCCCACCATGATGACGTTGTAGTCTACAGCCCAGACTGGGGTAGTCATCTACCAAAGGCACAGGCAATTCTGGAGGCTCTGAGAAAGGCGGGGTTTACCATAAATCCCCAAAAATCTGCCATGGGGAAGGAAAAGGCCAAGTACTTAGGCCTCTTCCTTCCTACATTGTTGGGAGAGGTGAAATCCAGCCACAAGTAAACAAAATCAAGGCAATCCAGAAGTGGCCGAAACCGCTTTTCAAGAAACAGGTGAGAGTGTTTCTTGGTATTGTGGGATTTTACCAGTGGTTTATCCCAAATATCGCCATAACTGCCGCACCACTGACGGATCTCCTTAAAGGCCCCAAATCGACGATGGCCAAATAGATGGCTGAAACAGAAATGGCATTCCAAGACCTGGAGCTGTCCCTATATAAACATCTGGGCTTGGTTGTACTGGACATCAATAAAGAAATTGTGATCTAGAAAGATGGTTCAGAAGTTAGATTGGGAGCCGTGCTGTCTCAAGAGATAAATGGAGTAGAACATCCCATCCTGTATCTGAGCCGGAAGCTCTCTTGCTATAAGAATAGCTATGCCACTGCTGAGAAAGAGTGCTTAGCCATCAAATAGAGCATGGATGCGCTGAGGGACTACCTACTAGGCCGTAGGTTTAAACGTGTGTAAGACCATGCAACTCTGAGATGGTTAAGGCAAAAGAATGGTAAAAATGCTTATGTGGTTCTTAGGCCTCCAGGACTCAAGCTTTCACATACAACATAGACCTGGTAAGTTACACGGTAAAGCTGATGCCCTCTCCAGAATTCCCTGTTTGGTGTATGAAGGTGCCAAAACCCCTGGCTTTGGGAAGAGGGGGGAAATATGTGACAGGGTTACTGGTAATGTATGTGAATGGAGATATGTATCACAAAGGTTGCCATCTTCAGTGAAGTGAAACTCAGAAGTTTCTCTCCATCATGTTATGTGCAAGGGTGTGGTTGAGCAGGTTAAATGTCCAGCCACTGAGTTTTTTTCTGTTTGTGTGTCTGGAGGCAAGAGAGCTCCACAGAAACGTTTAGGTGCTGATTGTACCCTGAGCAGGCGGATTCCCGCAGGCATTTGGACTGTGATAAACAGGAAACAAAGAAATACCGTATTTGTCAAAATGGCCGTGTTTATTTCTGTGAACTCTGTACTGGTTTATGCCATGTTTTAAATAAACCAGCAGAAGAAATGTTCATCTGTCTATCTCTGTGAAGCAGCTGAGTGGCATTATCACAATCCATATACATTAACATATAGAAAAGTATGAGGCCTCCACATCCACCTCCGGAATCTTCTGTCCTCATCTACATCCATAGACATTAATATGGATAAAATTATGTGACCCCAACATCCACCTCCAGGGGCTTCTCTGTTCTCCATCTACATCCAAATACATTAATATGTCTGGAGAAGGGCACATGTCCCTGTCTTCAAAAAGGAAAGAAGATAGAGCAAAGCAAATTACAGCCTAGTGACCCTTACTTCATTACCAGGAAAGATATGTGAACAAATTATTAAACAGCATGTATATAAGTACTTGGATAAGAATACAGTAATTAACCAAAGCCATTATGGGTTTGTAGCAAACAAGTCATGCCATAGTATTCTGATTTCCTTCTATGATGGAATCACTGACTGGGTGGATCAGGGAAATGCAGTAGATATAGTACATCTCAACTTAAGCAAAGCATTTGATAAAGTATCTCATACTATCCTTATTGAAAAAATGACAAAATATGGAATTGACAAGGCTACAGTTAGATGGATTTATAACTGGCTCAGTGATCATACTCAAAGAGTGGTAATAAATGGTCGCATATCTAATTGGAAAAGTGTTTAAAGTGGGGACCACAAGGCTCTGTCCTGGCCTCAGTGTTACAAATGGGGACCACAAGGCTCTCTCCTGGCCACAGTGTTGTTCAACATTTTTATAAATGATCTATATAAGTGAGCTGAAGGTAAACTAATCAAATATGCAGACAATGCAAAGCTAGGAGTGATAGGTTACACTAGAGAAGACAGATTCAGAAGGATCTAGATAAGCTTGAACAATGGGCAGTGACTAATAGAACGGTATTTAATGGAGATATGAAAGATTCTACTGACTCGCCCCGCGGGCTAGGGGGGACTCGGTACTGGGTCCTGCGGTTCACAGGGGGATGTCACGGTGGCTGCGACCTGGTCCGTGGCCCAGGGCGCCCATGTAAAAGGGAAAGGTCTTTAAAGGGATATAGTTTATGTTCGTGATGCCACCTATGGTATTCGGTCAGGGTGACCGACGCTGCTTTAGGGGGTCCGCTGGGGTGATGTTATGGCAGCTAGATGGTATACCTTCCCACAGGTAAAGTATGTCCCCAGGGCTTCCCGGTGTGTAGATGGTGGTATGGCGAGAGGCGCAGAGAAGGAGGACACAAGGTTGCAGTCTCTTTACCTTTACTGAAGACTTCTGCATCCACAGTCCAGGGCACCAGATCACAGGACAGGCAGAGTCCAGCCGGTTTAGAGGCAAGTCCAGAGTTCCCTTGTCCAGGTGGAAATTAGTAGCCTTCCCTTGTGCTGCAGTGGTATAGTCCCTTACTGCCTATGGCTTCACATAAGGGTCTCACAGATGTGGAGTTTCATTCTCTCTGTCCCCCATTTAGGATAGGACAAAACTCGTATGACTGGTGACTTGAGCCTGTTTATAGGGTCTCTTAGATAACCCGGCTCTGTAGGTGTCACCGTGCCTCCTGGGTGTAGGTGCGGACAGGTAACCTACAATTAGCTGTCCTGATGGGTCTCTGAAATAAGGCGTAGAGGTCCTTACTCCCTCGGTGTTCCGGCTACCGGGATTTTGCGCCTCAGAAGGAGCTAGCTTGAGCGGGGCTGGTCTCCTTCTGGTATCCTCTCCTTTGCTTCGACTTTTTTCACGCTCGCTGCAATACAGTTCTGCCTTTCAATGTCTCTTTCTGTGAGCTGCAGCTCTGAGGTCATGCACAGCTCCTTTAACCTTCTGTCCTCCTCAGACTCTGGTCTGGAACTTTCTAACAGAACTCCTGTCTGGAGCTCTGCCAGGAACTGAACTAACTTTTCCTACAGACTACCAGTTATATATATATATGGAGAGTGACCTAATAAATAGGAGCAAAAGCTCCCCCTGGTGGTCTGGAGTGTGAATGTGTTGCATGTTTGTGATACCTGGATGCAGTTATCCTTCTTTGCCTCCAAACGTAGCATCACTTTCCCCGCGAGGAAAGCAATACCACTGCGACGACCAGGACCCTGGGGCCCTGCACTACATCTGGGCAGGAAAAAAATAGGAAGGGAGGAATAGAACTAAACAATAGCACGTGTTAAAAAGACATGGGTATACTAATAGGTCACAGACTGCACATAAGTCTACAGTGTGATGCAGCAGCAAAAAGGCAAACACAGTTCTATGATGTATTAAGGGAAGCATAGAGTCTAGATCACGTGAAGTAAATATCCCCCTCCTCCTTGTTCAGGCCTCATCTGGAAGACCGTGTCCAGAAAAGAGCTACCAGGATGGTGAGCGGACTGCAAAGTATGTCCTATGAGGAACGGTTAAAGGATCTGGGAATGGATAGCTGCAAAAAAGAAGGCTAAGAGGAGACTTAATAGCGGTCTGCAAATATCTGAAGGGCTGTCACAATGTAGAGGGATCATCCTTATTCTCATATACATATACAGCTGACTTTCAGTATAAATCAGATTTTTGTCACCTCCAAAAATTCTCAGATGACTCAGTGATTGTAGGGGGCATTGTGGGGGGCCGGTTGAGGAGGAATATAGAAGGGTGGTTTCTGACTTTGGGGATTGGTGCTGGACTAAATGTCTAGAACTAAATGCAAAGAAAACCAAGGAGTTGGTGGTAAGTTATAGAAAGAAAAAGGAGGACTACTTACCCATTAATATTGATGTCCAGGCAGGGCCGCCATCAGGGCATTAGTGCCCTGACTGGCGTATGGGGCCCGGTGGGCAGAGGCGGCCTGCATCAGGCCCCATCTCATCTGCTCACCGGGCCCCTACCGGCAGGCTAAACCGGGCCCTTAGCGGCGCTGCCGCAGTTTTTACGCTATTGACGTGTGGGCCCGCACGTCAAAAGTTAACAGCTGCCTGCCAATCGGAGGCTGGCAGCTGACATCAGCCGCAGCGCGCATGTCGCTGTCGTCTGACGTCATTGTCAGTCGCCGGCGAGTGCGCGCTTCAGCTGCATGGAGGGAGCTTCGCCCGCCGCAGGAGCGCGGCAAGGTAAGAAGAACTTTTTTTTTTTTATTGAAAACGGCATTCCGGGGGGCCCGGGGCAGACTGTGAGACACGGACGCAGAATGCTGGACATGGGGGCAGACTGTGAGACATGGGGATAGAATGCTGGACATGGGGGCAGAATGCTGGACATGGGGGCAGAATGCTGGACATGGGGGCAGAATGCTGGACATGGGGCAGAATGCTGGATATGGGGGCATGACTGGGGACATAGGGGGCAGAATGGAGATACGGGCATGATTGGAGACACGGGGCAGAATGGAGATACGGGGCATGATAGGAGAGATGGGGCAGGATGAAAGACATGGGGGCATGATTGGCCGATTGACCAAACCGCTGCACGGCCAGCTCTACCTTCACCTACTGTATCCTCACCCATCCCTTGTAGATTGTGAGCCCTCGCGGGCAGGGTCCTCTCTCCTCCTGTACCAGTTGTGACTTGTATTGTTCAAGATTATTGTACTTGTATTATTATGTATACCCCTCCTCACATGTAAAGCGCCATGGAATAAATGGCGCTATAATAATAAATAATAATAATAATAATGATTGGAGACACTGGGGGTAGGATTGGAGACAGATGGGGCAGGAATGGAGACAGATGGGGCAGGATCATGTGGTAGGATGGATACGATGGAGACAGATGGGGCAGGATGGGGAGATCATATGGGGCAGAATGGATACTCATAAGGGCAGGATGGGAGAACATATGGCTGAAGCCAGGAATGAGACACACGGGGCCAGGATGGGGGATATTATTACCATAGGGGCTAATTAAGGGATATTATTACTGCAGTGTCGTATTTAGTTTATTTTTTGAGGACACTGTTTTAAATGGGGGGGGGGCGGTCCTGTTACTGTGTAGAGTGACACTATGTTGCCTCTTTTTCTTCATGTAGTGTAATGTAGAAGTTGGGAAAAATTAAGTAATGTGTTCTGCAAGCGAAGCTCAAGATAACTGTGTTATTTCCTGTAGAGACGAGCCCTGGCTGGATGAAGTGATGGCGGTCTGTGCTGGATGAAAGATGAAAGACTTCACCTAGAGACGTCACTGGTGAGTCAGTGTTACCTATACACTGACACTATACACTCTATACTATATACAGAGCTCCTGTGTACAATGTCACCGGTGATCACTGTATTACCTCTACACAGACACTGCATACTAAGTACAGATCTCCTGTGAATACTGGCACCTATAGTGATAGTATTGTATTTTTTTTATTACTGATCAGTGTTGTAGTATTCAGTCACTATGTGGTAGTAATATGTGGTCTGGACATGGTGTTTCTGTATTTGTCCCTTATATGTGCTATTTGGTCACTTTGTGGTGGTAATATGTGGTCTGGTCATGGTGCGTTGGTATTTGTTCCTTGTATGTGACATTATTCGGTCACTGGTGGTAATATGTGGTCTGGTCATGGTGAGGTGGTATTTGTTCTTTGTATGTGATATTATTGGTCACCATGTGGTGGTAATATGTAGTCTGGTCATGGTGCGGTGGTATTTGTCCCTTGTATGTGATATTATTCGGTCACTATGTGGTGGTAATATGTGGTCTGGTCATGGTGCGGTGGTATTTGTTCCTTGAATGTGATATTATTCGCTCACTGTGGTGGTAATATGTGGTCTGGACATGGTGTAGCAGTATTTGTTCTTTGTATGTGATATTATTGGTCATTTTAAAAATTGAAAAATAAATAAAAATATACCTAAATTGTATTGCACATTTTAACAAATATTTAATAGGTTACAGCAGAGTAGGGCCCGGCCAAAAGTGTCTACCGTGTTATGGTGGCGGCTTAAAAAATCTTTTGGCCAAAACAAAAGCTGCCGGCTATATGTGTGATCTGGTGATGGGAACTGTTAATGTGTGATAGGTGAGAAGTGGAGTTTTTCCAAGAGAGCGGTGGGACTGTGGACAGTTCGAGGGGTGGAGCCTGGAGGCGGGGCTGGGGTCGAGCCTGGGCGGAGTCTCAAGGGGGCCCTGAAAATTTTGCCAGTATGGGGCCCCGAAATTTCCTGTGGCAAGGAGGTTGAGATTGTTGAGAGCTACAAATATTTGGGGGTTCACCTTGACAGTAAACTCGATTGGAGCTGTCATACAGAAAAGGTTTACAAGAAGGGAATGAGCAGACTGTACTTTCTTCGGAAGCTTAAGTCGTTCAATGTGTGCAGTAAAATGCTGGAAATGTTCTACCAGTCCGCTGTGGCAAGCGTAGGGGCGGATTATAATAGGGTCAAACTGGGCGGCAGCTCAGGGCCCTGTGGTTTGGCGGGGCCATGGGCTACTGCTCAGATTGCCCGCCGCCATCAGGGCATTACTGCCCTGACTGGCATATGGGCCCGGTGGGCAGAGGGGGCCCGCATCGGGCCCCGTCTCATCTGCTCACCGGGCCCTTACCGGCGCTACGGCAGTTAAACGCTATTGATGTGCGGGCGTGCGCCCGCACGTCAATAGTTAACAGCAGCCAGCCAATCGGAGGCTGGCAGCTGACATCAGCTGCAGCGCGCATGTCGTCGGCGAGTGCGCGCTGCTGGAGGGAGCTGTTTCGCCGAAGGAGCGCGGATAGGTGAGGAGAACGCTTTTTTTTTAAATTGCGAACGGCAATCCGGGGGTCCCGGTCCAGTATGCTGGACACTGGGGGCAGAGATGCTGGACACACTGGGGGCAATATGCTGGACACACTGGAGGCAGTATGCTGGACACACTGGGGGCAATATGCTGGACACAATGGGGGCAATATGCTGGACACACTGGGGGCAATATGCTGGACACAATGGGGGCAATATGCTGGACACACTGGGGGCAGGATGCTGGACACACTGGGGGCAGGATGCTGGACACACTGGGGGCAGGATGCTGGACACACTGGGGGCAGGATGCTGGACACACTGGGGGCAGGATGCTGGACATTGGGGGCAGGATGCTGGACATTGGGGGCAGAGATGCTGGACATTGGGGCAGGATGCTGGACACACTGGGGGCAGGATGCTGGAAACACTGGGGGCAGGATGCTGGACATTGTGGGCAGAGATGCTGGACATTGGGGGCAGAGATGCTGGACATTGGGGGCAGAGATGCTGGACATTGGGAGCAGGATGCTGGAAACATTGGAGGCAGAGATGCTGGACATTGGGGGCAGGATGCTGGACATTGGGGGCAGGATGCTGGACATTGGGGGCAGAGATGCTGGACATTGGGGCAGGATGCTGGACACACTGGGGGCAGGATGCTGGAAACACTGGGGGCAGGATGCTGGACATTGTGGGCAGAGATGCTGGACATTGGGGGCAGAGATGCTGGACATTGGGGGCAGAGATGCTGGACATTGGGAGCAGGATGCTGGACACACTGGGGGCAGGATGCTGGACACACTGGGGGCAGGATGCTGGACACACTGGGGGCAGGATGCTGGACATTGGGGGCAGGATGCTGGACATTGGGGGCAGAGATGCTGGACATTGGGGCAGGATGCTGGACACACTGGGGGCAGGATGCTGGAAACACTGGGGGCAGGATGCTGGACATTGTGGGCAGAGATGCTGGACATTGGGGGCAGGATGCTGGACACAATGGGGCAGGATGCTGGACACATTGGGGACAGAGATGCTGGACACTGGGGGCAGAGATGCTGGACATTGGGGGCAGAGATGTTCGACATTGGGGGCAGAGATGCTGGAAACTGGGGCTAAAGATACTGGACACTGGAGGCAGAGATGCTGGACACATTGGGGGCAGAGATGCTGTACACTGGGGGCAGAGATGCTGGACACACTGGGGGCAGGACTGGAGACAGATGGGGCAGGATTGGAGACATGGGCAGAATATAGATACGGGGCATGATTGGAGACATGGGCAGAATGAAAGACATGGGTCAGGATTGGAGACAGATCATGCAGGATCATGAGGCAGGATGGATACAATGGAGACTGATGGGGCAGGATGAGGAGATCATATGGGGCAGGATGGATACTCATGAGGACAGGATGGGAGAACATATGGCTGGAGCCAGGAATGAGACACATGGGGCCAGGATGGGGGATATTATTATTACCACAGGGGCTAATTAAGGGATATTGCTACAGTGTCATATTTATTTTATTTTTTGAGGACATTGTTTTAAATGGGGTCTTCAACTTATCGCTATCTTCTGGTACCTTCCCCTCGGCCTTCAAACATGCCACCATCACACCCATCCTCAAAAAAACTAACCTTGACCCAACTGCTATGCCCAGCTACCACCCCATATCACTGCTCCCGTTTGCTTCAAAACTCCTTGAGCAGCATGTCCATGCTCAAATTTCCTCCCACCTCTCATCTAACTCTCTCCTTGACAACCTCCAATCTGGCTTCCGCCCCCACGACTCCACCGAAACTGCCCTGACAAAAATTACTAATGACTTACAGCCAAAGCTAACAGACAGTTCTCCATCCTCCTCCTTCTTGACCTGTCCTCTGCTTTCGACACAGTCGATCACTGCCTACTGCTACAGATTCTTTCTTCCCTTGGCATCAAAGACCTTGCCCTGTCCTGGATTGCCTCATACCTTTCCAAATGCACATTTAGCAATTCTCACTCCCACACCACCTCCTCATCCCACCCTCTCTCTGTTGGAGTCCCTCAGGGCTCTGTCCTAGGGCCCCTACTTTTTTCCATCTATACTCTTGGCCTAGGACAACTCATAAAGTCCCATGGCTTCCAGTACCACCTGTATGCGGACGACACTCAGATCTACTTCTCTGGTCCAGATGTCACCTCTCTGCTGTCCAGAATCCCAAAGTGTCTGTCAGCCATATCCTCCTTCTTCACCTCTCGCTTCCTAAAACTCAATGTAGACAAAATCGAACTCATCATCTTTCCCCCATCTCACGTATCCCCCCTACCTGACCTATCTATTATGGTAAACTGCATCACGCTCTCTCCCGCACCTGAAATCCGCTGCCTCGGGGTAACTCTCGACTCTGCCCTGTCCTTCAAACCGCACTCTTGCCACCTCCCGTCGCCTCCAACTAAAAAATATTGCCAGAATCCGTCCCTTCCTCAGCCCACAATCTACCAAAACTCTTGTGCATGCCCTCATCATCTCCCGCCTCGACTACTGCAACACCCTCCTCTGTGGCCTCCCTGCTAACTCCCTTGCACCACTCCAGTCTGTCCTCAACTCTGCTGCCCGGCTAATCCACCTCTCTCCTCGCTACTCCCCTGTTTCTCCCCTCTGCAAATCCCTCCACTGGCTCCCAATTCCCCAACGAATCCAGTTCAAACTACTAACACTGATCTACAAAGCCGTCCACAACCTGACCCCTCCCTATATCTCTGAACTAATCTACCAATATCTTCCCTCACGTAATCTCCAATCCTCCCAAGACCTCCTACTCTCCTCCACACTTAATTGTTCCTCACACAACCGCCTCCAAGATTTCTCCCGAATATCCCACATCCTCTGGAATTCCACGCCTCAACACGTCCGATTATCCACCACCCTTGGATCCTTCAGATGGAACCTGAAAACCCATCTCTTCAGGAAAGCCTACAGCCTACAATAACCATTCTGCCGCCTCACCATCGCCAGAGCTGCTGCCTTGCCATCGCCAGAGCCACGCCATCGCCAGAGCCGCCGCCTCGCCCCGACCTTCTGTCTCTTCCCCACTTTCCCATAGAATGTAAGTCCGCAAGGACAGGGTCCTCTCCCGTCTGTACCAGTCTGTCACTGTAAACCTGCTTACTGTAATCGATATCTATAACCCTGTATGTAACCCCTTTCTCATGTACAGCACCATGGAATTAATGGTGCTATATAAATTAATAATAATAATAAATGGGGGGGGCGGTCCTGTTACTGTGTAGAGTGACACTATGTTGCCCCTTTTTCTTCATGTGGTGTAATGTAGAAGTTGGGAAATATTAAGTAATGTGTTCTGCAAGCGGAGCTCAAGATAACTGTGTTATTTCCTGTAGAGACGAGCCCTGGCTGGATGAAGTGATGGAGGTCTGTGCTGGATGAAAGATGAAGGACTTCAACTAGAGACGTCACTGGTGAATCAGTGTTACCTATACACTGACACTATACACTGTATACTATATACAGAGCTCCTGTGTATAATGTCACCTGTGATCACTGTATTACCTATTCATTATATACAGAGCTCCTGTGTATAATGTCACCTGTGATCACTGTATACTATATACAGAGCTCCTGTGTACAATGTCACCGTGATCACTGTATTACCTATACATTATATACAGACTCCTGTGTACAATGTCACCGGTGATCACTGTATTACCTCTACACAGACACTGCATACTAAGTACAGATCTCCTGTGAATACTGGCACTTATAGTGATAGTATTGTGTTTTGTTTTTTTTTTCTTCCTAACTGAATGAAATTGACTAGATCAATGGATGTTTGACAGGTTATAGTTTCACGCAGCAACTATTTTTCTGGAATAATCTGGTTCAGGTATAGCATGACCCGTCACATGACCCTGTCACATGACCCCATCACATGACCCCGTCACATGACCGGGGGGTTCACAGTGTCTGAACAGCCCAGGGTCGTGGCTACCCTTAATCCACCCCTGGGCAAGCGCCATCTTTTTTGCCATCATTTGCTGGGGCAGTAGTGTGCGCGTATCTGACGCTAATAAGCTCAACAAACTTATCAAGAAGGCAGCGCGGCTGTTGGCCTCCATCTGGACTCTTGAGGAGGTATTGGAGGATAGAATTCAGAAGAAGTGTGGGGCTATAATGAACAATAATACTCACCCACTATACGAGCTGTTCTTGAAGCAGAAGAGCACATCCAGCAGACGTCTAATCCTACTAAGGTGCAAGAAGGAGAAATTCAGGAAATCGTTTGTACCTCCTGCTATGGGGATGTATAATAATTTCCTAAGGGTGGTATATAACAATGTCTGATTGCTGGTGTACTAATGTCAGTTAACAGTGACTTATATACCTGAACTACCCACATTTATTTGTTATGTAATGTTGGTATACCTGTGCAAGATTTGTGTCCTAATATTTTACGTACTGCTGTTTGTATTGCTGCTGTAATGCTGTAATTTCCCCCGGGATCAATAAAGTGTATTGTATCGTATCGTATTTTCACATGGAAACTTGAGAAGCAATGGGATGAAACTGAAAGGGAGAAGATACAGATTAGATATTAGAAAAAACTTTTTGACAGTGAGGGTGATCAATGAGTGGAACAGGCGGCCAAGAGAGGTGGTGAGTTCTCCTTCAATGGAAGTCTTCACACAGAGTCTGGACAGACATCTGTCTGGGATGGTTTAGTGACTCCTGCACTGAGCAGGGGTTTGACCAGATGACCCAGGAGGTCCCTTCCAACTCGTATGTGCCCCTCACGTCCACATCTGTGGTCTTCTCAGTCCTACAACTAGATCCATAGACATTAATATGGGATCGCTCCTCTGCAGGTATAACAGCTCCCGGCCTTCTGGGAAGGATTTCTTCAGATATTGGAGGCGTCTGTGGGGATTTTTGCCCCTTCATTCAGCAGAGCATTGTGTGGAGTCAGATCCTGATGGAGGGAGGCCGGGCTCACCATCTCCTTGGCGTTTGATACGCTTGGGGTCCGGGCTTGTGCACTAGGCGCTGTAATGGAGAACAGATTAGGGTCTTCGTCAAACTGTTCCCACAAAGCTGAAGCTAGAAGTGTCCACAATATCTTGTGCTCAAAATTAAAACTTCCCATTACTGGATATAAGTGATTTTTTTGGGAGCAAATGTCAGCAGTGCGTACAACATTTAATGGATCATGTGACTTCATGGTCTAAAAGGGTACAAAAACGGTACAATAAAAATAAACACCATTTTAGATTTTGCACAAAAATGAGAACCCATTTTGCGCCATTTTGTAGATAAAATAAAGATAACGAATACCATAAGACAAAGTGAAAAGTGAATTAAATTGGATTTCTCTAGTAATGACCCATAATCAACGGGACTTCACTCGTATCTTCCATCTGCTGAACAGCGTTATAGTCGGACCCCCTTCTTCGTGACCCCTCACGCTCTGCGCAGAAAGGACACCTTTCCCGAGTATTTCAATATCAGCGTGACCTTTCGAAATCTTCGTTTTGCTGCCTTTTTGTCATATCTGTCTCTTCATCTCTATTTTATTTTGCGCTCAGATCGGCCATTTTGTAAAATATATATTATTTAGTTCTTTTATTTTTATCGAGGAGTGAAATATTTCCGGAATTATGAGCCGAGTGAGATTCTAATCATGGAGACGAACATTAACGCGAAACAAAAGGTGGATGTGTTAATTAATCTCCGCGCCGCGTGTAGCGCCGAGATAAATGCCTGCCTTGTGAGAACAGGAATGCCAAGATGATACGACTCGATAAGCGGCGTCATTTGGGTTATGTGGGCTGGAAATAAAGAGAAACAGATTGGCGCAGTGGCGTTTTGTGTTCTGGCCTTGTCCACGCTGGCGGGGAAATCGTATCTGTTGTTTTGTGCTACGCAAGATAGATATAGTGGCAGAGAGGACCAAATCTTAGGAAATTCAAAGCCACCAGCTTCAGCAATGTTTTGTCCAAATTTTGATTACCGTAGTTATAATTCTCAGGTATCCCAACTGCTCTGAAAAGACATGTGTAACACTCTGAGGTCTCCTAGGACTGTATGCAACCCCCATCAAACATTTTAACCCAGCCTTAGTAATGTCATGGTGACCTATGGCAACCATGCTCATCCTATGGCCACCGATAACATTTCACTGCCATCATCTCATGACCAATATCATTCTTGAACCTTCTTCTCCCTTTGAACACTATGGCTTCCATCATGCTGTGACCACCACCACCATTCGCCATTATTACCTTTGACCACCATTATCCTGTGACATTCCTCATCCTCACCCTCATCCTATTGCTACCATCATGCTTTGACCACCATTATCCTACAGTGATTATTACCTTTGGCCAACAGCATCCTATGGCTACCATCATACTTTGTCCTATGGTCAGGATTTTCCTTGGCCACAATTATCCTATGATCAATATTATGCTTTGATCACCACAATCCTATGGCCAGTATCCTCCTTTGACCACCATTATCCTATGGTGATTATTACCTTTGGCCAACAGCATCCTATGGCTACCATCATACTTTGTCCTACGGCCAGGATTTTCCTTGGCCACAATTATCCTATGATCAATATTATGCTTTGACCACCACAATCTTATGGCCAGTATCCTCCTTTGAGCACCATTATCCAGGGACTATCATCATCCTTTGAACACCCTCATTTTATGGCTACCATTATCCTATGGCCAGCATTACCTTTGGCAAACAGCATCATATGGCTACCATCATACTTAGAACACCCTTATTCCTTGGCTACCATCATGCTCTAGCCATCATTACTTTTAACCATTATCATATGGCCAGTATTATCTTTGGCCAACAGCATCCTATGGCTATCATCATGCTTTGGCCACCATTCTCCTGGACAAGGTCATCAAATAGGGAAACTTTTCACTCGGGACGAAGGGACTGCTCGTACCTAGTATGGTTCTTTCTGTGGCAACATACGGATGTGAAACCCGGACAATAAAGAAACAAATGAGAAGAGTAATCAACGCCTTCGAAATGTGGTTCTGGATGTTATCAATACCATAGATTAGATGGCAGGAAGAACAAACAAATGAATTTTGGAACTAATTCAAACCAGAAATGTAACTCAAAGCAAGGTTCACCAAGCTACGACTTGCCTACTTTGGACACCTCATAAGAAGAGAGTAATGACTGGAGAAGGACATCATGGTTGGCAGAATAGAAAGAACAAGGCGAAGAGGAAAATCAGCAACCCGATGGCTTGATACTATCAACATAACAGAGATGACCCTGGTGGACCTATCTAGGCTTCCACAAGATCGATCTTCCTACTGAGCATTCATCAATAAAATAATCATGGCTCGAGATCAGGACGAAAGCTGTTAACTAGATAATAATAATCCTATGGCTAGTATTATCTTTGACAGCCATAATCTTATAACTACAATTATTTTTTGGGCACAACCATCCTATGGCCAGTATTATGCTTTGACTACCATTCTATTATGGCCGCCAGCAGCTTCTGAACACCATGATTGGATGTTCTCCTTCAAGGTCAGGTATACATGGTAATGAGAAGTTCACATCTCTCCAAGGTGCTCTTCATTTTCTCTTTAATGTTCGGCCTTCTGGGTGGACGAGGACCAGGATTACCTAAGAGCTGTCAAGAAATGTTTTGTAAGACAACCCGAGCAGGTTCTCGATGACGGGAGAACTTGAATATCCAGGTATGAGGTTACAGGAAGACTCAGGACCTGCTCAAATATTTTATTCTCTTGTGAATCCAAGAAACAAAGATCTTTTTGTCTATAAAACGTCTCTTTCAGTTAACCCCTCTGTAAACAATAAGACATCAGGACAATGGGGCACTGTGGCTCTTCTGCAGCTCATTACCATTCAGCCTTACAATGACTCACGCATCATTTCCAGTTAGGGTACCGTCACACAGTGCAATTTTCATCGCTACGACGGTACGATCCGTGACGCTCCAGCGTCGTAACAATATCGCTCCAGCGTCGTAGACTGCTGTCACACTTTGCAATCTACGACGCTGGAGCGATAATTTCATGACGTATGTGCGATGTAGAAGCCGTTGGTTACTATGCGCACATCGTATACGATATATGTTACACCATGCAATCATGCCGCCACAGCGGGACACTAGATGACGAAAGAAAGTTTCAAACGATCTGCTACGACGTACGATTCTCAGCGGGGTCCCTGATCGCAGGAGCGTGTCAGACATTGCGATATCGCTCGAACGTCACAGATATATCGCTCGAACGTCACGAATCGTGCCGTCGTAGCGATCAAAATTTCACTGTGTGACGGTACCCTTAGTGTACAATTTACATAATGATTAGTATTCTTGTTCGTAACTATGACTTGAGTTATACTATAACTTATGGTCAAATAAACCCTCCTCCTCCACTCACATCTTAGAATGGAAATTCCATGTTGTGTTGGCCAACTCATAGCAAAAGTTGCTCTATGTTGCATTCTTCTGGGCTTCTTTGGTATGAGAACAATTATTTACAATCAATAACTCAATGTATTTTTATGGGAGATGGTGTTGAACATCACCAAGTCTCCTCAAGGTGTAGCCTAAAATCAAATGTAACACTTGTCTCGTTCCAGGAGACTTTCTTTGACTGAAGAGGAGACCACAGGGATCTTCATGAATGTCGTTAAATTTATAATGGAGACCCATCTAAGAGGATAAAAGAGGGACAACAATATGACGTCTTCCAAGATGCCATGAGTTTATGGTACAAATGAGATAAGCAGCAGTTTATCTACTCATGCTACGAAGGAAATAAGATTCATCCTTTCCTAACATGCCTTCTCATAGGAGGAGTCATGATTGAGGATTTGACCCAACACCATAAACATTGGATTGATGACTGCTTCCAATAAGTCTTCAGGCAGCTTTATAAGGCTACGTTCACATTAGCGTTACGCTAATGTGCGTTGCTGTTGCGTCGGCGACGCAGCGGCGACGCGCCCCTATGTTTAACATAGGGGACGCGTGCGTTTTTTTGGTCGCGTTTTTCGACACGTGCGTCATTTTTGACGCTAGCGTCGGACGCAAGAAAATGCAACAAGTTGCATTTTTCGTTCGTCCGATTTTCGTCAAAAAACGACGCACGCGTCGCAAAACGCAGCGTTTTTGCGCGCGTTTTTTGTGCGTTGCGTTGCCGACGCACCGGCGCGCAACGCAAATGTGAACGTAGCCTAAGTCGGTGCCACTCACAAAGTAAGTAATTATTATCCAGCCTACCTGTGATCACTATAGAGATGGGAGAGTGAGAACTATGAATGGACGTTTAGAGGAGAGTCTGCCCCTTGGGAGCCATTGAGCACCTGGAAACTTAGCATTAAGGATTGTCCATGAGAATCTACGTAAACATTTGGGGTTTGCTTGCCTATTGGAAAGTCTTGGAAAAGGATTTCAGCCATAGCGTTGTCACGATGCAGTCAATTTGCTTCATGTGGCAGTTTCTGAAAAGTTTTTAGGATAATACTAAAAGCGTGTGTGTGGCCAAGAAGAGCCCAGAAAAGAAATGCTACCAGAGAAACTGTCAACAAAATGATTACAGACTCGTATAGTCCACAGTCAGCTGGACAACACTGGCCGGGTATCATTGCTCGGTTACCCTTTGTATCACTCTCCTTGTCCTGTGTTTGCCTTTTTCCTCCAATCGATTATTATCATTACAAAAGCATAATAAAATACCTGAACACGTTCCTCATGGGCGGAGCTCGAGAAGCCTTAGGTGCTCTCTGTTCATTGGTAACATGAACATTGATCAGAGTCCAGTCACTTGAATAAGGAAGGATACTTATTTCAAATGGGCAAAACAACGCATTTTTAAAGTGGTTGTTGGGGCCCTTTTATATTGATGGACTATGTGATCGGTAAGGGTGCGATACCCGGCACCTCCATCGATCGGCTGTTCTCAGTAATGGAGGGATATGCTGAGCTGCAGAGCACATCTCCACGGAGGAGTAGTCATGGCCAGGTGCGGCCACTATGAGGCACCGGGAACAGATTATTGAGGGGGTACCTGGTGCTACACACCCAAGTCCTGGACAACTCTTAACATACCGGCAAGCATTACACTATAAAGACTATTGACATTTTCCACCAATTAACAGTAATTCTTTTTTTTTTACTCGAGGACTGTAGGGTGTTGGAAAGTTTGAGGTACTTAGGACAATGCAATGCTCCCCGGGGTAATATGTGGGCATTGCTACTGGCACAAGCACCAGTTACACTTGGGTAGCTCGCCGAGTCTCCGCAGTAAACCCATCACATGCGGGATGTGAATAAAGGTTCTGTGCAAACACTCTACCCGATTGTGTGTTCTAAGTAAGACGCCCCATAAGACCTCATTCAGAAATTGCTTCTTTTTTTTTTTTTACAGGTATGTGAAAAAATCAGACTGATTTCCATTAGTGTTTGGCTCAGATTTCTCAGTGCGTCCGATTTTACCATCAGTAATTTTTCCATATGTAAAAAGAACAAAAAAAAAATTGTGAAGCAAAATTCTACAAAATTACTAAGAGCCAGAATACAAATGTCATCTGTGTGCTGTCCATGAATCTGATGGACCCATAGACTTGTATGGGCGAGTTTCATCTGTTTCTTGGAAAAAACGGACATGTTGCTGATTTTTTTCTTGCCGACCACAAGAAAACGTTGCAGTTGTGCACAGCACATATAATGGACACGTGTTCGATTAGGATAAAACGATGAAAACAAACGTCTGAATGAGGCCCAATATGCAGGACATGGTCCGAGGCCAATTTATTGTGTGTTTTCATATTCACCAGACAAGGGGACGTGGGTTTAGTATCTACCAGGCCACCAGAAGAGTTTGACAAATTTGCCCCAATTTTTGCCACCTTATAAACTGATGCATCTGTTCTCCCAACTGATACATTTCCTCAATTGTATCTAAGCAAATACACGCCGGGGCCAACGGTCCAGCACTACGAGATGTCAGGCCAGGTCGATTTCCATTTTGCGCAAAATTGACTCCAAATGTTTCCATCGTCGTCGTTCATTCAATTTTTTCCAGTTTTGTGCCAAAAAAACCAGAAAATCAATATTTACTTATAAACCTACAGTGATGAGGGTGTTATTAGTCATCCGTCTTTTTTTAATCGTCATCCCAATGATTTTCAAAACAATAAATGTCGTTCTGTTTAGTTCCCTGTAGAACATTGAATGTTTCTCCGATACCCTGAGACCAATGGATGGAAAAAAACAATGGAACAGGTCATAGGTTAGTAAAATGTCAAAGTATATGGATAAGAAGTGGGGAAAGGAGGAACAGGGACAAAACGCAAAGATCCAAGGGGTATCAGAAATATAACTCAGAAGATTCTTTCCTTCTCCCTTATTGGGGTATTCTGACCTGGGGGGAGGATTTCTTTACAGCATTTCCATATTTTGGCCAAATCTAAGTGTAATTTCACAGAACGTCTCTTGCTTTGGAGGACCAGTCCTGTCCTTACACAAAAACAAATGATATTGAACGATGCCTGTGCATTACCTTATTTCCCCTATAGAGGCGCTGCAGGGAAATTTAATACTTTAAAATTAATTGCTGGGAAATAATTCATGATCAGATTAAGTTCAAAAGACTATTGTAACTTCTAAGGATTGTCTAAAACAAGGAATAAAATAAAAAGTAATAAAAACAAAAAAAAAAATATAGAAAAAATAATTACAAAAAAAAAAAAAGAGTCATGTGACATTTGCTACCAATCCTGTGCCCTTAAAATATACCCGGGTGAACCCAAGTAAATGTGCAAAAAAAAAATAAATGCCCCTAATTATTGTGTCCTGTTGGCAACACATTCTGATGGATTCCAATTATTTTCCAGCGTTATCTCCCGGATCTGGCTCAGCCATTTAAAGGGGGTTAACATCAGCCTTAATGAAATATTAAAGCGTCTCGGTACCACCCGCTATTGTTGCCCCTTAGAATAAGATATAATCTATTTTTTGACAAGTTTTCATCTTTCTCTGCAGAAGACGCAACATGAAACCAAATCAGTGGCAAAGAGCCGGGTAATGAATAATCTATTTCATATTCCAGCCCAGAATGGAAGTTATTCGGCGGCTGCCGGGGTAGCACATGACGCAGCTAATGTTTAAATAATGCTAGAAGGGTACGGGAGAAAAAAAACCCAAAAAACCGCCATAAACAAATCATTAGTCCTTAACGGTTGTTTAATGCAATTTGTTAATGAACATAATGGTGCAGACTAATAATGAAAGGAAATAAAAGCGTCTAAACAGGCGCCAAGTTACCAGTGATGCGCAATTACTTCCTTGTCAAGTTTTTTTTCTGATTTAATGAGCCCCTCTGGGACTGAAGCCTGTCAGTCAGTCCTGACTTCTTGACACTATTACGACTTCAAATAAAGCAGCAGGCAGGCTGTTTTCCTCGGATTGGAAATACTGAAATGATCTGACAGGTTTAAAGAAAAGAACCGCAGAAAAAAAAAAAAAAAAAAAAGAACACGAAAGACAGAGACAGACACACGGCGCGGCGGCGGCGGTGGCGGCAGCGCACCCCTTCCCCCGTCTTATTTTATGAACCTGGGATACAATTTCATGATGCTGTTTGGTAATGATGAGATTCCCAATCATTCAGGTCGCTCTGTGATGAGGGATGGCCGTTCTCCTCTCCCTTGGCTAATACCAATTTTTTTTTCCTGGCCCCCACCCCCTTTTCCAGCCGGGCTCTCTCTTTATTTCTTTACTTAATGATAACCCTCGACGGACGCGCCCCGTATGGGATAGTCGGAGCCGCACTATTTTGTTCGCCATTAATTTAAGCCTTTGATGCCCTACGCTCTGAAGCGGCGGCAAAGGGAGCCCCCCCACCAAGCCGGTTCTAGAAGAAGACAATCCTGACGCGCCTTAAACAGAATAGCAAATGGTTTCCCGTCCCGGAGATGAGAACGGACGTCAGACTCGCCGCTTTGTGCGCTGACGTCCCCTCAATCAATCCTCCATTTATCAGCGCTTTAAAAATTTACTCGCTGCAATTAAGCCCCGTTTGATTCTAGATTAGTAACCGTATTCGAGATTATTCCATCGTCACACAAGGAATCCGACCGGAGCCAGGATCCCCGCGCCATTCTGCGCTGCCTGGTGGCTAAAGGGGCCGAATGGAACTAAGGAGGGACGTGAACGGCGGCCGGAAGAGAAGAGGGAGGGAGGGTTAAGGGCAGAAACCCGAGGAATGTGGAAGCGGGGAGAAGAGGACAGCAGGGAGGACCAACACTAGGCAGAAATGGCAACAGTAAAAACAACAAGAATTTCCACCAAAATTTTCAACAACAGTCTCTAAGACCTCAACAACAATCCCTGAGAGTAGATAATTGTCATTGTACAGGAGGAGGTGAGCTGTGATATCAGCTATTGAGAAGGGTGGATCCTGTGTTATCTACTGTATATAGAGGTGTTATCAGTCATTGTACAGGAGGAGGAGGTGAGCTGTGACATCACCTATTGTAAACGGTGGATCCTGTGTTATATACTGTATATAGAGGTGTTATCAGTCATTGTATATGAGGAGGAGGTGAGCTGTGACATCACCTATTGTGAATGGTGGATCCTGTGTTATCTACTGTATATAGAGGTGTTATCAGTCATTGTACAGGAGGAGGAGGTGAGCTGTGACATCACCTATTGTAAACGGTGGATCCTGTGTTATATACTGTATATAGAGGTGTTATCAGTCATTGTATATGAGGAGGAGGTGAGCTGTGACATCACCTATTGTGAATGGTGGATCCTGTGTTATCTACTGTATATAGAGGTGCTATCAGTCATTGTACAGGAGGAGGAGGTGAGCTGTGACATCGCCTATTGTGTATGGTGGATCCTGTGTTATATACTGTATATAGAGGTGTTATCAGTCATTGTACAGGAGGAGGAAGTGAGCTGTGACATCACCTATTGTGTATGGTGGATCCTGTGTTATATACTGTATATAGAGGTGTTATCAGTCATTGTACAGGAGGAGGAGGTGAGCTGTGACATCATCTATTGTGAATGGTGGATCCCGTGTCATCTACCGTATATAGAGCTGTAATCAGTCATTGCACAGGAGGAGGTGAGCTGTGACATCACCTATTGTAAATGATGGATCCTGTGTAATCTACTGTATATAGAGGTGTTATCAGTCATTGTACATGGGAGGAGGTGAGCTGTGACATCACCTATTGTGAATGGTGGATCCTGTGTTATCTACTGTATATAGACATGTTCTCAGTCATTGTGCAGGAGGAGGAGGAGGTGAGCTGTGACATCACCTATTGTGAATGGTGGATCCCGTGTTATCTACTGTATATAGAGGTGTTATCAGTCATTGTACAGGAGGAGGAGGTGAGCTGTGACATCACCTATTGTGAATGGTGGATCCTGTGTTATCTACTGTATATAGAGGTGTTATCAGTCATTGTACAGGAGGAGGTGAGCTGTGACATCACCTATTGTGAATGGTGGATCCTGTGTTATCTACTGTATATAGAGGTGTTCTCAGTCATTGTACAGGAGGAGGAGGTGAGCTGTGACATCACCTATTGTGAATGGTGGATCCTGTGTCATCTACTGTATATAGAGGTGTTCTCAGTCATTGTACAGGAGGAGGTGAGCTGTGATATCACCTATTGTGAATGGAGGATCCTGTGTTACCTACTGTATATAGAGGTGTTATCAGTCATTTTGCAGGAGGAGGAGATTGTGAGCTGTGATATCAGCTATTGAGGATGGTGGATCCTGTGTCATCAGCAGTATATAGAGGTGTAATCAGTCATAGTGATCTGGGCTGTCATGAAAATGAGGCTGCTGAAAAGTCTACTGTAAAGACCAGGAAGTATGAGGCATAAAGGTTAGTTGCAAAAAAACAATTAACATAAAAAAATTTAGCTCTTAACTCCAGGGCCATTTTTGGTTTTTGCATTTTCGCTCCCCTTCTTCCCAGAGCCATAACTTTTTTATTTTTCACTCAAAATGGCCATGCGAGGGCTTGCTTTTTGCGAGACGAGTTGTACTTTTGAACGACACCATTGGTTCTAACATATCGTGTACTGGAAAAAGGGAAAAAAAATTTCCAAAGGGCGGTGAAATAAAAAAAAAAAAGTGCAATTCCGTTTTTTTTAAACCATATTAACTAAATGCTAAAACTGACCTGCCGATTCTGGAGCTGGGTGGTCGCCTGCTTGTAGCAGAAATGCTCACTTGCTATAACAACCATAGAGATCTGCTGCAAACCTCTCGCTGTCATGCCGACCTATCGGTGAGCTGCGATCATGTGACGGGGTCACCGATGGGTGGGATTAGTGACGCGGTTCCTCTAAGCGCAAGTTAAATCCCGCTGTCAGAGATTAACATTGGCATTTAGCTACTTAACAGCCGCGGGTGGATAGCTATTCCACCCACAGCTGTTGCGGGCACATGTCAGCTGTATAGATCAGCTGTCAGGTCACCGGAAAGGTGGGGGCTCAGCGCCAGAGCCCGCAACTGCATACGATTACGCCACATGTCGGAAAGATGGACTAGGTTGTTTGGTTCTTGGTGTCCAAATAGTTTTTTGCTGTTCTTTCCCTTTGTGACATGCACAATAGGAATTAGAAAAGACAAGCCGACAATGGCTCATGGCACGGGTCAAGAAGTATATTGGAGCCATCATCTGCCTCTTCGAAACTGCACGGACAAATCTGAAGACATGAAACTTCATAAAGGTCCAAGTGTGGCAGAAATGAAGAAGGATCCTAATGACGGAACATCCATCTAATCCCCGTCCATCAGTATGGATGACTGCAGAACATATTGTTTTGGGGGTTAACAGTCCAAGCATCATTGACTTGAGTGAGTGAAAGTATTTGGGCTGACAGCCAGAAAGCTCAGAGTATTCCTGTGTTTGGACCCTTAATATGTGTGGACTATTTTTCATTCCTGGTGCAGGAATCCAGAGGAGAAGACTTCCAGTGTTATGTTTTACTTATACAAAGAGATGAGCAGATCAATCTGGTGCAAATTTCCTGAAATTTTCCGGTCTGGACGAATTACAACCATTTGCGATTTGAGTTTCCCCATAATACGTGGCAGGTGACGTAACACGGTCTAGTGTAGTCAATCAGCAGGGACTATCACAGAAAGGATAAAAGATGAGGGCAGTGAAAGCAGAACTATTAGGATATCTAGGAGGCCACATCTGATGTTGGTGTTCTGCTGTCGCGCTGACGAATAGTCTGTGAATAGCAAAACAATGATTCCAGTAATATAGAGGAAAGTGCTGGACCTGCAGAGTCAGTGTATACAATGATCTGGGATGTACTGCAGTAATAGCACTTTAATAACAGCATAAAAAGAAGAAAAAAAACATCAGCTCACCACTATACAGCAGGCTTTATTTATTCCTCACCATTGTAATGAAGGTGGGTATTTTAATATCCTTTTTTCATACTTTTGGTTTGGAAGAAAAATCCTAAAACCAATGATTGCGTTATTTTGAGAATAGCAAACCTGTCGCGGATCTCAAAAAAAGGGACAATTTTTTTACTTCTCTCTGAGAAGCTATCACTTCTTCACTTTCAAAACAGTACACCTGTTCCTGCTCCTTAAATGAAGCGATAATTTCTGGACAGCTTGTGAAAAGCTATTGTTTCTCCATTTAGCAAAGTACAAAGCTTTTCATACTCCTCAATCAAGGATAGTTTTTTAACAATTCGGTGTCAACATGGGCTTGTTCCATTTCCACTGCCTGAGTATAAGCAACAGCAAGGCAGGCATCTGTCCCAGCCTGGAAAAAGAGAGAATGTTTGGCTCATTTTTAGGATTTACCTACCCGAAAAAGTCTAATAATACAGGGTTACCATCTATTTGCATCTCGTCAGATAGGTCGAGGTCACTTGGACATTATTAAGGCTGTGGTTTCGTTAAGGAGCTCCAAAACCTTTATTACAGTCCTAGAAGACCTTCGAGTTTATACATGAATCCAGGCGGTTAAAGGCTTTGCATTACTGAAATTTGAGGCAAATGATTTCAAATATCTAAGAAAATTCAGCTATGTTGGCAAATCCAAATTTTTATACAGTCATGGCTGAACGTGTTGGCACCCTTAAAATTGTTTCAGAAAATCAAGTATTTCTTCCAAAAAATTATTGCATTTACATGTTTTGTTATACACATACTTAGTTCCTTTGTGTGTATTAGAACAACACAAAAAAATACGGGAAAAAAAGGCAAATTGGACATAATTTTACAGAAAACCTCTTTCCACGGCGACATAGGTCACATTGCTAACAGCGGTGCACATGGCAGCACCTAAACATTAACAAGTATTGGATTGTCATTACAATAATTTGTTTCATTCACTACAATTTGAGTGCCAAGCTAACCCTACCGTAGCACCTCATCTATAACCACAGAGTGCCATATACTTCTACAATTACATATGTTTTGTTAAACGCAGGTTTCTCTTCTTTGTGTTTATTGGAACAACACAAAAAGACGGACTAAAAAAAAGGCAAATTGGATAAAATTTCAAACAAAACCCCAAAAATGGGACGGACAAAATTGCTGGGACCTTTCCAAAACTGTGGGTAAACAACTTTGTTTCAAGCATGTGATGTTTGTTCAAACTCACCTGTGGCAAGTAACAGGTGTGGGCAATATGAAAATCACACCTGAAACCAGATAAAAAAGGGGAGAAGTTGCCTCAATCTTTGCATTGGGTGTGTGTGACACTAAGCATGGAGAACAGAAAGAAGAGATGAGAACTGTCTGAGAATTTGAGAACCAAAATTGTTGAACAATATCAACAATCTCAAGGTCACAAGTCCATCTCCAGAGATCTTGATGTTCCTTTGTCCACGGTGCGCTACATAAACAAGATATTTACAACCCGTGGCACTGTAGCTAATCTCCTTGGACGTGGACAGCAAAAATTGATGAAAGGTTGCAACACAGGACAGTCCGGCTGGTGGATTAACAGCCCCAATCAAGGTCCAAAGAAATTCAAGCAGTCCTGCAGGCTCAGGGTCCATCAGTGTCTGTATGAACTATCTTTTCATATGTGAATGAAATGAAACGTTATGGCAGGAGACCCAGGAGGACCCCACTGCTGACACAGACCTAAAAACGCTAAACTGCAGTTTGCTAAAATGTAAGTGAGTAAACTAAAATCCTTCAGGGAAATTGTCTGGTGGACAGATAAAAGAAAGGTAGGGTTTTTTGGTGAAGCACATCATTCTACTGTTTACCGAAAATGGAATGAGGCCTATAAACAAGAAAACACAGTACCTACAGTCAAACATAGTGGAGGTTCAAAGTTATTTTGATGCCTCTGAAACTGAGGGCCTGACTATGTGCAAGGCATCATGAAATCTGAAGATTACTAAAGGATTCTGGGTGGCAATATAGTGCCCAGTGTTTGCACCCTAAGTAATGGGTCTTCCAGCAGGACAATGATACCAAATATTCTGTAAGAAGCCCCCAGAAACGGATGGAAACAAAGTGCTGGAGAGTTCTGATGTGGCAGCAAGGAGTCCTGATCTAAATCCCATTGATCCCCTGTGGAGAGATATTAAAATTGCTGTTGGGAGAAGACGTCTTCACATACGAGAGACCTGGAGCAGTTTGCAATAGAAGAGTCGTCCAAAATTCCAGTTCAGAGGGGTAAGAAGCTTGTGGATGGTTATAGGAAGCGATTCATTGCAGTTACAGTCATGGCCAAAAGTATTGACACCCCTGCAATTCTGTCAGATAATACTCAGTTTCTTCCTGAAAATGATTGCAAACACAAATTCTTTGTTATTATTATCTTCATTTAATTTGTCTTAAATGAAAAAACACAAAAAGAATTGTCCTAAAGCCAAATTGGATATAATTCCACATCAAACATAAAAAGGGGGTGGACAAAAGTATTGGCACTGTCCGAAAAATCATGTGATGCTTCTGTAATTAGTGTAATTAACAGCACCTGTAACTTACCTGTGACACCTAACAGGTGTTGGCAATAACTAAATCACAGTTGCAGCCAGTTGACATGGATTAAAGCTGACCCGACCTCTGTCCTGTGTCCTTGTGTGTACCACATTGAGCATGGAGAAAAGAAAGAAGACCAAAGAACTGTCTGAGGACTTGAGAAACCAAATTGTGAGGAAGCATGAGCAATCTCAATGCTACAAGTCCATCTCCAAAGACCTGAATATTCCTGTGTCTACCGTGCGCAGTGTCATCAAGAAGTGTAAAGCCCATGGCACTGTGGCTAACCTCCCTAGATGTGGACGGAAAAGAAAAATTGACAAGAGATTTCAACGCAAGATTGTGCGGATGTTGGATAAAGAACCTCAACTAACACCCAAACATGTTCAAGCTGCCCTGCAGTCCGAGGGTACAACAGTGTCAACCCGCACTATCCATCGGCGTCTGAATGAAAAGTGACTGTATGGTAGGAGACCCAGGAAGACCCCACTTCTTACCCCGAGACATAAAAAAGCCAGGCTGGAGTTTGCCAAAACTTACCTGAAAAAGCCTAAAACGTTTTGGAAGAATGTTCTCTGGTCAGATGAGACGAAAGTAGAGTTTTTTGGGCAAAGGCATCAACATAGAGTTTACAGGAGAAAAAAAAGAGGCATCCAAAGAAAAGAACACTGTCCCTACAGTCAAACATGGCGGAGGTTCCCTGATGTTTTGGGGTTGCTTTGCTGCCTCTGGCACTGGACTGCTTGACCGTGTGCATGGCATTATGAAGTCTGAAGACTACCAACAAATATTGCAGCATAATGTAGGGCTCAGTGTGAGAAAGCTGGGTCTCCCCCAGAGGTCATGGGTCTTCCAGAAGGACAATGACCCAAAACACACTTCAAAAAGCACTAGAAAATGGTTTGAGAGAAAGCACTGGAGACTTCTAAGGTGGCCAGCAATGAGTCCAGACCTGAATCCCATAGAACACCTGTGGAGAGATCTAAAAATGGCCGTTTGGAGAAGGCACCCTTCAAATATCAGGGACCTGGAGCAGTTTGCCAAAGAAGAATGGTCTAAAATTCCAGAGTTTTGTAAGAAACTCATTCATGGTTACCGGAAGCGGTTGGTCGCAGTTATTTTGGATAAAGGTTGTGCAACCAAGTATTAGGCTGAGGGTGACAATACTTTTGTCTGGCCCATTTTTGGAGTTTTGTGTGAAATGATCAATGTTTTGCTTTTTGCTTCATTCTCTTTTGTGTTTTTTCATTTAAGACAAATTAAATGAAGATAATAATACCAAAGAATTTGTGATTGCAATCATTTTCAGGAAGAAAATGAGTATTATCTGACAGAATTGCAGGGGTGTCAATACTTTTGGCCATGACTGTATTTATTCCAAAGGGTGCAACCAAATATTAAGCTGAAGGTGTCAACAATTTTGTCAGGTCCATTTTGGGGGTTTTGTGTGAAATTATGTCCAATTTGTAATTTTTCTCTTTTTTTTCCAATACACACAAAGTAAACAAACAAGTGTAGAACAAAATGTGTAATTGCAATTATTCTCTGGGAGAAATACTTTATTTTCTGAGGTGCCAACATTTTCCGCCATGACTGTATATGGAACAAGGGCCACCGCTCAAATGATGCAGTGAATCCTACGGGTAGGGGGCTTCAGGGTCGTATTGTGAACATAAGACATCATATAGTCACCAAATATCAGCCATAAAAATACCTTCATAGTAACTTAATAAATAATTTATTTGACTGACTGAGTTACATCCTGTTTGTAGGCCTCATTCCATTTCCAGAGCTGCACTCACTTTTCTGCTGGTGCAGTCACTGTGTACATACATTATAATACTGATCCTAAGTTACCTCCTGTATTATACTCCAGAGCTGCACTCACTATTCTGCTTGTGCAGTCACTGTGTACATACATTACTGATCCTGAGTTACATCCTGTATTATACCCCAGAGCTGCACTCACTATTCTGCTTGTGCAGTCACTGTGTACATACATTACATTACTGATCCTGAGTTACATCCTGTATTATACCCCAGAGCTGCACTCACTATTCTGCTTGTGCAGTCACTGTGTACATACATTGCATTACCGATCCTGAGTTACATCCTGTATTGTACCCCAGAGCTGCACTCACTATTCTGCTTGTGCAGTCACTGTGTACATACATTGCATTACCGATCCTGAGTTACATCCTGTATTGTACCCCAGAGCTGCACTCACTATTCCGCTGGTGCAGTCACTGTGTACATAAATTACATTACTGATCCTGAGTTACCTCCTGCATTATACTCCAGAGCTGCACTCACTATTCCGGTGGTGCAGTCACTGGGTATATACATTGCATTACTGATCCTGAGTTACCTCCTGTATTATACCCCAGAGCTGCACTCACTATTCTGCTGGTGCAGTCACTCTGTACATACATTACATTACTGATCCTGAGTTACATCCTGTATTATACCCCAGAGCTGCACTCACTATTCTGCTGGTGCAGTCACTGTGTACATACATTACATTACTGATTCTATGTATTACTGATTCTGAGTTACATCCTGTATTATACCCCAGAGCTGCACTCACTATTCTGCTGGTGCAGTGACTGTGTACATACATTACTGATCCTGAGTTACATCCTTTATTATACTCCAGAGCTGCACTCACTATTCTGCTGGTGCAGTCACTGTGTACATACATTACATTACTGATCCTGAGTTACATCCTGTATTATACTCCAGAGCTGCACTCACTATTCTGCTGGTGCAGCCACTATGTACATACATTACATTCCTGATCCCGAGTTACATCCTGTATTATACCCCAGAGCTGCACTCACTATTCTGCTGGTGCAGTCACTGTGTACATACATTACATTACTGATCCTGAGTTACCTCCTGTATTATACCCCAGAGCTGCACTCACTATTCTGCTGGTGCAGTCACTGTGTACATACATTGCATTACCGATCCTGAGTTACCTCCTGTATTCTACTCCAGAGCTGCACTCACTATTCTGCTGGTGCAGTCACTATGTACATACATTACATTCCTGATCCTGAGTTACATCCTGTATTATACCCCAGAGCTGCACTCACTATTCTGCTGGTGCAGTCACTGTGTACATACATTACATTACTGATCCTGAGTTACTTCCTGTATTATACCCCAGAGCTGCACTCTCTGTTCTGCTGGTGCAGTGACTGTGTACATACATTACTGATCCTGAGTTATACTCCTGTATTATATTCCAGAGCTGCACTCACTATTCTTCTGGTGCAGTCACTGTGTACATATATTACATTACTGATCTTGAGTTACATCCTGTATTATACTCCAGAGCTGCACTCACTATTCTGCTGGTGCAGTCACTGTGTACATACATTACATTACTGATCCTGAGTTACATCCTGTATTATACTCCACAGCTGCACTCACTATTCTGCTGGTACAGTCACTGTGTACATACATTACATTACTGATCCTGAGTTACATCCTGCATTATACTCCAGAGCTGCACTCACTATTCTGCTGGTGCAGTCACTGTGTACATACATTACATTACTGATCCTGAGTTACCTCCTGTATTATACCCCAGAGCTGCACTCACTATTCTGCTGGTGCAGTGACTGTGTACATACATTACATTACTGATCCTGAGTTACATCCTTTATTATACTCCAGAGCTGAACTCACTATTCTGCTGGTGCAGTCACTGTGTACATACATTACTGATCCTGAGTTACATCCTGTATTATACTCCAGAGCTGCACTCACTATTCTGCTGGTGCAGCCACTATGTACATACATTACATTCCTGATCCCGAGTTACATCCTGTATTATACCCCAGAGCTGCACTCACTATTCTGCTGGTGCAGTCACTGTGTACATACATTGCATTACCAATCCTGAGTTACCTCCTGTATTCTACTCCAGAGCTGCACTCACTATTCTGCTGGTGCAGCCACTATGTACATACATTACATTCCTGATCCTGAGTTACATCCTGTATTATACCCCAGAGCTGCACTCACTATTCTGCTGGTGCAGTCACTGTGTACATACATTGCATTACCAATCCTGAGTTACCTCCTGTATTCTACTCCAGAGCTGCACTCACTATTCTGCTGGTGCAGTCACTGTGTACATACATTACATTACTTATCCTGAGCTCCATCATGTATTATACCCCAGAGCTGCACTCACTATTCTGCTGGTGCAGTCACTGTGTACATACATTACATTACTGATCCTGAGTTACATCCTGTATTATACTCCAGAGCTGCAGTCACTATTCTGCTGGTGCAGTCACTGTGTACATACATTACATTACTGATCCTGAGTTACCTCATGTATTATACCCCAGAACTGCACTCACTATTCTGCTGGTGCAGTCACTGTGTACATACATTACATTACTGATCCTGAGTTACCTCCTGTATTATACCCAGAGCTGCACTCACTATTCTGCTGGTGCAGTCACTGTGTTCATACATTACATTACTGATCCTGAGTTACATCCTGTATTATACTCCAGAGCTGCACTCACTATTCTGCTGGTGCAGTCACTCTGTACATACATTACTGATCCTGAGTTACATCCTGCATTATACACCAGAGCTGCAGTCACTATTCTGCTGGTGCAGTCACTGTGTACATACATTACATTACTGATCCTGAGTTACATCCTGTATTATACCACAGAGCTGCACTCACTATTCTGCTGGTGCAGTCACTGTGTACATACATTACATTACTGATCCTGAGTTACCTCCTGTATTATACTCCAGAGCTGCACTCACTATTCTGCTGGTGCAGTCTCTGTGTACATACATTACATTACTGATCCTGAATTACATCCTGTATTATACTCCAGAGCTGCATTCACTATTCTGCTGGTGCAGTCACTGTGTACATACATTACATTACTGATCCTGAGTTACATCCTGTATTATACCCCAGAGCTGCACTCACTATTCTGCTGGTGCAGTCACTGTGTACATACATTATATTACTGATCCTGAGTTACATCCTGTATTATACTCCAGAGCTGCACTCACTATTCTGCTGGTGGAGTCACGGTGTACATACATTACATTACTGATCCTGAGTTACATCCTGTATTATACCCCAGAGCTGCACTCACTATTCTGCTGGTGCAGTCACTGTGTACATAGATTACATTACTGATCCTGAGTTACATCCTGTATTATACTCCAGAGCTGCACTCACTATTCTGCTGGTGCAGTCACTGTGTACATACATTACATTACTGATCCTGAGTTACATCCTGTATTATACCCCAGAGCTACACTCACTATTCTGCTGGTGCAGTCACTGTGTACATACATTACTGATCCTGAGTTACCTCCTGTATTATACCCCAGAGCTACACTCACTATTCTGCTGGTGCAGTCACTGTGTATATACATTACTGATCCTGAGTTACCTCCTGTATTATACTCCAGAGCTGCACTCACTATTCTGCTGGTGCAGTCACTGTGTACATACATTACATTACTGATCCTGAGTTACATCCTGTATTATACCCCAGAGCTGCACTCACTATTCTGCTGCTGCAGTCACTGTGTACATACATTACATTACTGATCCTGAGTTACATCCTGTATTATACCCCAGAGCTGCACTCACTATTCTGCTGGTGCAGTCACTGTGTACATACATTACTGATCCTGAGTTACATCCTGTATTATACTCCAGAGCTGCACTCACTATTCTGCTGGTGCAGTCACTGTGTACATACATTACATTACTGATCCTGAGTTACATCCTGTATAATACTCCAGAGCTGCACTCACTATTCTGCTGGTGCAGTCACTGTGTACATACATTACTGATCCAGAGTTACCTCCTGTATTATACTCCAGAGCTGCACTCACTATTCTGCTGGTGCAGTCACTGTGTACATACATTACATTACTGATCCTGAGTTACATCCTGTATTATACTCCAGAGCTGCACTCACTATTCTGCTGGTGCAGTCACTGTGTACATACATTACATTACTGATCCTGAGTTACATCCTGTATTATACTCCAGAGCTGCACTCACTATTCTGCTGGTGCAGTCACTGTGTACATACATTACATTACTGATCCTGAGTTACATCCTGTATTATACCCCAGAGCTACACTCACTATTCTGCTGGTGCAGTCACTGTGTACATACATTACTGATCCTGAGTTACCTCCTGTATTATACCCCAGAGCTACACTCACTATTCTGCTGGTGCAGTCACTGTGTATATACATTACTGATCCTGAGTTACCTCCTGTATTATACTCCAGAGCTGCACTCACTATTCTGCTGGTGCAGTCACTGTGTACATACATTACATTACTGATCCTGAGTTACATCCTGTATTATACCCCAGAGCTGCACTCACTATTCTGCTGCTGCAGTCACTGTGTACATACATTACATTACTGATCCTGAGTTACATCCTGTATTATACCCCAGAGCTGCACTCACTATTCTGCTGGTGCAGTCACTGTGTACATACATTACTGATCCTGAGTTACATCCTGTATTATACTCCAGAGCTGCACTCACTATTCTGCTGGTGCAGTCACTGTGTAGATACATTGCATTACTGATCCTGAGTTACCTCCTGTATTATACCCCAGAGCTGCACTCACTATTCTGCTGGTGCAGTCACTGTGTACATACATTACATTACTGATCCTGAGTTACCTCCTGTATTATACCCCAGAGATGCGCTCACTATTCTGCTGCTGCAGTCACTGTGTACATACATTACATTACTGATCCTGAGTTACCTCCTGTATTATACCCCAGAGCTGTACTCACTATTCTGCTGGTGCAGTCACTGTGTACATACATTACATTATTGATCCTGAGTTACATCCTATATTATACCCCAGAGCTGCACTCACTATTCTGCTGGTGCAGTCACTGTGTACATACATTACATTACTGATCCTGAGTTATCTCCTGTATTATACTCCAGAGCTGCACTCACTATTCGGCTGGTGCAGTCACTGTGTACATACATTACATTACTGATCCTGAGTTACATCCTGTATTATACTCCAGAGCTGCACTCACTATTCTGCTGGTGCAGCCACTATGTACATACATTACATTCCTGATCCCGAGTTACATCCTGTATTATACCCCAGAGCTGCACTCACTATTCTGCTGGTGCAGTCACTGTGTACATACATTACATTACTGATCCTGAGTTACCTCCTGTATTATACCCCAGAGCTGCACTCACTATTCTGCTGGTGCAGTCACTGTGTACATACATTGCATTACCGATCCTGAGTTACCTCCTGTATTCTACTCCAGAGCTGCACTCACTATTCTGCTGGTGCAGTCACTATGTACATACATTACATTCCTGATCCTGAGTTACATCCTGTATTATACCCCAGAGCTGCACTCACTATTCTGCTGGTGCAGTCACTGTGTACATACATTACATTACTGATCCTGAGTTACTTCCTGTATTATACCCCAGAGCTGCACTCTCTGTTCTGCTGGTGCAGTGACTGTGTACATACATTACTGATCCTGAGTTATACTCCTGTATTATATTCCAGAGCTGCACTCACTATTCTTCTGGTGCAGTCACTGTGTACATATATTACATTACTGATCTTGAGTTACATCCTGTATTATACTCCAGAGCTGCACTCACTATTCTGCTGGTGCAGTCACTGTGTACATACATTACATTACTGATCCTGAGTTACCTCCTGTATTATACCCCAGAGCTGCACTCACTATTCTGCTGGTGCAGTGACTGTGTACATACATTACATTACTGATCCTGAGTTACATCCTTTATTATACTCCAGAGCTGAACTCACTATTCTGCTGGTGCAGTCACTGTGTACATACATTACTGATCCTGAGTTACATCCTGTATTATACTCCAGAGCTGCACTCACTATTCTGCTGGTGCAGCCACTATGTACATACATTACATTCCTGATCCCGAGTTACATCCTGTATTATACCCCAGAGCTGCACTCACTATTCTGCTGGTGCAGTCACTGTGTACATACATTGCATTACCAATCCTGAGTTACCTCCTGTATTCTACTCCAGAGCTGCACTCACTATTCTGCTGGTGCAGTCACTGTGTACATACATTACATTACTTATCCTGAGCTCCATCATGTATTATACCCCAGAGCTGCACTCACTATTCTGCTGGTGCAGTCACTGTGTACATACATTACATTACTGATCCTGAGTTACATCCTGTATTATACTCCAGAGCTGCAGTCACTATTCTGCTGGTGCAGTCACTGTGTACATACATTACATTACTGATCCTGAGTTACCTCATGTATTATACCCCAGAACTGCACTCACTATTCTGCTGGTGCAGTCACTGTGTACATACATTACATTACTGATCCTGAGTTACCTCCTGTATTATACCCAGAGCTGCACTCACTATTCTGCTGGTGCAGTCACTGTGTTCATACATTACATTACTGATCCTGAGTTACATCCTGTATTATACCCCAGAGCTACACTCACTATTCTGCTGGTGCAGTCACTCTGTACATACATTACTGATCCTGAGTTACATCCTGCATTATACTCCAGAGCTGCAGTCACTATTCTGCTGGTGCAGTCACTGTGTACATACATTACATTACTGATCCTGAGTTACATCCTGTATTATACCACAGAGCTGCACTCACTATTCTGCTGGTGCAGTCACTGTGTACATACATTACATTACTGATCCTGAGTTACCTCCTGTATTATACTCCAGAGCTGCACTCACTATTCTGCTGGTGCAGTCACTGTGTACATACATTACTGATCCTGAGTTACATCCTGTATTATACTCCAGAGCTGCACTCACTATTCTGCTGGTGCAGTCACTGTGTAGATACATTGCATTACTGATCCTGAGTTACCTCCTGTATTATACCCCAGAGCTGCACTCACTATTCTGCTGGTGCAGTCACTGTGTACATACATTACATTACTGATCCTGAGTTACCTCCTGTATTATACCCCAGAGATGCGCTCACTATTCTGCTGCTGCAGTCACTGTGTACATACATTACATTACTGATCCTGAGTTACCTCCTGTATTATACCCCAGAGCTGTACTCACTATTCTGCTGGTGCAGTCACTGTGTACATACATTACATTATTGATCCTGAGTTACATCCTGTATTATACTCCAGAGCTGCACTCACTATTCTGCTGGTGCAGTCACTGTGTACATACATTACATTACTGATCCTGAGTTACATCCAGTATTATACCCCAGAGCTGCACTCACTATTCTGCTGGTGCAGTCACGGTGTACATACATTACATTACTGATCCTGAGTTACATCCTGTATTATACTCCAGAGCTGCACTCACTATTCTGCTGGTGCAGTCACGGTGTACATACATTACATTACTGATCCTGAGTTACATCCAGTATTATACCCCAGAGCTGCACTCACTATTCTGCTGGTGCAGTCACTGTGTACATACATTACATTACTGATCCTGAGTTACCTCCTGTATTATACCCCAGAGCTGCACTCACTATTCTGCTGGTGCAGTGACTGTGTACATACATTACATTACTGATCCTGAGTTACATCCTTTATTATACTCCAGAGCTGAACTCACTATTCTGCTGGTGCAGTCACTGTGTACATACATTACTGATCCTGAGTTACATCCTGTATTATACTCCAGAGCTGCACTCACTATTCTGCTGGTGCAGCCACTATGTACATACATTACATTCCTGATCCCGAGTTACATCCTGTATTATACCCCAGAGCTGCACTCACTATTCTGCTGGTGCAGTCACTGTGTACATACATTGCATTACCAATCCTGAGTTACCTCCTGTATTCTACTCCAGAGCTGCACTCACTATTCTGCTGGTGCAGTCACTGTGTACATACATTACATTACTTATCCTGAGCTCCATCATGTATTATACCCCAGAGCTGCACTCACTATTCTGCTGGTGCAGTCACTGTGTACATACATTACATTACTGATCCTGAGTTACATCCTGTATTATACTCCAGAGCTGCAGTCACTATTCTGCTGGTGCAGTCACTGTGTACATACATTACATTACTGATCCTGAGTTACCTCATGTATTATACCCCAGAACTGCACTCACTATTCTGCTGGTGCAGTCACTGTGTACATACATTACATTACTGATCCTGAGTTACCTCCTGTATTATACCCAGAGCTGCACTCACTATTCTGCTGGTGCAGTCACTGTGTTCATACATTACATTACTGATCCTGAGTTACATCCTGTATTATACCCCAGAGCTACACTCACTATTCTGCTGGTGCAGTCACTCTGTACATACATTACTGATCCTGAGTTACATCCTGCATTATACTCCAGAGCTGCAGTCACTATTCTGCTGGTGCAGTCACTGTGTACATACATTACATTACTGATCCTGAGTTACATCCTGTATTATACCACAGAGCTGCACTCACTATTCTGCTGGTGCAGTCACTGTGTACATACATTACATTACTGATCCTGAGTTACCTCCTGTATTATACTCCAGAGCTGCACTCACTATTCTGCTGGTGCAGTCACTGTGTACATACATTACTGATCCTGAGTTACATCCTGTATTATACTCCAGAGCTGCACTCACTATTCTGCTGGTGCAGTCACTGTGTAGATACATTGCATTACTGATCCTGAGTTACCTCCTGTATTATACCCCAGAGCTGCACTCACTATTCTGCTGGTGCAGTCACTGTGTACATACATTACATTACTGATCCTGAGTTACCTCCTGTATTATACCCCAGAGATGCGCTCACTATTCTGCTGCTGCAGTCACTGTGTACATACATTACATTACTGATCCTGAGTTACCTCCTGTATTATACCCCAGAGCTGTACTCACTATTCTGCTGGTGCAGTCACTGTGTACATACATTACATTATTGATCCTGAGTTACATCCTGTATTATACTCCAGAGCTGCACTCACTATTCTGCTGGTGCAGTCACTGTGTACATACATTACATTACTGATCCTGAGTTACATCCAGTATTATACCCCAGAGCTGCACTCACTATTCTGCTGGTGCAGTCACGGTGTACATACATTACATTACTGATCCTGAGTTACATCCTGTATTATACTCCAGAGCTGCACTCACTATTCTGCTGGTGCAGTCACGGTGTACATACATTACATTACTGATCCTGAGTTACATCCAGTATTATACCCCAGAGCTGCACTCACTATTCTGCTGGTGCAGTCACTGTGTACATACATTACATTATTGATCCTGAGTTACATCCTGTATTATACTCCAGAGCTGCACTCACTATTCTGCTGGTGCAGTCACGGTGTACATACATTACATTACTGATCCTGAGTTACATCCTGTATTATACTCCAGAGCTGCACTCACTATTCTGCTGGTGCAGTCACTGTGTACATACATTACATTACTGATCCTGAGTTACATCCTGTATTATACTCCAGAGCTGCCCTCACTATTCTGCTGGTGCACTCACTGTGTACATACATTACATTACTGATCCTGAGTTACCTCCTGTATTATACTCCAGAGCTGCACTCACTATTCTGCTGGTGCAGTCACTGTGTACATACATTATATTACTGATCCTGAGTTACATCCTGTATTATACTCCAGAGCTGCACTCACTATTCTGCTGGTGGAGTCACGGTGTACATACATTACATTACTGATCCTGAGTTACATCCTGTATTATACCCCAGAGCTGCACTCACTATTCTGCTGGTGCAGTCACTGTGTACATAGATTACATTACTGATCCTGAGTTACATCCTGTATTATACTCCAGAGCTGCACTCACTATTCTGCTGGTGCAGTCACTGTGTACATACATTACATTACTGATCCTGAGTTACATCCTGTATAATACTCCAGAGCTGCACTCACTATTCTGCTGGTGCAGTCACTGTGTACATACATTACATTACTGATCCAGAGTTACCTCCTGTATTATACTCCAGAGCTGCACTCACTATTCTGCTGGTGCAGTCACTGTGTACATACATTACATTACTGATCCTGAGTTACATCCTGTATTATACTCCAGAGCTGCACTCACTATTCTGCTGGTGCAGTCACTGTGTACATACATTACATTACTGATCCTGAGCTCCATCATGTATTATACTCCAGAGCTGCACTCACTATTCTGCTGGTGCAGTCACTGTGTACATACATTACATTACTGATCCTGAGTTACATCCTGTATTATACCCCAGAGCTACACTCACTATTCTGCTGGTGCAGTCACTGTGTACATACATTACTGATCCTGAGTTACCTCCTGTATTATACCCCAGAGCTACACTCACTATTCTGCTGGTGCAGTCACTGTGTATATACATTACATTACTGATCCTGAGTTACCTCCTGTATTATACTCCAGAGCTGCACTCACTATTCTGCTGGTGCAGTCACTGTGTACATACATTACATTACTGATCCTGAGTTACATCCTGTATTATACCCCAGAGCTGCACTCACTATTCTGCTGCTGCAGTCACTGTGTACATACATTACATTACTGATCCTGAGTTACATCCTGTATTATACCCCAGAGCTGCACTCACTATTCTGCTGGTGCAGTCACTGTGTACATACATTACTGATCCTGAGTTACATCCTGTATTATACTCCAGAGATGCACTCACTATTCTGCTGGTGCAGTCACTGTGTACATACATTGCATTACTGATCCTGAGTTACCTCCTGTATTATACCCCAGAGCTGCACTCACTATTCTGCTGGTGCAGTCACTGTGTACATACATTACATTACTGATCCTGAGTTACCTCCTGTATTATACCCCAGAGATGCGCTCACTATTCTGCTGCTGCAGTCACTGTGTACATACATTACATTACTGATCCTGAGTTACCTCCTGTATTATACCCCAGAGCTGTACTCACTATTCTGCTGGTGCAGTCACTGTGTACATACATTACATTATTGATCCTGAGTTACATCCTGTATTATACTCCAGAGCTGCACTCACTATTCTGCTGGTGCAGTCACTGTGTACATACATTACATTACTGATCCTGAGTTACATCCAGTATTATACCCCAGAGCTGCACTCACTATTCTGCTGGTGCAGTCACGGTGTACATACATTACATTACTGATCCTGAGTTACATCCTGTATTATACTCCAGAGCTGCACTCACTATTCTGCTGGTGCAGTCACGGTGTACATACATTACATTACTGATCCTGAGTTACATCCAGTATTATACCCCAGAGCTGCACTCACTATTCTGCTGGTGCAGTCACTGTGTACATACATTACATTATTGATCCTGAGTTACATCCTGTATTATACTCCAGAGCTGCACTCACTATTCTGCTGGTGCAGTCACGGTGTACATACATTACATTACTGATCCTGAGTTACATCCTGTATTATACTCCAGAGCTGCACTCACTATTCTGCTGGTGCAGTCACTGTGTACATACATTACATTACTGATCCTGAGTTACATCCTGTATTATACTCCAGAGCTGCCATCACTATTCTGCTGGTGCAGTCACTGTGTACATACATTACATTACTGATCCTGAGTTACCTCCTGTATTATACTCCAGAGCTGCACTCACTATTCTGCTGGTGCAGTCACTGTGTACATACATTACATTGCTGATCCTGAGTTACATCCTGTATTATACACCAGAGCTGCACTGACTATTCTGCTGGTGCAGTCACTGTGTACATACATTACATTACTGATCCTGAGTTACATCCTGTATTATACTCCAGAGCTGCCCTCACTATTCTGCTGGTGCAGTCACTGTGTACATACATTACATTACTGATCCTGAGTTACATCCTGTATTATACTCCAGAGCTGCCCTCACTATTCTGCTGGTGCAGTCACTGTGTACATACATTACATTACTGATCCTGAGTTACATCCTGTATTATACTCCAGAGCTGCACTCACTATTCTGCTGGTGCAGTCACTGTGTACATACATTACATTACTGATCCTGAGTTACATCCTGTATTATACTCCAGAGCTGCCCTCACTATTCTGCTGGTGCAGTCACTGTGTACATACATTACATTACTGATCCTGAGTTACATCCTGTATTATACTCCAGAGCTGCCCTCACTATTCTGCTGGTGCAGTCACTGTGTACATACATTACATTACTGATCCTGAGTTACCTCCTGTATTATACTCCAGAGCTGCACTCACTATTCTGCTGGTGCAGTCACTGTGTACATACATTACATTGCTGATCCTGAGTTACATCCTGTATTATACACCAGAGCTGCACTGACTATTCTGCTGGTGCAGTCACGGTGTACATACATTACATTACTGATCCTGAGTTACATCCAGTATTATACCCCAGAGCTGCACTCACTATTCTGCTGGTGCAGTCACTGTGTACATACATTACATTATTGATCCTGAGTTACATCCTGTATTATACTCCAGAGCTGCACTCACCATTCTGCTGGTGCAGTCACGGTGTACATACATTACATTACTGATCCTGAGTTACATCCTGTATTATACTCCAGAGCTGCACTCACTATTCTGCTGGTGCAGTCACTGTGTACATACATTACATTACTGATCCTGAGTTACATCCTGTATTATACCACAGAGCTGCACTCACTATTCTGCTGGTGCAGTCACTGTGTACATACATTACATTACTGATCCTGAGTTACATCCTCTATTATACTCCAGAGCTGCACTCACTATTCTGCTGGTGCAGTCACTGTGTACATACATTACATTACTGATCCTGAGTTACATCCTGTATTATACTCCAGAGCTGCACTCACTATTCTGCTGGTGCAGTCACTGTGTACATACATTACATTACTGATCCTGAGTTACCTCCTGTATTATTCTCCAGAGCTGCACGCTCTATTCTGCTGGTGCAGTCACTGTGTACATACATTACATTACTGATCCTGAGTTACCTCCTGTATTATCCTCCAGAGCTGCACTCACTATTCTGCTGGTGCACTCACTGTGTACATACATTACATTACTGATCCCGAGTTACATCCTGTATTATACCCCAGAGCTGCACTCACTATTCTGCTGGTGCAGACACTGTGTACATACATTACATTACTGATCCTGAGTTACATCCAGTATTATACCCCAGAGCTGCACTCACTATTCTGCTGGTGCAGACACTGTGTACATACATTACATTACTGATCCTGAGTTACATCCAGTATTATACCCCAGAGCTGCACTCACTATTCTGCTGGTGCAGTCACTGTGTACATACATTACATTACTGATCCTGAGTTACATCCAGTATTATACCCCAGAGCTGCACTCACTATTCTGCTGGTGCAGTCACTGTGTACATACATTACATTACTGATCCTGAGTTACATCCTGTATTATACCCCAGAGCTGCACTCACTATTCTGCTGGTGCAGTCACTGTGTACATACATTACACTACTAATCCTGAGTTACATTATACTCCAGAGCTGCACTCACTATTCTGCTGGTGCAGTCACTGTGTACATACATTACATTACTGATCCTGAGTTACATCCTGTATTATACTCCAGAGCTGCGCTCACTATTTTGCTGGTGCAGTCACTGTGTACATACATTACTGATCCTGAGTTACATCCAGTATTATACCCCAGAGCTGCACTCACTATTCTGCTGGTGCAGTCACTGTGTACATACATTACATTACTGATCCTGAGTTACATCCTGTATTATACTCCAGAGCTGCACTCACTATTCTGCTGGTGCAGTCACTGTGTACATACATTACATTACTGATCCTGAGTTACATCCTGTATTATACTCCAGAGCTGCACTCACTATTCTGCTGGTGCAGTCACTGTATACATACATTACTGATCCTGAGTTACCTCCTGTATTATACCCCAGAGCTGCACTCACTATTCTGCTGGTGCAGTCACTGTGTACATACATTACATTACTGATCCTGAGTTACATCCTGTATTATACCCCAGAGCTGCACTCACTATTCTGCTGGTGCAGTCACTGTGTACATACATTACATTACTGATCCTGAGTTACCTCCTGTATTATACTCCAGAGCAGCACTCACTATTCTGCTGGTGCAGTCACTGTGTATATACATTACATTACTGATCCTGAGTTACCTCCTGTATTATACTCCAGAGCTGCACTCTCTATTCTGCTGGTGCAGTCACTGTGTACATACATTACATTACTGATCCTGAGTTACCTCCTGTATTATACCCCAGAGCTGCACTCACTATTCTGCTGGTGCAGTCACTGTGTACATACATTACATTACTGATCCTGAGTTACATCCTGTATTATACCCCAGAGCTGCACTCACTATTCTGCAGGTGCAGTCACTGTGTACATACATTACATTACTGATCCTGAGTTACCTCCTGTATTATACCCCAGAGCTGCACTCACTATTCTGCTGGTGCAGTCACTGTGTACATACATTACATTACTGATCCTGAGTTACATCCTGTATTATACTCCAGAGCTGCACTCACTATTCTGCTGGTGCAGTCACGGTGTACATACATTACTGATCACAGCAGGTAACATGTAGCCATTGTAGGTTGGTTCGTCCGATCTCGTCCTCATTACGGGCCGTTTTCTATATGGAGAAGCTGCTCGGAGGAGACTGAACCTGTTACACAAACATTACAGCACCGGTATAAGAAGCTCCACTGCGCGGACGCATTACTGCTCTCGTCTTTTATTAATATATTTTATTGCATTACACTTGTTTATACATAATTCATATTAAAAGAAAACTAATCTCACATATCGGCACAGAACGGCACAGAATAGACGAGGCGGCCGGTTACCAAACTTCAGGGCCCGTCCTGGCTATAATAAATTACAGGGAGCAATGCAGAGTGTTAATGAGGTCAGGAAATGAACAGCTCAGGTCACATCAGGATGAGGATCGTCACCATGGGAACGGAGAGAATAATCCAAAAAGAAAAGCAAAGTTCCAGTATTGGGTGACGCACAGTCAGCGGGCACTGCCCCACCGCACCACCGACCGCCCTGGTGGAGTGACGGCTTCAGGCTCAGGTCCTGACAATTCTCCAGTCTGATTCCAGCTCGGTGGTCTCACAGCGGAGCCACAAGTAACATGATACTGAGGGGACCGACCAATGTCCTGCTCATTTATGCCAAGGACCCAACATGGCAGCTTTATGATGACCAGACACACCGCTTCCTCCTCCACTGGTCCTACATCTGTGATCTGGTCCACTTAGCTGGAGTGAAATGGCAAGTTCTGGGTCACCACCTCTTTACTGTGTGGGGTTCACCATGGCAACTATAAGGCGATGTTCACACTGAGTTTTTGGAGCAAATTCTCTGCCAGATCCTCCTATAGCTGGAAGTGCTCCCTAGTCGTTTCTATGGGGGGCTTTACTGCCCATAGGAGGATTTATTTTAATCTTCATTCTTTTATTCCCTAAAGAGGTTTGTAAAAATGCAAAGTGGGAAAATGAATATAAAAAAACCCTGCATGTCCCATTTTGAAGTAGATCCTGAAAAAATCTTGGAGGCAGTGTCCAATCAAAAGGCTGTAAACTCCCCCCCCCCAAAAAAAAACACTTCTGAAAAAAAACTCTTCAGCTCATGAGTTGCCTTCGCTCTTGCGTTGTCTTCGCTCTTGCGCTGCCTTCGTTCTTTCCTTGCCTTCGCTCTTGCATTGCCTTCGCTCTTGCATTGCCATCGCTCTTGCTTTGCCATCGCTCTTGCATTGTCGTCGCTCTTGCTTTGCTTTCGCTCTTGCATTGCCTTCGTTTTTGCATTGTCTTCGTTCTTGCATTGCCTTTGTTTTTTTGCATTGCCTTCTCTCTTGCATTGCCTTCGCTCTTGCATTGCTTTTGCTCTTGCACTGCTTTCGATCTTGCGTTGCTTTTGATCTTGTGTTGCCTTCCCTCTTGCATTGTCTTTGTTTTATTGCATTGCCTTTGCTCTTGCGTTGACTTTTCTCTTGCTTTGCCTTCGCTCTTGCATTGCTTTTGCTCTTGCATTGCCTTCGTTCTTGCATTGCCTTCACTCTTGCTTTGCTTTCGTTCTTGCGTTGCCTTCCCTCTTGCATTGTCTGATTTTTGCATTGCCTTTGCTATTGCATTGCCTTCACTCTTGCATTGCTTAGTTCTTGCATTGCCTTCACTCTTGCATTGCTTTCGTTCTTGCGTTGCCTTCCCTCTTGCATTGCCTTCACTCTTGCATTGCTTTAGTTCTTGCATTGCCTTCACTCTTGCACTGCTTTAGTTCTTGCATTGCCTTCACTCTTGCATTGCTTAGTTCTTGCATTGCCTTCACTCTTGCATTGTCTGTTTTTTTGCATTGCCTTTGCTCTTGCATTGCCTTCACTCTTGCATTGCCTTAGTTCTTGCTTTGCCGGAGTCTCTGAAGATTGACTAGCCCATTTCTCTTTAACTTGAAGTGGTAGACAGAAGTGACATAAGACAGAACACAGTCGTTCTGACATTACTGTACATTCTGTTCATTTTATGGAGCTCTTTTTGCGTCGCTTTTTCAGGCAGATGTTCTGTGCACATAGCCAAAAAGTAACATTTCATGACGTGGTTTTCGACTAGTAAACTCATTTCTGAATGCCTCAAAAAACTCTGTGTGAACATAGCCTGAGACCACAATGTGTACAAAAGAATGAACCTGCTAATCTGACCCTAAAAGATGGCAGATTCAGTGTGTCATAATGACAAAAGGGGTGGCTGTGCTTCTTGTCATAAGCATCAGCTAATCTAATAGCCAACTTAGGGGGCGCCGTAGAGTTAAGTGGGATAAACTGCTCATCATGAGTGCTGATTGCAACGTACAGGAGACTGATCCCGGGGAGGTTCGGATGAATGATCGCTGCCCAACTTAGCAGTCATTTAATCGCTGGGCAGGTTCCTGTGTCTTTTCTATGGGGCGATGATCGAACCCTGTGTAAACATTTGCTTCCAACAGTGGTGGAGAGTGTATGACATGAGGGTGATGACTGATCATTCATACTATACTCCCCCCAATGATTGACATACCAGTAAATATAACAAGCTGCGAGTTATCTACTATATCTGTGACAGGGGGTCGCTGAGGGGCGATTTATCTGCCTGTGTAAAAGGACCCACAGACTGAGCAATGGTCGGGAATAAACATCACCTTATCTTAGGAAAGGAGTTTTTTTGGAGTTGAGAAGGGGTGCAAATACTTAATCGAAGGTCTTAAGTATTTTTTGTATGCGAGTTTAATCAGAAAGTGCCTCAAGTGTCTAAGACAACCGAAGACCTCATAAGACTGTCTGCTGGAATATGATACTGGATCTCCTGCCACAACCTGAGATTTTCTGATGTTGATCAAAATTTGGGATCTTGCAGGTGACGCGTTTCTTCTTAAATACCAATGTTTCTTTTCATATGTTCTACAAAAGGCCGGAGATTGGAGGAATCGTCATAGACCTCGATGGGTATCTAATGAGGAGCATCATGGAACAAAAGTGAAGTCACGAGCTGTGGAGACCACCGCCTTGTGCCACCATGGAGCTGCTCATCCACCGGTCGTGATCATATAGGTGGGCCTGGAGCTATAATATCACGGTAATCATATACCTTGGGCTTTGATTTAGATCTTGGACTCCATATTCTTAGACTGCGCTTACCCAGCTACTCAATATCAAGGAGTACAAGTTTTCGTGATTGAGATATAGAAATACTTAATTGCTTAGTAAGACGCATCACACAACGACAGGAAGAAGATGCAACCAAGAGTCGCACCCACCGGGGCTGACATGGGGGCAATCTTCACTACCGATCCTGGTAGAAGCTGATAGTCTGGGACAGGACAAAGAGAAATCAGGGTCAAACTGTGGAACAAAACGATCTTCGAGGAAGCCTCCGACCCTCATCGAGCGCTACACTGACCGTGAATGGATGTACAGGACTCTCCTATCATTCACCACTTTCCATGACCAGCACCCAAGATGCCTGGAGCCAGAAACCTTCTCGATGTCATGAATAGTAGGAGCATGAGTCGTTACAATGCGGACTATAAGTGACACAATGTCCTCCCTCTGTGCCAACATGGAGCAAACACTAGGTAAGAGAGGAATTTTCATTAGTGACTGGATTTCTCCTTTAATTAACCCCTGACAATCCCATAATAAAAATAATATAGGGTTATTCCCATCCTCATAGATGGATATTGCACTTTTTCATCACTAGCCATTTTTGAGACAGTAACCCTTTTTTTTTTTTACAACTCGTCGCCTTGGTGACCGACCACCCCTGCTGTTTAGCTCGTAAGCACTGCACTGAAACTGGCTTTAATTAGGAGTTAACATTTCGCTCCAGGGCTATCGGCCGACTTCAAAACAGCGCTTACAAGCTCAATAGAAAAGAGCCTGTAAGCGCAGCACATTCTGACGTCTAGTGTTAATATCTGCAAACTCTAAAAAGCAGTAAATGATAACAGTGCTTGTATCTACACAAACGAGCCGACAATGCCCATTTATGAACACGAGAATAACCCTTTAATCACTGAATCTTAAATTTCATCCCATTGACCGACATCAGCTAAACATCAACATCAACATCAAGTCCATGACTTTCTCCAGCAGTACCAGAAGCTTGGTAATAACGGAAATCCACCAGACAAGACAAAAAACTACAATCCGAAGATCACACAAAAATATACAACTTGACGCCTAAAAAGCCGACTTTTCATTGTTACTGTGTCTTCATCTTGCAAAAGAAGGTTTAAAGGATCAGGAAAGTTCCCATGAAGATGGTGGAAAGTCCTTGGTGGACCCTTCAGACAGTTTTGGAAGTTGACCTGCAGTTGTGAAGCCCCATTGTTCCGCAGATCTCAGACAGTGCAGGAGGGCGATACACAGGAGCGACTGGCGATCATCACCCCACCGTGAAGAGGATCAGTGCCCACGGAAAGAGAAATAAACGGCCAAAATGATGGTGAAGACGATGATGATCCCCAGGACAACGAGTAGGACCCGATTCTGGATGATCCTGAAGAATAAAACAGAAAGAAAAAGCGAAAGCTCGTTAGTTTCAGGCTCCAATTCTCAAACAAAAAGACAAAAAACCCAACTGGCAACATCTCAGATGAAAAGTGACACATTGACAATCTTCTCTCCTTCTACAAGAAGCTTCGACTCAATTGTCCCTTCTTCCACAATGCCCAATTAATTTAGAGATGTTAAGGATTCCTGTCGTGTATTTCTGCGGCGGCGGAGAACGGGTGCCGAGCATTGAGGCACAAGCAATAATTGACATGAAAAAAATATATATTAAAGGCATTCGAGGCAAATCACAAGGGTGAGACCCGACGAGAGATTGACTTCCGTGTGACAGACAGTGGGAAGTATGTTTGCTCCATGTAAACTCGGAATTCAGGCTGAACCACTGGCGCAGCGGCGAAACGCATCCACTGATCAGAGGAGGACACCGACACAAGCGGGGTGCGCAGGCGGATAAAACGAGATTAAAGGAGGAGATCTCCTCCTCCAACGCGGCTCGTCGGTCAGTGTGCAGCCGCCGATACGGAGAACACAAAAACAAGAGGCTCCGATCCTGGAGTAAAGTAAAAAACAAAAGATAACAATGTAAAAAGGGTAAAGCAATAATTGGTGTCCGAGGATATGTTACACTTTGTGCGAGAACATTAGTGATGGAGATGCCCCAAGACCGTTCTCCTGTGTCTCACCTTGTCCGGCTCACACAGCGCAGGGCGGCTGCAGCCGATCACGACAATCCTCTGACCGTCCCTATAATGACCTGCGTCCCATACAACCACTGTGTGAGCAGGACGGGTCGCAAGGGTCCGCCACCTCCGGAGGACCGCAAGAACAGCCGCCATTCATATCACCGGAAACAATGGAGTCTGCTCACGGAGAAGAAGGAAAAAGGGCAGGAAAATTCTACAGATAGGGAGAGTAGTGACAATGATGGAAGGGGTAGTATCGAGGTGATGAGAATGCTGCTGTCTGTGGTGTTACATGGGACTGCCGGGAACAGCCACCATAATATCTGTAGTCAGAGAGTTATCACTGTTATCTGTGGTCTTACATAGGACTGCAGGTGACATCTACTACATTATCTGTACTCAGAGAGTTATCACTGTGTTATCTGTGGTGTTACATAGGACTGCAGGTGGCATCTACTACATTATCTGTAGTCAGAGAGTTATCACTGTGTTACATAGGACTGCAAGTGACATCTACTACATTATCTGTACTCAGAGAGTTATCACTGTGTTACATAGGACTGCAAGTGACATCTACTACATTATCTGTACTCAGAGAGTTATCACTGTGTTACATAGGACTGCAAGTGACATCTACTACATTATCTGTACTCAGAGAGTTATCACTGTGTGAGCAGGACGGGTCGCAACGGGTCCGCCACCTCCGGAGGACCGCAAGAACAGCCGCCATTCATATCACCGGAAACAATGAAAATTCTACAGATAGAGAGAGTAGTGACAATGATGGAAAGGGTAGTATCGAAGTGATGAGAATCCTGCTGTCTGTGGTGTTACATAGGACTGCTGGGAACAGCCACCATATTATCTGTAGTCAGAGAGTTATCACTGTGTTATCTGTGGTCTTACATAGGACTGCAGGTGACATCTACTACATTATCTATAGTCAGAGAGTTTTCACTGTGTTACATAGGACTGCAAGTGACATCTACTACATTATCTGTACACAGTTATCACTGTGTTATCTGTGGTGTTACATAGGACTGCAGGTGACAAACTACATTATCTGTACTCAGTTATCACTGTGTTATCTGTGGTGTTACATAGGACTGTACGTGACATCTACTACATTATCTGTACTCAGTGATCACTGTGTTATCTGAGGTGTTACATAGGACTGCAGGTGACATCTACTACATTATCTGTACTCAGAGAGTTATCACTGTATTATCTGTGGTGTTACATAGGACTGCAGGTGACCACTACATTATCTGTACTCAGAGTTATCACTGTGTTATCTGTGGTGTTACATAGGACTGCAGGTGACATCTACTAGATAATCTGTACTCAGAGTTATCACTGTGTTATCTGTAGTGTTACATAGGACTGCAGGTGACATCTACTACATTATCTGTACTGAGGGAGTTATCACTGTGTTATCTGTGGTGTTACATAGGACTGCAGGTGACATCTACTAGATAATCTGTACTCAGAGTTATCACTGTATTATCTGTAGTGTTACATAGGACTGCAGGTGACATCTACTACATGATCTGTAGTCAGAGTTACCACTGTTATCTGTCGTCTTACATAGGACTGTCCTCACTGACAGGTCGCAGCGCTCTCACATGGGGGGGTACGGCGTGCACAGCTGCTTGGTGCCTTCACTACAGGCAGGAGATGAATGGGACACTCTCGCCTCATCTATCACTGACCATCCCTTTCAGATTCTTCTTCTCATCCTCTTCCTCGCTTTCTGCAGTTGACAGCTGACAAATTGGCGCAGCACTGGGCTAATTACTATACACGGGCCATGCACCGAGGATCCACGACAGATAACATAACATTTTGAGGGTCCCATCACTTAACCTGTGCACTGACGGATGAGGCTGTTCTGTTAAAGCAGCTGCACTGACACATTGTGACGCCCGACACGCTGTGATGTGCAACATTAGGTGGATGTACAAGTGCTTCTCACTAAATGAGAATATCATCAAAAAGTTCATTTGTTTCAGTTCAATACAAACAGTTAATCTCCTATATTCTATAGAGACATTACACACAGTGATCTATTTCACGTGTTTATTTCTGTTAATGTTGATGATTATGGCTTACAGCCAATGAGAACCCAAAAGTCATTATCTCAGTAAATTACATAGTAACATAGTAACATAGTTAGTAAGGCCGAAAAAAGACATTTGTCCATCCAGTTCAGCCTATATTCCATCATAATAAATCCCCAGATCTACGTCCTTCTACAGAACCTAATAATTGTATGATACAATATTGTTCTGCTCCAGGAAGACATCCAGGCCTCTCTTGAACCCCTCGACTGAGTTCGCCATCACCACCTCCTCAGGCAAGCAATTCCAGATTCTCACTGCCCTAACAGTAAAGAATCCTCTTCTATGTTGGTGGAAAAACCTTCTCTCCTCCAGACGCAAAGAATGCCCCCTTGTGCCCGTCACCTTCCTTGGTATAAACAGATCCTCAGCGAGATATTTGTATTGTCCCCTTATATACTTATACATGGTTATTAGATCGCCCCTCAGTCGTCTTTTTTCTAGACTAAATAATCCTAATTTCGCTAATCTATCTGGGTATTGTAGTTCTCCCATCCCCTTTATTAATTTTGTTGCCCTCCTTTGTACTCTCTCTAGTTCCATTATATCCTTCCTGAGCACCGGTGCCCAAAACTGGACACAGTACTCCATGTGCGGTCTAACTAGGGATTTGTACAGAGGCAGTATAATGCTCTCATCATGTGTATCCAGACCTCTTTTAATGCACCCCATGATCCTGTTTGCCTTGGCAGCTGCTGCCTGGCACTGGCTGCTCCAGGTAAGTTTATCATTAACTAGGATCCCCAAGTCCTTCTCCCTGTCAGATTTACCCAGTGGTTTCCCGTTCAGTGTGTAATGGTGATATTGATTCCCTCTTCCCATGTGTATAACCTTACATTTATCATTGTTAAACCTCATCTGCCACCTTTCAGCCCAAGTTTCCAACTTATCCAGATCCATCTGTAGCAGAATACTATCTTCTCTTGTATTAACTGCTTTACATAGTTTTGTGTCATCTGCAAATATCGATATTTTACTGTGTAAACCTTCTACCAGATCATTAATGAATATGTTGAAGAGAACAGGTCCCAATACTGACCCCTGCGGTACCCCACTGGTCACAGCGACCCAGTTAGAGACTATACCATTTATAACCACCCTCTGCTTTCTATCACTAAGCCAGTTACTAACCCATTTACACACATTTTCCCCCAGACCAAGCATTCTCATTTTGTGTACCAACCTCTTGTGCGGCACGGTATCAAACGCTTTGGAAAAATCGAGATATACCACGTCCAATGACTCACCGTGGTCCAGCCTATAGCTTACCTCTTCATAAAAACTGATTAGATTGGTTTGACAGGAGCGATTTCTCATAAACCCATGCTGATATGGAGTTAAACAGTTATTCTCATTGAGATAATCCAGAATAACATCCCTCAGAAACCCTTCAAATATTTTACCAACAATAGAGGTTAGACTTACTGGCCTATAATTTCCAGGTTCACTTTTAGAGCCCTTTTTGAATATTGGCACCACATTTGCTATGCGCCAGTCCTGCGGAACAGACCCTGTCGCTATAGAGTCCCTAAAAATAAGAAATAATGGTTTATCTATTACATTACTTAGTTCTCTTAGTACTCGTGGGTGTATGCCATCCGGACCCAGAGATTTATCTATTTTAATCTTATTTAGCCGGTTTCGCACCTCTTCTTGGGTTAGATTGGTGACCCTTAATATAGGGTTTTCATTGTTTCTTGGGATTTCACCTAGCATTTCATTTTCCACCGTGAATACCGTGGAGAAGAAGGTGTTTAATATGTTAGCTTTTTCCTCGTCATCTACAACCATTCTTTCCTCACTATTTTTTAAGGGGCCTACATTTTCAGTTTTTATTCTTTTACTATTGATATAGTTGAAGAACAGTTTGGGATTAGTTTTACTCTCCTTAGCAATGTGCTTCTCTGTTTCCTTTTTGGCAGCTTTAATTAGTTTTTTAGATAAAGTATTTTTCTCCCTATAGTTTTTTAGAGCTTCAATGGTGCCATCCTGCTTTAGTAGTGCAAATGCTTTCTTTTTACTGTTAATTGCCTGTCTTACTTCTTTGTTTAGCCACATTGGGTTTTTCCTATTTCTAGTCCTTTTATTCCCACAAGGTATAAACCGCTTACACTGCCTATTTAGGATGTTCTTAAACATTTCCCATTTATTATCTGTATTCTCATTTCTGAGGATATTGTCCCAGTCTACCAGATTAAGGGCATCTCTAAGCTGTTCAAACTTTGCCTTCCTAAAGTTCAGTGTTTTTGTGACTCCCTGACAAGTCCCCCTAGTGAAAGACAGGTGAAACTGCACAATATTGTGGTCGCTATTTCCTAGATGCCCAACCACCTGCAGATTTGTTATTCTGTCAGGTCTATTAGATAGTATTAGGTCTAAAAGTGCTGCTCCTCTGGTTGGATTCTGCACCAATTGTGAAAGATAATTTTTCTTGGTTATTAGCAGAAACCTGTTGCCTTTATGGGTTTCACAGGTTTTTGTTTCCCAGTTAATATCCGGGTAGTTAAAGTCCCCCATAACCAGGACCTCATTATGGGTTGCAGCTTCATCTATCTGCTTTAGAAGTAGACTTTCCATGCTTTCTGTTATATTTGGGGGTTTGTAACAGACCCCAATGAGAATTTTGTTACCATTTTTCCCTCCATGAATTTCAACCCATATGGACTCGACATCCTCATTCCCTTCGCTAATATCCTCCCTTAAAGTGGACTTTAGACAAGACTTTACATAGAGACAAACCCCTCCTCCTCTCCGATTTTTACGATCCTTTCTAAACAGACTGTAACCCTGTAAGTTGACTGCCCAGTCATAGCTTTCATCTAACCATGTCTCGGTTATTCCCACTATGTCAAAGTTACCTGTAGATATTTCTGCTTCTAGTTCTTCCATCTTGTTTGTCAGGCTTCTGGCGTTTGCGAGCATGCAGTTTAGAGGATTTTGTTTTGTTCCAATACAATTACAATACTTTATAACACCAGCTTGAAAAATTGTTGTAAAATCCGAAATGTTCCCTACTGAAATGTCTGTTCAGTAAATGCGATCAATACTTGGTCGGGTCCTTCTGCATCAATTACTGCATCAATGCGGCGTGGCACGGAAGCGATCAGCCTGTGGCGCTGCTGAGGGGTTATGGAAGCCCAGGTTGCTTTGATAGCAGCCTTCTGCTCGTCTGCATTGTTGGGTCTGGTGTCTCTCATCTTCCTCTTGACAATTCTCCATATATTCTCTATGGGGTTAAGGTCAGGAGAGTTTGCTGCCAATCGAGCCCAGTGATACTGTTGTTTTTACACCAGGTATTGGTACTTTTGGCCGTGTGGACAGGGGCCAAGTCCTGCTGGAGAATGACATTTCCATCTCCATAAAGCTTGTCGGCAGAGGGAAGCATGAAGTGCTCTAAAATGTCCTGGTAGACGGCTGCGCTGACTTTGGTCTTGATAAAACACAGTGGACCTACACCAGCAGATGACATGGCCCCCAAACCATCACTGATTGTGGAGACCTCACACTAGACCTCCAGCAGCTTGTATTGTGGCCTCTCCACTCTTCCTCCAGACTCTGGGACCTTGGACCCCTGACAACAGTCCAGTTCTTCTTCTCCTTGGCCCAGGTAAGACACTTCTGGTGTTGTCTATTGGTCATGAGTGGCCGGACACAAGGAATGTGACACTTGTAGCCCATGTCCTGGATACGTCTGTGTGTGGTGAAGCAATGACTCCAGCAGCAGTCCGCTCCTTGTGAATCTCCCCCACATTACTGAATGGCCTTTTCTTAACCATCCTTTCCAGGCTGCGGTTATCCCGGTTGCTTGTGCACCTTTTTCTACCACACTTTTCCTTTACACTCCACTTTCCATTAATATTCTTGGATACAGCACTGTGTGAACAGCGGCTTCTTTAGCAATGACCTTTTGTGGCTTCCCCTCCTTCTGGAGTGCGTCAGTGACGCCTTCTGGACATCTGTCGGGTCAGCAGTCTTCCCCATGATTGTGAAACAACTGAAACAGACTAAGGACCTTTATAAACATTTAGGAGCTTTTACAGGTATTTATTGTTAATTATTCTAATTTACTGAGATAATGACTTTTGGGTTCTCATTGGCTGTAAGCCATAATCATCAACATTAACAGAAATAAACACATGAAATAGATCACTCTGTGTGTAATGACTCTATAGAATACACTTTTTGTATGGAAGAACTGAAATAAATTCACTTTTTAATGATATTCTAATTTAGTGAGAAGCTCCTGTAACTCCTGACTGCATTATCCGTGCTGCGTGTGTTACCATTTTATCTTGGCTACTTTGACCTGTGACTGTCCCTTTAAGAAATGGTCCAGTTTTCTGTAAATGAAAAGTTCTCTCATTTTTTATGATTCAAATCTGCGCCATTTTCAAGATCTCTGCTTGCAGTCAAGAAAGTCTGACATTGTTCTTTAACATTTGGAGGCTAATAATCCCTATACTGTCTGTGTGGTTCACACAGCTGAGGGTTTGTTACAATTGTATCCAGGCTAATTACTCCTCTGTGAGCTGAAGATATCAGCCGCACAAATTTCTGCAATTCTGGACTCCAGACCGATAGCTCTTACCTGCACTGATACACTGTAACAAGCACATCGCTGTGCCTCCGGTATAGAATAGTTTATGCCTATTTGGAAATAGGGCGTTACTCCTGTAAATCCTCCTGTCGCTCCTTTATCTATCCACTCTCCGTACAATTGTTTCTTAGTTACTTCAGATTCTTCCAAAGCTGACAACCAATGTTACCAATGTCACAGCTCCCCCAATAGTTGTCACCCAAGTCCTGATCAAGAGGACTCCAAGGAACTGGACCTTCAGGAGCAGCCTGAGGGTGCAGCATGCAATCCTCCCCTGTCTTACACCATCAGGGACCTTTATTTATTAGTATAGTATGGCGGTATTACTTAGGCACTGTGTAACGGTGTGATATCAGCATTCACACACTACAGGTGTATTATCTAGGCATGGGATGATGGTACTTTGTGCACTGTATAGCGGTATTATTTACAAATGTTATGCCGCTATATGGACATGCCGCAGAATAATTCTCTTTAAGGACTGTGTGATGGTACTGTATAGTGACGTCATTTTAATCAGGGTGAACATTGAATGATTTTTTACTTAATTAATTTGCATTTTATTGCATGAATTAATTATTGGATACAATAGAAAAACTGAACTTAATATTTGGTGCAGAAACCTTTGTTTGCAGTTTCAGAGGTCAGACGTTTCCTGTGGTTCTGGCCAGGTTTGCAGACACTGCAGCAGGGATATTGGCCCCCTCCCCCATACAGATAATCCAGATCTTTCAGGTTTCTGGGCTGTCACTGGGTAACATTGAGTTTCAACTCCCTCCCTCCAAACATTTTCTATTGGGTTCAGGTCTGGAGACTGGTTAGTCCACTCCAGGACCTTGAAATGCTTCTTACAGAGCCGCTCCTTAGTTGTCCTAGCTGTGTGTTTTGGGTTATTATCATGCACGAAGATCCGGCCACGATCCATCTTCAATGCTCTTACTGAGGGAAGGAGGCTGTTGGCTAAAATCTCGCGACATATGACCCCATCCATTGTCTGTCAATAAAGTGCAGTTGTCCTGTCCTTTTTGCAGAAAAGCACCCCCAAAGCAAGATGCTTCCCCCACCATGCTTCACGGTTGGGATGGTGTTCTTGGGGTTGTACTCGTCATCCTTCTTCCTGCAAACATGGCAAGTGGAGTTTATAACAAAAAGTTCTATTTTGGTCTCATCTGACCACACGGCCTTCTCCCATGCCTCTTCTGGATCATCCAAATGGTCATTGGTGAATTTGAAACAGGCCTAGACATGTGCTGGTGTGGGCAGGGGGACCTTGTCTGCCCTACAGGAGTTTAATCCATGACGGCGTAGTTTGTTACTAACGGTAATGTTTGACACTGTGGTCTCAGCTCTATTCAGGACATTGACCAGTTCCTCCCGTGCAGTTTGGGGCTGATTCCTGACCTTTCTCAGAATCATCCTTACCTCATCATGAGGCGAGATCTTGCATGGAGCCCCAGACCGAGGAAGGTTGACAGTCATCTTGTGTTTCTTCCATTTTCTAATAATTGTGCCAACCATTGTTGTCTTCTCACCAAGCTGCTTGCCTATTGTCCTGTAGCCCATCCCAGCTTTGTGCAGGTCTACAATTCTGTCCCTGGTGTTATTAGACAGCTCTTTGGTCTTGGCCATGGTGGAGGGGTTGGATTGTGATTGAGTGTGTGGACAGCTGTCTAATATACAGGTAATGAGGTCAGACAGGAGCAATTAATCCAGGCAATGAGTGCAGAGTAGGAGGCTTCTTAAGGAAACACTAACAGGTCTGTGAGAGCAGAATTCTCGCTGGTCGGTCGGTGATAGAATACTTATTTCATGCAATAAAATGCAAATTAATGATGTAACGATCCTACAATGTGATTCTCTGGATTTTATCTTTCGATTCTGTCTCTCACAGGTGAACTGTACCTACGATAAATATGACATTTCCATTCTGTGTAGGAGGGAAAACTTACAAAATCTGCAGAGGATCAAATACTTATTTTCCCCACTGTAAGCACTGCATTATGGTAATATGTGAGCACTGTAAAGAGGTATTATTTGGGGGCTGAATTACAGTATTATTTTGGGCACTTATTTTTACGATGCAGAATGTATTATATGGGCACTGCGTAGATGTAGTATTTCGCACAATTAATAGAGGTATTTATATGGGAATTTTATGGCGGTATTATAACAGGCATTTTATGATGGTATTATTTTGCACACTGTAAAAAGGTATTTTATAGGCACATGGAGAGGTATTATATAGGAATTATCACACAATTTAGTCCAAAATTATATTACCCATACCCTTAGGTTGGGTATTGGAACTTGGAAAATTAAAAAACATCACCATGGTGATGATTATTTAGGAATTGTATGATATTATGCTGCCACTATATAAAGGTATTTTATAGGTAATAAAGGCGTATTATTAAGGCACTAAATGTTAGTATTATTCTGTGCACTGTATGATATAATATGGGCACTACATCGAGGTTTTATTAAAGCGCTGAACGTCACTATTATTTTGTGCACTGCATAGAGGTAGCACATGGGCAGTGTACAGAGGTTTTTTTTGGCAGTATAATATGAACATGGCCGTTTTCATTAGGCCCTGCATAGTAGTATATGGCAATGTATGGTAATATTTGGGCACTATATGGCCATGTTGGGCGTAATAAGAGTGCACAGGTATCTGGGGGGGAGGGGGCATTATTATTTGGATTACAGGTCCTCGTTTGCTATAAAACCGTCTTTGGCATCAGTGCAAACAGCTCAGTAGCTGCAGGAGGCGCCGTCCTGTATTTCAGTTTCTGTGCAGCTTTGTTTGTACATAATTTGTGTGACATTTCCCAAAATCTCCGGCAAATCGAATCTCTGCGGTGAAATATTAATAAGAGGACGAATCCCCAACTTCTGCCGCGTCTAATCCGCGCTCCGGCACAGCGGCTCCGACGTGTAGGAGGAGACCCTTGAGGCATCTCCAGGAAGAAGGAGACCCTCGAGGCATCTCCAGGAAGGAGGAGACCCCCGAGGCATCTCCAGGAAGAAGGAGACCCCCGAGGCATCTCCAGGAAGGAGGAGACCCCCGAGGCATCTCCAGGAAGGAGACCCCCGAGGCATCTCCAGGAAGGAGGAGACCCCCGAGGCATCTCCAGGAAGGAGGAGACCCCCGAGGCATCTCCAGGAAGGAGACCCGGACACAACTCCCCCGATCCTTCACTTACGCGGATCCTGCGCCGCTGTCCGACTGCTTTATGGGGATGGTGGGAGTTGTGAGCAAAATGCCAGAGAACAAAGGTGCAGACACCAGCGGGGCCGCGGACCTGAAAGCTATGGCCAAGCAAATCCCTATCAAAGCAAATCATATAATGGGGCAGAGCCAACAAAGACAATGGGGCAGAGCTCACACAGACAATGGGGTGGAGCTCATGCTGACAATGGGGCGTGGCTCACACAATGGGGTGGAGCTAATGCAAACCATGGGGCGGAGCTAATGCAGAGTATGGGGTGGAGCTCATGCAGACAATGGGGCGGAGTTCATACAGATAATGGGGCGGAGCTCAGACACAAGATGCCACTGAGGTAATATAGTACATTCCGCACACAGCAGCCGAGTCGGTTTTCTTTACATTCTCTTCATCTCAGTGTCGCCTTGTGAAACAATGAAAAGACCAGAACACGGCACATAAGTCACAAAAAAGGGAGAATTAATATTAATATTTACATCCTGTCTGTTACTGTCGCAGAGGAGAACACTGGAGCGTCTCTGCGTTATGTCTGTGACTGTACAGCGGGTAATATCAGCCCCATAGAGGCCAAGTGTTCTGCACTGGTGCCCCCCGGACCCCCCTGTGATTATTACTAACGGCCCCATACACCTGAGATAGTGGTCAGATGACGGCCATCGACTGACCCCTCCTCAGTATATACAGTGCAGAAGAGTCTAGCAGGATGCTCCAGAATCCTCTCTCCTCCTCCTCCAGACTTTACTGTCTCCTTCCTCCAGACTCCTCTATCCTCCTCCTCCAGACTCCTCTGTCTTCCTCCACCAGACTCCTCTGTCCTCCTTCTCTTCCAGACTCCTCTGTCTTCCTCCACCAGACTCCTCTGTCCTCCTTCTCCTCCAGACTCCTCTGTCTTCCTCCACCAGACTCATCTGTCCTCCTCCACACTCCTCTGTCTTCCTCCTCCAGACTCCTCTATCCTCCTCCTCCAGGCTCCTCTGTCCTCCTCCTCCAGACTCCTATGTCCTCCTCCTCCACACTCCTGTCTTCCTCCTCCACACTCCTCTGTCCTCCTCCTCCAGACTCCTGTCCTCCTCCTCCAGACTCCTGTCCTCCTCCTCCAGACTCCTCTGTCCTCCTCCTCCACACTCCTCTGTCCTCCTCCTCCACACTCCTCTGTCCTCCTCCTCCAGACTCCTCTGTCCTCCTCCTCCCCAGACTCCTCTGTCTTCCTCCTCCACACTCCTGTCTTCCTCCTCCACACTCCTCTGTCCTCCTCCAGACTCCTGTCCTCCTCCTCCAGACTCCTGTCCTCCTCCTCCAGACTCCTCTGTCCTCCTCCTCCACACTCCTCTGTCCTCCTCCTCCACACTCCTCTGTCCTCCTCCTCCAGACTCCTCTGTCCTCCTCCTCCAGACTCCTGTCTTCCTCCTCCAGACTCCTCTGTCCTCCTCCTCTAGACTCCTCTGTCCTCCTCCTCCAGACTCCTCTGTCTTCCTCCTCCAGACTCCTCTGCCTTCCTCCTCCAGACTCCTCTGTCCTCCTCCAGACTCCTCTGTCCTCCTCCTCCTCCCCCAGACTCCTGTCCTCCTCCTCCAGACTCCTCTGTCCTCCTCCAGACTCCTCTGTCCTCCTCCTCCCCCAGACTCCTGTCCTCCTCCTCTAGACTCCTCTGTCCTCCTCCTCCAGACTCCTGTCCTCCTCCTCCAGACTCCTCTGTCCTCCTCCTCCAGACTCCTCTGTCCTCCTCCTCCACACTCCTCTGTCCTCCTCCTCCAGACTCCTCTATCCTCCTCCTCCAGACTCCTCTGTCTTCCTCCTCCAGACTCCTCTGTCCTCCTCCTCCAGACTCCTGTCCTCCTCCTCCAGACTCCTCTGTCCTCCTCCAGACTCCTCTGTCCTTCTCCTCCAGACTCCTCTGTCCTCCTCCTCCAGACTCCTCTGTCCTCCTCCTCCAGACTCCTCTGTCCTCCTCCTCCAGACTCCTCTGTCCTCCTCCTCCAGACTCCTCTGTCCTCCTCCAGACTCCTCTGCCTTCCTCCTCCAGACTCCTCTGTCCTCCTCCAGACTCCTCTGTCCTCCTCCTCCCCCAGACTCCTCTGTCCTCCTCCTCTGTCCTCCTCCTCTGTCCTCCTCCTCCCCCAGACTCCTCTGTCCTCCTCCAGACTCCTCTGTCCTCCTCCTCCTCCAGTCTCCTCTGTCCCACTCCTCCAGACTCCTCTGTCCTCCCCCAGACTCCTCTGCCTTCCTCCTCCAGACTCCTCTGTCCTCCTCCTCCAGACTCCTCTGTCCTCCTCCTCTAGACTCCTCTGTCCTCCTCCTCTAGACTCCTCTGTCCTCCTCCTCCAGACTCCTCTGCCTTCCTCCTCCAGACTCCTCTGTCCTCCTCCAGACTCCTCTGTCCTCCTCCAGACTCCTCTGTCCTCCTCCTCCCCCAGACTCCTCTGTCCCATACTAATAGTTGAGCAGCCTGAAGCTGAAATCCACAGATTTGGCTCTGACAGAGGGGCATTCAGGGGTCTTTAGTATTCTCCCCTATGGTTACCATAAATACAGCTGCTCCTATGACACGGAGCTGCAGGACTGACACAACTACGCAGCAGACCTGGTGTGAATAGTGGACCGCGGAGGGGTGGGATGCACCATTGTCACACAGACCCCGGCCTCACACTGATACATTGTAACAACCTGACAGACGTTTGGTAAACAGGAATGGTCTAATTCACTGGCAGCAAGCAGAAACGGTTGTAGCAGAAAGTCTATTAGAAAGCGGCAGAACTTTTCACGGGTCCAGGGAAGCATCTGATGATTTGGGGGTGACCCTCGCTGACAATTCACCGTCATCGCTGGAGCTTCAGGGGTGAGCCGGGCCCATTATTCGGCAGTTACCCTGGGACAGAACCGTAATAATCCTTCTCGGTAGGATTGTCCCTCTCTAGTGCGGGTGATAGATGCGCCCTCTGGGGCACAGCCATGGGGGGCACTGTACCCCTCTGCACACAGGCCGTCAGCATGCACAACGTGTTGCCAGGGTAAATAATTTAAGAAAGAATATACATTTGAAAGAAGAAGCCCATCGCAACAGCCGGGACTACAACGCCTCGGGCCAAAGACGTGTTCATTTGCATGCTGAATGCTATTAGCTTTTATACCGCGGGTGCCAGGAACGTACGGTTCAATTACCGGAATGGCGGGGCAGAGATGCGGAGTGTGGCGGCGGGGTCTCGGCCGTTAACCCTTGGTTGGCTGCTCTTGTTTGACCTGGGGGCAGATGATGAGGGATAAAGAGGAGTGGTCGCCACCGGAATATAAGCCCCCATTATGCTAAAGCATGGGATCCCTGGGATAAAAAGGGACAACAATGTGCTGGTATCACGACATGGAGCAGAGGAAGCCCCCCAGGGTGTGAACCTGTCAGTACCCCCGCATGTAGGATGGGGCTATGCGGCGGAATATGGGGCACATTGTATAGTGAGGAGGGGGATCGGGGCGGATTTACAGAGCAAAAATAGCAGTGGGACTGATCATCTGGATGGATGATGATGATGGTGGATCCCCTCGAGACGCATTTACCAGAATAATTATTAGGGTGCGTTCACACATTGCAGATTTACTGCAGACACCTTTCTCAGCTAATCCACACGTATCCAATGGGAGTCAGCAGTGGCAGAACCACACAACATCATGCAGATCTTGGGGTAGGTTTTCCAGTGGACTAGAATTGTATTCGGGGAAAAAAACTAAAAAGCTCGTCTTCAAGGGACTACATGGCCCATGTGAATGGAGCATCTGCAGAGACGAAAGGCTCCATACACACTAGATCAATGTCGGGTGAAGCTGCCGATATCGACAGGTTCAGCTGAAAGTCTAATGTGACTGACAGCCATCTCACGTGTATGGGAAAGACTGACAGCCATCTCACGTGTATGGGAAAGTGACAGCCATCTCGTGTATGGGAAAGACTGACAGCCATCTCACGCGTATGGGAAGGACTGACAGCCATCTCACGTGCATGGGAAAGACTGACAGCCATCTCACGTGTATGGGAAAGACTGACAGCCATCTCACGCGTATGGGAAGGACTGACAGCCATCTCACGTGCATGGGAAAGACTGACAGCCATCTCACGTGTATGGGAAAGACTGACAGCCATCTCACGCGTATGGGAAAGACTGACAGCCATCTCACGTGTATGGGAAAGACTGACAGGCATCTCACGCGTATGGGAAGGACTGACAGCCATCTCACATGTATGGGAAAGTGACAGCCATCTCGTGTATGGGAAAGACTGACAGCCATCTCACGTGTATGGGAAAGACTGACAGCCATCTCACGCGTATGGGAAGGACTGACAGCCATCTCATGTGCATGGGAAAGACTGACAGCCATCTCACGTGTATGGGAAAGACTGACAGCCATCTGACGTGAATGGGAAAGACTGACAGCCATCTCACGCGTATGGGAAGGACTGGCATCCATCTCACGTGTATTGGAAAGACTGACAGCCATCTCGTGTATGGGAAAGACTGACAGCCATCTGACGTGTATGGGAAAGACTGACAGCCATCTCACGTGTATGGGAGAGACTGACAGCCATCTGACATGTATGGGAAAGACTGACAGCCATCTCGTGTATGGGAAAGACTGACAGCCATCTAACATGTATGGGAAAGACTGACAGCCATCTGACATGTATGGGAAAGACTGACAGCCATCTCACGTGTATGGGAAAGACTGACAGCTATCTCACGTGTATGGGAAAGACTGACAGCCATCTGACATGTATGGGAAAGACTGACAGCCATCTCACGTGTATGGGAAAGACTGACAGCCATCTCACGTGTATGGGAAAGACTGACAGCCATCTCACGTGTATGAGAAAGACTGACAGCCATCTGACGTGTATGGGAAAGACTGACAGCCGTCTCACGTGTATGGGAAAGACTGACAGCCATCTGACGTGTATGGGAAAGACTGATAGCCATCTCACGTGTATGGGAAAGACTGACAGCCATCTGACGTGTATGGGAAAGACTGACAGCCATCTGACGTGTATGGGAAAGACTGACAGCCATCTGACGTGTATGGGAAAGACTGACAGCCGTCTCACGTGTATGGGAAAGACTGACAGCCATCTGACATGTATGGGAAAGACTGACAGGCATCTCACGTGTATGGGAAAGACTGACAGCCATCTCACGTGTATGGGAAAGACTGACAGCCATCTCACGTGTATGGGAAAGACTGACAGCCATCTCACGTGTATGGGAAAGTGACAGCCATCTCGTGTATGGGAAAGACTGACAGCCATCTCACGTGTATGGGAAAGACTGACAGCCATCTCACGCGTATGGGAAGGACTGACAGCCATCTCACGTGCATGGGAAAGACTGACAGCCATCTCACATGTATGGGAAAGACTGACAGCCATCTGACGTGAATGGGAAAGACTGACAGCCATCTCACGCGTATGGGAAGGACTGGCAGCCATCTCACGTGTATTGGAAAGACTGACAGCCATCTCGTGTATGGGAAAGACTGACAGCCATCTGACGTGTATGGGAAAGACTGACAGCCATCTCACGTGTATGGGAGAGACTGACAGCCATCTGACATGTATGGGAAAGACTGACAGCCATCTCGTGTATGGGAAAGACTGACAGCCATCTAACATGTATGGGAAAGACTGACAGCCATCTGACATGTATGGGAAAGACTGACAGCCATCTCACGTGTATGGGAAAGACTGACAGCTATCTCACGTGTATGGGAAAGACTGACAGCCATCTGACATGTATGGGAAAGACTGACAGCCATCTCACGTGTATGGGAAAGACTATCAGCTATCTCACGTGTATGGGAAAGACTGACAGCCATCTCACGTGTATGGGAAAGACTGACAGCCATCTCACGTGTATGGGAAAGTGACAGCCATCTCACGTGTATGGGAAAGACTGACAGCCATCTGACGTGTATGGGAAAGACTGACAGCCATCTGACGTGTATGGGAAAGACTGACAGCCATCTCGTGTATGGGAAAGACTGACAGCCATCTCACGTGTATGGGAAAGACTGACAGCCATCTGACGTGTATGGGAAAGACTGACAGCCATCTCGTGTATGGGAAAGACTGACAGCCATCTCACGTGTATGGGAAAGACTGACAGCCATCTGACGTGTATGGGAAAGACTGACAGCCGTCTCACGTGTATGGGAAAGACTGACAGCCATCTGACGTGTATGGGAAAGACTGACAGCCATCTCGTGTATGGGAAAGACTGACAGCCATCTCACGTGTATGGGAAAGACTGACAGCCATCTGACGTGTATGGGAAAGACTGACAGCCGTCTCACGTGTATGGGAAAGACTGACAGCCATCTGACGTGTATGGGAAAGACTGACAGGCATCTCACGTGTATGGGAAAGACTGACAGCCATCTCACGCGTATGGGAAAGACTGGCAGCCATCTCACGTGTATGGGAAAGACTGACAGCCATCTGACGTGTATGGGAAAGACTGACAGCCATCTGACGTGTATGGGAAAGACTGACAGCCATCTCGTGTATGGGAAAGACTGACAGCCATCTCACGTGTATGGGAAAGACTGACAGCCATCTGACATGTATGGGAAAGACTGACAGCCATCTGACATGTATGGGAAAGACTGACAGCCATCTCACGTGTATGGGAAAGACTGACAGTCATCTCACGTGTATGGGAAAGACTGACCCATCTCATGTGTATGGGAAAGACTGACAGCCATCTCACGTGTATGGGAAAGACTGACAGCCATCTGACATGTATGGGAAAGACTGACAGCCATCTGACATGTATGGGAAAGACTGACAGCCATCTCACATGTATGGGAAAGACTGACAGCCATCTGACGTGAATGGGAAAGACTGACAGCCATCTCACGCGTATGGGAAGGACTGGCAGCCATCTCACGTGTATTGGAAAGACTGACAGCCATCTCGTGTATGGGAAAGACTGACAGCCATCTGACGTGTATGGGAAAGACTGACAGCCATCTCACGTGTATGGGAGAGACTGACAGCCATCTGACATGTATGGGAAAGACTGACAGCCATCTCGTGTATGGGAAAGACTGACAGCCATCTAACATGTATGGGAAAGACTGACAGCCATCTGACATGTATGGGAAAGACTGACAGCCATCTCACGTGTATGGGAAAGACTGACAGCTATCTCACGTGTATGGGAAAGACTGACAGCCATCTGACATGTATGGGAAAGACTGACAGCCATCTCACGTGTATGGGAAAGACTATCAGCTATCTCACGTGTATGGGAAAGACTGACAGCCATCTCACGTGTATGGGAAAGACTGACAGCCATCTCACGTGTATGGGAAAGTGACAGCCATCTCACGTGTATGGGAAAGACTGACAGCCATCTGACGTGTATGGGAAAGACTGACAGCCATCTGACGTGTATGGGAAAGACTGACAGCCATCTCGTGTATGGGAAAGACTGACAGCCATCTCACGTGTATGGGAAAGACTGACAGCCATCTGACGTGTATGGGAAAGACTGACAGCCATCTCGTGTATGGGAAAGACTGACAGCCATCTCACGTGTATGGGAAAGACTGACAGCCATCTGACGTGTATGGGAAAGACTGACAGCCGTCTCACGTGTATGGGAAAGACTGACAGCCATCTGACGTGTATGGGAAAGACTGACAGCCATCTCGTGTATGGGAAAGACTGACAGCCATCTGACATGTATGGGAAAGACTGACAGCCATCTCACGTGTATGGGAAAGACTGACAGCCATCTGACGTGTATGGGAAAGACTGACAGCCGTCTCACGTGTATGGGAAAGACTGACAGCCATCTGACGTGTATGGGAAAGACTGACAGGCATCTCACGTGTATGGGAAAGACTGACAGCCATCTCACGCGTATGGGAAAGACTGGCAGCCATCTCACGTGTATGGGAAAGACTGACAGCCATCTGACGTGTATGGGAAAGACTGACAGCCATCTGACGTGTATGGGAAAGACTGACAGCCATCTCGTGTATGGGAAAGACTGACAGCCATCTCACGTGTATGGGAAAGACTGACAGCCATCTGACATGTATGGGAAAGACTGACAGCCATCTGACATGTATGGGAAAGACTGACAGCCATCTCACGTGTATGGGAAAGACTGACAGTCATCTCACGTGTATGGGAAAGACTGACCCATCTCATGTGTATGGGAAAGACCGACAGCCATCTCACGTGTATGGCCGGCTTAAGTCCCATTGGGACCGGAGGAGATTATTTTCTTTTTTTCTTCAATGTCTTCACTTGCGGATTTTGCAGCCGGTCTGCGGTGAACCTGCTGCAAACTCCACTGTGCTGCACATTTATAGCAGAGTGTAAGAAATCCACAATATTTAGGCAGGAAAAACTGACATGCGGCAGACGGAAAAATCGCCAAAAACCAAGTAATGGCTGATAACGGAGTAACAGATAAGGTGCACAGTAGATGTCCTCATCACATTAAATTCTAAAACCTGAACCGTGCTGCATGTGTAGCTGAATGCAATTTATTGTTCCCAGTTGTCAGCTGATAAGTGACAATGAGGCGGAGTCTCCCTCCCAGAGAGGCGTCTGTGGACATACGGCCGCATTATACTACAACCCTCATCAGAGGATGTGGCCACCGGTCCCGTGGGCGCTCACACATGTAGAACCTAAATGTTTCCATCTCCAGCGCTCAGTACAGACGTGTCCCGGGAGGTAAGTGATGGACGAGGATGTCAGGACACAGCATCGAAGGGTCAAGAGTCTCAGTGAAGGGGAAACCATCAGGGAGCAGGAATCACAGGACCAGAACTTTTACATCATCCTGAATCTGATGGATTTCCTTAGTCTTGATGAAAAGCATCTTACCGTTGTAGGTATACAGCTCCTATGCAGAGCTATGCGCCTCTATGACAACATACACTGTGTCTCCTGCTTCTTGTTATCTTACTGAATGTATGGCTCCAAGAAGCAGAGGACAGACGGCAGGATGGGACCACGCGGGGCAGAGACCACTGTGGCCCCTACACGACCTCACCCGTCAACAGTCGCGGCCAAAAGGGGCGACACTGACAAGTTTTGTTTTTCCCATTTTGCTGCTTCAGTGTTTTTGCTCGTTTAGTCGTCTGTTTCTATGGTTACTGACCAACAATTATAAACATTCCATCATTTTTTACACTATTATAGACAAATACATGAAGTTTCTGTAAAGCCTGAATGTTTCCAGGTCCTGACTGATGGCCGTCCATTCTTGTCAGTCCACGTACATTTTGAGGACTGACCACAGGTTTGCATTGGGGCTGAGATCTTGGGAGTTTCCTGGATCCAAAATGTCAATGTTTGTTCCCAGGCACTCTAAGCACACGGTGCGGATTTGTGTGTGGATTTTCAGCACAGTTTTTGCAAAATCCACAGGTAAAACGCATTGTGCAGATTTCCTGCGGTTTTACACCTGCGGATTCCTATTATGGAGCAGGTGTAAACTGCTGCGGAATCCGCACAAAGAATTGACGTGCTGCAGAATAAACAAAAAAACAGAAATGTAAAATTTTTACAAATTTATTAAAAAAGAAAACCTGAAATATCACGTGGTCATAAGTCTTCAGACCCTTTGCTCAGACACTCATATTTAGGTCCCATGCTGTCCATTTCCTTGTGATCCTCCTTGTGATGGTTCTACTCCTTGACTTGGTTCTAGCTGTGTGTAATTACACTGATAGGACGTGATTTGGAGCGGCGCACACCTGTCTATATAAGACCTCACCGCTCACAGTGCATGTCAGACCAAATGAGAATCATGAGGTCAAAGGAACTGGCCAAGGAGCTCAGAGACAGAATTGTGGCACGGCACAGATCTGGCCAAGGTTACAGCAGAATTTCTGCAGTACTCAAGGTTCCTAAGAGCACAGTGGCCTCCATAATCCTCAAATGGAAGAAGTTTGTGCCCACCAGAAGTCTTCCTAGACCTGGCCGTCCAGCCAAACTAAGCAATCGTGGGAGAAGAGCCGTGATGAGAGGTAAAGAAGATCCCCAAGATCACTGTGGCTGAGCTCCAGAGATGCAGCAGGGAGATAGGAGAAAGTTCCACAAAGTCAACTATCACTGCAGCCTCCACCAGTCAGGCCTTTATGGCAGAGTGGCCCGACGGAAGCCTCTCCTCAGTGCAAGACATATGAAAGGCCGCATAGAGTTTGCTAAAAAAAAAAAACACATGTAGGACTCCCAGACTATGAGAAATAAGATTCTCTGGTCTGATAAGATGAAGATAGACCTTTTTGGTGATAATTCTAAGTGGTATGTGTGGAGAAAACCAGGCCCTGCTCATCACCTGCCCAATACAATCCCAACAGTGAAGCATGGTGGAGGCAGCATCATGCTATGGGGTGTTCTTCAGCTGCAGGGACAGGACGACTGGTTGTCATTGAAGGAAACATGAATGCGGCCAAGTACAGAGATATCCTGGATGAAAACCTCTTCCAGAGTGCTCTGGACCTCAGACTTGGCCGAAGGTTCACCTTCCAACAAGACAATGACCCTAAGCACACAGCTAAAATAACAAAGGAGCGGCTTCACAACAACTCTGTGACCATTCCTGACCGACCCAACCAGAGCCCTGACCTAAACCCAATGGAGCATCTCTGGAGAGACCTGAAAATGGCGTCCACCAACGTTCACCATCCAACCTGACGGAACTGGAGAGCATCTGCAAGGAAGAACGGCCGAGGATCCCCAAATCCAGGGGGGAAAAACTTGTATCATTCCCAAGAAGACTCATGGCTGTACGAGCTCAAAAGGGGCTTCTCCTCAATACTGAGCAAAGGGGCTGAAGACTTATGGCCATGGGAGATTTCAGGTTTACTTTTTTAATACATTTCCAAAAATTTCTACATTTCTGTTTTTGTTCAGTCAAGATGGGGGCAGAGTGCACATTAATGAGAAAAAATGAACTTTTTTGAAATGGCTGCAATGAAACAAAATAGTGAAAAATGTAAAGGGGTCTGAATATTTTCCGTACTCACTGTACATAAGTCACACACATTTTACTTAAAGGTACATACACATCACAGTACACATATCCATGCACATTATCTATATGCATACATTTAAATTAGACACATTTACTTTACTCATATGCATTAATACACATTACACACACAGGCCTCAACCCTCTGTGTCCATGGAGAAAGGGGGTATGCCGAAGCCTATTTCAGCCTTACTGTACTGTGGTGCAGAGTCACCGGCTCCCTGCTCTACCATAGAGATACCCAGCGCTGCTCTATCAGAAGCCGGCAGCGGACGTAGGTGGGCGAATGGCAGGTGCTGTGTCAATGCCATGCACCGACCTCTCTATGTGGACAATGATATAGGAAGAAGATCCTGCTCATTGTGGGAGACGGGACCAAGATGGGGGATATTACTACAGGATGGGTGACAATATTAAATCAAAGGACCAGTACATGGGGCATTAATAAATAAAAGAGTCAGGACGGCAACGATATTGAAGAAAGGGGCCAAAAGTGAGAACATTACTACAGGATGGGGCCAGGACCGAGGATATTAATAAAGAAAGGGGCAAGGATAGAAAACATTATTACAGGATCAGGGCCGGGGGGATTATTAAAGAGAGTGGCAGGAAGGAGGATACTATTACAGGATGGGGTCAGAATGGAGGACACTATTACAAAGATGGGGTCAGAATGAAGAATATTATTACAAAAGAGGAGTAATGAGATCATTATTACAGGACAGGGAACATTACTATAAGATGCAGGATCAAAATAAGGAACATTCATTAATAGTTAATGGTAGCAATTAGGAGACAGGTACTGTAAGGCTATGTGCGCAGGTTATAATAATAATAATAATTTTTATTTATATAGCGCCAACATATTCCGGGTTGAGTAGGTTGAGTATTTGCTTGCAGAAATGTATTCATTTTGGAGATTATACTGTTATCATTGGGAGGTTTCTTCAATAAAATTCCATGTATAATCTAACGGGTGATGACTTTTATTAGACTATCTTTTGCACTGACCATTTAGGAAAATCCGCGAAAAATATAATTTGCATAATAATTTGGAACATGGTGTATATACATAGCTCATGTGTATATTGTCACCGGTGATCACTGTATTACCTGTACACTATATATAGAGCTTCTGTGTATGTCACTGGTGATCACTGCATTACCTGTACACTATACACAGAGCTCTTGTGCACAATGTCACTGGTGATCACTGTAATAACTTTACACTATACACAGAGTTCCTGTGTATAAGGTCACAGATGACCACCGTATTACCTGTACAATATATACTATATACAGAGCTCCTGTGTATAATGTCACTGGTAGAAATGGGCAGACCCCTGGATGTTCAGGTCTGGCGGGTTCAGCCGAACAGTTAAAAAAAAAGTTTGTGTTCAGAAACCAGAACAGTACCCAGTCCCCATTCCCTTGAATGGGGCGCTCGAACATCCAGTGTTTGCCGAACACTGCTTCTGATCAGTTGTAAAATCATTACCGCTGGTCAGACAGCCGCTGTTCCCATGCTGTCAAATGACAGCGTGAGCCCGCAGTGATGATCAGAGGTACAAAGTTTACCTCCGGTCACTGGTGTCGGCTGATGGGACTGAGAATACCAGCCCCCAGTTGTCTGCTTTAGCTTGGCTGGTTGTCAAAAATAGGGGGAAACCCACGCCGTTAATTTTAATTATTTACATAATTAAACAAAAAACAGTGTGGGTATCCCTCTATTCTTGATAACCAGCCTTGCTGAAGTTGACAGCTGAGGGTTGCAGCCTGCAGATGTCAGTTTTGCCTGGCTGGTTATCAAAAATACAGGGGAACCCACGCCACCTTTTAAAAAATTTTTTTTTTTATTTAGAGCACAGGCGTCGGCTGATGAAAACTCCCATTAGCAGCCGCCTGGTCTCGCTGTTATTAGCAGCACAGCAGACGTAGGCAGATGGGAGTAGCAGTCCCATCAGCCGACACCAGTGACCGGAGGTAAACTTTTTATCTCTGATCACATCTGCAGGCTCACGCTGTCATTTGACAGCGTGGAAACTGTGGCTGCCTGACCAGTGGTAATGATTTTACTGCTGGTCAGAAGCAGATCGGGTGCTCAGGGGGCCGAATCCGAATAGTAACACGGACTTCGTGGTGAAGGCAGTGTTCGGTGTCCGTGCTCGAACAGTAGGTTTTCGGTACAGGTGCCAAACTTTACTGTTTAAGGTCGCCCAGCACTAGTCAATGGTGATCACTGGATTACCTGTACACTATACACTATATAAAGAGCTCCTGTGTATAATGTCACCGGTGATCACTGTAGTACCTGTACACTATACACTGTATACAGAGCTTCTGTGTATAAGGTCACTGGTGATCACTGTATTACCTGTACACTATACACTGTATACAGAGCTTCTGTGTATAATGTCACTTCTGATCACTGTATTACCTGTACACTATACACTGTATACAGAGCTCCTGTGTACTGTATAATTTCACCCATGGTAATTTAATGTGTTAGTATTGTGGTTTTTCATAATGATCAGTATAGTAGTATTCAGTAACTGTGGTGGTAATATGTGGTCTGGTCATGATGTGGTGGCATTTCTCTCTTGTTTGTGGTATTATTTGGTCACTATGTGGTAGTAATATGCGGTCTGGTCACAGTGTGGTGGTATGGATTCCTTATATGTGATATTATTGGTCTTGGTATAACGGATTTGTGGATCCTGTTCAGCAACAGGATGGTGGTTAGACTCACACTATGTGGTCATAGTATATGGTTAGTATGTGGCAGTATTTATCTCCTTTATCTGGTTTATTATTAGTATATTAGTTTTCGTATAGCGGACTTGTTCAGTAATATGGTGAATGAGTTATGTATTTTCTATGAAATTTATATGTTTTATCTTTAGTCTTTTTTAATGTGGGGGAGAATAGAGCAAACATATGTCTTTATAAAATTGAGAGCTCTACAGGGGCCTGCACATCTGACCAACATGCTGGTGGGGAACCTGGTCCAAATCTTGCATCAGGGCCCATAGGACACTAGTTATGCCACATCACTTACACATTACTCACACGCACACACACATATATATACACATATATATATACACACACCGGTATATATATATATATATATATATATATATATACACACACAGCTACAAGCACATCACACAAAGTGTAGTTTGGTACATCACACATGCTAACCTCTCCTGCAGAGCCAGCAGGTGCCAGCAGTGGAGAGGTAGCAGTGTCAACCATAGGACAGAGTCCAATATCCTTCCTGACCTGCTTTCCCAACTCCCTCCTCTATCTTCTGCCTACCCTCAGAGCTGGAAGGAAGTAATAGAAACAAGCAGGAGAGGAAGGCAGGATTCACAGACACCTTCATCCCAAATATCTGCTCCCAGGTCTGACCGCCTATCTACACCAGGCAATGGAGGCACAGAGGTCTGAAGGAACTATAGATGCAACACCACGCACTTTTAATTAAGATAACTGAACAGTCACAGCCACACCCACGCTGTCACAGCCACACCCACGCTGTCACAGCCACACCTACGCTGTCACAGCCACACCCGCGCTCAGTGACAGCCACACCCGCGCTCAGTGACAGCCACACCCACGCTCAGTAACAGCCACACCCGCGCTCAGTAACAGCCACACCAATGCTGTCACAGCCACACCCACGCTGTCACAGCCACACCCGCGCTCAGTGACAGCCACACCCGCGCTCAGTGACAGCCACACCCGCGCTCAGTAACAGCCACACCCGCGCTCAGTAACAGCCACACCAACGCTGTCACAGCCACACCCGCGCTGTCACAGCCACACCCGCGCTCAGTGACAGCCACACCCGCGCTCAGTGACAGCCACACCCGCGCTCAGTAACAGCCACACCCGCGCTCAGTAACAGCCACACCAACGCTGTCACAGCCACACCCACGCTGTCACAGCCACACCCACGCTCAGTGACAGCCACACCCGCGCTCAGTGACAGCCACACTTGCGCTCAGTCACATCCACGCCCGCGCTGTCACAGCCACACCCACGCTGTCACAGCCACACCCGTGCTCAGTCACAGCCACACCCGCGCAGTCACAGCCACACCCACGCGCAGTCACCGCCACGATCAGTCACAACCACAGATGTGCGCAGTTCCACCCAGAACTACATGCAATCCCAGCCAGAGCTGCACAGTCATGTCCAGAGCTGCAGTCACATCCAGAGCTGCAGTCACATCCAGAGCTGCACACGGTCACGTCCAGAGCTGCACACGGTCACGTCCAGAGCTGCACACGGTCACGTCCAGAGCTGCACACGGTCACGTCCAGAGCTGCACACGGTCACGTCCAGAGCTGCACACGGTCACGTCCAGAGCTGTGCTCAGTCACGTCCAGAGCTGCACACGGTCACGTCCAGAGCTGTGCTCAGTCATGACATACACATAACCCTTTTCTAGCACAGCTGTTGAATTGAACACTCTACAGCACATCATGTATTTCTGTACATGCAGGAACACCACCTGTAAATGCTTCCTGCGGACTTCTCGGGTTGCAACCAGTGTGCAGATGGGTCGTTACTTGTTTCTACACAGCCGCCTTCCTGCAGCCTGATGAAGGATATGATGGAGGAGACAAAGCCACGTCGCCTCATACAAGTAAAGTGTGAGAATTTGCTCTTCAGCCTGTACATTAAAGATGGCAAAAGTGATTAAGAGTCACCGTGCCGAGCATTCGTTAGTGAGCGGCAACCACACAGGTTCACGCCAATGTCCTGCCCGTCTCTAGGACTGGATTGACCAGAGATGAATAATCACTTCTCACTGATACATTGTGACGCTGCAGACACAGCGGTCCCCGAAATCTGCATTCAAGTCACCACATTGGATAAGAGCCCCCAAATACCTCCGGGGAAGTGATGGGGGACACGTCAGGTAGAGGGGAACGCGCTCCACATCTTCTAACCAGTACAGCTGTGTACTTACCTCTGAACACCATTACGTGCACACAGACTTCTCTGTCCACCCCTCCATCATACACAGTCGTTTCTACAAGATTTTGCAGGCGTCTGTGGGAACTTTCACCCTTTCGTCAGAAAGAGAAGTTGTGGGGTCAGACCCTGATGATGGGGGAGGTCGGGCTCACAATCTCCGGTGTAGGATGAGGTTTGGCTTTACACCACTCCATCCGATGCTTCACATTGTGCTTGGTGATGTACGGCTGCATGCGGCTGCTCGGCCATGAAGGTCCCGGTGGGGCGCAGTGTTTGTGCTGATACCAGAGGAGGTCTGGACTGCAATTATGGGGCAAGCAGAGCGGTGGTGACTTTTCTGCTCCCCAGCACTCAGCCCCCTGAACTGTAACATTACGGGGTCTTCACTTTGTGACTGATTTTCTGCGGTTCCTTCCACTTCTCAACAATATCACTCACAAGTGACGGGGAAGATTCAGGAGGTAGAAATGTCATGGACGGACTTGTTACCCCGGTGGCTCCTATTACAGAACCTCGCTGGTATCAGGAGCTCTGCACCAGCGGCCGCTCTGTCACATGGTAGTAACGGTATGGCGGGGGGCCGGGGGTTATACAAAGGGGTTGTGGGGATGGATGAAATACACCGGGAGAAATGGGATAGAGTACTAGAATTCATTGATTAAGATGTGTGGCCCTGTTCTCTTCCGATTAAAATAAATACTTATACTCCAGAGCTGCACTCACAGTTCTGCTGCTGGGATCATTGAATGTATACATCAGTGATCACAACAATGAAGTCCGGTGAACTAATTTCATGGGAGTAATGGCGGAGTAAAGGCGGAGCATGCGACTGCTCTATTCACAGCCTATGGGACTGACTGTACTTCTCGCTCCTCGGTCCTTGTGGTCGGAGGCAGTTCTGGCGGCGCGAGCCCCAGCGATCAGACACTTGTCAATCAGTGTGATAATAAGAAGACCTCTGACTTTAATCTCTTGGAATTAATGTCTTTGGCCGTGTTGACGTCAAGAAAAATAAATAGCAAAAGTGTTGGCAGAGCTGACACATGGTGTTTCATGTGCGACATGGCGCCCACACGCGCCATCACGCCATCGGAGCGCTCAGCTGCTCCGGCAAACAATCCGAGCCGTGAAGACCATTTGCGACAAGCCACTAAAGCAGGCTGAGGCAGATAAAAATAATGAGAGTCTTTCTGTCAAGAAGGATTTAGGAAATATCAGTAGCATTATTAAAATTTAATTTTTTCACCGCGCATTTCGACTCCCCTTTTCCCAGTGATAATGAGGGAGCGCGAACACCTTCACATTACCCGCTCCTTGTTTCATACAATAAATTCAACCTTCCAGTCTGGAGACATTTCAGCACAGAGCTTTGACTGCTAAGGGCTAATTTTCCTTTTTCTTTTCATTCTTGGGATTTTTTATTTTGTGCTTATTCTTTGAGTTGTTGTTTTTTGTTTTTTTAAATAAATAAGTAAAATAATAATAAAAAAAACAGAACAGTTTGTTGCTGTTTTTTTTTTTTCCATCAGGCCGATGGAACAAATAAAATCAATCTTTGCCCAAACGGACCAGAGAAGTCGAGGGAATATCCGAGGCAGGAAGGTGAACAGTGAAAGAAGCGCAGTTTTGATGCCTTCAAAAGCAGTTTATGTGATCGAGAGGCAGCAAATTAGTGGCCAAGCCGGTGCTATCACTGCCGGTGTGTTGTACTGGGGGAGCGGAGGCGAGGCTGCTCGGCTGTAGAGTTTACATGGCGGCAAGCGGTGGAGAGGCCTTAGGCCAAGCAGAGGTTTCGAGAGGTCCGTGCCTCTTCCAGATAACCGGCCACTTAGACGCCCTCTTCTCCTCCACGGCCGAGCTGCACAATGGCCCAGGGTCATCAGTTAACAAAGCAAAGTGGGACCAGGTGTATATTTCTTCCAGACACCTTGGGCTACGACCGTCAGTTCCCGACACGTTGTACAGAACCCAAAGCAACGAGGGCTTCATGAATGTTTCAGCGATTTTGAAGCCTCGGCGTTAGTGCACACTTTCCACGGCCTCCGGTGCCAATGTAACGGGGGGGGGGGAGGGGGGATGCTGCTTATTGATGGAAATCTGCAAATAGCTCGGATCCAGGAGTGGTGGGAGCAAAGACGGGCACAGACGATGGGGGGCGGCTCGTTAGGGTCCACAGTCCCAATAAACAACATTAATCACTAATGAACAGAAAAGATGACGGGTGGATGACTGCTGGGGGTCCGCTGCTGATCCTGGCACCACAGGGTCCCAAAGTGTGAAGCGTTAGTGAACATGTGCGACCGTGTAATGGGCAGGTAATGGACGCACATTAAGGCTTCATTCACACTGTACTCCAGAGCGCACCTTCCTGAATCCCGGGACACGATACTTATATTATTCGGAGTCATTCTCGGTGTTGCAGCCAGCAGCACTGAACAGGTGACAAGTAGTAGATCGGCAGGGGTGCGACCACCGGGGCTCTCACCGAGGACCAGAGTCCGGCACCCTTGGGATTGGTGACAATGCTCCCGGCTGGAATACCCCTTTAATGATGCCAGGTGAGGGCACAGTTATCAGAGCCCCCTTATGTCTGCTATGCAGCCCCACCATTAGGACTAGGTCTCAAGTCCCGATCCCCCAGCATGTCCGCAGGGAGGAGGCGTTGGGGTAGCTAGCCTATTATGTATCTCCATGTACCGCCAACCACCTGACATTACTACCCATGCTATACAAAAACCCTTTTTAATTCATGGGGAATCCCACCAGAATAGATCGGCTTAATATGGAATCTCTGGGCTCGAAAGTGAACAACTGACTTGAGATCAGGTGGATCCACAAAAAAACCTGGACTGAAAATCTCAAAGCAGATGAGCAGCATCCAAAGCAGGACAATGGAGACATCCGGAGAACACACGAGACTCTCATCCTCCATTATCCCCTGTGCTCTATGAGCAATGATCTCCGGCACAGCACTCGAGCACAGGAGCACAGGAGCAGGGGTGTCAATCACACTGCAGACCCTCCCCCGCAGAGCCACACAGCACGGCTGAGCTGTGCCAAATCACACTGCAGACCCTCCCCCGCAGAGCCACACAGCACTGCTGAGCTGTGCCAAATCACACTGCAGACCCTCCACCGCAGAGCAACACAGCACTGCTGAGCTGTGCCAAATCACACTGCAGACCCTCCCCCGCAGAGCCACACAGCACTGCTGAGCTGTGCCAAATCACACTGCAGACCCTCCACCGCAGAGCAACACAGCACTGCTGAGCTGTGCCAAATCACACTGCAGACCCTCCACCGCAGAGCAACACAGCACTGCTGAGCTGTGCCAAATCACACTGCAGACCCTCCCCCGCAGAGGCACACAGCATGGCTGAGCTGTGCCAAATCATACTGCAGACCCTCCCCTGCAGAGCCACACAGCACGGCTGAGCTGTGCCAAATCATACTGCAGACCCTCCCCTGCAGAGCCACACAGCACGGCTGAGCTGTGCCAAATCACACTGAAGACCCTCCACCGCAGAGCCACACAGCATGGCTGAGCTGTGCCAAATCATACTGCAGACCCTCCCCTGCAGAGCCACACAGCACGGCTGAGCTGTGCCAAATCATACTGCAGACCCTCCCCCGCAGAGCCACACAGCACTGCTGAGCTGTGCCAAATCACACTGAAGACCCTCCACCGCAGAGCCAAATCATACTGCAGACCCTCCCCTGCAGAGCAACACAGCACTGCTGAGCTGTGCCAAATCACACTGAAGACCCTCCACCGCAGAGCCACACAGCACTGCTGAGCTGTGCCAAATCACACTGCAGACCCTCCCCTACAGAGCCACACAGCACTGCTGAGCTGTGCCAAATCACACTGCAGACCCTCCCCCGCAGAGCCACACAGCACGGCTGAGCTGTGCCAAATCATACTGCAGACCCTCCCCTGCAGAGCCACACAGCACGGCTGAGCTGTGCCAAATCACACTGCAGACCCTCCACCGCAGAGCAACACAGCACTGCTGAGCTGTGCCAAATCACACTGCAGACCCTCCACCGCAGAGCCACACAGCACTGCTGAGCTGTGCCAAATCACACTGCAGACCCTCCCCTGCAGAGCCACACAGCACGGCTGAGCTGTGCCAAATCATACTGCAGACCCTCCCCTGCAGAGCCACACAGCACGGCTGAGCTGTGCTAAATCACACTGCAGACCCTCCCCCGCAGGGCAACACAGCACGGCTGAGCTGTGCCAAATCACACTGCAGACCCTCCCCCGCAGGGCAACACAGCACGGCTGAGCTGTGCCAAATCATACTGCAGACCCTCCCCTGCAGAGCCACACAGCACGGCTGAGCAGTGCCAAATCACACTGCAGACCCTCCCCTGCAGAGCCACACAGCACGGCTGAGCAGTGCCAAATCACACTGCAGACCCTCCCCCGCTCGTACAGGATAATGACACTGACACTCGAGGTACAGGATAATGACACTGACACTCGGGGTACAGGATAATGACACTGACACTGAGGGTACAGGATAATGACGCTGACACTCGGGGTACAGGATAATGACACTGACACTGAGGGTACAGGATAATGACGCTGACACTTGGGGTACAGGATAATGACACTCGGGGTACAGGATAATGACACTGGGGGTACAGGATAATGACACTGACACTCGGGGTACAGGATAATGACACTGACACTCGGGGTACAGGATAATGACACTGACACTGAGGGTACAGGATAATGACACTGACACTCGGGGTACAGGATAATGACACTGACACTGAGGGTACAGGATAATGACGCTGACACTTGGGGTACAGGATAATGACACTCGGGATACAGGATAATGACGCTGACACTCGGGGTACAGGATAATGACGCTGACACTCGGGGTACAGGATAATGACGCTGACACTCGGGGTACAGGATAATGACACTGACACTCGGGGTACAGGATAATGACGCTGACACTCGGGGTACAGGATGACGCTGACACTTGGGGTCTCTGCCCCTGACTCATGCTGCTCTCAGATGAAGCAGTAAAAACCGGCTGACAAATTGCCTTTAAGTCTTAAAGAGACCTTGCCTAGGTTTGTGAGGTGCAGTGACCCCAGATTTGGGTCTGTGCACTTTGCTCCTCATCCTCCGGTTACCTGATGCCTGGAGATGCTCGGAGCTTTTGTTACGTTCTGTTTCTTTCTCCCATGCGTCTCCTCCACCCTCCGACCTTTGTGACGTCCCTTTTGTTCGGGGCCTTTTTGTAGCAGAGGTTGCTCTCGTCTTATTCTGGAGGAGCACAATGGCCCTGGCTTATTCTCAGAGGCTCCTTCCCGGGGCCCCAGGTCCGCGTTCACCATTGTCTAGTATTTGGTTTCACCAGTTCAAGAGACAAAAAAGTAAACTAAGTGGAGAAGTAACCGGCGGCAGCGCCTCCCCTCCCCCGCCGCGCAGACACTGAGTGCGCCACATTTGCGCTTGCTCGCCCCTCACATTGGATGAGACAACGCTCCACATTTCCGATCTTCTCCCGATGAAGCTTCTGCCTCCTTTCCATCTTCACGTTATTTCACCGCCATGTTGTTTCTTCTTTCATTTGAGGTTTGTAACGTTTTCTATAAATATCGTTACATTTCTGATAATCCGGCAGCTTCCGATATTTCATTAAAGGCATTTACTGAACCCTGTATAAACTTCCCTCCAGCTTCAATACCTCTTCTGCATGTCAGTGAGTAGAAAACTGAAAACTACAAATCTGCATAGACCTTAAAGGGACTCTGTCACCTGAATTTGGAGGGAACAATCTTCAGCCATAGGGGCGGGGTTTTCGGGTGTTTGATTCACCCTTTCCTCACCCGCTGGCTGCAATATTGGATTGAAGTTTATTCTCTGTCCTCCATAGTGCAAAGACTCTGAACTTAGGGACAGGACTTCCTACCTTTAGGGCAGAGACCGGGCAGGCTTGCCCAGGGCGAGACATGTACAACAGCGAGAGCAGAGGGTTCCACGGACGAGGGGATAAAACACTGCTCTGGACTGACGGGCAGTGAAGACGGGCCCCGGCTCGTCAGGATCGTCCACAGGAGAAACTTTGGGTCCGAGACCAGAATGGGACCCGGCTGGTCCGAGGAGACGTCAGGGAAAGCATAGGAAACATTGACTTGTTTGCACCGTGTTGGAACAGAACTGTGGCTTGTGGTGTTTCCTGAGATCTCGTCCCCTGCAACATAAGAGAACGTGAGTTGAAGGTAACTGACTGTACCGCAGGACTGGGACTTCACTTGTCTTTTCATGTGCAAGGGGCCGGGGTGGTCCCTGACTGTGTCTTAGTGACCTCGCCCACGACTACCACCCCGTGCCACCTTGTTACACAGACTGACCTGGGAGTGGCGGGAGATATTATCCTTCTCTAATTGGCATTAAAAAACGTCATAAAAGTTGTTGCAACTCATGTCTGCACCAAAGTGTGAACTTCAGTGCCCCTGCCATGCTGCCGGTCCGAACTGTCAATCAACAGGAGTGTCCCGCCCCGACAATCAGGAGGTCGAGAGGCAGAGGAGGCTGCGCTGTCCCCTTTAATAACATGGCGCATCTTACTCTAGAGTATTATTAGTTCAAAACTCCCATATAAAGCGCCCGTCTCTGGGCCTAAGCAAGAATGCTTCTATTCACTGACAGCAAGAAAATGGCTTAAAAAGGATGAAACGTTAGAAAGTTGCAGACTTAAAGCGAGAGTGGACGGCGCACAATAAACTGGATTGAGGTGCGGTTAGCGGTGCGAGGCTTACAAGGCGGCGGCCGGTCCTGCACCGCGCTTTCATATTGTCCTTTCAGTCACTATGGACTCTGTGCGGACATTTCCATCTGTTGATCATGAGCCGCTTGCTTGGAGCGAGACCCTTGGCTACACTGGATATGTTGTCTCCGAACAGCTGCCACTGGCAGGCTCCACGCTCCCGTCCGTCAGGGCTGAGGTTTTTTCTGCCCTTCATTATTACTGGCCTCATTAGTGCAGCGCGGGGCTGTGTGTACGGCTGCGGTGCCACGGGGGTTAATCGCGAGCACAGTGATCGTTCTCCTTTCAAGGTTGTGTTTCATGGAAACGACTTGCTTCTGTCCCCCGGTGCACACAGTCACTCTGCTTAGCATGCAAACAGTGGCGCCTTTGAAAGCTGAACCCAGGGGTTCAATTTTCAAAACGGCTTCGCCCATTCCCTGCCTATGGCGATGAGCGTTTGAAAGCCGGGTCCACCGAGCTTTCCCTTAATTTGCTCCCTCTTCTTCACATAGCTCCATTTTAATTAGATACAAAGGTGTCCTTTCCTGAAGCCACCGAATGTTCAGCCGCTGCTCCTGGTCACGTGCCGGATCTGGGCCCGGTACCACGGAAAATCCAAAAAGTGAGCTCTGACATAGGAACGGGGCGATGCATGGATGGAGGGAAACTCCGAAAATCCTGATACTCCCCGACATGGGCGGACGATCCATCATAGGGGAACCAACGGAGGAGGTGGTCGGAGAGCTTGACGTCTCTGTGGCAGGACCACGGCCAGGAGGAGGGTCCCGCTCACACAGCTGAAGGACTCGTTACAGTGTATCAGTGTAGATATCTGTATTCATGCATGCTGATACACTGTAACAAACACTCAGCTGCGCAATCAGAGCCAGTGATACATATAAGTGATAGATTCTGCATTTCTGGGGGTCCGATTGGTGGAATACCCACAGGCAATTGGTGGGGGCCCATCTGCCGAGCCCCGAATGATCTGGCATCCAGTGGAAGGCGGGGGTGATGTCACTCAGCTACGACACCCTGTGTACAAAGCCGGTTTTCACAGACAGATCGTGTACACATTAAAGTCTATGGGACTGTTCACACTAACTGTGTTTTCATGATCTTCAAAAAAAATAAATAAATAAAAAATAAATAAAATGGAGAAATAGAATTTTGATTCAAATCATGTTAATTTTTGTTTAGCACGACAAAAACATTGATGGCAAAAATGGATAAATTCCATCACACCGCATAGAGCCGAGTGATGACATCACACCGTATAGAGCCAAGTGATGACATCACACCGCATAGAGCCCAGTGATGACATCACACCGTATAGAGCCAAGTGATGACATCACACCGCATAGAGCCCAGTGATGACATCACACCGCATAGAGCCGAGTGATGACATCACACCGTATAGAGCCCAGTGATGACATCACACCGTATAGAGCCCAGTGATGACATCACACCGTATAGAGCCCAGTGATGACATCACACCGTATAGAGCCCAGTGATGACATCACACCGTATAGTAGTGACTTGCGGTGGACGCCGTGTCTCGAGGTGGTCTCTCTTCTCTTCCCCTCCCCATCCAGGATCCTAAGTCACGGGTCATTTACCCGACAGGTGGACATTTTCCACCATATTCCATACGCTCTCCAGCGTGCTTCTTTATACTCTATCTATACTAGGGCGACCCACGGATGCGCCATATCTATCCATATCATATTCAGTTACATTGGATTTGCCCCTCAGGCCTACATAGGCACGTGACTGATGAAAGTCCCAAGAGACTGAAACGTTTCTTGTGCTACAAATAAATCGTTTCTACGTTTACAATTGTTTCTACGGTTACTGAAGTTGAGTGCTAGACTTTGATATTACACATATTGACGGTTTGGGAACCTAAGTCTTAGCACCATTTTGTGAGCTGTGCACACGGTGTTTTCTTTTCACATCACACCGTATAGAGCCCAGTGATGACATCACACCGTATAGAGCCCAGTGATGACATCACACCGTATAGAGCCCAGTGATGACATCACACCGTATAGAGCCAAGTGATGACATCACACCGCATAGAGCCGAGTGATGACATCACACCGTATAGAGCCAAGTGATGACATCACACCGCATAGAGCCCAGTGATGACATCACACCGTATAGAGCCAAGTGATGACATCACACCGTATAGAGCCCAGTGATGACATCACACCGTATAGAGCCGAGTGATGACATCACACCGTATAGAGCCGAGTGATGACATCACACCGTAGAGCCGAGTGATGACATCACACCGTATAGAGCCGAGTGATGACATCACACCGTATAGAGCCGAGTGATGACATCACACCGTATAGAGCCGAGTGATGACATCACACCGTATAGAGCCGAGTGATGACATCACACCGTATAGAGCCGAGTGATGACATCACACCGTATAGAGCCGAGTGATGACATCACACAGTATACAGCCCAGTGAAGACATCACACCGTATAGAGCCCAGTGAAGACATCACACCGTATAGAGCCCAGTGATGACATCACACCGTATACAGCCCAGTGATGACATCACACCGTATAGAGCCGAGTGATGACATCACACCGTATACAGCCCAGTGATGACATCACACAGTATACAGCCCAGTGAAGACATCACACCGTATAGAGCCCAGTGATGACATCACACCGTATAGAGCCGAGTGATGACATCACACCGTATAGAGCCGAGTGATGACATCACACAGTATACAGCCCAGTGATGACATCACACCGTATAGAGCCGAGTGATGACATCACACCGTATACAGCCCAGTGAAGACATCACACCGTATAGAGCCCAGTGAAGACATCACACCGTATACAGCCCAGTGATGACATCACACCGTATAGAGCCGAGTGATGACATCACACCGTATAGAGCCCAGTGATGACATCACACCGTATAGAGCCCAGTGATGACATCACACCGTAAAGAGCCCAGTGATGACATCACACCGTATAGAGCCGAGTGATGACATCACACCGTATAGAGCCCAGTGATGACATCACACCGTATAGAGCCCAGTGATGACATCACACCGTATAGAGCCGAGTGATGACATCACACCGTATACAGCCCAGTGAAGACATCACACCGTATAGAGCCCAGTGATGACATCACACCGTATAGAGCCCAGTGAAGACATCACACCGTATAGAGCCCAGTGATGACATCACACCGTATAGAGCCCAGTGAAGACATCACACCGTATAGAGCCCAGTGATGACATCACACCGTATAGAGCCCAGTGATGACATCACACCGTATAGAGCCCAGTGATGACATCACACCGTATAGAGCCAAGTGATGACATCACACCGTATAGAGCCCAGTGATGACATCACACCGTAGAGCCGAGTGATGACATCACACCGTAGAGCCGAGTGATGACATCACACCGTATAGAGCCGAGTGATGACATCACACAGTATACAGCCCAGTGAAGACATCACACCGTATAGAGCCGAGTGATGACATCACACCGTAGAGCCCAGTGATGACATCACACCGTATAGAGCCCAGTGATGACATCACACCGTAGAGCCCAGTGATGACATCACACCGTATAGAGCCCAGTGATGACATCACACCGTATAGAGCCGAGTGATGACATCACACCGTATAGAGCCCAGTGATGACATCACACCGTATAGAGCCCAGTGATGACATCACACCGTATAGAGCCCAGTGATGACATCACACCGTATAGAGCCCAGTGATGACATCACACCGTAGAGCCGAGTGATGACATCACACCGTAGAGCCGAGTGATGACATCACACCGTATAGAGCCGAGTGATGACATCACACAGTATACAGCCCAGTGAAGACATCACACCGTATAGAGCCGAGTGATGACATCACACCGTAGAGCCCAGTGATGACATCACACCGTATAGAGCCCAGTGATGACATCACACCGTATAGAGCCCAGTGATGACATCACACCGTGTAGAGCCCAGTGATGACATCACACCGTATAGAGCCCAGTGATGACATCACACCGTATAGAGCCCAGTGATGACATCACACCTTATAGAGCCCAGTGATGACATCACACCGTATAGAGCCCAGTGATGACATCACACCTTATAGAGCCGAGTGATGACATCACACCGTATAGAGCCCAGTGATGACATCACACCGTATAGAGCCCAGTGATGACATCACACCGTATAGAGCCCAGTGATGACATCACACCGTATAGAGCCCAGTGATGACATCACACCGTATAGAGCCCAGTGATGACATCACACCGTATAGAGCCCAGTGATGACATGACACCGTATACAGCCCAGTGATGACATGACACCGTATACAGCCCAGTGATGACATCACACCGTATAGAGCCCAGTGATGACATCACACCGTATACAGCCCAGTGATGACATCACACCTTATAGAGCCCAGTGATGACATCACACCGTATAGAGCCCAGTGATGACATCACACCTTATAGAGCCCAGTGATGACATCACACCGTATAGAGCCCAGTGATGACATCACACCGTATAGAGCCCAGTGATGACATCACACCGTATAGAGCCCAGTGATGACATCACACCGTATAGAGCCCAGTGATGACATCACACCGTATAGAGCCCAGTGATGACATCACACCGTATAGAGCCCAGTGATGACATGACACCGTATACAGCCCAGTGATGACATCACACCGTATAGAGCCCAGTGATGACATCACACCGTATACAGCCCAGTGATGACATCACACCTTATAGAGCCCAGTGATGACATCACACCGTATAGAGCCCAGTGATGACATCACACCTTATAGAGCCGAGTGATGACATCACACCGTATAGAGCCCAGTGATGACATCACACCGTATAGAGCCCAGTGATGACATCACACCGTATAGAGCCCAGTGATGACATCACACCGTATAGAGCCCAGTGATGACATCACACCGTATAGAGCCGAGTGATGACATCACACCGTATAGAGCCCAGTGATGACATCACACCGTATAGAGCCCAGTGATGACATCACACCGTATAGAGCCCAGTGATGACATCACACCGTATAGAGCCCAGTGATGACATCACACCGTATAGAGCCCAGTGATGACATCACACCGTATAGAGCCCAGTGATGACATCACACCGTATAGAGCCCAGTGATGACATGACACCGTATACAGCCCAGTGATGACATCACACCGTATAGAGCCCAGTGATGACATCACACCGTATACAGCCCAGTGATGACATCACACCTTATAGAGCCCAGTGATGACATCACACCGTATAGAGCCCAGTGATGACATCACACCTTATAGAGCCGAGTGATGACATCACACCGTATAGAGCCCAGTGATGACATCACACCGTATAGAGCCCAGTGATGACATCACACCGTATAGAGCCCAGTGATGACATCACACCGTATAGAGCCCAGTGATGACATCACACCTTATAGAGCCGAGTGATGACATCACACCGTATAGAGCCCAGTGATGACATCACACCGTATAGAGCCCAGTGATGACATGACACCGTATACAGCCCAGTGATGACATCACACCGTATAGAGCCCAGTGATGACATCACACCGTATACAGCCCAGTGATGACATCACACCTTATAGAGCCCAGTGATGACATCACACCGTATAGAGCCCAGTGATGACATCACACCTTATAGAGCCGAGTGATGACATCACACCGTATAGAGCCCAGTGATGACATCACACCGTATAGAGCCCAGTGATGACATCACACCGTATAGAGCCCAGTGATGACATCACACCGTATAGAGCCCAGTGATGACATCACACCGTATAGAGCCCAGTGATGACATCACACCGTATAGAGCCCAGTGATGACATGACACCGTATACAGCCCAGTGATGACATCACACCGTATACAGCCCAGTGATGACATCACACCGTATACAGCCCAGTGATGACATCACACCGTATAGAGCCGAGTGATGACATCACACTGTATAGAGCCCAGTGATGACATGACACCGTATACAGCCCAGTGATGACATCACACCGTATACAGCCCAGTGATGACATCACACCGTATACAGCCCAGTGATGACATCACACTGTATAGAGCCGAGTGATGACATCACACCGTACACACCTCACCTGCTGTGCCTGGAGACCCTATCTGCGTGTGAACGTGGAGTTCTGACCCCCGATGTCACCGACCTTCTCGTCATTACACTGACACTTTATCCTCACAGAGAAGTCATCAGTAATCAGGAATATGTGACGAGATGCTCTGCGGGGCAGGAGAGCCGCCATCATTAGAATCCTAGAAGCAGCAGATCCACTACAACTCCCAGCATGGCTTATGTCATGAGCACTCTCTCGACGAAGGCATATAAGTTGTCGTGGCCTGGAGCACTGCGCACGTCCTCTGTGCTAGTGGTCACATCGGGTTGTATATACACAGCTTTCCCAGGGCATGCTGGGAGTTGTAGTTCCAGCACAGTACTATCGGGGGCAGATTGCCCAGGTCACAATAGCAGGCACAGTACTGACTAAGGAACATGCCTCTGACTGCGGAGCCCCTATAACTAAAGCTAGAGGAAATACAGTGCGGCGCCATTTCCCCCTCCCGCTACTCCCCCAAGTGATGCACTAATTGGGACGCCCCGACTGACCAATGGGGGCAAAGGGGAAAGGGCATCCAGCCACACCCACATGGGTTAAATTCTGGTGCTCGGGGTCAGTGCCTTCCTCTTTCCCCTGACTGACCCCTGGAAGATGCTGATGGTATCAGGCAGGGACCAAAGATCTCTCGGGGGGCAGGGACCGTAGATCTCTCGGGGGGGCAAGGACCGTTGATGTCTCGGGGGGCAGGGACCGTTGATGTCTCGGGGGGCAGGGACCGTAGATCTCTCGGGGGCAGGGACCACAGATCTCTCGGGGGGGCAAGGACCGTTGATGTCTCGGGGGGCAGGGACCGTTGATGTCTCGGGGGGCAGGGACCGTTGATGTCTCGGGGGCAGGGACCGTAGATCTCTCGGGGGCAGGGACCGTAGATCTCTCGGGGGCAGGGACAGTAGATCTCTCGGGGGCAGGGACAGTAGATCTCTCGGGGGCAGGGACAGTAGATCTCTCGGGGGCAGGGACCGTAGATCTCTCGGGGGGCAGGGACCATAGATTTCTCGGGGGGCAGGGACCGTAGATCTCTCGGGGGGGAGGGACCGTAGATCTCTCGGGGCGCAGGGACCGTAGATCTCTCGGGGGCAGGGACAGTAGATCTCTCGGGGGCAGGGACCGTAGATCTCTCGGGGGGCAGGGACCGTAGATTTCTCGGGGGCAGGGACAGTAGATCTCTCGGGGGGCAGGGACAGTAGATCTCTCGGGGGCAGGGACAGTAGATCTCTCGGGGGCAGGGACCGTAGATCTCTCGGGGGCAGGGACAGTAGATCTCTCGGGGGCAGGGACCGTAGATCTCTCGGGGGGCAGGGACCATAGATTTCTCGGGGGGCAGGGACCGTAGATCTCTCGGGGGGGAGGGACCGTAGATCTCTCGGGGCGCAGGGACCGTAGATCTCTCGGGGGCAGGGACAGTAGATCTCTCGGGGGCAGGGACCGTAGATCTCTCGGGGGGCAGGGACCGTAGATTTCTCGGGGGGCAGGGACCGTAGATCTCTCGGGGGGAGGGACCGTAGATCTCTCGGGGCGCAGGGACCGTAGATCTCTCGGGGCGCAGGGACCGCAGATCTCTCGGGGGGCAGGGACCGCAGATCTCTCGGGGGGCAGGGACAGTTGATGTCTCGGGGGGCAGGGACTGTAGATGTCTCGGGGGGGGGGTAGGGACCGTTGATCTCTTGCTCTTGGGGGTCAGGGACCATAGATCTCTCGGGGACAGGGACCGTAGATCTCTCGGGGGGCAGGGACCGTAGATCTCTCGGGGGCAGGGACCGTAGATCTCTCGGGGGGCAGGGACCGTAGGTCTCTCGGGGGGCAGGGACCGTAGATCTCTCGGGGGGCAGGGACCGCAGATCTCTCGGGGGGCAGGGACCGCAGATCTCTCGGGGGGCAGGGACCGTTGATGTCTCGGGGGGCAGGGACTGTAGATGTCTCGGGGGGAGGGTTGGGGGGGGTAGGCACTGTTGATCTCCTGCTCTTGGGGGTCAGGGACCATAGATCTCTCGGGAGGCAGGGACCATAGATCTCTCGGGGGGCGGGGATCGTAGATCTCTTGCGGGGGCAGGGACCATAGATCGCTCGGGGGGCAGGGATCATAGATCTCTTGGGGGGGCAGGGACCATGGATCTCTCGGGAGGCAGGGACCATAGATCTCTCGAGGGGCAGGGATCGTAGATCTCTTGGGGGGAAGGGACCATAGATCTCTTGGGGGGCAGGGACCGTAGATCTCTCGGGGAGAAGGGACCATAGATCTCTCGGGGGCAGGGACCGTAGATCTCTCGGGGGGCAGGGATCGTTGATCTCTCGGGGGGCAGGGACCGTTGATCTCTCGGTGGGGGGGGCAGGGACCGTAGATCTCTCAGGGGGGCAGGGACCATAGATCTCTTGGGGGACAGGGACCGTAGATCTCTCGGGGGCAGGGACCGTAGATCTCTCGGGAAGCAGGGAGTGTAGGAATCGTTGATCTCTCGGGGGCAAGGACTGCAGATCTCTCGGGGGCAGGGACCGCAGATCTCTCGGGGGGCAGGGATCGTAGATCTCTTGGGGGGCAGGGACCGTAGATCTCTCGGGGGCAGGGACCGCAGATCTCTCGGGGGGCAGGGATCGTAGATCTCTTGGGGGGCAGGGACTGTAGATCTCTCGGGGGGCAGGGATCGTAGATCTCTTGGGGGGCAGGGACCATAGATCTCTCGGGGTGTAGGGACTGTAGATCTCTCGGGAGGAAGGGACCATAGATCTCTTGGGGGGCGGGGATCGTAGATCTCTTGCGGGGGCAGGGACCATAGATCGCGCGGGGGGCAGGGATCGTAGATCTCTTGGGGGGGCAGGGACCATGGATCTCTCGGGGGGCAGGGACCGTAGATCTCTCGGGGGGCAGGGACCGCAGATCTCTCGGGGGGCAGGGACCGCAGATCTCTCGGGGGGCAGGGACCGTTGATGTCTCGGGGGGCAGGGACTGTAGATGTCTCGGGGGGAGGGTTGGGGGGTAGGCACTGTTGATCTCCTGCTCTTGGGGGTCAGGGACCATAGATCTCTCGGGAGGCAGGGACCATAGATCTCTCGGGGGGCGGGGATCGTAGATCTCTTGCGGGGGCAGGGACCATAGATCGCTCGGGGGGCAGGGATCATAGATCTCTTGGGGGGGCAGGGACCATGGATCTCTCGGGAGGCAGGGACCATAGATCTCTCGAGGGGCAGGGATCGTAGATCTCTTGGGGGGAAGGGACCATAGATCTCTTGGGGGGCAGGGACCGTAGATCTCTCGGGGAGAAGGGACCATAGATCTCTCGGGGGCAGGGACCGTAGATCTCTCGGGGGGCAGGGATCGTTGATCTCTCGGGGGGCAGGGACCGTTGATCTCTCGGTGGGGGGGGCAGGGACCGTAGATCTCTCAGGGGGGCAGGGACCATAGATCTCTTGGGGGACAGGGACCGTAGATCTCTCGGGGGCAGGGACCGTAGATCTCTCGGGAAGCAGGGAGTGTAGGAATCGTTGATCTCTCGGGGGCAAGGACTGCAGATCTCTCGGGGGCAGGGACCGCAGATCTCTCGGGGGGCAGGGATCGTAGATCTCTTGGGGGGCAGGGACCGTAGATCTCTCGGGGGCAGGGACCGCAGATCTCTCGGGGGGCAGGGATCGTAGATCTCTTGGGGGGCAGGGACTGTAGATCTCTCGGGGGGCAGGGATCGTAGATCTCTTGGGGGGCAGGGACCATAGATCTCTCGGGGTGTAGGGACTGTAGATCTCTCGGGAGGAAGGGACCATAGATCTCTTGGGGGGCAGGGACCGTAGATCTCTCGGGGGCAGGGACCGTAGATCTCTCGGGAGGCAGGGACCGTTGATCTCTCGGGGGGCAGGGACCGCAGATCTCTCGGGGGTAGGGACCGTTAATGTCTCGGGGGGCAGGGACTGTAGATGTCTCGGGGGGAGGGGGGTAGGCACTGTTGATCTCCTGCTCTTGGGGGTCAGGGACCATAGATCTCTCGGGAGGCAGGGACCATAGATCTCTCGGGGGGCGGGGATCGTGGATCTCTTGCGGGGGCAGGGACCATAGATCGCGCGGGGGGCAGGGATCGTAGATCTCTTGGGGGGGCAGGGACCATGGATCTCTCGGGAGGCAGGGACCATAGATCTCTCGAGGGGCAGGGATCGTAGATCTCTTGGGGGGCAGGGACCGTAGATCTCTCGGGGAGAAGGGACCATAGATCTCTCGGGGGCAGGGACCGTAGATCTCTTGGGGGGCAGGGATCGTTGATCTCTCGGGGGGCAGGGACCGTTGATCTCTCGGTGGGGGGCGGGGGGGCAGGGACCGTAGATCTCTCAGGGGGGCAGGGACCATAGATCTCTTGGGGGCAGGGACCGTAGATCTCTCGGGAAGCAGGGAGTGTAGGAATCGTTGATCTCTCGGGGGGCAAGGACTGCAGATCTCTCGGGGGCAGGGACCGCAGATCTCTCGGGGGGGCAGGGATCGTAGATCTCTTGGGGGGCAGGGACCGTAGATCTCGGGGGAAGGGACCGCAGATCTCTCGGGGGGCAGGGATCGTAGATCTCTTGGGGGGGCAGGGACCATAGATCTCTCGGGGTGTAGGGACCGTAGATCTCTCGGGAGGAAGGGACCATAGATCTCTTGGGGGGCAGGGACAGTAGATCTCTCGGGGGCAGGGATCGTTGATCTCTCGGGATGGCAGGGACCGCAGATCTCTCGGGGAGCAGGGACCGTAGATGTCTCGGGGGGTAGGGACCGTTGATCTCTTGGGGGCAGGGACTATAGATCTCTCAGGGTGCAGGGACCGTAGATCTCTCGGTGGGAAGGGACCATAGATCTCTTGGGGGGCAGGGACCATAGATCTCTCGGGGGCAGGGACCGTAGATCTCTCGGGGGCAGGGACCGTTGATGTCTCGGGGGCAGGGACCGTTGATGTCTCGGGGGCAGGGACCGTTGATGTCTCGGGGGTCAGGGACCGTAGATCTCTCAGGGGGCAGGGACCGTAGATCTCTCAGGGGGCAGGGACCGTTGATTTCATGGGGGGGGGGGGTGTGTGTAGGAACCGTTGATCTCTCGGGGGTGGCAGGGACCGTTGATCTCTCGGGGGCAGGGACCGTTTATTTTCCCGGTCGGGGGTAGGAACCTTTGATCTCTCAGGGGGCGGGGACCGTTGATATCTCGGGGGGTACCGTTGATATCCCGGGGGGGGGGGGGGGGGTTGTGAAGCAGGGATCGTAGATCTCTCAGGGGGGCAGGGACCCTTGACCTTATGGGGGCCAGGGACCGTAGATCTCTCAGAGGGCAGGGACCGTAGATCTCTCGGGGGGCAGGGACCGTTGATCTCTCGGGGGGCAGGGATGGGTGGCAGTCCTGCCACTCCTTACCCCCGGGTCATGCTGGATAATCATCTCTGGCTCTTCTTCAGCAATGTCATCCCTGAAACATGAGCGCCGGGGCCCGGGAGACAATGGCGCTATAGACAGACAGCTCCGCGCTCATGTGACTGCACCGACCAAAGCTATATGACTATTTATAGGGAAAGTTCATGACGAGGCCGCAGACAGTGCAGAGAGCCAGTGCAGAGAGCCAGCGCACACCAGAACAAGGCACGCAGCAGAGCTCAACTTGGAAATTAAAGGGAAGGTGTCATGGGAAAACGGCCTGCTGTTTATATCAGGTGCCGAAGGTGTGGGCTGTGCTAAACAGCTGACACCCATGGTCACCAGCGGCAGCATCTCAGTGGTCAGAGAGAGGGGCGTGCTTCTGTGTGTACAGCGCCCTCCTCTGACAACGGTGAATGTCAGAGCCTCATTTTCGGAACATCATTTCCCAATTTATGGCACATTCTGTGGATAACGCCAAAATGTTGAATATGAGCATTCCCCTTTAACTCCGTGTCTCGTCGTCATCTATGTAATGCATCTTACTTACTTTGCTCCACTCTGATTATTGACATTTTCATTGTTTCTTGCAGTGGGAAGAGCAATATATTCTTCTTGGAAACAGTCAGCAAGTAGGCGGACTTTGATTAACAGAACGTAACATGACTTTAGCCTCCTTCTAATCTTGGCTTGTGTCAATTTCCAGGTCAGCCCAAGTCCCTGACACATAAACACCCCAATTCAGTGCGATGAACATACAATCTCTCACCCTGGATACTTAGCATTGATGACATGGGCAGGAAGCAGTTAAAATCCAAACAGACAAATATAAAGAAGAATAAGAGATCTGTCAACAGCAGCTTGCTGATGGTTTCCAGGCAGTAAAAAGAGGTTAAAAGCCAAAGAGAAACGTATTCCAAACAGAGATACATAAAATAAGATCCGTCAACAGCAGCTTGCTGATGGTTTCCAGGTGGCAATTATGGGGGCACTGATATGGTGGAGCGTTACTATGACTCTGCTGATACTCTTGGATTACGATCCTTAGTGACCTGTGGAGCCTGTGCCCCGCACTACCCCATGGGGCACAAAACTGGGCACGGGGTGGCCACTCTCGGAGCGCACTCATCGCCCGGCGGCAGCACCAGGGTTTTCAGCAATTTGCAGTAAAGAAGAAAACGGTTTAACGTGATCTGCAGATTCCCGGCAAAGCTGAAGAGAAGGTGATAAATCATTTAGAGCCTGAGACCACCGGGGGTCAACGCTAAAAATTCATACAACTCTCATAACAGCGAGGTCAGGGAGACGAGGACCTGCTAACAGGATAATCCAAACCCAACACATTCTGCAAGTAAAACGCTGCAGCCGCCATCAAAAACAGCCAATAAGCTGGAAATACAGATGGGAGAAGGGTCGGGAACGGCAGCAGCGGCCCCTCACCTGTCCGCAGGGACAAGGTCAGTCCACCCCTCACCTGTCCGCACGGATAAGGTCAGTCCGCCCCTCACCTGTCCGCAGGGACAAGGTCAGTCCGCCCCTCACCTCTCCGCGCAGATAATGTCGGACCATCCCTTACCTGTCCGCAGGGACAAGGTCAGTCCGCCCCTCACCTCTCCGCGCAGATAATGTCGGACCATCCCTTACCTGTCCGCGCAGATGAAGTCATTCCGCCCCTCACCCGAAAGCGCAGATAAGGTCAGTCCGCCCCTCACTGAAAGCGCAGATAAGGTCAGTCCGCCCCTCACCTGAAAGCGCAGATAATGTCAGTCCGCCCCTCACCTGAAAGCGCAGATAATGTCAGTCCGCCCCTCACCTGAAAGCGCAGATAAGGTCAGTCCGTCCCTCACCTGAAAGTGCAGATAAGGTCATTCCACCCCTCACCTGAAAGCGCAGATAAGGTCAGTCCGTCCTTCACCTGAAAGTGCAGATAAGGTCAGTCCACCCCTCACCTGTCCGCATGGATAAGGTCAGCCCATCCCTCACCTTTCCGCGCAGATAAGGTCAGTCCGCCCCTAACCTGTCCACACAGATAAGGTCAGTCTACCCCTCACCTGAAAGCGCAGATAAGGTCAGTCCGCCCCTAACCTGTCCGCACACATAAGGTCATTCCGCCCCTCACCTGACAGCACAAATAAGGTCAGTCCGCCCCTCACCTGTCCGCACAAATAATGTCAGTCCGCCCCTCACCTGTCCGCACAAATAATGTCAGTCCGCCCCTCACCTGTCCGCACAAATAAGGTCAGTCCGCCCCTCACCTGAAAGCACAGATAAGGTGAGTCCGCCCTCACCTGTCCGCACAGAAAAGATCAGTCCACCCCTCACCTGTCCGCACAAATAAGGTCAATCCGCCCCTCACCAATCTGCACAAATAAGGTCAATCCGCCCCTCACCTGTCCGCACAAATAAGGAAAGTCCGCCCCTCACCTGTCCGCACAAATTAGGTCAATCCGCCCCTCACCTGAAAGCACAGATAAGGTCAGTCCGCCCCTCACCTGTCCGCACAGATAAGGTCAGTCCGCCCCTCACCTGAAAGCACAGATAAGGTTAGTCCGCCCCTCACCTGTCCGCACAAATAAGGTCAATCTGCCCCTAACCTGTCCGCACAAATAAGGTCATTCCGCCCCTCACCTGACAGCACAAATAAGGTCAGTCCGCCCCTCACCTGTCCGCACAAATAATGTCAGTTCGCCCCTCACCTGTCCGCACAAATAAGGTCAGTCCGCCCCTCACCTGAAAGCACAGATAAGGTGAGTCCGCCCTCACCTGTCTGCACAGAAAAGATCAGTCCGCCCCTCACCTGTCTGCACAAATAAGGTCAATCCGCCCCTCACCAATCCGCACAAATAAGGACAATCCGCCCCTCACCTGTCCGCACAAATAAGGTCAGTCCGCCCCTCACCTGTTGGCACAAATTAGGTCAATCCGCCCCTCACCAATCCGCACAAATAAGGTCAGTTCGCCCCTCATCTGACAGCGCAGATAAGGTCAGTCCGCCCCTCACCTGAAAGCACAGATAAGGTCAGTCCGCCCCTCACCTGTCTGCACAAATAAGGTCAATCTGCCCCTCACCAATCCGCACAAATAAGGTCAATCCGCCCCTCACCAATCCGCACAAATAAGGTCAGTTCGCCCCTCATCTGACAGCGCAGATAAGGTCAGTCCGCCCCTCACCTGTCTGCACAAATAAGGTCAATCTGCCCCTAACCTGTCCGCACAAATACGGTCAGTCCGCCCCTCACCTGTCCGCACAGATAAGGTCAGTCCGCCCCTCATCTGAAAGCGCAGATAAGGTCAGTCCGCCCCTCACCTGTCCGCACAGATAAGGTCAGTCCGCCCCTCACCGGAAAGCGCAGATAAGGTCAGTCCGCCCCTCACCTGTCCGCACAGATAAGGTCAGACCGCCCCTCATCTGAAAACGCAGATAAGGTCGGTCCGCCCGTCACCTGTCCGCACAGATAAGGTCAGTCCGCCCCTCACCGGAAAGCGCAGATAAGGTCAGTCCGCCCCTCACCTGAAAGCACAGATAAGGTGAGTCCGCCCTCACCTGTCCGCACAGAAAAGGTCAGTCCACCCCTCACCTGTCCGCACAAATAAGGTCAATCCGCCCCTCACCAATCTGCACAAATAAGGTCAATCCGCCCCTCACCTGTCCGCACAAATAAGGAAAGTCCGCCCCTCACCTGTCCGCACAAATTAGGTCAATCTGCCCCTCACCTGAAAGCACAGATAAGGTCAGTCCGCCCCTCACCTGTCCGCACAGATAAGGTCAGTCCGCCCCTCACCTGAAAGCACAGATAAGGTTAGTCCGCCCCTCACCTGTCCGCACAAATAAGGTCAATCTGCCCCTAACCTGTCCGCACAAATAAGGTCATTCCGCCCCTCACCTGACAGCACAAATAAGGTCAGTCCGCCCCTCACCTGTCCGCACAAATAATGTCAGTTCGCCCCTCACCTGTCCGCACAAATAAGGTCAGTCCGCCCCTCACCTGAAAGCACAGATAAGGTGAGTCCGCCCTCACCTGTCTGCACAGAAAAGATCAGTCCGCCCCTCACCTGTCTGCACAAATAAGGTCAATCCGCCCCTCACCAATCCGCACAAATAAGGACAATCCGCCCCTCACCTGTCCGCACAAATAAGGTCAGTCCGCCCCTCACCTGTCGGCACAAATTAGGTCAATCCGCCCCTCACCAATCCGCACAAATAAGGTCAGTTCGCCCCTCATCTGACAGCGCAGATAAGGTCAGTCCGCCCCTCACCTGAAAGCACAGATAAGGTCAGTCCGCCCCTCACCTGTCTGCACAAATAAGGTCAATCTGCCCCTCACCAATCCGCACAAATAAGGTCAATCCGCCCCTCACCAATCCGCACAAATAAGGTCAGTTCGCCCCTCATCTGACAGCGCAGATAAGGTCAGTCCGCCCCTCACCTGTCTGCACAAATAAGGTCAATCTGCCCCTAACCTGTCCGCACAAATAGGGTCAGTCCGCCCCTCACCTGTCCGCACAGATAAGGTCAGTCCGCCCCTCATCTGAAAGCGCAGATAAGGTCAGTCCGCCCCTCACCTGTCCGCACAGATAAGGTCAGTCCGCCCCTCACCGGAAAGCGCAGATAAGGTCAGTCCGCCCCTCACCTGTCCGCACAGATAAGGTCAGACCGCCCCTCATCTGAAAACGCAGATAAGGTCGGTCCGCCCGTCACCTGTCCGCACAGATAAGGTCAGTCCGCCCCTCACCGGAAAGCGCAGATAAGGTCAGTCCGCCCCTCACCTGAAAGCGCAGATAAGGTCAGTTCACCCCTCATCTGAAAGCGCAGATAAGGTCAGTCCACTCCTCACCTGAAAGCGCAGATAAGGTCAGTCCACCCCTCACCTGAAAGCGCAGATAAGGTCAGTCCGCCCCTCACCTGAAAGCACAGATAAGGTCAGTCCGCCCCTCACCTGAAAGCGCAGATAAGGTCAGTCTGCCCCTCACCGGAAAGCGCAGATAAGGTCAGTCCGCCCCTCACCTGAAAGCGCAGACAAGGTCAGTCCGCTCCTCACCTGAAAGCGCAGATAAGGTCAGTCTGCCCCTCACCTGAAAGCACAGATAAGGTCAGACCACCCCTCAACTGAAAGCACAGATAAGGTCAGTCCATCCCTCACTTGTCCTCGCAGATAAGGTCAGTCCGCCCCTCACCTGAAAGCGCAGATAAGGTCAGTCCGCCCCGCACCTGAAAGCGCACATAAGGTCAGTCCATCCCTCACCTGAAAGTGCAGATAAGGTCAGTCCACCCCTCACCTGTCCGTGCAGATAATGTCGGTCCATCCCTCACCTGTCCGCGCAGATGAGGTCAGTCCGCCCCTCACCAGAAAGCGCAAATAAGGTCAGTCCGCCCCTCACCTGTCCGCGCAGATAAGGTCAGTCCACCCCTCACCTGACAGCGCACATAAGGTCAGTCCGCCCCTCACCTGAAAGCGCAGATAAGGTCAGTGCACCTCTCACGTGTCCGCGCAGATAAGGTCACTCCACCCATCACCTGAAAGCGCAGATAAGGTCAGTCCACCCCTCACCTCTCCGCGCAGATAATGTCGGACCATCCCTTACCTGTCCGCGCAGATGAGGTAATTCCGCCCCTCACCCGAAAGCGCAGATAAGGTCAGTTCATACCTCACCTGAAAGCGCAGATAAAGTCAGTCCGCCCCTCACTGAAAGCGCACATAAGGACAGTCCGCCCCCTCACCTGAGAGCGCAGATAAGGTCAGTCCGCCCCTCACCTGAAAGCGCAGATAAGGTCAGTCCACCCCTCATCTGAAAGCGCAGATAATGTCAGTGCGCCCCTCACCTGAAAGCGCAGATAAGGACAGTCTGCCCCTCACCTGAAAGCGCAGATAAGGTCAGTTCATACCTCACCTGAAAGCTCAGATAAAGTCAGTCCGCCCCTCACTGAAAGCACACATAAGGTCAGTCCGCCCCTCACCTGAAAGCTCAGATAAAGTCAGTCCGCCCCTCACTGAAAGCGCACATAAGGTCAGTCCATCCCTCACCTGAAAGAGCAGATGTCAGTCCCCCCCTCACCTGAAAGCGCAGATAATGTCAGTCCGCCCCTCACCTGAAAGCGCAGATAATGTCAGTGCTCCCCTCACCTGAAAGCGCAGATAATGTCGGACCATCCCTTACCTGTCCGCGCAGATAAGGTCATTCCGCCCCTCACTGAAAGCGCACATAAGGTCAGTCCGTCCCTCACCTGAAAGAGCAGATGTCAGTCCCCTCCTCACCTGAAAGCGCAGATAATGTCAGTACGCCCCTCACCTGAAAGCGCAGATGTCAGTCTGCCCCTCACCTGAAAGCGCAGATAATGTCAGTCCGCCCCTCACTGAAAGCGCACATAAGGTCAGTCCGCCCCTCACCTGAAAGCGCAGATAATGTCAGTCCGCCCCTCACCTGAAAGCGCACATAAGGTCAGTCCGTCCCTCACCTGAAAGAGCAGATGTCAGTCCCCCCTCACCTGAAAGCGCAGATAATGTCAGTCCGCCCCTCACCTGAAAGCGCAGATAATGTCAGTCCGCCCCTCACCTGAAAGCGCAGATAATGTCAGTCCACCCCTCACCTGAAAGCGCAGATAAGGTCAGTCCGTCCCTCACCTGAAAGCGCAGATAATGTCAGTCCGCCCCTAACATGGACACTCAGGTAAGGTCAGTCTGCCGCTCACCTGGGCACGCAGATAAGGTCAGTCCGTCCCTCACCTGTCCACATAGATATCAGTCCGCCCCTCACCTGGACACTCAGATAAGGTCAGTCCGTCCCTCACCTGTCCACATAGATGTCAGTCCGCCCCTCACCTGGACACTCAGATAAGGTCAGTCCGCCCCTCATCTGGACCCTCAGATAAGGTCAGTCCGCCTCTCATCTGGACACTCAGATAAGGTCAGTCCGTCCCTCACCTGTCCACATAGATGTCAGTCCGCCCCTCACCTGGACACTCAGATAAGGTCAGTCCGCCCCTCACCTGTCCATATAGATGTCAGTCCGCCCCTCATCTGGACACTCAGATAATGTCAGTCCGCCCCTCATCTGGACACTCAGATAAGGTCAGTCCGCCTCTCATCTGGACACTCAGATAATGTCAGTCCGCCCCTCATCTGGACACTCAGATAAGGTCAGTCCGCCCCTCACCTGGACACTCAGATAAGGCCAGTCCACCCCTCACCTGTCCACATAGATGTCAGTCCGCCCCTCACCTGTCCACATAGATGTCAGTCCGCCCCTCACCTGGACACTCAGATAAGGTCAGTCCGCCCCTCACCTGTCCATATAGATGTCAGTCCGCCCCTCATCTGGACACTCAGATAATGTCAGTCCGCCCCTCATCTGGACACTCAGATAAGGTCAGTCCGCCTCTCATCTGGACACTCAGATAATGTCAGTCCGCCCCTCATCTGGACACTCAGATAAGGTCAGTCCGCCCCTCACCTGGACACTCAGATAAGGCCAGTCCACCCCTCACCTGTCCACATAGATGTCAGTCCGCCCCTCACCTGTCCACATAGATGTCAGTCCGCCCCTCACCTGGACACTCAGATAAGGTCAGTCCGCCCCTCACCTGTCCATATAGATGTCAGTCCGCCCCTCATCTGGACACTCAGATAATGTCAGTCCGCCCCTCATCTGGACACTCAGATAAGGTCAGTCCGCCTCTCATCTGGACACTCAGATAATGTCAGTCCGCCCCTCATCTGGACACTCAGATAAGGTCAGTCCGCCCCTCACCTGGACACTCAGATAAGGCCAGTCCACCCCTCACCTGTCCACATAGATGTCAGTCCGCCCCTCACCTGTCCACATAGATGTCAGTCCGCCCCTCATCTGGACACTCAGATAATGTCAGTCCGCCCCTCATCTGGACACGCAGATAAGGTCAGTCCGCCCCTCACTCTACCACTGACTTTTTGCCTGTAACGTCTCAGTGTTCCGATGTTTAGTATAAGAGATGGGACCAACAAAAGAGAAATTTACTATAATGTATGGGAGATAAAATGGCAAAAATTGGAGTAGAAATCTCTCATTTGGTGTAAAATGGACACTCCAAAAACAACGGTAAGCCATTCTGAGCTGCACCTTCCTCCAACAGGCTCATGGTTCAAGACTGGAGGATGAATCACCAATCCCAAAAAATAATAAAGTTTCAGAGCTTTTTCCGCTTTCCTCACACATGTCCACATTCCGGTCGCATCCAGAGCTGCATCCACAATGCGATACTTCTTACCATAACATGACAGTCATGATTGTTCATTCACAATCATGAGACCCAAGGGCATGCGTGCTGCTTTGGGTGTGACTAGAGTGCACAACATGATGTCACAGCAGATCAGGAAAGCAAAACAATGAAGAGGAGATTCCCATAAACTCCCCAGGGCAGATCTTTGGAAGGTTCTAGGTAATTCTTGTGGATTTCTTCCTGTGATTCTCGTTTGTCGGGCTCTAGTAATTTGTCGTTCTTCTAAGCAGGACTCCAGCGAGCGGTAATAAAGCAGCAGCTAAATTCTTTGAAATTTGCCTTTATCGGCCTCCCAGTGAAGTAGAAAGGAGCGAGCGGCATCTCCCGGATATTTAGCAGTAAAGAACACTTAAAGGGACGGATCTGGATTTATCTCGCATCTTTGAATTTCCTCCTCGAGCTTTTGGCGATACGGTTTTGTCTTGAAGTGTAAGTTACAAACAGCAAATCACGGCACTTATCGACATCCTAACTTGTTCTAAAGCGAAGGAGGCGACTGCCGAGCGAGTCTCCCTGGTCCTGGAGCTGCGGACGGAGCGGCCTCGTCTATGACACTGTGATATGGGGCTGTGACATCAATACTCACTGTATACATCTGTAGAGAAGGACGATGCTCAAAAAGCAAATCCTAATAGAAACGGATCATCAGAGTCGCTCTGGATCAATAATTGTGTTACAAGAAACTTCCTGACATTATTATCAGGGCTGCATGGGTGCAACCCCCCTGCCCCGGTCCGTGTGCATTTCTTGTGCTCCATGTCGGGCTTTGTAAGTAGCCCAGCGTTCTCCCACGTAGTGAACATCCTGGGCCGATAAGGCTCCAGGACTCACACCTGGGTCTCATATTGCTCTAAGACCTGGAACTCTCTTAGCTTGCTGCTCACAGATCCAGTCACCAGGACGTCTCCTGCTTGTCTGTGGTTTCCAGTCCCTGAATTACTTGCATGTGGTTTCAAGTAACCTTCCTACCTACTTTTCTGCGGTTTCCAGTATAAACCTTCCTGTGATTTTCAGTACCGCTACCTACTTGTCTGCAGTTATCAGTAACCTTGCTACCTGTCTCTGGAGTACCTCACCTGCCTGCCTGCGGTTTCCAGGACATCTTCCTAGCTGTCTATGGCTTCCCATTTGCCTGTGGCTTCCAGTATTAACCTTGCTGTTTGCGATTTTCAAGGTATTAGACTTTCTTGTCACCAGTCTGCGCCCCATGACACCTACTATTTGCCTATGCTCTTCAGTAACTCTGCTATCTGTGGTTTCCAGGACTTTAATAAACTTCTAGTTTCCTTTTCACATGTTCGTGTGTCGTATACTTCATCTGGCTGCTGCCCGTGTGCCCATCCCGACCTTGGGAGATCCACCTCACCGTGTGAGCCCGATGTACGTAACAGCTGGGCCTTATTATTTTACGATGAACTAAAATCTTAAAAATTCCTTCAAAGTTGTCAAAATCTTTTCTGAATTTGACCCCTCTCTCCCCCTCCAGACTCCTTTGTGCTGCTCTCCCCAGAAACCTGTATTTACTCCTCTCTCCACCTCCTGGAAGCCCATGCATCCTCCTCCCCCTGCAGACTCCTCTGTCCTCCTTCCTCCAAACTACTCTGTCTTCCTCCTCCCTCCAGACCCTTCTGTCCTCCTCCTCCTTCCAGACTCTTCTATTCTCTTCCTTCCACACTCCTCCTCCATGGTCATCTATTTTCCTCCCAGCAGCAGACTCTCATGTCCTCTTCACTTGCCTCTAGACTCCTCTGTCCTCCTCCTTCTAGACTTCATTGTCCTCCTCCTTATAGCCTCTATCCTCTTCCATCCAGACTCCTCTGTCCTCCTCCTCCTCCAGACTCCTCTGTCTTCCTTCTTCTCCTCCTCCAGACTCCTCTGTCTTCCTTCTCCTCCAGACTCCTCTGACTTCCTTCTCCTCCTCCTCCAGACTCCTCTGTCTTCCTTCTCCTCCTCCTCCAGACTCCTCTGCCTTCCTTCTCCTCCTCCTCCAGACTCCTCTGTCCTCCTCCTCCTTCAGACTCCTCTGTCTTCCTTCTCCTCCTCCTCCTCCTCCAGACTCCTCTGTCCTCCTCCTCCTTCAGACTCCTCTGTCCTCCTCCTCCTCCAGACTCCTCTGTCCTTCTCCTCCTCCAGACTCCTCTGACTTCCTTCTCCAGACACCTCTGTCCTCCTCCTCCTTCATACTCCTCTGTCTTCCTTCTCCTCCTCCTCCAGACTCCTCTGTCTTCCTTCTCCTCCTCCTCCAGACTCCTCTGTCCTCCCCCCTCTTTTTTGCCCCTATAAGCTGCTATTAAGTGCTCATATAAGAAGGAACAAAACCAATCTGACATATCCATTCAATCCAGACTTTATTCAATCTTGGACGAAAGGAGATTTACTGTAAGTAACAAGATTCCTGGCATCCAAGACTGCGGAGACCTGGGTGTCGTAACCAGTGCCTTCCCCCCTGCCATCAATCCCGTAATGAAACACACTCAGTCCTAGGTGGGTTGAACAGGTCGGTCACAGTTTATTAATTAAATAAGCAGAGAAAGGGCAATTACATATCGTAACGAGCGGCTCGCGCCGAGCTCCTGTCCGTGATCGACAGGGGAATTGGCCTAACGAGCGGTTACGACCTTTGCCCTCCTCCGCTTTTTCAGCTGTGACTTGATAAAGGTTAACAGGGTTAGTTATATCAACATGCATGACAAAATTTTTTTTTTTTTTTTTTTTTTTAAATTACAACATAATTCACACATTTACATTCTCCTGTGGGTTAGTTTAACCATTAGCCTTTAAAAGGGAGGGTGGGTGGGACAAAAGCTTCCAGGTGTCCTGCCGGGAGTGAAAGAGAAAGTTTCCGGCCGGACACCTGGATTTAACCCCTGTAGGAGTGGCCGTAGGACCCCTCCCCTCTAGTGACCACTGGCCGGCTGGGGGTCTTCCAATTAGTGCATCACTAAGGGGGGAGTGATGCTAGGGGGGAACTTGCACAGACCACCTTTACGTGCAGCTGTCTATAAGTGCTCCCCAGTCAGAGACGCGCTCCTTATACAGTACCGCGTCTGCCAGACTGTGGAGACCTGGGTGTCGTAACCAGTGCCTTCCCCCCTCCCATCAATCCCGTAATGAAACACACACAGTCCTAGGTGGGTTGAACAGGTCGGTCACAGTTTATTAATTAAATAAGCAGAGAAAGGGCAATTACATATCGTAACGAGCGGCTCGCGCCGAGCTCCTGTCCGTGATCGACAGGGGAATTGGCCCAACGAGCGGTTACGACCTTTGCCCTCCTCCGCTTTTTCCGCCACGGAGGATCCCGTGTATTAACTACGCGGGACTCCGACCCCACCCCTCAATGTTAGGGCCTGTTCAACCCCATCCTGTAAACCAGACAGAAAAATATCGAGGCCAATGTCCGTTAGGTGAACTCCGTCCGGTCTTAGTTGTGGCGTGTTATCCCCTTGTAGCTGGCGGTGCCGGATCACGATACCGCCTCTTCCTCTCACATATTTTCCAATCCGCGCGTTGAATTTCCTTCTTGTCCGTTCTATGGCTTTTTTATCTCTTACTCCTCGCCAGACGGCCCGTGGTGTTATATCCGACCACACCAGTATCATGTTCCTGAATAGACAGCTGAACCGATCCATATCAGTTGTCACCCATTTGTACAATTCGGCCACCTTTTGTTTGCCCAGGTCATTGCCACTCACGAGTACCACCATTATCACCGGGTGTTCCGCCAACCTTGCTATGCCAACCATCTCTTTAAACACCTGTTTCCACTGGAGGCCTTTGATACCCCTCCAGTTTACTTTTATGCCCGAGAGGTAAAGATTTGCTCCTCCTGGCCGCAGTTTGGCCCTCTTTTCGGCCCAGTAAACGTAGGAATCTCCTACAACCCAAACTTCAACCCCTGTAAGAGACAACACATGTTAATTAAGCAAGTCAGGTCTTATGTATCTGGCGAAGCATGCGGACTTCCAACAACCCGTTCTCTGCACCTCGGCCTCTGACACTCCTGCCCTAGCCGCTTCTGTGGCCGCCCCTATCCTGAACGAATGTGTTCCGTACTCTTTTGGATTCGCCCCGGTTTTTTCCAAGCATAGCTTGAACATCGCCTGGAATTGGTACTTGGTCAGAGGGGACCCGTCTGTATGAGTGAAGAAAAATCTACCAGCGTGTCTTATCACGGCGTATCTTCTAACCATTTTTAGCGGGCAAGCTGGGCCCTCTGTGGAGTTAACCAGGACCCATGTACCCCAACCGGTGGGATCGCATTTGGATTTTCTAACCCTGATGCGCAGGGCGTCGCTGCATATTACCATGTCCTCATTAATTAGGCCTCCTTCCGACGCGTTTTTTGCCCGCGGTAGCAATTCACTGATACGCAGTGCTCCGAAAAAGACGGTCGCAAAAGCTGCCGATAAGAGGGCTGCCTCGTATTGCGATGAGCAGACCGACGGGGATATAGCAATCAGGTCCTGCAATAGTCTCAGTGAAATGGGGCGGCGACATTCTTGGCTCGGCTGAAGCCTTTTCCAACCTTTTATGGCTTGTCTTATGCAGAAGGACTTAGTTACGTCTACCCATCCCAATAATTGAAAGAAAAATGCTAGCCCCGATAATTTCCGTTGTGCTGAGGTGCCCGACGCCCCATCTCCTCTCATCCGCATTAGAAAATCAGTCGTCACCGCGCTTCGTGCTTGATCGCATTTATCGACTGGCCTACCCTGAATTAGTGAGCACCACTCCTCCCAAGCCTTACCATACACCCGCCAGGTAGCTGGCGAAACGGAGGCCCGGATTAAGGGCATCAATGATTGGCCACTGTATCCCACAGGGACAGTGGACACAGGATACCCAGGGGTTGCGCGTTGGGCTGCTGGATTCTGAAATCCTGCCAATTGGAAAATAACAATGGGTTAATGATATTCTCGTCAACCTCCGCCACCACGGTGGCTCTACACCAAATATTGTTTTCTAGGCATAACAGCGCAAGCCGTCGCAAAAGAGCAAGTATGGGCAAGGATGAAGAAGACATGTGATTTAAACTCTTCGCTGTTTTCACATTTTTAGTTTGGAACCGAATGTTCATGTTCCTCAACTGATCGGCCCATATCTCCAACGCTGCTACTACCGCAAACAATTCCCATAGGGCCGGGTCTTGCCCCCACTTTGTCGTCATCCATCTCTCTGGCCAACCAGATTTGCACCATTGCTTTTTATAGATTGCTGCGAAACCCTCTTTTTTGTTCCACCCTAATGTCAGCCCTAATTCCTTGCTTGTGATCTCTCTAGCCATGACGCACGTGTGACCGTTGTACGATTGTAGGAACGTCTGCCATACCAGCAGATCTGCTTTTAGCGAACGAGTGAGCCTAATTCTATGGCCGGGCTGAGAAGCGCCTTTTGTTACCAGAGATAGTCTGCGCGAGAATGCTCTGCCAGCCGGCATTACGCAGCAGGCGAAGGTCAGTAGACCCAATAACGCCTGCATTTGCTGTAGGGTTACCTTTTTAACTTCGCGGAAGCCTTTCAACATTTGCAGGGTTTTTTGTATTTTATCCTCCGGTAAGCGGAACACCATCCTGTTGGTATCTATTTCAATGCCCAGAAAGGGCAATACATTACATGGACCCTCCGTTTTCTCCGGTGACAAGGGCACGCCGAATTTGAGAGATATGGATTTGAATTTTTCTAGTAGATCGAAGCAGAGTTTAGAATTTCTGGGGCCGACGAACAGGAAATCGTCGAGGTAGTGAATTAGGGATTTACTGCCCGTCTCGTACCGAACTACCCAATCTAGGAAGGTGCTGAACAGCTCGAAATAGTGACATGAGATGGAACATCCCATCGGGAGGCACATGTCGAAGTAATAGTATTGGTCCACTTTGCAGCCCAGAAGGTGGAAACATTCGGGGTGCACGGGTAGTAAACGGAATGCCGATTCAATGTCCGATTTGGCTAGCAGGGCGCCGGTCCCGGCTGCCCGCACTAATTCAACCGCCTTATCGAATGACGCGTATGAGACAGAAGCTTCTTCTGGGGTAATTGCGTCGTTAACCGAATCGCCCTTTGGGTGGGATAAATGATGGATTAGGCGGTATTTACCGGGTTCCTTTTTTGGTATAATGCCTAACGGTGATATTTTAATGTTTTTGAAGGGGAGCGACTTAAAGGGGCCTGCTACCCTACCCAATTCTACCTCCTTTTCAATTTTTTGCCTAAGAATTTTGGGGAATTCGCGAGCTGATTTAAGGTTATCGGATAGGGTTGGCGTTCTTGTTAGCCTAAAGGGTATAAAGAAACCGTCGGTGAATCCCGCCTGCAGCTGCTGAGCCGCTTTCTTATTGAGGTAGAGCTTTAGCCAGGGGGCCATCGCGGTTACGCTCACTGGGGTTCTGCCTTGTAGGCCCTTTGTATGTCTGACGAGTGCACCTTGATGCTTGGTGTCCCCCCCCGCAAGCGGAGCATTCGTGTCTGAACTTGCATAGCGCGTGGAAACGGCAGTTTCCCTCGTTATATAGCCAGCAGGCCCCGGGTTTTCGCACGACCACTGAGTTCTGACCTGCGGCTCCGGAGTAATTAGTGGTCGTGGCTGAAAAGGGGGGCTGCTTTTGAGACAACATCATACGCAACCACACGTCTGTCGCTTTTACCCCCCAGCCTAGATCGGGCTGTGGGGCCAGACGCCTGCGGAACTCCTCGTTGTACCGTCGCCAGGCTGAACCGCCGTGCGACTTGTATGAACTATATATCATGTCCTGATATATAAACAATTCGGAGCAGCGTTCCGGATGTTTCTGGCCCATAATACAGCCCAATACTGCGAAGGCCTGGAGCCAATTATTCATGTTAGAGCAATTTTCGATCTCCCCCTATCAAAACCCCTATCGTTAGCTCTATCCACCGTTTGTTGGTCGGCTGATAACAGCGACCATATATCTATGTAATCGTTGCTCCATATCTTCAGTCTAGTTTCCTGATCTATATGAGCGCCTAGCGGACTGATCCCGCAGAAGAAGGCGTCTTTGTGTAGGTTAGCGGATTGTGGTGTTGTGTTGTTCACCACATTTCCCCTTGCCTGAGATAATTGTAGGATTATCTCCTTTAACGCTGAAGTTAGCTCCATTTCCTTTACATGAACCCCGTAGCGTAACGTTTCCTCGCTATCCTTGGTACACTCACCGCTGTGTGACTCTGGACGAGTGGACACCGATCCTGGAGGAACCCCCGCAGATGTTGACGGGGGGATGTCGCAGGACGGGGAAACTCTGGCTCCCGCTACAGCGTGGGACTGGCCGATGTGCTGGCCGATGCACTGAGTATCGTGTGTTGGAGCCCGATTACTACCACATAGTGGCGGATTAATGGCTCTCTCTTCAGCGACTGCGCGGTGGTAGTTGTGGCTGGAAGCCGCGGGGGATTGTTCTCCCCGGCTGAAAGCCTTAGAGGGTGCCCGCGATTTAGAGGATTTGCCACGTGCACGATGACTCCTATCCGGACTTAGCGATACCTCGGGCCCCTCGGATGTTGCTGATGACGGCCATCCTGTGGCCCGGGATCTGCGGCGGCTCCTATGGGAGTTGCGTCTGCGGCGGTGACGGGAGGGGCGTTTAGAGGAGTGTCGGGAACGGCGCCGGGAGTTATCGGAGGAAGATTAGGAGGACGTGCGGCGTCTACGCCTTCGTTCGCTGTTGTTATGCGGTGCAATGGGGGGGATTCTATCAGTAGACAGAGGGGGATAATTGGCCGCAGATGGTCCTGTAGCGCTAATCGGAAGGGGGGGTGTCAGGAGGTAACCATATTCCTCCCCATTGCTGGGATTTGACGGGGCGGTGGTACACGGAAGCTTTTTATTAAGATTTTGGGCAGTGTGGGGAGGTGATAATGTGTCTGTGCTTGGTGCGTTTACTGAGAAGTCGCCGTGATTCCCGCTGCGCGGCTGTTGAGCGCCTTGCTCGGTCCCATGGGACCGAACAACGCGCTCTTCAGCAGCCCTGTGACCTATCCGGCCTGACCCCTGATACCCCCGTACAGGCATCAGTGCATCGGCATTCCGGTTACTACCCGTGCACCCCGAATGTTTCCACCTTCTGGGCTGCAAGGTGGACCAATACTATTACTTCGACATGTGCCTCCCGATGGGATGTTCCATCTCATGTCACTATTTCGAGCTGTTCAGCACCTTCCTAGATTGGGTAGTTCGGTACGAAACGGGCAGTAAATCCCTAATTCACTACCTCGACGATTTCCTGTTCGTCGGCCCCAGAAATTCTAAACTCTGCTTCGATCTACTAGAAAAATTCAAATCTATCTCACTCAAATTCGGCGTGCCATTGTCACCGGAGAAAACGGAGGGTCCATGTAATGTATTGCCCTTTCTGGGCATTGAAATAGATACCAACATGATGGTGTTCCGCTTACCAGAGGATAAAATACAAAAAACCCTGCAAATGTTGAAAGGCTTCCGCGAAGTTAAAAAGGTAACCCTACAGCAAATGCAGGCGTTATTGGGTCTACTGACATTCGCCTGCCGGGTAATGCCGGTCGGCAGAGCATTCTCGCGCAGACTATCGCTGGCAACAAAAGGTGCTTCTCAGCCCGGCCATAGAATTAGGCTCACTCGTTCGCTAAAAGCTGATCTGCTGGTATGGCAGACGTTCCTGCAATCGTACAACGGTCACACGTGCGTCATGGCTAGAGAGATTACAAGCGAGGATTTAGGGCTGACATTAGGGTGGAACAAAAAAGAGGGTTTCGCAGCAATCTATAAAAACCAATGGTGCAAATCTGGTTGGCCAGAGAGATGGACGACAACAAAGTGGGGGCAAGACCCAGCCCTATGGGAATTGTTTGCGGTAGTAGCAGCGTTGGAGATATGGGCCGATCAGGTGAGGAACATGAACATTCGTTTCCAAACTAAAAATACGAAAACAGCGAAGAGTTTAAATCACATGTCTTCTTCATCCCTGCCCATACTCGCTCTCTTGCGACGGCTTGCGCTGTTATGCCTAGAAAACAATATTTGGTGTAGAGCCACCGTGGTGGCGGGTTGACGAGAATATCATTAACCCATTGTTATTTTCCAATTGGCAGGCTTTCAGAATCCAGCAGCCCAACGCGCAACCCCTGGGTATCCTGTGTCCACTGTCCCTGTGGGATACAGTGGCCAATCATTGATGCCCTTAATGCGGGCCTCCGTTTCGCCAGCTACCTGGCGGGTGTATGGTAAGGCTTGGGAGGAGTGGTGCTCACTAATTCAGGGTAGGCCAGTCGATAAATGCGATCAAGCACGAAGCGCGGTGACGACTGATTTTCTAGTGCGGATGAGAGAAGATGGGGCGTCGGGCACCTCGGCACAACGGAAATTATCGGGGCTAGCATTTTTCTTTCAATTATTGGGATGGGTAGACGTAACTAAGTCCTTCTGCATAAGACAAGCCATAAAAGGTTGGAAAAGGCTTCAGCCAAGCCAAGAATGTCGCCGCCCCATCTCTCTGAGACTATTGCAGGACCTGATTGCGATATCCCCGTCGGTCTGCTCATCGCAATATGAGGCAGCCCTCTTATCGGCAGCTTTTGCGACCGTCTTTTTCGGAGCACTGCGTATCAGTGAATTGCTACCGCGGTCAAAAAACGCGTCGGAAGGAGGCCTAATTAATGAGGACATGGTAATATGCAGCGACGCCCTGCGCATCAGGGTTAGGAAATCCAAATGCGATCCCACCGGTAGGGGCACATGGGTCCTGGTTAACTCCACAGATGGCCCAGCTTACCCGCTAAAAATGGTTAGAAGATACGCCGTGATAAGACACGCTGGTAGATTTTTCTTCACTCATACAGACGGGTCCCCTCTGACCAAGTACCAATTCCAGGCGATGTTCAAGCTATGCTTGGAAAAAACCGGGGTGAATCCAAACGAGTACGGAACACATTCGTTCCGCATAGGGGCGGCCACAGAAGCGGCTAGGGCAGGAGTGTCAGAGGCCGAGGTGCAGAGAATGGGTCGGTGGAAGTCCGCATGCTTCGCCAGATACATAAGACCTGACTTGCTTAATTAACATGTGTTGTCTCTTACAGGGGTGGAAGTTTGGGTGGTAGGAGATTCCTACGTTTACTGGGCCGAAAAGAGGGCCAAACTGCGGCCAGGAGGAACAAATCTTTACCTCCCGGGCATAAAAGTAAACTGGAGGGGTATCAAAGGCCTCCAGTGGAAACAGGTGTTCAAAGAGATGGTTGGCATTGCAAGGATGGCGGAACACCCGGTGATAATGGTGGTACACGCGTGTGGCAATGACCTCGGCAAACAAAAGGTGGCCGATTTGTACAAATGGGTGACAACTGATATGGAAAGGTTCAGCTGTCTATTCAGGAAAATGATCCTGGTGTGGTCGGATATAACACCACGGGCCGTTTGGCGAGGAGCAAGAGATAAAAAAGCCATAGAGCGGACAAGAAGGAAATTCAACGCGCGGATTGGAAAATATGTGAGAGGAAGAGGCGGTATCGTGATCCTTCACCGCCCGCTACAAGGGGATAACACGCCACAATTAAGACCGGACGGAGTTCACCTAACGGACATTGGCCTCGATATTTTTCTGTCTGGTTTACAGGATGGGGTTGAACAGGCCCTAACATCGAGGGGTGGGGTCGGAGTCCCGCGTAGGTAATACACGGGATCCTCCGTGGCGGAAGAAGCGGGGGAGGGCAAAGGTCGTAACCGCTCGTTTGGCCAATTCCCCTGTCGATCACGGAGAGGAGCTCGGCGCGAGCCGCTCGTTACGATATGTAATTGCCCTTTCTCTGCTTATTTAATTAATAAACTGTGACCGACCTGTTCAACTCACCTAGGACTGTGTGTGTTTCATTACGGGATTGATGGGAGGGGGGAAGGCACTGGTTACGACACCCAGGTCTCCACAGTCTGGCAGACGCGGTACTGTATAAGGAGCGCGTCTCTGACTGGGGAGCACATAGAGAGCTGCACGTAAAGGTGGTCTGTGCCAGTTCCCCCCTAGCATCACTCCCCCCTTAGTGATGTACTAATTGGAAGACCCCCAGCCGGCCAGTGGGCACTAGAGGGGAGGGGTCCTACGGCCACTCCTACAGGGGTTAAATCCAGGTGTCCGGCCGGAAACTTTCTCTTTCACTCCCGGCAGGACACCTGGACAAAAGCTTCCAGGTGTCCTGCCGGGAGTGAAAGAGAAAGTTTCCGGCCGGACACCTGGATTTAACCCCTGTAGGAGTGGCCGTAGGACCCCTCCCCTCTAGTGCCCACTGGCCGGCTGGGGGTCTTCCAATTAGTGCATCACTAAGGGGGGAGTGATGCTAGGGGGGAACTGGCACAGACCACCTTTACGTGCAGCTGTCTATAAGTGCTCCCCAGTCAGAGACGCGTACCTTAATCAGTACCGCGTCTGCCATAATCCAGAAGACCTGATGACTCCAGCAGAGAAGTGCAGTGTAACGGGCAGACTATGGGATCAGATACATGATAGAAAACGAATATACGAGATCTTTTTCTGTCATTTCTCGGTTTTTACGAGAGTTTCCTAGACTTTTTATCACATTCTGACGATCCCTTCCCATCAATGTACAAGTAGATAGAAATAACACCCTGCTCGTCCGCCGTTCTCTCGCCTCCCCCGATGACGGCTGCATGTGGGGCTCCAGCTCTGACCCCATGGACGTGTATGGAGCCCGCACAGCTCTGACCCCATGGACGTGTATGGAGCCCGCACAGCTCTGACCCCATGGACGTGTATGGAGCCCGCACAGCTCTGACCCCATGGACGTGTATGGAGCCCGCACAGCTCTGACCCCATGGACGTGTATGGAGCCCGCACAGTTCTGACCCCATGGACGTGTATGGAGCCCGCACAGCTCTGACCCCATAGACGTGTATGGAGCCCGCACAGCTCTGACCCCATGGACGTGTATGGAGCCCGCACAGCTCTGACCCCATGGACGTGTATGGAGCCCGCACAGCTCTGACCCCATGGACGTGTATTCTGCTACAGATGGATCTGGATAAGTTGGAAACTTGGGCTGAAAGGTGGCAGATGAGGTTTAACAATGATAAATGTAAGGTTATACACATGGGAAGAGGGAATAAATATCACCATTACACACTGAACGGGAAACCACTGGGTAAATCTGACAGGGAGAAGGACTTGGGGATCCTAGTTAATGATAAACTTACCTGGAGCAGCCAGTGCCAGGCAGCAGCTGCCAAGGCAAACAGGATCATGGGGTGCATTAAAAGAGGTCTGGATACACATGATGAGAGCATTATACTGCCTCTGTACAAATCCCTAGTTAGACCGCACATGGAGTACTGTGTCCAGTTTTGGGCACCGGTGCTCAGGAAGGATATAATGGAACTAGAGAGAGTACAAAGGAGGGCAACAAAATTAATAAAGGGGATGGGAGAACTACAATACCCAGATAGATTAGCGAAATTAGGATTATTTAGTCTAGAAAAAAGACGACTGAGGGGCGATCTAATAACCATGTATAAGTATATAAGGGGACAATACAAATATCTCGCTGAGGATCTGTTTATACCAAGGAAGGTGACGGGCACAAGGGGGCATTCTTTGCGTCTGGAGGAGAGAAGGTTTTTCCACCAACATAGAAGAGGATTCTTTACTGTTAGGGCAGTGAGAATCTGGAATTGCTTGCCTGAGGAGGTGGTGATGGCGAACTCAGTCGAGGGGTTCAAGAGAGGCCTGGATGTCTTCCTGGAGCAGAACAATATTGTATCATACAATTATTAGGTTCTGTAGAAGGACGTAGATCTGGGTATTTATTATAATGGAATATAGGCTGAACTGGATGGACAAATGTCTTTTTTCGGCCTTACTAACTATGTTACTATGTTACTATGTTACTATGTGTATGGAGCCCGCACAGCTCTGACCCCATGGACGTGTATGGAGCCCGCACAGCTCTGACCCCATGGACGTGTATGGAGCCCGCACAGCTCTGACCCCATGGACGTGTATGGAGCCCGCACAGCTCTGACCCCATGGACGTGTATGGAGCCCGCACAGCTCTGACCCCATGGATGTGTATGGAGCCTGCAGGCGGGGTCTCGCACCACAATGCCGTTATTGACTTGTTGCTGATTCTCTTTCGCTTCTTCGTACCCTGGAGGCTGCAATCAATAGACTTTGCACCACGTCAGCCCAATAAATCCCGGGCTCCGGCTGGAGCGGGGCCAAGCGGCTGCAAGAAAATCCCTGGTAGACGAGCAGAGGGGCGAGTGACAGCTGCAGCCATTACCGGCCGGATTCACCCCAAACTGCGGCCGACAGCAGCGATGCTGCGAGGGTTCACAGCACCACTGCGGATTCATGTGTGACATGCGGTAACGGATGAGCCTCTGCCAGCACGGGGGGCGCGCTCCACTCGCACGCTGTCCACACATTGCACATGGGCACCAGGAACACAACCAACACCCAGGGACGGCTCGCTCCTGGAGAGTCACTGACCTTTGGGAAATGGAAGAAATTAATTTCACACGTTTTTGGGTACAAGTGCCCTTCACTGAGCCCCCAGACTCCTCCCTGAGCTGTGATCGTCCAGATAGGGCGAGATGGCGAGAGACGGCAGTAGAGGGCGAGAGACGGTGAGAGATGGCGACAGTGGGCGAGTTGGCGACAGCGGGCGAGAGACGGTGAGAGATGGCGACAGTGGGAGAGAGATCGTGAGAGAGGGCGAGAGATGGCGACGGGGCGAAAGATGCTGAAGGGTGGGCGAGAGAGGGCGACAGTGGGTGAGACCAACAGTGGGCGAGAGATGGTGAGGGCGAGAGATGGCGACAGTGGGTGAAAGATGGCGACAGTGGGTGAGACCAACAGTGGGCGAGAGATGGTGACAGTGGGCGAGAGACGGCGAGAGAAGGCAAGATGGCGAGAGACGGTGAGAGATGGCGACAGTGGGAGAGAGGGCGAGAGATGGCGACGGGGCGAGAGATGCTGAAGGGTGGACGAGAGAGGGCGACAGTGGGTGAGACCAACAGTGGGCGAGAGATGGTGAGGGCGAGAGATGGCGACAGTGAGGGAAAGATGGCGACAGTGGGTGAGACCAACAGTGGGCTAGAGATGGTGACAGTGGGCGAGAGACGGCGAGAGAGGGCGAGAGAAGGCAAGATGGCGAGAGACGGTGAGAGATGGCGACAGTCGGCGAGAGATCATGAGAGAGGGCGAGAGATGGCGACAGTGGGCGAGAGATGGTGACAGTGGGTGAGAGCGACAGTGGACGAGAGATGGTGACAGTGGGCGAGAGAGAGGGTGAGAGAAGGCGAGAGAAGGCAAGATGGCGAGAGAGGGTGAGAGACGGTGAGAGATCGCGAGAAACAGAGCGGGCGAGACGGCGATAGAGGGCGAGTGATGTTGAGAGAGTGGCGAGAGGGCGAGACAGCAACAGTGGGCAAGAGACGGTGAGAGATGGTGACAGTGGGCGAGAGATGGCGATAGTGGGTGAGACCAACAGTGGGCGAGAGATGGTGATGGCGAGAGAGAGGGCGAGAGAAGGCAAGATGACGAGAGAGGGTGAGAGACTGTGAGAGATGGCGAGAAAGAGAGCAGGTAAGAGAGGGTGAGAGACTGTGAGAGATGGCGAGAAACAGAGCGGGTGAGAGAAAGCGAGAGAGAGCGAGGCGACGCTTCTCTCCGGCACGTTTCAGGACAAGCGTTGCAGATCACAGATTCGGAGCATTTGCTCGTCTCCGATAATCAGTGTGAACACAACCGTACTCTATGTTGTCATCAGTGTGAGGATCTCCGCTTGCTGTCAGAGAATGGAATCATTGAGAACATCCACAAGCTAAGGGCCTCCTGACCTCCTCACATAGCGGCAGGGTGGGCTACCATGGCCGGCTCAGATTCACTGACATCAGATCCTAAGCAAATGTGACCAGAGGATCCATGAGCGACATGGAACAAAAACTGATACAAAGAAGCGACACAGCAGCGAGAAAAGCACCAATGTCACCTCCACGACAGGTCGAGTACAAGCAATTCACACCTCTCTCCTGTCATTACTGCAGCGGCGCAGATCTGTGCAACATTCATTAACACCTCAGATAATACCGACCGCGACAGCAGCAAAATACCGACCGTGACAACAGCAAAATACCCACAGTCACAGCGGCAAAATACCCACCGTGACAGCGGCAAAATACCGACTGTGACAACGGCAAAATACCCACCGTGACAACGGCAAAATACCCACCGTGACAGCGGCAAAATACCGACCGTGACAGCGGCAAAATACCCACCGTCACAACGGCAAAATACCCACCGTCACAACGGCAAAATACCCACCGTGACAACGGCAAAATACCCACCGTGACAGCGGCAAAATACCGACCGTGACAGCGGCAAAATACCGACCGTGACAGCGGCAAAATACCCACCGTGACAACGGCAAAATACCCACCGTGACAACGGCAAAATACCCACCGTGACAACGGCAAAATACCCACCGTAACAGCGGCAAAATACCGACCGTGACAGCGGCAAAATACCCACCGTCACAACGGCAAAATAACCACCGTGACAGCGGCAAAATACCCACCGTGACAGCGGCAAAATACCGACCGTGACAGCGCAAAATACCGACCGTGACAACGGCAAAATACCGACCGTGACAGCGGCAAAATACCGACCGTGACAGCGGCAAAATACCGACCGTGACAGCGGCAAAATACCCACGACAGCAGCAAAATACCGACCGTGACAGCGGCAAAATACCCACCGTGACAGTGGCAAAATACCGACCGTGACAACGGCAAAATACCCACCGTGACAGCGGCAAAATACCGACCGTGACAGCGGCAAAATACCGACCGTGACAGCGGCAAAATACCGACCGTGACAGCGGCAAAATACCGACCGTGACAGCGGCAAAATACCGACCGTGACAGCAGCAAAATACCGACCGTGTTAACGGCAAAATACCGACCGCTACAACAGCAAAATACCCACCGCAACAGCGGCAAAATACTGACCACAACAACAGCAAAATACCGACCGAGACAACGGCAAAATACCCACAGTGACAACAGCAAAATACCCTCTGAGACAGCAGCAAAATACTGACCATGATAACGGCAAAATAAAAACTGTGACAACAGCAAAATACCGACCATGATAAAGTCAAAATACCGACTGCAACAATGGCACAATACCCACTGCGACAACAGCAAAATACCGACCGAGACAGCAGCAAAATACCCACCGCGACAACGGCAAAATACACACCGCGACAATGGCAAAATACCCACCGCGACAACAGCAAAATACCGACCAAGACAGCAGCAAAATACCGACCGTGACAACAGCAAAATACCGACCAAGACAGCAGCAAAATACTGACTGTGACAACAGCAAAATACCCACCGCAACAACAGCAAAATACCCACCGCGACAACGGCAAAATACCCACCGCAACAACAGCAAAATACCCACCGCGACAACAGCAAAATACCGACCAAGATAGCAGCAAAATACCGACCGTGACAACAGCAAAATACCGACCGTGACAACAGCAAAATACCGACCAAGACAGCAGCAAAATACCCACGGCGACAACAGCAAAATACCCACGGCGACAACAGCAAAATACCCACGGCGACGACAGCAAAATATCCACGGCGACGACAGCAAAATACCCACGGTGACGACAGCAAAATACCCACGGCGACAACAGCAACATACACACCGTGATAGCGATAAAATACCGACAGTGACAACAGCAAAAACCCACCATGACAGCGGCAAAATACCCACGGCAACAACAGCAAAATACCCACCACGACAACGGCAAAATACCCACAGCGACAACGGCAAAATACCCACGGCGACGAAAGCAAAATACCCACGGCGACAAAAGCAAAATACCCACGGCAACAACAGCAAAATACCCACGGCAACAGCAAAATACCCACAGCGACAACAGCAAAATACCCACGGTGACAACAGCAAAATACCATCCAATATCAAATGAACAGCGCTCCACCCAGGTGTAGAAATCTTCAAACAACGCTTTATTAAGCCATGGTACAACAGCAACGTTTCGACCAAAACTTGGTCTTTTTCAAGCATGCATCCAGGGTACAGGTTAGTGACACTTGGGGCACAGGAAAATGACGCTGACACTCGGGGTACAGGATAATGACACTGACACTCGGGGTACAGGATAATGACACTCGGGGTACAGGATAATGACACTCGGGGTACAGGAGAATGACGCTGACACTCGGGGTACAGGATAATGACACTCGGGGTACAGGATGATGACACTGTCACTTGGGGTACAGGATAATGACACTGACACTCGGGGTACAGGATAATGACACTGACACTCGGGGTGCAGGATAATGACACTGACCCTGGGGGTACAGGATAATGACGCTGACACTGGGGGTACAAGATAATGACGCTGACACTCGGGGTACAGGATAATCACACTGACACTCGGGGTACAGGATAATGACGCTGACACTCGGGGTACAGGATAATGACACTGGCACTCGGGGTGCAGGATAATGACACTGACACTCAGGGCACAGGATGATGACACTGACACTCAGGGTACAGGATAATGACACTGGGGGTGCAGGATAATGACACTGACACTCGGGGTACAGGATAATGACACTGACACTCGGGGTACAGGATAATGACACTGACACTCGGGGCGCAGGATGATGACACCGACACTCGGGGCGCAGGATGATGACACTGACACTCGGGGTACAGGATAATGACACTGACACTGGGGGTACAGGATAATGACACTGACACTGGGGGTACAGGATAAAGACACTGACACTGGGGGTACAGGATAATGACACTCGGGGTACAGGATAATGACACTCGGGGTACAGGATAATGACGCTGACACTCGGGGTACAGGATAATGACACTGACACTCGGGGTACAGGATAATGACGCTGACACTCGGGGTACAGGATAATGACCCTGACACTCGGGGTACAGGATAATGACGCTGACACTCGGGGTACAGGATAATGACGCTGACACTCGGGGTACAGGATAATGACGCTGACACTCGGGGTACAGGATAATGACGCTGACACTCGGGGTACAGGATAATGACACTGACACTCGGGGTACAGGATAATGACGCTGACACTCGGGGTACAGGATAATGACACTGACACTCGGGGTACAGGATAATGACACTGACACTCGGGGTACAGGATAATGACACTGACACTGGGGGTACAGGATAATGACACTGACACTGGCGGTACAGGATAATGACACTGACACTCGGGGTACAGGACAATGACACTGACACTCGGGGTACAGGATGATGACGCTGACACTCGGGGTACAGGATGATGACGCTGACACTCGGGGTACAGGATGATGACACTGACACTCGGGGTACAGGATGATGACACTGACACTCGGGGTACAGGATAATGACACTGACACTCGGGGTACAGGATGATGACACTGACACTCGGGGTACAGGATGATGACACTGACACTCGGGGTACAGGATGATGACGCTGACACTCGGTGTACAGGATAATGACGCTGACACTGGGGGTACAGGATAATGACACTGACACTCGGGGTACAGGATAATGACACTGACACTCGGGGTACAGGATGATGACACTGACACTCGGGGTACAGGATAATGACACTGACACTCGGGGTACAGGATAATGACACTGACACTGGGGGTACAGGATAATGACACTGACACTGGGGGTACAGGATAATGACACTGACACTGGGGGTACAGGATAATGACGCTGACACTCGGGGTACAGGATAATGATGCTGACACTCGGGGTACAGGATAATGACGCTGACACTCGGGGTACAGGATAATGACACTGACACTGGGGGTACAGGATAATGACACTGACACTCGGGGTACAGGATGATGACGCTGACACTCGGGGTACAGGATGATGACGCTGACACTCGGGGTACAGGATGATGACGCTGACACTCGGGGTACAGGATGATGACGCTGACACTCGGGGTACAGGATAATGACACTGACACTGGGGGTACAGGATAATGACACTGACACTCGGGGTACAGGATGATGACACTGACACTCGGGGTACAGGATGATGACACTGACACTCGGGGTACAGGATAATGACATTGACACTGGGGGTACAGGATAATGACGCTGACACTCGGGGTACAGGATGATGACACTGACACTCGGGGTACAGGATGATGACACTGACACTCGGTGTACAGGATAATGGCGTTGACACTCGGGGTGCAGGATAATGACACTGACACTGGGGGTACAGGATAATGACACTGACACTCGGGGTACAGGATAATGACACTGACACTCGGGGTACAGGATGATGACACTGACACTGGGGGTACAGGATAATGACACTGACACTCGGGGTACAGGATAATGACACTGACACTGGGGGTACAGGATAATGACACTGACACTCGGGGTGCAGGATAATGACACTGACACTGGGGGTACAGGATAATGACACTGACACTCGGGGTACAGGATAATGACACTGACACTCGGGGTACAGGATAATGACACTGACACTGGGGGTGCAGGATAATGACACTGACACTGGGGGTACAGGATAATGACACTGACACTGGGGGTACAGGATAATGACACTGACACTCGGGGTACAGGATAATGACACTCGGGGTACAGGATAATGACGTTGACACTCGGGGTACAGGATAATGACACTGACACTCGGGGTACAGGATGATGACACTGACACTGGGGGTACAGGATAATGACACTGACACTCGGGGTACAGGATAATGACGTTGACACTGGGGGTGCAGGATAATGACACTGACACTCGGGGTACAGGATAATGACACTGACACTCGGGGTACAGGATGATGACACTGACACTGGGGGTACAGGATGATGACACTGACACTCAGGATTATGGGGTCGCCTTGCTCCCCAGCACTGCCTGGCTGTATACTCCAGCTGCGGGGAACGCTCTCGGGACGCTCAGTCGGGGGGATGCAGCATTAGTCTGCGGTGCTGGCGCTCGTCTTGGGAGCAGATTGATAAGGAGACTGATGATGGCTTAATGAGTGTAATTACGGTGTTTTTCTCAGTCGCTGTCTTGTCTCCGAGTCTCTGGGTTATACGGGAAATCACGTACGGGACACTTGGGGCACAAGTAATAAGCTGCAGTCAGAGCGCTGCTCCGCACGGTCACACTGGGCTGCAGTATTAATTAGTAGTAATTATGACAGAGCTGGCCTCTTCCCCAGATAATAAGGCTCCTCTGACTTCGTGTCTCGGGGTCCCTGCGCCCCTCAGTCAGGCGCCTCGTGTGTCCTGTACTAACCGGATCCGCTTTCTTCAGTGTCCTGGATCAGTTTTCGGCAGCAGCGAAGTATAAGAACGGACGTGTGAATAATCACTGCCGGAATTACAAATCTTCCAGGAACGACGCACCGTCGCTACAGGGAAAGTCCCTCTGATTGCCAATACCTCATTTTCCAGGTATCTGATTGCTGTCAGTGAATCTGGCATCGGATGTTATTTACAACGTTTTAGTTGATATAAGTTTTGCTGGAAGAAAGTTGGAAACTTATAAATGAGATTCGCCGACCACATTTAGGGGCAGATTCGGGGCCGAACTGAAGGATTTCAGGTATTTGAGCCCAGAAAATCCCTGTAGGGAGCAGGAGCACAGAGCAGACACCTATGGGGGCACGTTCAGCACAATCAATGAGATTTCTGAGCTCTCGGGCACACGCTGGGCTTTGAGCCCCACTGAGATGTCTGCAGAGACGCCGCACGTCAATTCTTAGGTCAATTCTTATGTAGTTTTTACAGCAATTTTCACCTATTGAAATGAACGGGAAAAAAAGGAAATAAAAATGCAAAAAAAAAGGGCATATTGTTTTCTGGCATCCAAAAAAATAAAACCACCAAGTGTGGACAACCCCTTACTTCACAGACTTGTGAGGAATAACGACCTCGGTACTACGCTGTGGAATATGCTGGCGCTATAGAAGAAATGATCATTACCTTCCTGGCACTGAACTACACGCCGGCTACATGATCCACAAACAGTGAGACATGAGTAATTAAGGATTTAGTAAGATGAGCTCGTGTTCTGCGACCCTGCGGCCCAAATCAATCACTCAACTGATCAATCACAGGGTGAAAACAGCAAGTAAACAGCGCGGATCAGATCTGAAAACGAAGATCTACTGACTGCAGGCGAGGAAGACACCGACCTCAAGAAGAGTCCAACAACCGGGAACCTGGCAGCACATGTGTCTGTCCATATATACTAAGTAATCCACTAGATCTTACAGATTCCTTTTAAGACCGCAAGATAAAACACAAATTCTACGAACCACAAAACTGGCTGCAAAGACCTAGAATAAGTAATAAGAAGAAAGCCACGTATCTCCTAATATAGAGCTTGTATGGGGAGGTGAACAGCAAGCCCGGAAATCACCCAATACATAAAACTACAGCTACATAAAAACAGGCAACATCAGCAGTTATACATGTGCTCCAAAAATACAATGTATCACACTGCATACCAATCCTGCGTTACCTCCTGTATTATACTCCAGAGCTGCACTCACTATTCTGCTGGTGCAGTCACCGTGTACATACATTACATTACTGATCCTGAGTTATATCCTGTATTATACCCCAGAGCTGCACTCACTATTCTGCTGGTGCAGTCACTGTGTACATACATTACATTACTGATCCTGAGTTACCTCCTGTATTATACCCCAGAGCTGCACTCACTATTCTGCTGGTGCAGTCACCGTGTACATACATTACATTACTGATCCTGAGTTACATCCTGTATTATACCCCAGAGCTGCACTCACTATTCTGCTGGTGCAGTCACTGTGTACATACATTACATTACTGATCCTGAATTACCTCCTGTATTATACCCCAGAGCTGCACTCACTATTCTGCTGGTGCAGTCACTGTGTACATACATTACATTACTGATCCTGAGTTACATCCTGTATTATACCCCAGAGCTGTGCTCACTATTCTGCTGGTGCAGTCACTGTGTACATACATTACACTACTGATCCTGAGTTACATCCTGTATTATACCCCAGAGCTGCACTCACTATTCTGCTGGTGCAGTCACTGTGTACATACATTACATTACTGATCCTGAGTTACATCCTGTATTATACCCCAGAGCTGCACTCACTATTCTGCTGGTGCAGTCACTGTGTACATACATTACACTACTGATCCTGAGTTACATCCTGTATTATACCCCAGAGCTGCACTCACTATTCTGCTGGTGCAGTCACTGTGTACATACATTACATTACTGATCCTGAGTTACCTCCTGTATTATACCCCAGAGCTGCACTCACTATTCTGCTGGTGCAGTCACTGTGTACATACATTACATTACTGATCCTGAGTTACATCCTGTATTATACCCCACAGCTGCACTCACTATTCTGCTGGTGCAGACACTGTGTACATACATTACATTACTGATCCTGAGTTACCTCCTGTATTATACCCCAGAGCTGCACTCACTATTCTGCTGGTGCAGTCACTGTGTACATACATTACATTACTGATCCTGAGTTACATCCTGTATTATACCCCAGAGCTGCACTCACTATTCTGCTGGTGCAGACACTGTGTACATACATTACATTACTGATCCTGAGTTACACCCTGTATTATACCCCAGAGCAGCACTCACTATTCTGCTGGTGCAGTCACTGTGTACATACATTACTGATCCTGAGTTACATCCTGTATTATACCCCAGAGCAGCACTCACTATTCTGCTGGTGCAGTCACTGTGTACATACATTACATTACTGATCCTGCGTTACCTCCTGTATTATACTCCAGAGCTGCACTCACTATTCTGCTGTAGCAGTCACTGTGTACATACATTACATTACTGATCCTGAGTTACATCCTGTATTATACTCCAGAGCTGCACTCACTATTCTGCTGCTGCAGTCACTGTGTACATACATTACATTACTGATCCTGAGTTACATCCTGTATTATCCCCCAGAGCTGCACTCACTATTCTGCTGGTGCAGTCACTGTGTACATACATTACATTACTGATCCTGCGTTACCTCCTGTATTATACTCCAGAGCTGCACTCACTATTTTGCTGTAGCAGTCACTGTGTACATACATTACATTACTGATCCTGAGTTACATCCTGTATTATACTCCAGAGCTGCACTCACTATTCTGCTGCTGCAGTCACTGTGTACATACATTACATTACTGATCCTGAGTTACATCCTGTATTATACCCCAGAGCTGCACTCACTATTCTGCTGGTGCAGTCACTGTGTACATTACATTACTGATCCAGAGTTACATCCTGTATTATACTCCAGAGCTGCACTCACAATTCTGCTGATGCAGTCACTGTGTACATACATTACATTACTGATCCTGAGTTACATCCTGTATTATACCCCAGAGCAGCACTCACTATTCTGCTGGAGCAGTCACTGTGTACATACATTACATTACTGATCCTGAGTTACATCCTGTATTACACTCCAGAGCTGCACTCACTATTCTGCTGGTGCAGTCACCGTGTACATACATTACATTACTGATCCTGAGTGACCTCCTGTATTATACTCCAGAGCTGCACTCACTATTCTGCTGGGGCAGTCACTGTGTACATACATTACATTACTGATCCTGAGTTACCTCCTGTATTATACTCCAGAGCTGCACTCCCTATTCTGCTGGTGCAGTCACTGTGTACATTACATTACTGATCCTGAGTTACATCCTGTATTATACCCCAGAGCTGCACTCACTATTCTGCTGGTGCAGTCACTGTGTACATACATTACATTACTGATCCTGAGTTACATCCTGTATTATACCCCAGAGCTGCACTCCCTATTCTGCTGGTGCAGTCACTGTGTACATACATTACATTACTGATCCTGAGTTACATCCTGTATTATACTCCAGAGCTGCACTCACTATTCTGCTGGTGCAGTCACTGTGTACATACATTACATTACTGATCCTGAGTTACATCCTGTATTATACCCCAGAGCTGCACTCACTATTCTGCTGGTGCAGTCACTGTGTACATACATTATCAGTGTTCCCCAACTCCAGTCCTCAAGGCCCACCAACAGGTCATGTTTTCAGGATTTCCTTTGCATTGCACAGGTGATGCAATTATTACCTGGGCAAGACTAAGGAAATCCTGAAAACATGACATGTTGGTGGGCCTTGAGGACTGGAGTTGGGGACCCCTGCATTACATTACTGATCCTGAGTTACCTCCTGCATTATACCCCAGAGCTGCACTCACTATTCTACTGTTTCTGGACAGGGCTAGGCCGCTCGAGTCTGTCCCATTATTAGAGAGGCCAGCACTCTTTGCGGTCCCTGGTATCAGCAGTGTGGATCCTTACAGTGAGGGGAGCGGCCGAGGGAACCAGAAGCCCTAATGAAAGGCGTCTTTGTGAGCATGCTCTGGATTCCGGCCAATCAGATCATCTCGCTGTCTGTGTATGGAGACGTATGCGCGGTGCGTGCCCGGCGCTGCAGACACAGTGACCTGTATTAGCTCCAAGAAGGGAAAACGCTGAAGGGAAAATTACCTGTTTGGCTCCAGACGAAATTAACTCTTTTTTTTGTAATCCTGAAGTACGCTTCTTGTTGTTAGTTCGGACGCTGCTGTCTAGTGCGGCGCGCTCATTAGCGCTATCTGCTCCGGCCACATGAAGTGTCGCGGGAGGAGTGAGACGCGGTAATGTAATGAGGCCGCGCTGTCTGCAGGCTAAACCAGATGGATTTTATAATTATGCGCCTGCGAAATGGCTTCACCGTGGAAGATGCGGCGGCCACGGATCGCACGGAGATGGCGCGGAGTGCTGCGCGGCTTATGTCAGCGGACTTCATACCGCAGCCTCTTAAAGGGGCACGCCATCCTATAAGGCTAGGTGCACATGTTGCAGATTTCCTGCGGATCCGCAGCGTTTTATTCCGCGCAGAAACGCTGCAGATCCGCAAGTGATTTACAGTACAATGTAAATCGATGGCAAAAAAAAAATGCGGTGCTAATGGTGCGGAAAAATCCGCAAGGAAAACGCAGCGGATTAAAAGAAGGAGCATGTCACTTCTTTGTGCGGATCTGCAGCGTTTCTGCACCCATTCCATAAAAGAAATCCACAGGGGTAAAAACGTATGAAATCCGCAACAAAAACGCACAAAATCCACATAAAAAACGCACAGATTTTGAGCTGCGTCTTCTGCCAAGAGATGCAGAATACGCACAGAAAATTCCACAGGCAAATCCGCAACGTGAGCACATACCCTAAAGAGAGTTACGGAAGGAGAACTTCTACAACGCTCTGTTCTCGGATCTCTGCTTGCTGCGGGGGAATCGGAGCATCAATGGCTGAAAAGCTAGCTGTGCTCACAGTTGTGCTGCCGTGTCTATTTCCAGGTGCAAAACCAGCCTGTAATTGTATTGCTAAAAAGGAAACAGTCAGCAAGCAGAGATTATAATTACAGCAGCTGCTGCATGAGAATATCTCCCATCTCTACGTGCTCAGCTTCCCTTAGGCTCCGTCACACTCACAATCGATGGGGACTGTAGAGTTCGATGCTCCTCAATCATAAGGGCTATCCCACTAAATGTCATCAGTTTTCAGCATTAGAATACCCCTTTTCCGGACTGCTTGCTGACTGTCTCCACTGAACAGCTTTTGTTACAATTTCACATAATACCCAGGCTTGCACAAAATCCAACAACACTGAGGGCTTGGATATTAATATGCAGCTGCAGGAAGTTAGAGAACAGAAAACATATCCTGAAATATCACAACATTTAGGATCACTTATCAGAAACATCTGTTTCTATCTCCACTTACAAGCCTCTTCTTCCCTCTTAACTCACCATTCACTCTGAAAATCTGCTAAAACCAGCTCTGCTCAAGACAAGAAGGACTGCCGGCTCACTGTGGGGTTATGGAAGGGGGAGAGGAAGAGCAGCGTTAGAGACAGGCACAGACATCTGCAGACTTACAGCATTTATCTCACAGCTACACTGCTCAGTACTGCTGTATAATCTGCTCCATAGTGATACTGTTTCTAGGCAATGATTACACCACGCCAGAGCTAATTTTACAGCTACACTGCTCAGTACTGCTGTATAATCTGCTCCATACTGCTACTGCTTCTAGGCAGTGATTATATCATGCCAGGACTAATTTTACAGCTACACTGCTCAGTACTGCTGTATAATCTGCTCCATACTGCTAATGTTTCTAGGTAATGATTATATTGTGCCAGGGCTAATTTTACAGCTACACTGCTCAGTACTGCTGTATGATCTGCTCCATACTGTTACTTTTTCTAGGCAATGATTATATCAAGCCAGGGCTAATTTTACAGCTACACTGCTCAGTACTGCTGTATAATCTGCTCTATACTGCTACTGTTTCTAGGTAACGATTATATTGTGCCAGGGCTAATTGTATGGCTACACTGCTCAGTAGTGCTGTATAATCTGCTCCATACTGCTACTGTTCCAAGTTAATGATTATATCATGCCAGGGCTAATTTTACAGCTACACTGCTCAGTACTGCAGTATAATCTGCTCCATAGTGATACTGTTTCTAGGCAAAGAGTATATCACGCCAAAGCTAATGTTACAGCTACACTGCTCAGTACTGCTGTATAATCTGCTCTATAGTGCTACTGCTTATAGGCAATGATTATATCATGCCAGAGCTAATTTTACAGATACACTGGCTCAGTACTGCTGTATAATCTGCTCCATAATACTACTGTTTCTAGGCAATGATTACACCAAGCCAGAGCTAATTTTACAGCTACACTGCTCAGTACTGCTGTATAATCTTCTCCATAGTGCTACTGTTTCTAGGCAATGATTATATCACGCCAGAGCTAATGTTACAGCTACACTGCTCAGTACTGCTGTATAATCTGCTCTATAGTGCTACTGCTTATAGGCAATGATTATATCATGTCAGGGCTAGCTTTACAGCTACACTGCTCAGTACTGCTGTATAATCTGCTCTATAGTGCTACTGCTTATAGGCAATGATTATATCATGCCAGAGCTAATTTTACAGCTACACTGCTCAGCACTGTTCTATTTAATGTCCACGATGCTGTAGCTTCTAGTGCTTTGTTTCATCCCAGAGCCATATTCATGGCTGCCCTATTCAGTACGGAGGTATGATGTTCTCCATGCTTCTATTTCTTTCAAATAAGTGTTTTACCTTATCCATAAAGCAGGATTCACTGCTCAGTACAGCTATATAATGTCTTCCATACAGCTGCTGCTTTTAGTAAGTATTTATCTTATCTTAAGTTCTTGGATCACAGCAACACAGCTCAATACTGTTCTGCAATGTCCGGCATGATTCTATTGCTTTCCATTTAGTGTTCTATGGTACATCAGTGCTGGATTCACAGTTGCACTGTATAGTACTGCTGTATGTCATATGTAATAATGCTGCTGCTTCTGTACATGTGTGAGTTAGTAAAAGGATAGCAGGATTCCCTCATATCTGTCTGTGCTTGTGAGACATTATAACAGCTGGTCTCCACCTATTAAAGGGGTTGTCCACTACTAGGATAACCCCTCCTCGATATCAATGCTTGGCACCAATAAAAAATCCCCACTGACACTCACCTCCCGTGCTGGTGCCGTTCCAGCGGTGTCGGCACTTGCTCTCCTGGCGCTGTCGTGTGGTTGTTATGACACGGCCGGCACCGAATCAGCACCAATGTCACCGTCTTTGGATAAACTGAACATCAAGAGGAAGTCAGAGACCAACCGCGGCCCTGACTTGTAGTGGACACCCCCTTTACAGAGACAGAGCCTTCTGGGGGCAAACAGGTGAGAAAGGCAGAATACAAGTCATGCAATGGCCGAGGATAATGCTCTTCACGGGACAGCCTCTGAGGATAGACAGTATGGAGGGTCCGGCCCATCAACCACAAGGAGACCCCTATACATGGGGGCAAGGTCTGAGACAGGGGCTTATATCGGCCCCATTGACTTTTATCATCTGACTTGGGCCTCACATAATGTTAATGCGACCTCTGCAGCCGAATAGGAGCCCCGGAGGTCGGGGGCCACCACCAGCAGTGTCGGCCACAGACACATTATTGCACGGTGAATGGCCCATATCCTGCTCCAGCCCAGGGGCCCCGTCTGTGTCCACCCTGATATGTTCAGGGCCATGACGGGCTCATCAGCAGGTTTGTGATCACACTCCTCGACTCTATGCATTCACTTTACAACTAACTTTTACTCATTTTTGGGGCCTTTTATGCCCCAAGATGAATGTGATGGGTAATTTCCCATATGACAGAGGCCTGTGGTGCGCTCTGTATCAGGCTACACTATATCTGGGACGCGGTAATTCACGCCGTTACCGTTTCTCCAATACTTATCATTTACACCATGGATTGTCACGGTGTCAGGAATACACTCGGCTGCTCCCGGGGGCCATCTTTGTCATGTAGTTCTCCACTGTGGACACAGAGACCCCACAGACACCCCTGGCTATGCCCGTTGGGATACGTCACACGGCACGAGCGCACGGACACCGTTCTCCCCTGCGCACACTGATGTATGATCATCTGCGGTCTAACACTGCAGCTCTGGTCTGTGTCGGATCCGCTCTCGTACATTGTGCGTTCAGTGCACGCGGAGCCGCGTCTGTCCGCTCCGGCTCCTGCTACACGGTGCTGTCATTCTGGGGCCCTCGCTTAAGTTGCTCTTACACTTAGGCTATGTGCACGCGTTGCAGATTTCCTGCGGATCCGCAGCTTTTTTTTTCCAGCGCAGAAACGCTGCAGATCCGCAAGTGACTTACAGTACAAGGTAAATCAATGGCAAAAAAAAATGCTGTGCTAATGGTGCGGAAAAATCTGCACAGAAAACGCAGCTGATTCAAAAAAGGAGCATGTCACTTCTTTTTGCAGATATGCTGCGTTTTTGCACCCATTCCATAATAGAAATCTGCAGGGGTAAAACAAGGAAGAAATCCGCACAAAAATCTGCAGCGTGTGCACAGACCAAAAACAGGCGCAGATTCTGACCTGCGTTTTCTGCCAAGAAATGCAGAATCTGCACAGAAAATTCCACAGTCAAATCTGCAACGTGTCCACGTAAACCGTGACCAGGCTTTATCTCCTGTGCTCGGCAGCACATTATTGTCTGTTACTCCACAGCACAATTATCATTCGTGTCTGTATCTGCGGCACATTATTGTCTGTTACTCCACAGCACAATTATCACTCGTGTCTATATCTGCGGCACATTATTGTCTGTTACTCCACAGCACAATTATCACTCGTGTCTGTATCTGCAGCACATTATTGTCTCTTACTCCACAGCACAATTATCACTAGTGTCTATATGTGCAGCACATTATTGTCTCTTACTCCACAGCACAATTATCACTCGTGTCTATATCTGCAGCACATTGTTGTCTGTTACTCCACAGCACAATTATCACTCGTGTCTATATCTGCAGCACATTATTGTCTGTTACTCCACAGCACAATTATCACTCGTGTCTGTATCTGCAGCACATTATTGTCTGTTACTCCACAGCACAATTATCACTCGTGTCTATATCTGCGGCACATTATTGTCTGTTACTCCACAGCACAATTATCACTCGTGTCTGTATCTGCAGCACATTATTGTCTGTTACTCCACAGCACAATTATCACTCGTGTCTGTATCTGCAGCACATTATTGTCTGTTACTCCACAGCACAATTATCACTCGTGTCTATATCTGCAGCACATTATTGTCTCTTACTCCACAGCACAATTATCACTCGTGTCTATATCTGCGGCACATTATTGTCTGTTACTCCACAGCACAATTATCACTCGTGTCTATATCTGCAGCACATTATTATCTGTTACTCCACAGCACAATTATCACTCGTGTCTATATCTGCGGCACATTATTGTCTGTTACTCCACAGCACAATTATCACTCGTGTCTGTATCTGCAGCACATTATTGTCTGTTACTCCACAGCACAATTATCACTCGTGTCTGTATCTGCAGCACATTATTGTCTGTTACTCCACAGCACAATTATCACTCGTGTCTATATCTGCAGCACATTATTGTCTGTTACTCCACAGCACAATTATCACTCGTGTCTGTATCTGCGGCACATTATTGTCTCTTACTCCACAGCACAATTATCACTCGTGTCTATATCTGCAGCACATTATTATCTGTTACTCCACAGCACAATTATCACTCGTGTCTATATCTGCGGCACATTATTGTCTGTTACTCCACAGCACAATTATCACTCGTGTCTGTATCTGCAGCACATTATTGTCTCTTACTCCACAGCACAATTATCACTCGTGTCTGTATCTGCGGCACATTATTGTCTGTTACTCCACAGCACAATTATCACTCGTGTCTGTATCTGCGGCACATTATTGTCTCTTACTCCACAGCAGAATTATCACTCGTGTCTGTATCTGCGGCACATTATTGTCTGTTACTCCACAGCACAATTATCACTAGTGTCTATATCTGCGGCACATTATTGTCTGTTACTCCACAGCACAATTATCACTCGTGTCTATATCTGCAGCACATTATTGTCTGTTACTCCACAGCACAATTATCACTCGTGTCTATATCTGCAGCACATTATTGTCTGTTACTCCACAGCACAATTATCACTCGTGTCTGTATCTGCAGCACATTATTGTCTCTTACTCCACAGCACAATTATCACTCGTGTCTGTATCTGCAGCACATTATTGTCTCTTACTCCACAGCACAATTATCACTCGTGTCTGTATCTGCAGCACATTATTATCTGTTACTCCACAGCACAATTATCACTCGTGTCTATATCTGCAGCACATTATTATCTGTTACTCCACAGCACAATTATCACTCGTGTCTATATCTGCGGCACATTATTGTCTGTTACTCCACAGCACAATTATCACTCGTGTCTATATCTGCGGCACATTATTGTCTCTTACTCCACAGCACAATTATCAATTGTGTCTATATCTGCGGCACATTATTATCTGTTACTCCACAGCACAATTATCACTCGTGTCTGTATCTGCGGCACATTATTGTCTGTTACTCCACAGCACAATTATCACTCGTGTCTATATCTGCGGCACATTATTGTCTGTTACTCCACAGCACAATTATCACTCGTGTCTATATCTGCGGCACATTATTGTCTCTTACTCCACAGCACAATTATCAATCGTGTCTATATCTGCAGCACATTATTGTCTGTTACTCCACAGCACAATTATCAATCGTGTCTATATCTGCGGCACATTATTATCTGTTACTCCACAGCACAATTATCACTCGTGTCTATATCTGCGGCACATTATTGTCTCTTACTCCACAGCACAATTATCACTCGTGTCTATATCTGCAGCACATTATTGTCTCTTACTCCACAGCACAATTATCACTCGTGTCTATATCTGCAGCACATTATTATCTGTTACTCCACAGCACAATTATCACTCGTGTCTATATCTGCGGCACATTATTGTCTCTTACTCCACAGCACAATTATCAATCGTGTCTATATCTGCGGCACATTATTATCTGTTACTCCACAGCACAATTATCACTCGTGTCTATATCTGCGGCACATTATTGTCTCTTACTCCACAGCACAATTATCACTCGTGTCTATGTCTGCAGCACATTATTGTCTGTTACTCCACAGCACAATTATCACTCGTGTCTGTATCTGCAGCACATTATTGTCTGTTACTCCACAGCACAATTATCACTCGTGTCTATATCTGCAGCACATTATTGTCTGTTACTCCACAGCACAATTATCACTCGTGTCTATATCTGCAGCACATTATTGTCTGTTACTCCACAGCACAATTATCACTCGTGTCTATATCTGCAGCACATTATTGTCTGTTACTCCATAGCACAATTATCACTCGTGTCTATATCTGCGGCACATTATTGTCTCTTACTCCACAGCACAATTATCAATCGTGTCTATATCTGCGGCACATTATTGTCTGTTACTCCACAGCACAATTATCACTCGTGTCTGTATCTGCGGCACATTATTGTCTCTTACTCCACAGCACAATTATCACTCGTGTCTATATCTGCAGCACATTATTATCTGTTACTCCACAGCACAATTATCACTCGTATCTATATCTGCGGCACATTATTGTCTGTTACTCCACAGCACAATTATCACTCGTGTCTATATCTGCAGCACATTATTGTCTCTTACTCCACAGCACAATTATCAATCGTGTCTATATCTGCGGCACATTATTGTCTCTTACTCCACAGCACAATTATCAATCGTGTCTATATCTGCAGCACATTATTGTCTCTTACTCCACAGCACAATTATCAATCGTGTCTATATCTGCGGCACATTATTATCTGTTACTCCACAGCACAATTATCAGTCGTGTCTATATCTGCGGCACATTATTGTCTGTTACTCCACAGCACAATTATCAATCGTGTCTATATCTGCGGCACATTATTGTCTCTTACTCCACAGCACAATTATCACTCGTGTCTATGTCTGCAGCACATTATTGTCTGTTACTCCACAGCACAATTATCAATCGTGTCTATATCTGCGGCACATTATTGTCTGTTACTCCACAGCACAATTATCACTTGAGTCTATATCTGCAGCACATTATTATCTGTTACTCCACAGCACAATTATCACTCGTGTCTGTATCTGCGGCACATTATTGTCTGTTACTATACAGCACAATTATCACTCGTGTCTATATCTGCAGCACATTATTGTCTCTTACTCCACAGCACAATTATCAATCGTGTCTATATCTGCGGCACATTATTGTCTGTTACTCCACAGCACAATTATCACTCGTGTCTGTATCTGCGGCACATTGTTGTCTGTTACTCCACAGCACAATTATCACTCGTGTCTGTATCTGCGGCACATTATTGTCTGTTACTCCACAGCACAATTATCACTCGTGTCTATATCTGCAGCACATTATTATCTGTTACTCCACAGCACAATTATCTCTCGTGTCTATATCTGCAGCACATTATTATCTGTTACTCCACAGCACAATTATCACTCGTGTCTATATCTGCGGCACATTATTGTCTGTTACTCCACAGCACAATTATCACTCGTGTCTATATCTGCGGCACATTATTGTCTGTTACTCCACAGCACAATTATCACTCGTGTCTATATCTGCGGCACATTATTATCTGTTACTCCACAGCACAATTATCACTCGTGTCTATATCTGCAGCACATTATTGTCTGTTACTCCACAGCACAATTATCACTCGTGTCTATATCTGCGGCACATTATTGTCTGTTACTCCACAGCACAATTATCACTCGTGTCTGTATCTGCGGCACATTGTTGTCTGTTACTCCACAGCACAATTATCACTCGTGTCTGTATCTGCGGCACATTATTATCTGTTACTCCACAGCACAATTATCACTCGTGTCTATATCTGCAGCACATTATTGTCTGTTACTCCACAGCACAATTATCACTCGTGTCTATATCTGCGGCACATTATTATCTGTTATTCCACAGCACAATTATCACTCGTTTCTATATCTGCGGCACATTATTGTCTGTTACTCCACAGCACAATTATCACTCGTGTCTATATCTGCGGCACATTATTATCTGTTACTCCACAGCACAATTATCATTCGTGTCTGTATCTGCGGCACATTGTTGTCTGTTACTCCACAGCACAATTATCACTCGTGTCTATATCTGCAGCACATTGTTGTCTGTTACTCCACAGCACAATTATCTCTCGTGTCTATATCTGCAGCACATTATTATCTGTTACTCCACAGCACAATTATCACTCGTGTCTGTATCTGCAGCACATTATTGTCTGTTACTCCACAGCACAATTATCACTCGTGTCTATATCTGCGGCACATTATTGTCTGTTACTCCACAGCACAATTATCACTCGTGTCTGTATCTGCAGCACATTATTGTCTGTTACTCCACAGCACAATTATCACTCGTGTCTGTATCTGCAGCACATTATTGTCTGTTACTATACAGCACAATTATCACTCATGTCTGTATCTGCGGCACATTATTGTCTGTTACTCCACAGCACAATTATCACTCGTGTCTGTATCTGCGGCACATTATTGTCTGTTACTCCACAGCACAATTATCACTCGTGTCTATATCTGCAGCACATTATTATCTGTTACTCCACAGCACAATTATCACTCGTGTCTATATCTGCAGCACATTATTGTCTGTTACTATACAGCACAATTATCACTCGTGTCTGTATCTGCGGCACATTATTGTCTGTTACTCCACAGCACAATTATCACTTGTGTCTATCTGCGGCACATTATTGTCTGTTACTCCACAGCACAATTATCACTCGTGTCTATATCTGCGGCACATTATTGTCTGTTACTCCACAGCACAATTATCAATCGTGTCTATATCTGCGGCACATTATTGTCTCTTACTCCACAGCACAATTATCACTCGTGTCTATGTCTGCAGCACATTATTGTCTGTTACTCCACAGCACAATTATCACTCGTGTCTGTATCTGCAGCACATTATTGTCTGTTACTCCACAGCACAATTATCACTCGTGTCTATATCTGCAGCACATTATTGTCTGTTACTCCACAGCACAATTATCACTCGTGTCTATATCTGCAGCACATTATTGTCTGTTACTCCACAGCACAATTATCACTCGTGTCTATATCTGCAGCACATTATTGTCTGTTACTCCACAGCACAATTATCACTCGTGTCTATATCTGCGGCACATTATTGTCTCTTACTCCACAGCACAATTATCAATCGTGTCTATATCTGCGGCACATTATTGTCTGTTACTCCACAGCACAATTATCACTCGTGTCTGTATCTGCGGCACATTATTGTCTCTTACTCCACAGCACAATTATCACTCGTGTCTATATCTGCAGCACATTATTATCTGTTACTCCACAGCACAATTATCACTCGTATCTATATCTGCGGCACATTATTGTCTGTTACTCCACAGCACAATTATCACTCGTGTCTATATCTGCAGCACATTATTGTCTCTTACTCCACAGCACAATTATCAATCGTGTCTATATCTGCGGCACATTATTGTCTCTTACTCCACAGCACAATTATCAATCGTGTCTATATCTGCAGCACATTATTGTCTCTTACTCCACAGCACAATTATCAATCGTGTCTATATCTGCGGCACATTATTATCTGTTACTCCACAGCACAATTATCAGTCGTGTCTATATCTGCGGCACATTATTGTCTGTTACTCCACAGCACAATTATCAATCGTGTCTATATCTGCGGCACATTATTGTCTCTTACTCCACAGCACAATTATCACTCGTGTCTATGTCTGCAGCACATTATTGTCTGTTACTCCACAGCACAATTATCAATCGTGTCTATATCTGCGGCACATTATTGTCTGTTACTCCACAGCACAATTATCACTTGAGTCTATATCTGCAGCACATTATTATCTGTTACTCCACAGCACAATTATCACTCGTGTCTGTATCTGCGGCACATTATTGTCTGTTACTATACAGCACAATTATCACTCGTGTCTATATCTGCAGCACATTATTGTCTCTTACTCCACAGCACAATTATCAATCGTGTCTATATCTGCGGCACATTATTGTCTGTTACTCCACAGCACAATTATCACTCGTGTCTGTATCTGCAGCACATTATTATCTGTTACTCCACAGCACAATTATCAATCGTGTCTATATCTGCGGCACATTATTGTCTGTTACTCCACAGCACAATTATCACTCGTGTCTGTATCTGCGGCACATTGTTGTCTGTTACTCCACAGCACAATTATCACTCGTGTCTGTATCTGCGGCACATTATTATCTGTTACTCCACAGCACAATTATCTCTCGTGTCTATATCTGCAGCACATTATTATCTGTTACTCCACAGCACAATTATCACTCGTGTCTATATCTGCGGCACATTATTGTCTGTTACTCCACAGCACAATTATCACTCGTGTCTATATCTGCGGCACATTATTGTCTGTTACTCCACAGCACAATTATCACTCGTGTCTATATCTGCGGCACATTATTATCTGTTACTCCACAGCACAATTATCACTCGTGTCTATATCTGCGGCACATTATTGTCTGTTACTCCACAGCACAATTATCACTCGTGTCTATATCTGCGGCACATTATTGTCTGTTACTCCACAGCACAATTATCACTCGTGTCTGTATCTGCGGCACATTGTTGTCTGTTACTCCACAGCACAATTATCACTCGTGTCTGTATCTGCGGCACATTATTATCTGTTACTCCACAGCACAATTATCACTCGTGTCTATATCTGCAGCACATTATTGTCTGTTACTCCACAGCACAATTATCACTCGTGTCTATATCTGCGGCACATTATTATCTGTTATTCCACAGCACAATTATCACTCGTGTCTATATCTGCAGCACATTATTGTCTGTTACTCCACAGCACAATTATCAATCGTGTCTATATCTGCAGCACATTATTATCTGTTACTCCACAGCACAATTATCACTCGTGTCTGTATCTGCGGCACATTGTTGTCTGTTACTCCACAGCACAATTATCTCTCGTGTCTATATCTGCAGCACATTATTGTCTGTTACTCCACAGCACAATTATCTCTCGTGTCTATATCTGCAGCACATTATTATCTGTTACTCCACAGCACAATTATCACTCGTGTCTGTATCTGCGGCACATTGTTGTCTGTTACTCCACAGCACAATTATCTCTCGTGTCTATATCTGCAGCACATTATTATCTGTTACTCCACAGCACAATTATCACTCGTGTCTGTATCTGCAGCACATTGTTGTCTGTTACTCCACAGCACAATTATCACTCGTGTCTATATCTGCAGCACATTATTGTCTGTTACTCCACAGCACAATTATCACTCGTGTCTATATCTGCAGCACATTATTGTCTGTTACTCCACAGCACAATTATCACTCGTGTCTATATCTGCAGCACATTATTGTCTGTTACTCCACAGCACAATTATCACTCGTGTCTGTATCTGCAGCACATTATTGTCTGTTACTCCACAGCACAATTATCACTCGTGTCTATATCTGCGGCACATTATTGTCTGTTACTCCACAGCACAATTATCACTCGTGTCTGTATCTGCAGCACATTATTGTCTGTTACTCCACAGCACAATTATCACTCGTGTCTGTATCTGCAGCACATTATTGTCTGTTACTATACAGCACAATTATCACTCGTGTCTATATCTGCAGCACATTATTGTCTGTTACTCCACAGCACAATTATCACTCGTGTCTATATCTGCAGCACATTATTGTCTGTTACTCCACAGCACAATTATCACTCGTGTCTATATCTGCAGCACATTATTGTCTGTTACTCCACAGCACAATTATCACTCGTGTCTGTATCTGCAGCACATTATTGTCTGTTACTCCACAGCACAATTATCACTCGTGTCTATATCTGCGGCACATTATTGTCTGTTACTCCACAGCACAATTATCACTCGTGTCTGTATCTGCAGCACATTATTGTCTGTTACTCCACAGCACAATTATCACTCGTGTCTGTATCTGCAGCACATTATTGTCTGTTACTATACAGCACAATTATCACTCATGTCTGTATCTGCGGCACATTATTGTCTGTTACTCCACAGCACAATTATCACTCGTGTCTGTATCTGCGGCACATTATTGTCTGTTACTCCACAGCACAATTATCACTCGTGTCTATATCTGCAGCACATTATTATCTGTTACTCCACAGCACAATTATCACTCGTGTCTATATCTGCAGCACATTATTGTCTGTTACTATACAGCACAATTATCACTCGTGTCTGTATCTGCGGCACATTATTGTCTGTTACTCCACAGCACAATTATCACTCGTGTCTATCTGCGGCACATTATTGTCTGTTACTCCACAGCACAATTATCACTCGTGTCTATATCTGCGGCACATTATTGTCTGTTACTCCACAGCACAATCATCAATCGTGTCTATATCTGCGGCACATTATTGTCTCTTACTCCACAGCACAATTATCACTCGTGTCTATGTCTGCAGCACATTATTGTCTGTTACTCCACAGCACAATTATCACTCGTGTCTGTATCTGCGGCACATTATTGTCTGTTACTATACAGCACAATTATCACTCGTGTCTATATCTGCAGCACATTATTGTCTCTTACTCCACAGCACAATTATCAATCGTGTCTATATCTGCAGCACATTATTGTCTGTTACTCCACAGCACAATTATCACTCGTGTCTATATCTGCAGCACATTATTGTCTGTTACTCCACAGCACAATTATCACTCGTGTCTATATCTGCGGCACATTATTATCTGTTACTCCACAGCACAATTATCACTCGTGTCTGTATCTGCAGCACATTATTGTCTGTTACTCCACAGCACAATTATCACTCGTGTCTGTATCTGCGGCACATTATTGTCTGTTACTCCACAGCACATTTATCACTCGTGTCTATATCTGCAGCACATTATTGTCTGTTACTCCACAGCATAATTATCACTCGTGTCTATATCTGCAGCACATTATTGTCTGTTACTCCACAGCACAATTATCACTCGTCTCTGTATCTGCGGCACATTATTGTCTGTTACTCCACAGCACAATTATCACTCGTGTCTATATCTGCAGCACATTATTGTCTGTTACTCCACAGCACAATTATCACTCGTGTCTATATCTGCGGCACATTATGATCTGTTACTCCACAGCACAATTATCACTCGTGTCTATATCTGCAGCACATTATTGTCTGTTACTCCACAGCACAATTATCACTCGTGTCTGTATCTGCGGCACATTGTTGTCTGTTACTCCACAGCACAATTATCACTCGTGTCTATATCTGCGGCACATTATTGTCTGTTACTCCACAGCACAATTATCACTCGTGTCTATATCTGCAGCACATTATTATCTGCTACTCCACAGCACAATTATCTCTCGTGTCTATATCTGCAGCACATTATTATCTGTTACTCCACAGCACAATTATCACTCGTGTCTATATCTGCGGCACATTATTGTCTGTTACTCCACAGCACAATTATCACTCGTGTCTATATCTGCAGCACATTATTATCTGTTACTCCACAGCACAATTATCACTCGTGTCTATATCTGCAGCACATTATTGTCTGTTACTCCACAGCACAATTATCACTCGTGTCTGTATCTGCGGCACATTATTATCTGTTACTCCACAGCACAATTATCACTCGTGTCTATATCTGCAGCACATTATTGTCTGTTACTCCACAGCACAATTATCACTCGTGTCTATATCTGCGGCACATTATTATCTGTTACTCCACAGCACAATTATCACTCGTGTCTATATCTGCAGCACATTATTGTCTGTTACTCCACAGCACAATTATCACTCGTGTCTGTATCTGCGGCACATTATTATCTGTTACTCCACAGCACAATTATCACTCGTGTCTATATCTGCAGCACATTATTGTCTGTTACTCCACAGCACAATTATCACTCGTGTCTATATCTGCGGCACATTATTATCTGTTATTCCACAGCACAATTATCACTCGTGTCTGTATCTGCGGCACATTATTATCTGTTACTCCACAGCACAATTATCACTCGTGTCTATATCTGCGGCACATTATTGTCTGTTACTCCACAGCACAATTATCACTCGTGTCTATATCTGCGGCACATTATTATCTGTTACTCCACAGCACAATTATCATTCGTGTCTGTATCTGCGGCACATTGTTGTCTGTTACTCCACAGCACAATTATCACTCGTGTCTATATCTGCAGCACATTGTTGTCTGTTACTCCACAGCACAATTATCTCTCGTGTCTATATCTGCAGCACATTATTATCTGTTACTCCACAGCACAATTATCACTCGTGTCTGTATCTGCAGCACATTATTGTCTGTTACTCCACAGCACAATTATCACTCGTGTCTATATCTGCAGCACATTATTGTCTGTTACTCCACAGCACAATTATCACTCGTGTCTGTATCTGCAGCACATTATTGTCTCTTACTCCACAGCACAATTATCACTCAGGTCTATATCTGCAGCACATTGTTGTCTGTTACTCCACAGCACAATTATCATTCGTGTCTGTATCTGCGGCACATTATTGTCTGTTACTCCACAGCACAATTATCACTCGTGTCTATATCTGCAGCACATTATTGTCTGTTACTCCACAGCACAATTATCATTCGTGTCTTTATCTGCGGCACAATATTGTCTGTTACTCCACAGCACAATTATCACTCGTGTCTATATGTGCGGCACATTATTGTCTGTTACTCCACAGCACAATTATCACTCGTGTCTGTATCTGCAGCACATTATTGTCTGTTACTCCACAGCACAATTATCACTCGTGTCTATATCAGCAGCACATTATTATCTGTTACTCGACAGCACAATTATCACTCGTGTCTGTATCTGCGGCACATTATTGTCTGTTACTCCACAGCACAATTATCACTCGTGTCTATATCTGCAGCACATTATTGTCTGTTACTATACAGCACAATTATCACTCGTGTCTGTATCTGCGGCACATTATTGTCTGTTACTCCACAGCACAATTATCACTCGTGTCTATATCTGCAGCACATTATTGTCTCTTACTCCACAGCACAATTATCACTCGTGTCTATATCTGCAGCACATTGTTGTCTGTTACTCCACAGCACAATTATCATTCGTGTCTGTATCTGCGGCACATTATTGTCTGTTACTCCACAGCACAATTATCACTCGTGTCTATATCTGCAGCACATTATTGTCTGTTACTCCACAGCACAATTATCACTCGTGTCTATATCTGCGGCACATTATTGTCTGTTACTCCACAGCACAATTATCACTCGTGTCTATATCTGCAGCACATTATTGTCTGTTACTATACAGCACAATTATCACTCGTGTCTGTATCTGCGGCACATTATTGTCTGTTACTCCACAGCACAATTATCACTCGTGTCTGTATCTGCGGCACATTATTGTCTGTTACTCCACAGCACAATTATCACTCGTGTCTATATCTGCAGCACATTGTTGTCTGTTACTCCACAGCACAATTATCATTCGTGTCTGTATCTGCGGCACATTATTGTCTGTTACTCCACAGCACAATTATCACTCGTGTCTATATCTGCAGCACATTATTGTCTGTTACTCCACAGCACAATTATCACTCGTGTCTATATCTGCGGCACAATATTGTCTGTTACTCCACAGCACAATTATCACTCGTGTCTATATCTGCAGCACATTATTGTCTCTTACTCCACAGCACAATTATCACTCGTGTCTATATCTGCAGCACATTGTTGTCTGTTACTCCACAGCACAATTATCACTCGTGTCTATATCTGCAGCACATTATTGTCTGTTACTCCACAGCACAATTATCACTCGTGTCTGTATCTGCGGCACATTATTGTCTGTTACTCCACAGCACAATTATCACTCGTGTCTATATCTGCAGCACATTGTTGTCTGTTACTCCACAGCACAATTATCATTCGTGTCTGTATCTGCGGCACATTATTGTCTGTTACTCCACAGCACAATTATCACTCGTGTCTATATCTGCAGCACATTATTGTCTGTTACTCCACAGCACAATTATCACTCGTGTCTATATCTGCGGCACAATATTGTCTGTTACTCCACAGCACAATTATCACTCGTGTCTATATCTGCAGCACATTATTGTCTCTTACTCCACAGCACAATTATCACTCGTGTCTATATCTGCAGCACATTGTTGTCTGTTACTCCACAGCACAATTATCACTCGTGTCTGTATCTGCAGCACATTATTGTCTGTTACTCCACAGCACAATTATCACTCGTGTCTATATCAGCAGCACATTATTATCTGTTACTCCACAGCACAATTATCACTCGTGTCTGTATCTGCAGCACATTATTGTCTGTTATTCCACAGCACAATTATCACTCGTGTCTATATCTGCAGCACATTATTGTCTGTTACTCCACAGCACAATTATCACTCGTGTCTATATCAGCAGCACATTATTATCTGTTACTCCACAGCACAATTATCACTCGTGTCTGTATCTGCAGCACATTATTGTCTGTTACTCCACAGCACAATTATCACTCGTGTCTGTATCTGCGGCACATTATTGTCTGTTACTCCACAGCACAATTATCACTCGTGTCTATATCTGCAGCACATTATTGTCTGTTACTCCACAGCACAATTATCACTCGTGTCTGTATCTGCGGCACATTATTGTCTGTTACTCCACAGCACAATTATCACTCGTGTCTGTATCTGCAGCACATTATTGTCTGTTACTCCACAGCACAATTATCACTCGTGTCTATATCTGCAGCACATTATTGTCTGTTACTCCACAGCACAATTATCACTCGTGTCTATATCTGCAGCACATTATTGTCTGTTACTCCACAGCACAATTATCACTCGTGTCTATATCTGCAGCACATTATTATCTGTTACTCCACAGCACAATTATCATTCGTGTCTTTATCTGCGGCACAATATTGTCTGTTACTCCACAGCACAATTATCACTCGTGTCTATATCTGCAGCACATTATTGTCTGTTACTCCACAGCACAATTATCACTTGTGTCTATATCTGCAGCACATTATTGTCTGTTACTCCACAGCACAATTATCACTCGTGTCTGTATCTGCGGCACATTATTATCTGTTACTCCACAGCACAATTATCATTCGTGTCTTTATCTGCGGCACATTATTGTCTGTTACTCCACAGCACAATTATCACTCGTGTCTATATCTGCAGCACATTATTGTCTGTTACTCCACAGCACAATTATCACTCGTGTCTATATCTGCAGCACATTATTGTCTGTTACTCCACAGCACAATTATCACTCGTGTCTATATCTGGAGTTCATCCGTTATTTCTTTGTATTTTTTGGAATTTTTACATTTCAGTTTATGGTGATTTTTATTCTGTTTTGATTTCTTGAAGGCCTTGAGAAAGGTCTCGGGATGGACCCAAATGTTGTCCATCACTGATCTTGTGTAAATTTGCTCATGCTTTTTTTGTTTTGCATTACATCAGGGTGCCGCGATCACCGCCTGTAACGTCTGAAGGTTGGTCATCAGTATTAGATGGGGATCCGACACCTGATCATCACTCAGCTCGGATGTAGGCAGAGTGCAGCTGCAGTCAGTGTGCAGCCTCCTTTCTCGGGTGCAGCAACTCATGTTCTTTTGAAGTGAATGGGAGCTGAGCTGCACTGTGTAGATCCCGACATCTCCGGAGCCCCCATGGATCTGATTTTAATGACCTATGTTAGGTGTCAGCTGCAAAGAAGTAAAAAGTACTCATCAGCCTGTCCTGTCCCCGGAAAAGATGGGTGACTACCAACATATCCATTACGGCTCATACTTGGCTTTTCTCGGCCTCCCCAGGCTCTGGACTGCGGGAGGTTGGGAAAGCTGGGTGGGAACCACAGTGAGAGCAGGGGCAGTGCGGCCAGCTGAGTGGAGCTCCAGGTGTATGGTCCCGGGGGTCCTTGTCCGACAATCAGCTGTCAGGGAAGGATTTTCTATATAATAGTTTCCTTCAGTAATTAAAGTGTTTCCTCCCCAGAACAAGCTCCTCCAGCTGTTCCTCAGGGTCGGGGGCAGTGTGAGGGCTTCACGTCCACTGGATCTACGTGTGATTGTGTTTCAGCAGCACATGACAAGGGACCACTTTCCCATCATCATAAGTGAGACTTAGCGAGAGCTCTGGACCCCCGCACTAATTCTGCATGTATACACATATTAGAACCCCCCTCGGACCACCGCTAGGGCAGAGCGACAGCTGAAAGACCGGAGCGTAAACCGAGCCCATGAGAATGCGAGCCGCGGCCAACACCGCACCATTAAATCGGGCCGCAATAAATATACGGTGACCCCAGAAGTCGTGGCCGGCGGTAATCCGGGCCAAGAGCCGCAGCACTAATGACATGTAATCTCATCTAAAATAACAGCTTGACATCATCTCTCGTTACTAATCGCCGCGATTCCTCGTTATGGGGCGTCTGCGGGCGAGAGATCACCACAGCCCTATAAATACCCGCAACCAAGATGTACCCGAGAGGGCGAGCACCGCCACTGCACAGGGCGCTGCACACAGAGGAGAGCACTGCGGGACTGTGCATCTAAGCCCGGCATGGGCGATACTGCCTGCTGGCCTCATGCATCTAAGCCCGGCATGTGTGATACTGCCTGCTGGCATCATGTATCTAAGCCCAGCATGGGTGATACTGCCTGCTGGCCTCATGCATCTAAGCCCGGCATGTGTGATACTGCCTGCTGGCCTCATGTATCTAAGCCCGGCATGTGTGATACTGCCTGCTGGCCTCATGCATCTAAGCCCGGCATGTGTGATACTGCCTGCTGGCCTCATGTATCTAAACCCATCATGTGTGATTCTGCCTGCTGGCATCATGTATCTAAGCCCAGCATGGGTGATACTGCCTGCTGGCATCATGCATCTAAACCCGGCATGTGTGATACTGCCTGCTGGCCTCATGCATCTAAGCCCGGCATGTGTGATACTGCCTGCTGGCCTCATGCATCTAAGCCCGGCATGTGTGATTCTGCCTGCTGGCATCATGCATCTAAGCCCATCATGTGTGATTCTGCCTGCTGGCCTCATGTATCTAAGCCCGGCATGTGTGATACTGCCTGCTGGCATCATGTATCTAAGCCCATCATGTGTGATACTGCCTGCTGGCCTCATGCATCTAAGCCCAGCATGTGTGATGCTGCCTGCTGGCCTCATGTATCTAAGCCCATCATGTGTGATACTGCCTGCTGGCCTCATGCATCTAAGCCCAGCATGTGTGATGCTGCCTGCTGGCCTCATGTATCTAAGCCCAGCATGGGTGATACTGCCTGCTGGCCTCATGTATCTAAGCCCGGCATGTGTGATACTGCCTGCTGGCCTCATGCATCTAAGCCCGGCATGTGTGATACTGCCTGCTGGCCTCATGCATCTAAGCCCGGCATGTGTGATACTGCCTGCTGGCCTCATGCATCTAAGCCCAGCATGTGTGATACTGCCTGCTGGCCTCATGTATCTAAGCCCGGCATGTGTGATACTGCCTGCTGGCCTCATGCATCTAAGCCCAGCATGTGTGATACTGCCTGCTGGCCTCATGCATCTAAGCCCGGCATGTGTGATACTGCCTGCTGGCCTCATGTATCTAAGCCCGGCATGTGTGATACTGCCTGCTGGCCTCATGCATCTAAGCCCAGCATGTGTGATACTGCCTGCTGGCCTCATGCATCTAAGCCCAGCATGTGTGATACTGCCTGCTGGCCTCATGTATCTAAGCCCGGCATGTGTGATACTGCCTGCTGGCCTCATGCATCTAAGCCCGGCATGTGTGATACTGCCTGCTGGCCTCATGCATCTAAGCCCATCATGTGTGATACTGCCTGCTGGCCTCATGTATCTAAGCCCGGCATGTGTGATACTGCCTGCTGGCCTCATGTATCTAAGCCCAGCATGTGTGATACTGCCTGCTGGCCTCATGTATCTAAGCCCGGCATGTGTGATACTGCCTGCTGGCCTCATGTATCTAAGCCCGGCATGTGTGATACTGCCTGCTGGCCTCATGCATCTAAGCCCATCATGTGTGATACTGCCTGCTGGCCTCATGTATCTAAGCCCGGCATGTGTGATACTGCCTGCTGGCCTCATGCATCTAAGCCCAGCATGTGTGATTCTGCCTGCTGGCCTCATGTATCTAAGCCCGGCATGTGTGATACTGCCTGCTGGCCTCATGTATCTAAGCCCAGCATGGGTGATACTGCCTGCTGGCATCATGTATCTAAGCCCAGCATGGGTGATACTGCCTGCTGGCATCATGCATCTAAGCCCGGCATGTGTCATACTGCCTGCTGGCCTCATCTATCTAAGCCCATCAACTGTGATACTGCCTGCTGGCCTCATGTATCTAAGCCCATCATGGGTGATACTGCCTGCTGGCATCATGCATCTAAGCCCATCATGTGTGATTCTGCCTGCTGGCCTCATGTATCTAAGCCCATCATGTGTGATACTGCATGCTGGCATCATGTATCTAAGCCCGGCATGTGTGATACTGCCTGCTGGCCTCATGTATCTAAGCCCATCATGTGTGATACTGCCTGCTGGCCTCATGTATCTAAGCCCAGCATGTGTGATACTGCCTGCTGGCCTCATGCATCTAAGCCCGGCATGTGTGATACTGCCTGCTGGCCTCATGTATCTAAGCCCGGCATGTGTGATACTGCCTGCTGGCCTCATGTATCTAAGCCCGGCATGTGTGATACTGCCTGCTGGCCTCATGTATCTAAGCCCGGCATGTGTGATACTGCCTGCTGGCCTCATGTATCTAAGCCCATCATGTGTGATGCTGCCTGCTGGCCTCATGTATCTAAGCCCAGCATGTGTGATGCTGCCTGCTGGCCTCATGTATCTAAGCCCGGCATGTGTGATTCTGCCTGCTGGCCTCATGTATCTAAGCCCGGCATGTGTGATACTGCCTGCTGGCCTCATGTATCTAAGCCCGGCATGTGTGATACTGCCTGCTGGCCTCATGTATCTAAGCCCATCATGTGTGATGCTGCCTGCTGGCCTCATGTATCTAAGCCCATCAACTGTGATACTGCCTGCTGGCCTCATGTATCTAAGCCCAGCATGTGTGATTCTGCCTGCTGGCCTCATGTATCTAAGCCCGGCATGTGTGATACTGCCTGCTGGCCTCATGCATCTAAGCCCATCATGTGTGATACTGCCTGCTGGCCTCATGCATCTAAGCCCGGCATGTGTGATACTGCCTGCTGGCCTCATGCATCTAAGCCCATCATGTGTGATACTGCCTGCTGGCATCATGCATCTAAGCCCATCATGTGTGATTCTGCCTGCTGGCCTCATGTATCTAAGCCCGGCATGTGTGATACTGCCTGCTGGCCTCATGTATCTAAGCCCGGCATGTGTGATACTGCCTGCTGGCCTCATGTATCTAAGCCCATCATGTGTGATGCTGCCTGCTGGCCTCATGTATCTAAGCCCAGCATGTGTGATGCTGCCTGCTGGCCTCATGTATCTAAGCCCAGCATGTGTGATTCTGCCTGCTGGCCTCATGTATCTAAGCCCGGCATGTGTGATTCTGCCTGCTGGCCTCATGTATCTAAGCCCGGCATGTGTGATACTGCCTGCTGGCCTCATGTATCTAAGCCCGGCATGTGTGATACTGCCTGCTGGCCTCATGTATCTAAGCCCATCATGTGTGATGCTGCCTGCTGGCCTCATGTATCTAAGCCCATCAACTGTGATACTGCCTGCTGGCCTCATGTATCTAAGCCCAGCATGTGTGATTCTGCCTGCTGGCCTCATGTATCTAAGCCCGGCATGTGTGATACTGCCTGCTGGCCTCATGTATCTAAGCCCGGCATGTGTGATACTGCCTGCTGGCCTCATGCATCTAAGCCCATCATGTGTGATACTGCCTGCTGGCCTCATGCATCTAAGCCCATCATGTGTGATACTGCCTGCTGGCCTCATGCATCTAAGCCCGGCATGTGTGATACTGCCTGCTGGCCTCATGTATCTAAGCCCGGCATGTGTGATACTGCCTGCTGGCCTCATGTATCTAAGCCCGGCATGTGTGATACTGCCTGCTGGCCTCATGTATCTAAGCCCGGCATGTGTGATACTGCCTGCTGGCCTCATGCATCTAAGCCCATCATGTGTGATACTGCCTGCTGGCATCATGCATCTAAGCCCATCATGTGTGATTCTGCCTGCTGGCCTCATGTATCTAAGCCCGGCATGTGTGATACTGCCTGCTGGCCTCATGTATCTAAGCCCGGCATGTGTGATACTGCCTGCTGGCCTCATGTATCTAAGCCCATCATGTGTGATGCTGCCTGCTGGCCTCATGTATCTAAGCCCAGCATGTGTGATGCTGCCTGCTGGCCTCATGTATCTAAGCCCAGCATGTGTGATTCTGCCTGCTGGCCTCATGTATCTAAGCCCGGCATGTGTGATACTGCCTGCTGGCCTCATGTATCTAAGCCCGGCATGTGTGATACTGCCTGCTGGCCTCATGTATCTAAGCCCATCATGTGTGATGCTGCCTGCTGGCCTCATGTATCTAAGCCCATCAACTGTGATACTGCCTGCTGGCCTCATGTATCTAAGCCCAGCATGTGTGATTCTGCCTGCTGGCCTCATGTATCTAAGCCCGGCATGTGTGATACTGCCTGCTGGCCTCATGTATCTAAGCCCGGCATGTGTGATGCTGCCTGCTGGCCTCATGTATCTAAGCCCGGCATGTGTGATGCTGCCTGCTGGCATCATGTATCTAAGCCCATCATGTGTGATACTGCCTGCTGGCATCATGCATCTAAGCCCATCATGTGTGATACTGCCTGCTGGCATCATGCATCTAAGCCCATCATGTGTGATACTGCCTGCTGGCCTCATGCATCTAAGCCCAGCATGTGTGATACTGCCTGCTGGCCTCATGTATCTAAGCCCATCATGTGTGATACTGCCTGCTGGCCTCATGTATCTAAGCCCAGCATGTGTGATACTGCCTGCTGGCCTCATGCTTCTAAGCCCATCATGGGTGATACTGCCTGCTGGCCTCATGCATCTAAGCCCATCATGTGTGATACTGCCTGCTGGCCTCATGCATCTAAGCCCATCATGTGTGATACTGCCTGCTGGCCTCATGCATCTAAGCCCATCATGTGTGATACTGCCTGCTGGCCTCATGCATCTAAGCCCATCATGGGTGATACTGCCTGCTGGCCTCATGCATCTAAGCCCAGCATGTGTGATACTGCCTGCTGGCATCATGCATCTAAGCCCATCATGTGTGATACTGCCTGCTGGCCTCATGTATCTAAGCCCATCATGTGTGATACTGCCTGCTGGCCTCATGTATCTAAGCCCAGCATGTGTGATACTGCCTGCTGGCCTCATGCATCTAAGCCCATCATGGGTGATACTGCCTGCTGGCCTCATGTATCTAAGCCCATCATGTGTGATACTGCCTGCTGGCATCATGTATCTAAGCCCAGCATGTGTGATACTGCCTGCTGGCATCATGTATCTAAGCCCAGCATGTGTGATACTGCCTGCTGGCCTCATGTATCTAAGCCCATCATGTGTGATACTGCCTGCTGGCCTCATGCATCTAAGCCCATCATGTGTGATACTGCCTGCTGGCATCATGTATCTAAGCCCATCATGTGTGATACTGCCTGCTGGCCTCATGTATCTAAGCCCATCATGTGTGATACTGCCTGCTGGCCTCATGTATCTAAGCCCGGCATGTGTGATACTGCCTGCTGGCCTCATGTATCTAAGCCCGGCATGTGTGATACTGCCTGCTGGCCTCATGCATCTAAGCCCATCATGTGTGATACTGCCTGCTGGCCTCATGCATCTAAGCCCATCATGTGTGATACTGCCTGCTGGCCTCATGCATCTAAGCCCGGCATGTGTGATACTGCCTGCTGGCCTCATGTATCTAAGCCCGGCATGTGTGATACTGCCTGCTGGCCTCATGTATCTAAGCCCGGCATGTGTGATACTGCCTGCTGGCCTCATGTATCTAAGCCCGGCATGTGTGATACTGCCTGCTGGCCTCATGCATCTAAGCCCATCATGTGTGATACTGCCTGCTGGCATCATGCATCTAAGCCCATCATGTGTGATTCTGCCTGCTGGCCTCATGTATCTAAGCCCGGCATGTGTGATACTGCCTGCTGGCCTCATGTATCTAAGCCCGGCATGTGTGATACTGCCTGCTGGCCTCATGTATCTAAGCCCATCATGTGTGATGCTGCCTGCTGGCCTCATGTATCTAAGCCCAGCATGTGTGATGCTGCCTGCTGGCCTCATGTATCTAAGCCCAGCATGTGTGATTCTGCCTGCTGGCCTCATGTATCTAAGCCCGGCATGTGTGATTCTGCCTGCTGGCCTCATGTATCTAAGCCCGGCATGTGTGATACTGCCTGCTGGCCTCATGTATCTAAGCCCGGCATGTGTGATACTGCCTGCTGGCCTCATGTATCTAAGCCCATCATGTGTGATGCTGCCTGCTGGCCTCATGTATCTAAGCCCATCAACTGTGATACTGCCTGCTGGCCTCATGTATCTAAGCCCAGCATGTGTGATTCTGCCTGCTGGCCTCATGTATCTAAGCCCGGCATGTGTGATACTGCCTGCTGGCCTCATGTATCTAAGCCCGGCATGTGTGATACTGCCTGCTGGCCTCATGCATCTAAGCCCATCATGTGTGATACTGCCTGCTGGCCTCATGCATCTAAGCCCATCATGTGTGATACTGCCTGCTGGCCTCATGCATCTAAGCCCGGCATGTGTGATACTGCCTGCTGGCCTCATGTATCTAAGCCCGGCATGTGTGATACTGCCTGCTGGCCTCATGTATCTAAGCCCGGCATGTGTGATACTGCCTGCTGGCCTCATGTATCTAAGCCCGGCATGTGTGATACTGCCTGCTGGCCTCATGCATCTAAGCCCATCATGTGTGATACTGCCTGCTGGCATCATGCATCTAAGCCCATCATGTGTGATTCTGCCTGCTGGCCTCATGTATCTAAGCCCGGCATGTGTGATACTGCCTGCTGGCCTCATGTATCTAAGCCCGGCATGTGTGATACTGCCTGCTGGCCTCATGTATCTAAGCCCATCATGTGTGATGCTGCCTGCTGGCCTCATGTATCTAAGCCCAGCATGTGTGATGCTGCCTGCTGGCCTCATGTATCTAAGCCCAGCATGTGTGATTCTGCCTGCTGGCCTCATGTATCTAAGCCCGGCATGTGTGATACTGCCTGCTGGCCTCATGTATCTAAGCCCGGCATGTGTGATACTGCCTGCTGGCCTCATGTATCTAAGCCCATCATGTGTGATGCTGCCTGCTGGCCTCATGTATCTAAGCCCATCAACTGTGATACTGCCTGCTGGCCTCATGTATCTAAGCCCAGCATGTGTGATTCTGCCTGCTGGCCTCATGTATCTAAGCCCGGCATGTGTGATACTGCCTGCTGGCCTCATGTATCTAAGCCCGGCATGTGTGATACTGCCTGCTGGCCTCATGCATCTAAGCCCATCATGTGTGATGCTGCCTGCTGGCCTCATGCATCTAAGCCCGGCATGTGTGATGCTGCCTGCTGGCCTCATGTATCTAAGCCCAGCATGTGTGATACTGCCTGCTGGCCTCATGTATCTAAGCCCGGCATGTGTGATACTGCCTGCTGGCCTCATGTATCTAAGCCCGGCATGTGTGATGCTGCCTGCTGGCCTCATGTATCTAAGCCCGGCATGTGTGATGCTGCCTGCTGGCCTCATGTATCTAAGCCCGGCATGTGTGATGCTGCCTGCTGGCCTCATGTATCTAAGCCCGGCATGTGTGATGCTGCCTGCTGGCCTCATGTATCTAAGCCCAGCATGTGTGATGCTGCCTGCTGGCCTCATGTATCTAAGCCCAGCATGTGTGATGCTGCCTGCTGGCCTCATGCATCTAAGCCCATCATGGGTGATACTGCCTGCTGGCCTCATGCATCTAAGCCCAGCATGTGTGATACTGCCTGCTGGCCTCATGTATCTAAGCCCATCATGTGTGATACTGCCTGCTGGCCTCATGTATCTAAGCTCATCATGTGTGATACTGCCTGCTGGCCTCATGTATCTAAGCTCATCATGTGTGATACTGCCTGCTGGCCTCATGCATCTAAGCCCATCATGGGTGATACTGCCTGCTGGCCTCATGCATCTAAGCCCATCATGTGTGATAGTGCCTGCTGGCCTCATGCATCTAAGCCCAGCATGTGTGATACTGCCTGCTGGCCTCATGTATCTAAGCCCATCATGTGTGATACTGCCTGCTGGCCTCATGTATCTAAGCCCATCATGTGTGATACTGCCTGCTGGCATCATGTATCTAAGCCCATCATGTGTGATACTGCCTGCTGGCATCATGTATCTAAGCCCATCATGTGTGATACTGCCTGCTGGCATCATGCATCTAAGCCCATCATGTGTGATACTGCCTGCTGGCATCATGCATCTAAGCCCATCATGTGTGATACTGCCTGCTGGCCTCATGCATCTAAGCCCAGCATGTGTGATACTGCCTGCTGGCCTCATGTATCTAAGCCCATCATGTGTGATACTGCCTGCTGGCCTCATGTATCTAAGCCCAGCATGTGTGATACTGCCTGCTGGCCTCATGCTTCTAAGCCCATCATGGGTGATACTGCCTGCTGGCCTCATGCATCTAAGCCCATCATGTGTGATACTGCCTGCTGGCCTCATGCATCTAAGCCCATCATGTGTGATACTGCCTGCTGGCCTCATGCATCTAAGCCCATCATGTGTGATACTGCCTGCTGGCCTCATGCATCTAAGCCCATCATGGGTGATACTGCCTGCTGGCCTCATGCATCTAAGCCCAGCATGTGTGATACTGCCTGCTGGCATCATGCATCTAAGCCCATCATGTGTGATACTGCCTGCTGGCCTCATGTATCTAAGCCCATCATGTGTGATACTGCCTGCTGGCCTCATGTATCTAAGCCCAGCATGTGTGATACTGCCTGCTGGCCTCATGCATCTAAGCCCATCATGGGTGATACTGCCTGCTGGCCTCATGTATCTAAGCCCATCATGTGTGATACTGCCTGCTGGCATCATGTATCTAAGCCCAGCATGTGTGATACTGCCTGCTGGCATCATGTATCTAAGCCCAGCATGTGTGATACTGCCTGCTGGCCTCATGTATCTAAGCCCATCATGTGTGATACTGCCTGCTGGCCTCATGCATCTAAGCCCATCATGTGTGATACTGCCTGCTGGCATCATGTATCTAAGCCCATCATGTGTGATACTGCCTGCTGGCCTCATGTATCTAAGCCCATCATGTGTGATACTGCCTGCTGGCCTCATGCATCTAAGCCCATCATGGGTGATACTGCCTGCTGGCCTCATGTATCTAAGCCCATCATGTGTGATACTGCCTGCTGGCATCATGTATCTAAGCCCAGCATGTGTGATACTGCCTGCTGGCATCATGTATCTAAGCCCAGCATGTGTGATACTGCCTGCTGGCGTCATGTATCTAAGCCCATCATGTGTGATACTGCCTGCTGGCGTCATGTATCTAAGCCCAGCATGTGTGATACTGCCTGCTGGCCTCATGTATCTAAGCCCATCATGGGTGATACTGCCTGCTGGTCTCATGCATGTAAGCCTGTCATCTGTGATGTCACCTGCAGTCCTATGTAACACTACAGATAACACAGTGATAACTCTCTGAGTACAGATAATGTAGTAGATGTCACCTGCAGTCCTATGTAACACCACAGATAACACAGTGATAACTCTCTGAGTACAGATAATGTAGTAGATGTCACCTGCAGTCCTATGTAACACCACAGATAACACAGTGATAACTCTCTGAGTACAGATAATGTAGTAGATGTCACCTGCAGTCCTATGTAACACCACAGATAACACAGTGATAACTCTCTGAGTACAGATAATGTAGTAGATGTCACCTGCAGTCCTATGTAACACCACAGATAACACAGTGATAACTCTCTGAGTACAGATAATGTAGTAGATGTCACCTGCAGTCCTATGTAACACCACAGATAACACAGTGATAACTCTCTGAGTACAGATAATGTAGTAGATGTCACCTGCAGTCCTATGTAACACCACAGATAACACAGTGATAAGTCTCTGAGTACAGAAAATGTAGATGTCACCTGCAGTCCTATGTAACACCACAGATAGCACAGTAGGTGTCACCTGCAGTCCCATGTAACACCACAGATGACACATTCCGATATTATCAGACCCTGGAGTAAATGACAACCTCAGCTGAGCTGCTCCTGCCCCTTGTGTCCTGAGTTGTCAGTGGCCGGGGTGAGCCATTTGGGGGATACACTGCCCCCCGTCCTCGCAGGCAGCGGTGCCACATCTGGAGCACATTTCTCGGAGCAGCTGCTGCTCTCGGTTACCAGATCGGATCTGGATTTCACATTATTATTTAATGCCTGGGAAGGGGAAGCGTTGCTGGAAGTGAAGCTCGTCTTTGGTGGTAAGCGCTTTTCTGGGCTTTTATAGAAATCCTGGCCCTTTAACGGCGCAGCCGCGCTCCCCGCAAACACGCTCCTGAGACGGGACGGCTGCTCACAATAAGCCGCCTCTGGATTCCATTTGTATGGGAATTATTTCCATCAACACAGTCATTTCCTGAAAATTAAAGCCCCTCCTGACCTCTGACCCCGGGGGGAGCGCTGCCAAAGCCGAAGTTATCCGACCAGCGATAAAATCAGCAGAGAAACAAATGTGCAGTTCACACGTAGCGGCAGCGCGGCCGTCACTGACCAAAGCGCAAAACTTTTCCCATTCAGATGTTTTTTGGGCAGTTTTTCCATGCAGGTGTTTTCTGTGCAGTTTTGTCATGCAGGTGTTTTCTGTGCAGTTTTCCCCTGCAGGTGTTTTCTGCGCAGTTTTCCCCTGCAGGTGTTTTCTGCGCAGTTTTTCCATGCAGGTGTTTTCTGCGCAGTTTTTCCATGCAGGTGTTTTCTGCGCAGCTTTTCCATGCAGGTGTTTTCTGTGCAGTTTTTCCATGCAGATGTTTTCTGCGCAGTTTTTCCATGCAGATGTTTTCTGCGCAGTTTTTCCATGCAGGTGTTTTCTGTGCAGTTTTTCCATGCAGATGTTTTCTGCGCAGTTTTTCCATGCAGGTGTTTTCTGTGCAGTTTTTCCATGCAGGTGTTTTCTGCGCAGTTTTTCCATGCAGGTGTTTTCTGCGCAGTTTTTCCATGCAGGTGTTTTCTGCGCAGTTTTTCCATGCAGGTGTTTTCTGCGCAGTTTATCCATGCAGGTGTTTTCTGCGCAGTTTTTCCATGCAGGTGTTTTCTGCGCAGTTTTTCCATGCAGGTGTTTTCTGCGCAGTTTTTCCATGCAGGTGTTTTCTGTGCAGTTTTTCCATGCAGATGTTTTCTGCGCAGTTTTTCCATGCAGGTGTTTTCTGTGCAGTTTTTCCATGCAGATATTAGGACCTGTATTGGGACAGTATTGGGACCTGTTCTCTTCAACATATTCATTAATGATCTGGTAGAAGGTTTACACAGTAAAATATCGATATTTGCAGATGATACAAAACTATGTAAAGCAGTTAATACAAGAGAAGATAGTATTCTGCTACAGATGGATCTGGATAAGTTGGAAACTTGGGCTGAAAGGTGGCAGATGAGGTTTAACAATGATAAATGTAAGGTTATACACATGGGAAGAGGGAATCAATATCACCATTACACACTGAACGGGAAACCACTGGGTAAATCTGACAGGGAGAAGGACTTGGGGATCCTAGTTAATGATAAACTTACCTGGAGCAGCCAGTGCCAGGCAGCAGCTGCCAAGGCAAACAGGATCATGGGGTGCATTAAAAGAGGTCTGGATACACATGATGAGAGCATTATACTGCCTCTGTACAAATCCCTAGTTAGACCGCACATGGAGTACTGTGTCCAGTTTTGGGCACCGGTGCTCAGGAAGGATATAATGGAACTAGAGAGAGTTCAAAGGAGGGCAACAAAATTAATAAAGGGGATGGGAGAACTACAATACCCAGATAGATTAGCGAAATTAGGATTATTTAGTCTAGAAAAAAGACGTCTGAGGGGCGATCTAATAACCATGTATAAGTATATAAGGGGACAATACAAATATCTCGCTGAGGATCTGTTTATACCAAGGAAGGTGACGGGCACAAGGGGGCATTCTTTGCGTCTGGAGGAGAGAAGGTTTTTCCACCAACATAGAAGAGGATTCTTTACTGTTAGGGCAGTGAGAATCTGGAATTGCTTGCCTGAGGAGGTGGTGATGGCGAACTCAGTCGAGGGGTTCAAGAGAGGCCTGGATGTCTTCCTGGAGCAGAACAATATTGTATCATACAATTATTAGGTTCTGTAGAAGGACGTAGATCTGGGTATTTATTATGATGGAATATAGGCTGAACTGGATGGACAAATGTCTTTTTTCGGCCTTACTAACTATGTTACTATGTTACTATGTTAGATGTTTTCTGTGCCATTTTGCCATACAGATGTTTTCTGCGCAGTTTTGCCATGCAGATGTTTTCTGCGCAGTTTTGCCATACCGTTGTTTTCTGTATAGTTTCGCCATTCAGATGTTTTTTGGGCAGTTTTGTCATGCAGATGTTTTCTGTGCAGTTTTGTCATGCAGGTGTTTTCTGCGCAGTTTTTCCATGCAGGTGTTTTCTGTGCAGTTTTTCCATGCAGGTGTTTTCTGTGCAGTTTTTCCATGCAGATGTTTTCTGCGCAGTTTTTCCATGCAGGTGTTTTCTGTGCAGTTTTTCCATGCAGGTGTTTTCTGCGCAGTTTTGCCATGCAGATGTTTTCTGCACAGTTTTGCCATGCAGATGTTTTCTGCACAGTTTTGCCATGCAGGTGTTTTCTGCACAGTTTTTCCATGCAGGTGTTTTCTGCGCAGTTTTTCCATGCAGATGTTTTCTGCGCAGTTTTTCTATGCAGGTGTTTTATGTGCAGTTTTTCCATGCAGGTGTTTTCTGTGCAGTTTTGCCATGCAGATGTTTTCTGCACAGTTTTGCCATGCAGATGTTTTCTGAACAGTTTTGTCATGCAGATGTTTTCTGTGAAGTTTTGCCATGCATGTGTTTTCTGCGCAGTTTTGCCATGCAGATGTTTTCTGCGCAGTTTTGCCATGCAGGTGTTTTCTGTGCAGTTTTGCCATACAGATGTTTTCTGTGCAGTTTCGCCATTCAGATGTTTTTTGGGCAGTTTTGTCATGCAGATGTTTTCTGTGCAGTTTTGTCATGCAGATGTTTTCTGTGCAGTTTTATCATGCAGATGTTTTCTGTGCAGTTTTGTCATGCAGATGTTTTCTGTGCAGTTTTGTCATGCAGATGTTTTCTGTGCAGTTTTGTCATGCAGATGTTTTCTGTGCAGTTTTGTCATGCAGATGTTTTCTGTGCAGTTTTGCCATGCAGATGTTTTTGTGCAGTTTTGCCATGCAGATGTTTTGCCATGCAGATGTTTTCCAGCAGTTTTGCTATGCAGATGTTTTTGTGCAGTTTTGCCATGCAGATGTTTTTGTGCAGTTTTCCCCTGCAGGTGTTTTCTGCGCAGTTTTCCCCTGCAGGTGTTTTCTGCGCAGTTTATCCATGCAGGTGTTTTCTGTGCAGTTTTTCCATGCAGGTGTTTTCTGTGCAGTTTTTCCATGCAGATGTTTTCTGCACAGTTTTGCCATGCAGGTGTTTTCTGCACAGTTTTTCCATGCAGGTGTTTTCTGTGCAATTTTTCCATGCAGATGTTTTCTGCGCAGTTTTTCCATGCAGGTGTTTTCTGCGCAGTTTTTCCATGCAGATGTTTTCTGCGCAGTTTTTCTATGCAGGTGTTTTCTGTGCAGTTTTTCCATGCAGGTGTTTTCTGTGCAGTTTTGCCATGCAGATGTTTTCTGCACAGTTTTGCCATGCAGATGTTTTCTGCACAGTTTTGTCATGCAGATGTTTTCTGAACAGTTTTGTCATGCAGATGTTTTCTGCACAGTTTTGTCATGCAGATGTTTTCTGCACAGTTTTGCCATGCAGGTGTTTTCTGCGCAGTTTTGCCATGCAGATGTTTTCTGTGCCATTTTGCCATACAGATGTTTTCTGTGCAGTTTTGCCATGCATGTGTTTTCTGCGCAGTTTTGCCTTGCAGGTGTTTTCTGTGCAGTTTTGCCATACAGATGTTTTCTGTGCAGTTTCGCCATTCAGATGTTTTTTGGGCAGTTTTGTCATGCAGAGGTTTTCTGTGCAGTTTTGTCATGCAGATGTTTTCTGTGCAGTTTTGTCATGCAGATGTTTTCTGTGCAGTTTTGCCATGCAGATGTTTTTGTGCAGTTTTGCCATGCAGATGTTTTGCCATGCAGATGTTTTGCAGCAGTTTTGCTATGCAGATGTTTTTGTGCAGTTTTGCCATGCAGATGTTTTTGTGCAGTTTTGCCATGCAGATGTTTTCTGCACAGTTTTGCTATGCAGATGTTTTTGTGCAGTTTTGCCATGCAGGTGTTTTCTGTGCAGTTTTGCCATGCAGGTGTTTTCTGTGCAGTTTTGCCATGCAGATGTTTTCTGTGCAGTTTTGCCATGCAGATGTTTTCTGTGCAGTTTTGCCATGCAGGTGTTTTCTGCGCAGTTTCGGGCGGCATTTTACCGCCACATGGGATTACAGACTGTTAGTCGTCAACTGTAACCCTTCTGCTGCATAATGTGAAGTGGTGGGTGAACCAATATGGGTCTTGGGGTGGTCCCTCAGCTTCCCTGCTTTTATTGGAGTGCGCAGACCTGTTGCTTTGGGGTCTGGTAAACCTACATGACAACCCCCTGTGGATGCGGCAATGGCGGCCACCTTTACATTGGGTGAACACAATCAGTCTCCATTCCCCGAAGCCCGCACCTTTTTTATAATGATATCAGGGGTCTAGAAAAGCTGAGTGACTCCTGTAAAAGCCACAACATCAGCCGCGCTGGTTGTCCCCCTGCTGTCCAGCAGACAGATGATATATACGGGGGGTATTCACACCATAAACTCAGTATTTGATCACACTGTAACATTTCCGGAATTTGGGAGCTGAACTCGCTTTCTTTTAAATAAATGTTTCATACTACAACTCCCATCGTGCGGCTGCAGACGGAGGCGCGGTTCAGGTGCACTAAGGGTTAACGGGGGGAGACGTGCCTCTGACAAGTCTGTATTCCAGCTTCTGACAGCTCGGCGCTCTTCTCCGTAGCGCTGTCTCCCGTTCAGCGGGTGATTCATCGCATTATAGATTTCTGAACTTGGCCGCGATAACTCACAACTGATTTTGCTGCGGGCGATTTTGCTTCCAGTGGGATAAAGGTTTTTTTAATCACTGCAAGAAGAGCTGTGTTCAACTGCAAGAGAAGAAAAAGGCAGCGCCGCTTCGTAGGACTTCAGCTTTTTCTTTTCCGGCCTCGCTCCTTTTTCTCTATTCGCCGGCTGTTACCGGTTCGTGCTGCGGCCGCCGCTCGGATTCGTGCCGCGACATTTCTATCTAATATTACGGGATAATCAGTTCTGCCTAGACTTTATAAAGGGCGCTATCACGAGGAGACCACACCCCCTCCTGCTAAGACACACCCACTTGTTCAAAAGATGTCGAGCGCAGGATGAAATAGGAAAAGGTTGCTAATGATTGCACATGTATTCGGGCGCCACTATCGGCATCAGATAGACATTAATGCGGTTCTTCCTTTGAGCTTCGATGTCTTTCCTTTTACAAGATCTCCGCTTGCAGTCAGTGAATCGGCACAGTCCTGTGCACACACGGGCTACAGACCTGGCACTTCTCACAGCTGGATCAGGCTGTTTGTTACAATGTGTCAGTGCAGGTCACATCATCAGTCCAGCTTTCCCAAGCACAGGAATTTGGGGTCTGAACCCCGGCGGCCACTAGACGATGGCTACAAGGGCCCAGATGTATGATTAACCCTTCGATGCCCCTATCTGCTCAGGACTCCGGGCAAGTTGGGTGTCACCTTACAGCTCCCATAGAGGCAGTCACCCGCCTCTCCCAGACACTCGTGTTACGACGCTTCGTATTCTTCAGGCAGATTACATAAATGTAATCGTCAGCTCTTGGGCCCGGAGAGCGAGCGCTTTTACGAGACTTGGAGAAAGGAGACATTTTTCTTCGGCTGCGAATAAATTACTGCGAGTGAACGCCAAGTGAGTGACAGGCGAGATCGGATTAGCGAGTGGGTGCGCCCGATAATTGCAGCCCGGGTCTGGCATGCTTCCCTGCGCTGGGGGGGATCGGGGAGTCGCTCCTAAACCTGCGGAAATGTCCCCCAATTCAGCTTGCACCTCTTATTTATGCGGGTCAGTGACACGGGTCAGCGGGGCGCAGGATCGGGGTTTTATGCAGTAACAGGACCCGCCGCTCATCTGGAGGGCGAAGCTGCAGCCGGAAATTTGTACGAACAGTTCATGATCTCCCAATAAAGCGCAGCTGTGACGCCTCGGGGAACAATCCATCATTACACAGGGAACGCAGGTTGTGGGGTTTCTTAAGGTGCAGTCCTGTGTGAGGAGGGAGGGGGCGCTGCTCCGGAGAGGCCGTCCTGAACCCCACCGAACAATGCTAAAAGGAAGGAAATCTGACCCACAGGAGAGAAGGGAGATGAGCTGCAGTACCAGACACATCCCCCAGAGAAGGGGGCGCTGCACCGGAGAGACCGTCCTGAACCCCACCGAACAATGCTAAAAGGAAGGAAATCTGACCCATAGGAGAGAAGGGAGATGAGCTGCAGTACCAGACACAGCCCAGAGAAGGGGGCGCTGCTCCGGAGAGGCCGTCCTGAACCCCACCGAACAATGCTAAAAGGAAGGAAATCTGACCCATAGGAGAGAAGGGAGATGAGCTGCAGTACCAGACACATCCCCCAGAGAAGGGGGCGCTGCACCGGAGAGGCCGTCCTGAACCCCACCGAACAATGCTAAAAGGAAGGAAATCTGACCCATAGGAGAGAAGGGAGATGAGCTGCAGTACCAGACACAGCCCACAGAGAAGGGGGCGCTGCTCCGGAGAGGCCGTCCTGAACCCCACCGAACAATGCTAAAAGGAAGGAAATCTGACCCATAGGAGAGAAGGGAGATGAGCTGCAGTACCAGACACAGCCCACAGAGAAGGGGGCGCTGCTCCGGAGAGGCCGTCCTGAACCCCACCGAACAATGCTAAAAGGAAGGAAATCTGACCCATAGGAGAGAAGGGAGATGAGCTGCAGTACCAGACACATCCCACAGAGAAGGGGGCGCTGCTCCGGAGAGGCCGTCCTGAACCCCACCGAACAATGCTAAAAGGAAGGAAATCTGACCCATAGGAGAGAAGGGAGATGAGCTGCAGTACCAGACACAGCCCACAGAGAAGGGGGCGCTGCTCCGGAGAGGCCGTCCTGAACCCCACCGAACAATGCTAAAAGGAAGGAAATCTGACCCATAGGAGAGAAGGGAGATGAGCTGCAGTACCAGACACAGCCCAGAGAGAAGGGGCCGCTGCTCCGGAGAGGCCGTCCTGAACCCCACCGAACAATGCTAAAAGGAAGGAAATCTGACCCATAGGAGTGAAGGGAGATGAGCTGCAGTACCAGACACATCCCCCAGAGAAGGGGGCGCTGCTCAGGAGAGGCCGTCCTGAACCCCACCGAACAATGCTAAAAGGAAGGAAATCTGACCCATAGGAGAGAAGGGAGATGAGCTGCAGTACCAGACACATCCCCCAGAGAAGGGGGCGCTGCACCGGAGAGGCCGTCCTGAACCCCATCGAACAATGCTAAAAGGAAGGAAATCTGACCCATAGGAGAGAAGGGAGATGAGCTGCAGTACCAGACACAGCCCACAGAGAAGGGGGCGCTGCTCCGGAGAGGCCATCCTGAACCCCACCGAACAATGCTAAAAGGAAGGAAATCTGACCCATAGGAGAGAAGGGAGATGAGCTGCAGTAACAGACACATCCCCCAGAGAAGGGGTCGCTGCACCGGAGAGGCCGTCCTGAACCCCACCGAACAATGCTAAAAGGAAGGAAATCTGACCCATAGGAGAGAAGGGATATGAGCTGCAGTACCAGACACATCCCCCAGAGAAGGGAGCGCTGCACCGGAGAGGCCGTCCAGAACCCCACCGAACAATGCTAAAAGGAAGGAAATCTGACCCATAGGAGAGAAGGGATATGAGCTGCAGTACCAGACACATCCCCCAGAGAAGGGGGCGCTGCACCGGAGAGGCCGTCCTGAACCCCACCGAACAATGCTAAAAGGAAATCTGACCCATAGGAGAGAAGGTAGATGAGCTGCAGTACCAGACACAGCCCACAGAGAAGGGGGCGCTGCTCCGGAGAGGCCATCCTGAACCCCACCGAACAATGCTAAAAGGAAGGAAATCTGACCCATAGGAGAGAAGGGAGATGAGCTGCAGTACCAGACACAGCCCAGAGAGAAGGGGCCGCTGCTCCGGAGAGTCCGTCCTGAACCCCACCGAACAATGCTAAAAGGAAGGAAATCTGACCCATAGGAGAGAAGGGAGATGAGCTGCAGTACCAGACACATCCCCCAGAGAAGGGGGCGCTGCTCCAGAGAGGCTGTCCTGAACCCCACCGAACAACGCTAAAAGGAAGGAAATCTGACCCATAGGAGTGAAGGGAGATGAGCTGCAGTACCAGACACATCCCCCAGAGAAGGGGGCGCTGCTCCGGAGAGGCCGTCCTGAACCCCACCGAACAATGCTAAAAGGAAGGAAATCTGACCGATAGGAGAGAAGGGAGATGAGCTGCAGTACCAGACACAGCCCACAGAGAAGGGGGCGCTGCTCCAGAGAGGCCGTCCTGAACCCCACCGAACAACGCTAAAAGGAAGGAAATCTGACCCATAGGAGAGAAGGGAGATGAGCTGCAGTACCAGACACAGCCCAGAGAGAAGGGGCCGCTGCTCCGGAGAGGCCGTCCTGAACCCCACCGAACAATGCTAAAAGGAAGGAAATCTGACCCATAGGAGAGAAGGGAGATGAGCTGCAGTACCAGACACAGCCCACAGAGAAGGGGGCGCTGCACCGGAGAGGCCGTCCTGAACCCCACCGAACAACGCTAAAAGGAAGGAAATCTGACCCATAGGAGTGAAGGGAGATGAGCTGCAGTACCAGACACAGCCCACAGAGAAGGGGGCGCTGCACCGGAGAGGCCGTCCTGAACCCCACCGAACAATGCTAAAAGGAAGGAAATCTGACCCATAGGAGAGAAGGGAGATGAGCTGCAGTACCAGACACAGCCCACAGAGAAGGGGGCGCTGCTCCAGAGAGGCCGTCCTGAACCCCACCGAACAACGCTAAAAGGAAGGAAATCTGACCCATAGGAGAGAAGGGAGATGAGCTGCAGTACCAGACACAGCCCAGAGAGAAGGGGCCGCTGCTCCGGAGAGGCCGTCCTGAACCCCACCGAACAATGCTAAAAGGAAGGAAATCTGACCCATAGGAGAGAAGGGAGATGAGCTGCAGTACCAGACACAGCCCACAGAGAAGGGGGCGCTGCACCGGAGAGGCCGTCCTGAACCCCACCGAACAACGCTAAAAGGAAGGAAATCTGACCCATAGGAGTGAAGGGAGATGAGCTGCAGTACCAGACACAGCCCACAGAGAAGGGGGCGCTGCACCGGAGAGGCCGTCCTGAACCCCACCGAACAATGCTAAAAGGAAGGAAATCTGACCCATAGGAGAGAAGGGAGATGAGCTGCAGTACCAGACACAGCCCACAGAGAAGGGGGCGCTGCACCGGAGAGGCCGTCCTGAACCCCACCGAACAATGCTAAAAGGAAGGAAATCTGACCCATAGGAGAGAAGGGAGATGAGCTGCAGTACCAGACACAGCCAACAGAAAAGGGGGCGCTGTTTCTTGTGAATTGAAAACCTTTTTCTTTTTTAATTCCAGAAAACCTTTTAAGAAGTACCTAAACGGCCCGAGGACAGGTGTGTCCTGCAGCGCATGCATTCTGCATCTCTTGCTCATAGATTTATCGGTGATGTTGGAAAGATTCATATAGTCAGAAGAAACAGGAAAACATTCAGTGAGTGCAGAAAAGCCCCGCCCTCATTAGTCATAGCCACGCCCCTACACCATGCTGTGCACTGGCTGGGTTTAGGATTGCGGGTCGGCACTATTATTTTAATATTTAGGGGTGGCATTATATATATATATATATATATATATATATATATATACAGTTAGGGCCAGAAATATTTGGACAGTGACACAATTTTCGCGAGTTGGGCTCTGCATGCCACCACATTGGATTTGAAATGAAACCTCTACAACAGAATTCAAGTGCAGATTGTAACGTTTAATTTGAAGGGTTGAACAAAAATATCTGATAGAAAATGTAGGAATTGTACACATTTCTTTACAAACACTCCACATTTTAGGAGGTCAAAAGTAATTGGACAAATAAACATAACCCAAACAAAATATTTTTATTTTCAATATTTTGTTGCAAATCCTTTGGAGGCAATCACTGCCTTAAGTCTGGAACCCATGGACATCACCAAACGCTGGGTTTCCTCCTTCTTAATGCTTTGCCAGGCCTTTACAGCCGCAGCCTTCAGGTCTTGCTTGTTTGTGGGTCTTTCCGTCTTAAGTCTGGATTTGAGCAAGTGAAATGCATGCTCAATTGGGTTTAGATCTGGAGATTGACTTGGCCATTGCAGAATGTTCCACTTTTTGGCACTCATGAACTCCTGGGTAGCTTTGGCTGTATGCTTGGGGTCATTGTCCATCTGTACTATGAAGCGCCGTCCAATCAACTTTGCAGCATTTGGCTGAATCTGGGCTGAAAGTATATCCCGGTACACTTCAGAATTCATCCGGCTACTCTTGTCTGCTCTTATGTCATCAATAAACACAAGTGACCCAGTGCCATTGAAAGCCATGCATGCCCATGCCATCACGTTGCCTCCACCATGTTTTACAGAGGATGTGGTGTGCCTTGGATCATGTGCCGTTCCCTTTCTTCTCCCCATCATTCTGGTACAGGTTGATCTTTGTCTCATCTGTCCATAGAATACTTTTCCAGAACTGAGCTGGCTTCTTGAGGTGTTTTTCTGTCTATTTTTGGTATTGATGAATGGTTTGCATCTAGATGTGAACCCTTTGTATTTACTGTCATGGAGTCTTCTCTTTACTGTTGACTTAGAGACAGATACACCTACTTCACTGAGAGTGTTCTGGACTTCAGTTGATGTTGTGAACGGGTTCTTCTTCACCAAATTAAGTATGCGGCGATCATCCACCACTGTTGTCATCCGTGGACGCCCAGGCCTTTTTGAGTTCCCAAGCTCACCACTCAATTCCTTTTTTCTCAGAATGTACCCAACTGTTGATTTTGCTACTCCAAGCATGTCTGCTATCTCTCTGATGGATTTTTTCTTTTTTTTCAGCCTCAGGATGTTCTGCTTCACCTCAATTGAGAGTTCCTTTGACCGCATGTTGTCTGCTCACAGCAACAGCTTCCAAATGCAAAACCACACACCTGGAATCCACCCCTGACCTTTTAACTACTTCATTGATTACAGGTTAACGAGGGAGACGCCTTCAGAGTTAATTGCAGCCCTTAGAGTCCATTGTCCAATTACTTTTGGTCCCTTGAAAAAGAGGACGCTATGCATTACAGAGCTATGATTCCTAAACCCTTTCTCCGATTTGGATGTGGAAACTATCATATTGCAGCTGGGAGTGTGCACTTTCAGCCCATATTACATATATAATTGTATTTCTGAACATGTTTTTGTGAACAGCTAAAATAACAAAACTTGTGTCACTGTCCAAATATTTCTGGCCCTAACTGTATATGTTAAAGGAGCAATGCTTTTTCCAATCCTGGAAAACATTTAAGTTCATTTTCTGCTCCTGCTTCGTTGCTTGTTTACCTGTTATGCCTGGAGGTCCATGGAGGAGAATGGAGCAGGACTGTCCGCATTTAATGTGGTCCTGCTTTTTGGTTTGAGCGGCCTCTAGTGGTCAAGATTAAATTCTGGTACAGCGGGGGAGGGGCTGTGACAACCCAGCAGCCAATCAGGTTAATGATGGCAAGACTAAAAAATATCACATTCTATGTATCTAAAAATGTAACAAAGTGATACAATTCTACAGACTTGAAATCTCCACACACAGAGATCTCTGCTCCGTAGAGAAAGGGTTAACACGTGATGATCACAAATTAAACCTAAAAAAAAAAATAAAAAAAAAATCAATCAATCAGCGGTGACGCGGGGAGGACGATGCACCTGGGAGGCGGCGCTGCACATACATGTTCTGCGGCTCATGTGACACAATCTCATCTCCCAGCCATTAGGGCAGTGAGTCATCGTGGTACGAGGAGAGCGGCCCGGACCCTGCAGGACCCCAGAACAACGGCCGTATGGAAGGCAGGGTCTCACACACATCGGCTCAGCGGAGCTGCCTGCTGGCTTGCCAAAAAAATTCAATTCACTGTGGGGGTACAGTGGGATGTGGTGGGGGTACGGTGGGAGATATGATGTAGATATGGTGCGGGGTACGATGTGGGATATGGTGCGGGGTACGGTGGGGGATACGATAGGTGATATGGTGGGGGTAAGGTTGGGGATATAGTGGGCGGTACGGTGGGGGATACGATAGGGGATATGGTGGGGGTAAGGTTGGGGATATAGTGGGCGGTACGGTGGGGGATATGGTGGGGTACGGTGGGGGATGGGGAATATGGTGGGGGATACGATCGGGATATGGTGGGGGGTACGATGTGGGATATGGTGGGGGTAAGGTTGGGGATAGTGGGGGGTACGGTGGGAGATATGATCATAGATATGGTGGGGGGTACGATGGGGGATATGGTGCGGGGTACGGTGGGGGATACGATAGGGGATATGGTGGGGGGTACGATGTGGGATATGGTGGAGGTAAGGTTGGGGATATAGTGGGGGGTACGGTGGAGGATGGGGAATATGGTGGGGGTACGGTGGGGGATATGGTGGGGGTAAGGTTGGAAATATAGTGGGGGTACGGTGGGGGAACGGTGGGGGATGGGGAATATGGTGGGGGATATGGTGGGGGGTAAGGTTGGGGATATAGTGCGGGTACGGTGGGGGATATGGTGGAGGTACGGTGGGGGATATGGTGGGGGGATATGGTGGGGGATGGGAGCATATGTTGGGGTGGGGGTACGGTGGGGGATGGGGGATATGGTAGGGGGTACGGTGGGGGATACGGTGAGATATGATGGGGGTACGGTGGGGGATATGGTGGGGGGTACGGTGGGGGATATGGTGGGGGGTACGGTGGGGGACATGGTGGGGGGTACAGTGGGGAATGGGGGATATGGTGGGGGATACGATGGGGGATATGGTAGGGGGTACGGTGGGGGGATATGGTGGTGGGGGGTACGGTGAGAGATATGGTGGGGGGTACGGTGGGGGATAAGGTGGGCTGAAGGACATTTGTGGTTATAAAGTTGCAAATAATAAATCATCCGCAAACATCTGCAGTACAAAAACCGCACTCACAAAGGAGGAAAAAAAACAGGTGAAAAGTAGAAAACTTGTCAAAACAGGAGCAAATTAAAGGAAGAGTTAGGAGCAAAATAAAGAAAAGCCTGAAAAACGAAAAACATAAAAGAGGCGCAAATGCAGCAATGATCCGGGCACGGAGAAGCAGAAAGTTACAGAACTTTTCAGGAAGGTGAAGCCGACATCAGAGTGAGCGGTTGATCCTCGCCGCGGCAGGAGTGGGCCACGATGGCGAGCGCCTCCACCGGCCGGCACTGTACTCCGACACGGTTATTTCTCGCACTGATGTTGCCTGTTACCTGCCGTGACCTTGTCATGTTATCTAAAGTGCAGGTGGGAAATCATTAACCCTGCGATTGCTGGAAACAGCCCGGAAATCCTGCCCCGTATTACCAGCAATCCTCAGGGTGTATTCACACTGTACATGTACAGGTGCGAGGGTCGTGTCCTACAGTCCCATACGGCGCCTATAGTTACCTCGCAGCTCGTACCGGCACTGACACTGCTCTGTTCTTGGGACTGGAGGGAGATTCGGCGGCACGACCCTTTCATGATCAGTAAATGACAGTAATTACCGTAAATCGCAGGTTCTGACGCCGGGTCCGGAACTTTTGCAGGAATGACATATGAAGCACGACGCACTTTTTCCCATTACAATGATGCTCCTAAACAGACCGGAGTACAGCAGGCGCTGATTGCTTCCATTGTAGGGTTTTCTGCAGAAATTCTCTTTCCTCTATGACAGAACAGATAAACAGAGCGCTCCACACAGGTGGACCCGTAGAAGCGCTGGCATAGCGCGAAACGGCCGTCGTTCTGACCTGCTCGCACCAACTCCTTTCCTCACTCTCCCAGCCATGGACTCTTTTTAATGAAGACAAAATAAAGCTAAGGATTTTTCAGATCGGTGAGTGCTTTTCTTTTTTCTATTGTACAACTGGTATCGGGGTCTGATACAACAGCGCAGTCCACCACCCGTGTCCACCTAAAAGACGGCCACCGCCGGGCACAGCGACTCATCTGCCCCATTACACTGAACAACTCCAGGAGCCTGAAGAAGAAGGCACAGAGGAGCCTGAAGGAGAAGGACACAGAGGAGCCTGAAGGAGAAGGACACAGAGGAGCCTGAAGGAGAAGGTCACAGAGGAGCCTGAAGGAGGACACAGAGGAGTCTGAAGGAGAAGGACACAGAGGAGCCTGAAGGAGAAGGACACAGAGGAGCCTGAAGGAAAAGGACACAGAGGAGCCTGAAGAAGAGGACACAGAGGAGCCTGAAGGAAAAGGACACAGAGGAGCCTGAAGGAGAAGGACACAGAGGAGCCTGAAGGAGAAGGACACAGAGGAGCCTGAAGGAGAAGGACACAGAGGAGCCTGAAGGAGAAGGACACAGAGGAACCTGAAGGAGAAGGACACAGAGGAGCCTGAAGGAGAAGGACACAGAGGAGCCTGAAGGAGAAGGACACAGAGGAGCCTGAAGGAGAAGGACACAGAGGAGCCTGAAGGAAAAGGACACAGAGGAGCCTGAAGGAAAAGGACACAGAGGAGCCTGAAGGAAAAGGACACAGAGGAGCCTGAAGGAGAAGGACACAGAGGAGCCTGAAGGAGAAGGACACAGAGGAGCCTGAAGGAGAAGGACACAGAGGAGCCTGAAGGAGGACACAGAGGAGTCTGAAGGAGAAGGACACAGAGGAGCCTGAAGGAGAAGGACACAGAGGAGCCTGAAGAAGAGGACACAGAGGAGCCTGAAGGAAAAGGACACAGAGGAGCCTGAAGGAGAAGGACACAGAGGAGCCTGAAGGAGAAGGACACAGTGGAGCCTGAAGGAAAAGGACACAGAGGAGCCTGAAGGAGAAGGACACAGAGGAGCCTTAAGGAGAAGGACACAGAGGAGCATGAAGGAAAAGGACACAGAGGAGCCTGAAGAAGAGGACACAGAGGAGCCTGAAGGAGAAGGACACAGAGGAGCCTGAAGGAGTTCAGAGGAGCCTGAACGAGAAGGACACAGAAGAGCCTGAAGGATTTCAGAGGAGCCTGAAGGAGAAGGACACAGAGGAGCCTGAAGGAGAAGGACACAGAGGAGCCTGAAGAAGAGGACACAGAGGAGCCCGAAGAAGGACACAGAGGAGCCTGAAGAAGGGGACACAGAAGAGTCTGTAGGAGGGCAAAGTAGCCTGAAGGAGGACAGAGGAGCATGAAGGAGAAAGACACAGAGGAGCCTGAAAGTGGACAGAAGAGCCTGAAGGAGAAGGACACAGAGGAGCCTGAAGGAGAAGGACACAGAGGAGCCTAAAGGAGGACAGAGAAGCCAGAAGGAGGACAGAGGAGCCTGAAGGAGAAAGACACAGAGGAGCCTGAAAAAGGGGACACAGAGAAGCCTGAAGGAGGAGGACACAGAGGAGCCTGAAAGAGGATGCAGAGGAGCCTGAAGGAGAACAGAGGAATACCTGAAGAAGGGGACAAAGAGGAGCCTGAAGGAGAAGGACAAAGAGGAGCCTGAAGGAGAAGGACACTGAGGAGCCTGAAGGAGGACAGAGGAGCCTGAAAGAAAAGGACACAGAGGATCCTGAAGAAGAGGACACAGAGGAGCCTGAAGGAGAAGGGCACAGAGGAGCCTGAAGAGGGACACAGAGGAGCCTGAAGAAGAGGACACAGAGGAGCCTGAAGGAGAAGGACACAGAGGAGCCTGAAAGAGGATGAAGAGTAGCCTGAAGGAAAAGGACACAGAGGAGCCTGAAGGAGAAGGACACAGAGGAGCCTGAAGAAGGGGACAGAGGAGCCTGAAGGAGAAGGACACAGAGGAGCCTGAAAGAGGACGCAGAGGAGCCTGAAGGAGAACAGAGGAATACCTTAAGAAGGGGACACAGAGGAGTCTGAAGGAGAAGGACACAGAGGATCCTGAAGAAGGGGACACAAAGGAGCCTGAAGGAGAAGGACACAGATGAACCTTAGTGGTCATAGAGGAATTTGCAGTAAGACACAAAGGAGACTGGAGGAGGAGAACACCGAGTAGTCTGGAGGAGGGCAGAGGAGTCGGGAGGAGGGCAGAGGAGTCTGGAGGAGGATACATAGGATTTTTGAGGTGGGGCAGAAGAGTCTGGAAGAGGACAGAAGAGTCTGGAGGACAGAAGATTCTGGAGGAGGGCAGAGGAGTCTGGACAAGGATAGAGTCGTCTGGAGGAATGTAGAGAAGTCTGGAGGAGGACAGAGGATTTTGGAGGGGACAGAAAAGTCTAAAGAAGACAGAAGATACTGGTGGAGGACATGAGTCTGGAAGGAGACAAAGTAGTTGGTGGGAGACAGAAAAGTCTACAGGAGAGGAATATGGAGGAAGTGAAAAAGGGTTCCGCAGGAGGACAGAGGGGTGGGAGTCTGGCAGCATCTCTCATAGAGAACACAGCAGTCTTTGGCCGAGTGCTCCTGAGTTCAGAGGAGTAGGGAGACATTATTGTGGCCACCAGCCATCCTATGTGTATCTCCATCTTTATGGTGACACTAGAGGGTTTGTAGTATCCGGCCTAAACATTCTGCTGTGATGGAAAGGCATGAACAGAATAAATCTTCCCCCTGTCCCAGAGTCCAGGCTGTTTAGGTCGCAGAGGATTATGAGCTTTTGTGGATAGAAATGTTACAGACCCTCAGCAACAACAAATAATAGGTCACAATAGATAAGAACAGTCCCATTCACTGACAGCAAGCAGAGGTTTTAAACACCGTGGGAACTGACTTACACAAGGTCTGCGAATGCAGTGATCAGGTCTGGACGGGGCTTCTTATCAGGGCTGTGGAGTCTGTACCCCAAACCTCCGACTCCACAGCCCCGTTCACTGCGGAGGAAGGACATGAAGAGCAGCAGAGATTCATCTCAACTAAAGGCCGAGATCCTCAGATCATTATGGCGCTGTCTATACAATGTGAGGGTGATCCGGAGAGCGGAGGAGGGGCGACCTGTGCAGGTGTCCAGAAAACATTAAAACCTTCATCCTTTTTCTGATCCCTACACATGAGAACGAGTCGCGCTTTGCACTTGGATATGTAATGGCGCTGCCCGTCACCCGGCACAAAGCTGCCTGTGTTCTTTACGATTTCGCCTGCCGCCGCGTGTGGCTCCTGCGCTTGTAAAACTTCCAATTTTTAGCTAAATGCAGTAAAATATGGAAAGTTTGGTGCTGAGATTTACGAGGAGGGAGGGAGTTCAGCTTCTGAATTAAACGCAGCCCGTAATTCCATTCTTCTTCCCGCGTATGGACGACATTTACATCACACGTGTCCATCAAGTCGTCACGCAGCTATTTTTTTTTCCGCATTTCCTTCGATCGGATTTCTCCTCTGGGCTTCTCGCTGCCTCTTTATGTGGGAAGGTTTGAGCACTTTTCTTATGTTGGACAAAGTCAGCAAATTCACACTTTCTATTATTGGGGCCGACAACATAAAACTGTTCTTTATATTTTACTTAAAAAAAAGAATAATCACAACTCCCACCATCCCAGGGAGTATTAGATGGCCTCACATTGGCCTCTAGAATATACAGAAGAGTCCCGGGTCATCCTCCTCCACCGGGCTGGACAACTACTATGAGGCCGTGCTGCCGTATTCCTTTCAGAAAGATGAGGCCTTCTCCTAACAAGCCAATAAAAAAAGGCAAACGTGTTCAGTCTTTTTCTAATCATACTGTCATGAATCAGGATAATGAACCTGCTCCATGAGGCCTTTGGTCTCTGAGCTGTAGCTCTTGGGCATCCTGCATTTCTGCTGCACATCTCACGGTCTATTCTTGGGATGAATTAGCTGGGACGTCCGCTCCTGAGAAGATTGTCAGTCCTCTTTAATGTTTTACGCTTAGGAATAATTTTTGCCAACGTAAAATGATGGACCTCAGATTGTTTGGAAAAATGGTTTTAGAACTAGAAATGAGCTAATAAATTCAGAGGACGCTGGTCCAGTGGTCAGGTCTATATTCGGTGATCACTGGATGGAAGCCACGCGACCTCTGATGGCATGCCCGGCTTCTGATTAGTCGGCTCGGCATGAAATATTCCACAGTGATGACATCCTGCCAGGACAGCTAATCCAAAGTGGAGCCGGTGATGCCACCAGGCAGGAGGAGGTCCATAGGACTCACATCCAACAACCACAGAATTCTGACCCGGCCGCTGGACCAGAGTCCTGCAGATCAATTTGCACATCTTTAATTATAACCCTTCCCAGATTGATGGATAGCAACAATTGCTTTTCTTAGTTCACTGCTGATGTCTTTCCTCCTTGGTATCGTGGTAACACTCGCCTGAATGCTCCAGACCAGCAAACTGGCCAAACTTCTGCTTTTATAGAGGTGGTCACACTTACTGATGAATAATTCATCAACAACATTTGATTAGCGGCAGCGGTCTCCTGAATGCCCTCTTATTCCTATGGAAGCAGTGAGGGTGTATTTAAGTGCTTGTCAGGATTTGCACCACTCTGGACCTGCAGAATCCTCATGCCGCTGGCACATGTGGACCATTAGTGCCCCGGACCCGATCTATGAGCTGCTTTTCTCTTTTTCGGTTTAGACTTTTTCTATTTTGTAACATTGTTGCCATCTCATTCTAATAAATTGTGATTCCCGGCACCGCCACCATCCTGTAATAGCCTTCTTCTACCCTGCCAGGAAGGGATGTCACACTGCAGCTTCTTGTTTCAGGGTTTCTCATGTGAACGCCCCGGTCTGGTCGGGCTCCATCGCTCACATTGGGGAAGTAGGAGGAAGCGCAGGGAAGTTATCAGGAAATAACCGGGGCATCTCTGAGCAAGTCAGCAAATCCAAGAGCGCTGATGATGTGCCAGTTATACAGGACAGATATCAGAAGTCATTATAGCAAACCAAATGCAGAAAATGGGGCCCTGATGAAGCCACAAGACCCCCAGCGAGTGCAGCTAACATCTGCCAGCCTGAATCACAAGATATTTAGCTCACAGAGGATTGTCAGGACTGGGTACACTGGAACAAACCCTCAGCTGTGAGAAGTAGAGATGGGCGAACCCGAACAGTAAAGTTCGGGATCCATATAGAACAACTACTGTTGGGGCATGGACACCAAACACTGACTTCACCAGGAAGTCCTTGTTACTGTTCGAGTCTGGCCCCCCTAACACCAATTCTGATTGGCGTTAAAGTCATCACCGCCAGTCAGACAGCTGCGGTTCCCACGCTTTCAAAAGACAGCGTGAGCCAGCAGATATGGTCCGAGGTATAAAGTTTCCCTCCAGTCACAGGCGTGGGCTGATGGGACTACTTCTCCCATCAGCCGACGAATGCTGCCGCTAATAACAGTGAGAGCAGGAGCGGCTGATGGGAGTATTCATCAGCCGGCTCCTACGCTCTAAATAAATAATTAAAAAAGAAAACCACCGTGGGTTCCCCTATATTTTTGATAACCAGCCAAGCAAAACTCACAGCTGGGGCTGCAACCCTCAGCTGTCAGCTTCAGCAAGGCTGGTTACCAAGAATAGAGTGGTCCCCGCGCTGTATTTTTAAAATTATTTAAACAATAAAAAAACAATGCATCCCCCCCATCTCTGACAACCAGCCTTGCTAAAGCAGACAGCTGGTATTCTCAGGCTGGTAAGGGGCCATGGATATTTACCCCGCCAAGCCTAAAAACAGCAGCCCGCAGCCGCCCAGAAAAGGAGATTAACCAATTCTGACTGAGAACCACTGGGAGAATGAGTTGCTACAAGTACAGTGAGAAAAAGCCTCACTGTGCAGAGGCGAGTTCAGCGTAGTTCACCGGGAGAAATTTCTCAGTAAACTACGGTAAACTTTCTGTGTTCAGCGCTGCACCCTTTTCTGACTGTGCTAGTGGGGATCTCACTGAGGTCAATGCAGTTCAGGGGTCTGGCTGGGTACGCAGCCTCAGTGACCGGCAGTAACCTCGATGAGGTCACCGCTGGTCACTGAAGCTGCGCTCGCAGCAGCTCATTCTCCTAAAGGTTCTCAGCCTAGACGGTCGCATCTTGGCACCATCCTGGTTGAAAACTATTTATCCCCCAGACATGGATTATGGCATGAGACAGAACGACGGATAAGTGAGGGATATGGTTGTTTTTTTATTATTGTTTAATTATAGGAGACGAGGGATTAAGTGGAATGGGCGATGACGTGAGTATGGTTTAATTTAGAATCATTAAAGGAGTCTGTCATTCTTTCAATTAAAAGACTTTATTCTGGTTATGTCTTTATTTACCATACAATTATAATATTAGTAATGGATAGGTGTTTTATAGACACCTCTCAATTACTGACCTGCGGGATTGATGTCATCAAACAGTACAAAGGTGACATCAAACCATCAAATATCACCCCACTTGCCACTGCTACAAGGCAAATGGGAAGAGGTGGGCAAAGTACCAGAATTCGAGCGTCTAAAAGATCCATCATTTCTGGGCTGCTGTTTTTAGGCTGGGGGGGACCAATATCAATGGCCCCTTACCAGCCTGAGAATGCCAGCCTCCAGCTGTCTGCTTTATCAAGGCTAGTTGTCAAAAATGAAGGGGACCCAAAGTCATTTTTTTAATTATTTCTTTAAATAATTAATTAAATAAAACAGAGTGGGGACCCCTCTATTCTTGATAACCAGAGAGTTGCAGCCCCCAGCTGTGAGTTTTGCCTGGCTGGTTATCAAAAATACAGGGGAATCCACAATGTTTTTAAAAAAAAAAAAAAAAAAATATATATATATATATATATATATATATATATATTTATTTACAGCCCAGGAGCCGGCTGATGAATACTCCCATCAGCCGCTCGTGCTTTCACGCCAGTGACCGGAGGTAAACTTTATACCTCTGATCACAGCTGCAGGCTCATGCTGTCATTTGATAGCATGGGAACTGCAGCTCTCTGAACGGCGGCAATGATTTTACCGCTGACTGGAAGCAGTGTTTGCCGCATTGTCATGCACATGACAACGTGGCAAACACTGGATGTTTGGACCCCCATTCAAATGAATGGGGTCCAGGTCCTGCTCTGGTACCCGATCTTTTTTTTTATAACTGTTCGGCCGAACCCGCCGGACCTGAACATCCAGGGGTCCACCCATCCCTAGTGAAAAGTACTAGGTCAATATGGTTTTTAGCTGCAGAATGTCCCCGTTCACTGACAGCAATCAGAGGTCTTGACAGAAGTCTTAGTCATTGTTTATATGACATTTCTCACCGATGACTCCTGTCCGGCCACATGTGACTCAGGACTGACCCCTTATAAAGGTGGAGTGTGGCTGATGTTGCCCTGGGGTTTGGTTTTCACTGCGGGATCCCTGACACAAGATGTGACGGGCTGCGGAGACACGAGTTCATCTTACTAATAGAGATTTTGGCTGCGATTCTCTTCTTCCAGAGAAAACAGAACAATTTATGGGGGTTCCGAGGGAGAGAACACCCAGAGCTGAAATCTACAGCAAGAGCGTAGAAACCATCTGTAATCTAATGTCTCCACAGATCCGAATGATCTGCCATCATAATACAGATCATCCAATCATCCCCCACCCAATCCCTGCAGATACAATCTAATCACATCATCCAATGTACGAGGTGTATACATACACAGCCTGTATATACTCGCCTCCTGTATATCCGTACACAGCCTGTATATATGTGCCTCCTGTATATTCGTACACAGCCTGTATATACGTGCTTCCTGTATAGACACGCCTCCTGTATATATGCGCCTCCTGTATATACGTTCCTCCTGTATTTAGGCGCCTTCTGTATATAGGCGCCTCCTGTATATACGCACCTCCTGTATATATGCGCCTCCTGTATATACGCACCTCCTGTATATAGGCGCCTCCTGTATATACGCACCTCCTGTATATAGGCGCCTCCTGTATATACGCGCATCCTGTATACACTCGCCTCCTGTATATACGCACCTCTTGTATACACTCGCCTCCTGTATATACACGCCTCCTGTATATACGTGCCTCCTGTATACACTCGCTTCCTGTATATACGCGCCTCCTGTATACACGCGCCTCCTGTATATACGCGCCTAATGTATATACGCACCTCTTGTATACACTCGCCTCCTGTATATACGCGCCTCCTGTATATACGTGCCTCCTGTATATCCGTACACAGCCTGTATATATGTGCCTCCTTTATATTCGTACACAGCCTGTATATACGTGCTTCCTGTATAGACACGCCTCCTGTATATATGCGCCTCCTGTATATATGCGCCTCCTGTATATACGTGCTTCCTGTATAGACACGCCTCCTGTATATATGCGCCTCCTGTATATATGCGCCTCCTGTATATACGTTCCTCCTGTATTTAGGCGCCTTCTGTATATATGCGCCTCCTGTATATACGCACCTCCTGTATATAGGCGCCTCCTGTATATACGCACCTCCTGTATATAGGCGCCTCCTGTATATACGCGCATCCTGTATACACTCGCCTCCTGTATATACGCACCTCTTGTATACACTCGCCTCCTGTATATACACGCCTCCTGTATATACGTGCCTCCTGTATACACTCGCCTCCTGTATATACGCGCCTCCTGTATACACTCGCCTCCTGTATATACGCGCCTCCTGTATATACGCACCTCTTGTATACACTCGCCTCCTGTATATACACGCCTCCTGTATATACGTGCCTCCTGTATACACTCGCCTCCTGTATATACGAGCCTCCTGTATACACTCGCTTCCTGTATATACGTGCCTCCTGTATATACGCGCCTCCTGTATACACTCGCCTCCTGTATATACGCGCCTAATGTATATACGCACCTCTTGTATACACTCGCCTCCTGTATATACGCGCCTCCTGTATATATGCGCCTCCTGTATATACGCGCCTCCTGTATATACGCACCTCTTGTATACACGCGCCTCCTGTATATACGCACCTCTTGTATACACTCGCCTCCTGTATATATGCTCCTCCTGTATACACTCGCCTCCTGTATATACGCACCTCTTGTATACACTCGCCTCCTGTATATACGCGCCTCCTGTGTATATGCTCCTCCTGTATACACTCGCCTCCTGTATATATGCGCCTCCTGTATATACGCGCCTCCTGTATATACGCACCTCTTGTATACACTCGCCTCCTGTATATATGCTCCTCCTGTATACACTCGCCTCCTGTATATATGCTCCTCCTGTATACACTCGCCTCCTGTATATATGCGCCTCCTGTATATACGCACCTCTTGTATACACTCGCCTCCTGTATATACGCGCCTCCTGTGTATATGCTCCTCCTGTATACACTCGCCTCCTGTATATATGCGCCTCCTGTATATACGCGCCTCCTGTATATACGCACCTCTTGTATACACTCGCCTCCTGTATATATGCACCTCTTGTATACACTCGCCTCCTGTATATATGCTCCTCCTGTATATACTCGCCTCCTGTATACACTCGCCTCCTGTATATATGCTCCTCCTGTATATACGCGCCTCCTGTATATATGCTCCTCCTGTATATACGTACCTCTTGTATACACTCGCCTCCTGTATATACGCGCCTCCTGTATATATGCTCCTCCTGTATATACGCGCCTCCTGTATATACGCACCTCTTGTATACACTCGCCTCCTGTATATACGCGCCTCCTGCATATATGCACCTCCTGTATACACTAGCCTCCTGTATATACGCGCCTCCTGTATACACTCGCCTCCTGTATATACGCTCCTCCTGTATATACGCGCCTCCTGTATATATGCACCTCCTGTATACACTAGCCTCCTGTATATACGCACCTCTTGTATACACTCGCCTCCTGTATATACGCTCCTCCTGTATACACTCGCCTCCTGTATATACGCGCCTCCTGTATATATGCGCCTCCTGTATATATGCTCCTCCTGTATATACGTACCTCTTGTATACACTCGCCTCCTGTATATACGCGCCTCCTGTATATATGCTCCTCCTGTATATACGCGCCTCCTGTATATACGCACATCTTGTATACACTCGCCTCCTGTATATACGCTCCTCCTGTATACACTCGCCTCCTGTATATACGCACCTCTTGTATACACTCGCCTCCTGTATATACGCGCCTCCTGTATATACGCTCCTCCTGTATACACTAGCCTCCTGTATATACGCACCTCTTGTATACACTCGCCTCCTGTATATACGCGCCTCCTGTATATATGCTCCTCCTGTATACACTCGCCTCCTGTATATACGCACCTCTTGTATACACTCGCCTCCTGTATATACGCTCCTCCTGTATACACTCGCCTCCTGTATATACGCACCTCTTGTATACACTCGCCTCCTGTATATACGCGCCTCCTGTATATACGCTCCTCCTGTATACACTCGCCTCCTGTATATACGCACCTCTTGTATACACTCGCCTCCTGTATATACGCTCCTCCTGTATACACTCGCCTCCTGTATACACTCGCCTCCTGTATATATGCTCCTCCTGTATACACTCGCCTCCTGTATACAGCTTGTATCTTGCTTTTGGTACTTTATTAGTGAGAGGAGATGGGTGCCCGTCAGCAGAATTTAGGAGGGACGGTGCCAGTGCAGCGCTCCGGGGCTCGGCAGTGACTGCCTGTGGACGAGTTTCCCTTTTTCGAGATGAACACAGGCCCGTGGGAAACCTCTGCTTCTTCTTTCTTCTACCCTGTGATCGGCAGGTCTCCTGATATTTTACATGTAATCATTTTCTGCTGCCACTTTCCTCCCCGTCTCTCAGACGCCCCGATGGTTTCCCACCAACAAAATCTGTTGAGTTGGTCAAGAGTTGTGAAAACTTTCTGCTGCATAGACGGAAATCAAGACCGGATCACTGAAGATTAGGGCTCAAACTCCTGAGGCTCCCGGACCCCATGTACACTAATATACTATGGGACGCTCAGAGCCCCTCGTTGCCCCTATAGAGCCCCGTAGTCAGAGGGACCGGCCCAGGTTATACATGTGGCTACTCAGAACCAGAAGCCTCCATAGCAGTCACTGCCGAGAAGAAGGAAGAGTGAAGCTTCACCGGGGCCATGATACTAGGATACTACATCTGCAAAATGGAATAAAGAATCTGCACCCACCATAGCTGAACTACTGCACCGGAATGACCCGAGGGTGAAGGCTCACGGCCTTCCTGCCACCTATGTCCTTCTGCCCCTCCACACTCCTCTGTTGTCTTCCTCCTCCAGACTCCTCTGCCCTCCTCGAGACACCTGTCCCCTCCTCCTCCTAAAGAGTCCTCTGTCCTCCTCCCTCCAGACTCCTCTGTCCTCCTCCTCCCTTTAGACTCCTTTCTCCTCCAGAATCCTCTGTCCTTCTTCCTCCAGACTCATGTGTCTTTGTCCTGCTCCTCTGTCCTCCTCCAGACCTCCTCTGTCCCTGTCCTCCTCCTTCGTCATCCTCTGTCCTCTCTGTCCTACTCCAGACTCTCTCTCCCTCCAGTCACCTCTAAATCTTATCCTCCTTCCCCTTGGAATCCCCACACATATTAGGTCTTGGAACAACCCTATGGGCGCCCTACAACCATGATGGTGGTGCAGGAATCACGGCTCTGAAAGCTGCTGAGTCAATGGAAGATTCTGCAAACCACAGAATGTTCCCTCTTCACTTTCTCACACATGACGAGGCAGATTCCACCGAGCGCCGATCACATGAACGTTCAGAGCGAGACGCAGAAATAAGGAACTGCCCCCCCCCCCCCCCCGGCCCGAGAACAACTTCTGTGCGTTTATAATGATGAGATGAATGTTCTCAGATTGAGGTCATCACAACACAAGTGGTTCCAGGGAATGACCACAGCGCCCCTGACCGCGACCACAGCGTATCTGACCATGACCACAGCGTATCTGACCGCGACCACAGCGTATGTGACCGCGACCACAGCGCCCCCTGACCGCGACCACAGCTTATCTGACCACGACCACAGCGTATCTGACCGCAACCACAGCGTATCTGACCGCGACCACAGCGTATCTGACCGCAACCACAGCGTATGTGACCGCGACCACAGCGTATCTGACCGCAACCACAGCGTATCTGACCGCGACCACAGCGTATCTGACCGCGACCACAGCGTATCTGACCGCAACCACAGCGTATCTGACCGCGACCACAGCGCCCCTGACCGCGACCACAGCGTATCTGACCATGACCACAGCGTATCTGACCGCGACCACAGCGTATGTGACCGCGACCACAGCGCCCCCTGACCGCGACCACAGCTTATCTGACCACGACCACAGCGTATCTGACCGCAACCACAGCGTATCTGACCGCGACCACAGCGCCCCTGACCGCGACCACAGCGTATCTGACCGCGACCACAGCGTATCTGACCATGACCACAGCGTATCTGACCGCGACCACAGCGCCCCCCCTGACCGCGACCACAGCGCCCCCTGACCGCGACCACAGCACCCCCTGACCGCGGCCACAGCGTATCTGACCGCGACCACAGCGCCCCTGACCGCGACCACAGCATATCTGACCATGACCACAGCGTATCTGACCGCGACCACAGCGTATCTGACCGTGACCACAGCGCCCCCTGACCGCGACCACAGCGTATCTGACCACGACCACAGCGTATCTGACCGCAACCACAGCGTATCTGACCGCGACAACAGCGCCCCTGACCGCGACCACAGCGTATCTGACCACGACCACAGCGTATCTGACCGCGACCACAGCGCCCCCCCTGACCGCGACCACAGCGCCCCCTGACCGTGACCACAGCGTATCTGACCGCGATCACAGCGTCCCCTGATCGCGACCACAGCGTATCTGACCACGACCACAGCGTATCTGGCCGCAACCAGAGCGCCCCCTGGCCACAACCACAGCGCCCCCTGGCCACATCCACAGAGCCCCCAGATCATAAACCACAGCATATCTGACCGCGACCACAGAGCCTGCAGGCCCTAACCACAGAGCCCACTGGCCGCAAACAGCGTATCTGGCCGCAACCAGAGCGCCCCCTGGCCCCAATCACAGAGCCCCCAGGCCATAAACCACAGCACCCCTCTTATCGCGACCACAGCGTATCTGACCGTGACCACAGCGTATCTGGCAGCAACCAGAGCGCCCCCCTGACCACAGCGTATCAGGGGGGCGCCCCCCTGACCATGACCACAGCGTATCTGGCCGCCACCACGGAGCCCCCAGGCCATAAAACACAGGAGCCCCCTTGCTGCGACCACGGCATCCCTGGTCACGAACACAGAGTCCTTGGCCACGACCACAGAGTTCCCAGGCCGTAACCACAGCATCCCTGGTCACGATCACAGAGTCCCTGGTCACGACCACAGCGCCCGCAGGCCGTAACCACAGAGCCCCCTTGCTGTGACCACAGCGCCCCTGACCACGACCACAGCGACTTCTTGCCGTACCATAGCAATCCCTGGCTGCGACCACAGCATCCTCTGGCCACGACCACAGCGTATCTGGCCGCAACCAGAGCGCCCCTTGGCCCTGGCCACAGCGTCCCTGACCACGAGCACAGAGTCCCTGGACACAACCGCAGTGCCCCCAGGCCATAAACCACAGCACCCCCTTTCTGCGACCACAGCATCCCTGGCCACAACCACAGCACCCCATGGTCATGACCACAGCGCCCCCTGGCCGTAACCACAGCACCCCATGGCCATGACCACAGCGTTCCCTGGCCGTAACCACAGCACCCCTGACCACGACCACAGCACCCCCTTGCCGTAACCACAGCACCCCTGACCACGACCACAGCACCCCCTTGCCGTAACCACAGCACCCCTGACCACGACCACAGCATCCCTCGCGGTGACCAGTGTCCGTCAACAAGATGCTGCAAGTCATATTAGAGCCGTTAAAAGCGCATGTATGATAAACCCGAAAAATGTGCCTGGTCAGGAAGGGGGGAAATGGCCGATCCTGAACTGTTAAAGATACAAGGTCTTAGTGACAGATTGGGATTTTCATTTTTTCTATATTTTTTGCAATATTTGGATCAGGTTTGTGATGGAGAAGAAATCCTGGAGTTGAATATTTCTAACAGCGTCTGTTGCTTTAACAACAGGTGATCACGATGGATCAGGAGATCTATAGAGGCCGTGCTGTGGGGTCACAGCCCCCATCGTCACCTGAATCCTCCACTCCGACAGCTGATAACACAGACAATCGGGCCCTTGTCCGTGGCTCTAACCTGCCACCACATTACATCTCACTAATGAAGTCAGTGACACAATGGAGCACTTGATCCGGGAATAATCCCACGGGAGCCGTCATACCTCGGTGCCAGCGTCAGTCAATTAAATGACCACAACGAGCAAACAACTATTATGATGGGGACTGTGTGGGATCCAGAGCTGAGCCGTGTCTGCGGCGGAGAAACCACAATGGATTTCCTAAGAAATCGAGAGAATAAAAGGGGAAAATGAACAAAAAAGTGAACCGGCGACGTCTCGTGACCTGAATACACATCCAGGAGGGCGTCATACTGAACCAAAAAACATGGCCGCCTTCTTCCAAAAAACAGAGACGCCACACTTATCCACAGGCCGTGTCCGGTATTGCAAGTCATCTGCACTCGGACTGAGCTGCACTACCTGGCACATCCTCTGGACCCGTGTGGCGCTGTTTGGTTACGCTCATGGTTTTTATGTGTACGGTCGTCCGCTGTAGAAATGGATCTGTAGATATTGGACGATAATACACAGTTGATCCCTCTGGGATCTGATTTTTTTTTTAGCACCAGAAGGCTTGAAAAGGCGAGTTTCATCCATCATACGAAAAGACGAGAAATACTGCAATTAACTTCAATGTGAACATCAGCCGAGCGCGGTTCTAGAGGGAAGGAAAGCGAGCGCTTATCGGATTCAAAAAGAGTCATGGATATGGACCATGGAGGTCTCCACTCACTGACAGCAAGCAGAGCCTGCCTTCAGCTGTACACAGTGATCTTCGGCTTCATTTCCAGCCATGGAGTCCGCGGCACAGAACATGGCGGAAGGTAAGTGTAACGGGGTCTACCAAGCTGGGGGTACTTCCCTTGCTGGATGTCTTAGGGGAGAGGACTGGGGTGAAGACCTAGGTCCCCGGGAGAGACAGCAGGCGGAGGAGTTGTTGAGGCAGCGACAGAGGATGTTTTCGGGGAAACCCGGGTACACTCACCTGGCACAACACAAGGTTGAGACCCAGGATCAGACCCCCCTGCGACAACCCCTCTTCCGCGTCCCTGAGTCTGTACGAGAAGGGATGCGACAAGAGATACAAGAGATGTTGCGTTTAGGGGTCATTGAAGAGTCAGATAGTCCCTGGGCATCCCCCGTAGTGTTAGTGCCCAAGAAGGATGGGACTACACGGTTTTGTATCGTAAGCTCAATGAGAAAACAGTGACGGATGCGTATCCCATGCCGCATGTGGATGAGTTGTTAGACCCGCTGGCGGGGGCAAAGTATATGACCACCATCGATCTATGCAAAGGCTACTGGCAGATTCTTCTTAGTCCTGATGCTATTCCCAAGTTGGCATTTGTCGCCCCGTTTGGCTTATTCCAGTTTCGAGTTATGCCATTCCGGATGAAGACTGCCCCGGCGACCTTCCAGAGGCTGGCTGACCAGCTTCTGGATGGTCTCCAGGACTATGCGTGCGCCTACCTGGATGACATCGCCATCTACAGCGCGACATGGGAAGAGCATCTAAATCACCTAGAGACAGTATTGGACAGGATCCACAAGGCCGGAATCACCCTGAACCCAAACAAGTGTCACGTGGGCAAAGCAGAGGTTCAGTATTTAGGGCATTGGGTGGGAAGTGGGAAACAGAGACCAGAACCAGCCAATATTGAGGCCATAGCCAAATGGCCCACCCCACGCACTAAAACCCAGGTCATGGCGTTTCTAGGGACAGCGGGGTATTACAGGAAATTCGTTCCCAATTACAGCAGCGTGGCCAAGCCCCTCACTGATCTGACCCGTAAGAACCAACCCCGCCAGGTAACCTGGACCCCAGAGTGTGAGGAAGCCTTCCACCAACTAAAGGACGCCCTCACCAATACCCCTGTATTGGCCGCACCCGATCCAACTAAACGTTTCCTTGTTCACACAGACGCTTCTATGTTTCGATTCGGGGCAGTACTAAGCCAAGTCGGGCCGGACGGCCAAGAACACCCGGTAGCTTACCTGAGTCGGAAACTACTGCCCCGTGAAGTAAGCTATGCGGCCATCGAGAAGGAGTACCTGGCAGAAGTATGGGCACTCAAAAAGTTACAACCATATTTGTATGGACGACAGTTTTCCCTCCTAACGGACCATAATCCCCTAGTCTGGCTTAATCGGGTCTCCGGAGACAACGCCAGATTACTGCGGTGGAGTTTAGCGCTACAACCTCTGGACTTCACCATCCACTACCGACCCGGCAAACAAAACGGTAATGCCGATGGACTAAGTCGACAAACGGAACTTGTACCAACCCAATAAACTTCGGTCATCCCCAAACTTAAGGATCAGACTGTGTATGCCGATCGCGTCGCTGAAAAGGTGAGCCGTGTTACGTGTTACAGAACCACTCAGCACCCAGAATATGTTATGCAGTATATGTATAATAGGTTCCATGTGAAATGCATCAGTCAACAGGCTGCGCCCCTGGGCAGAGAGGACACGATATCCCCCTCATGTCCTCCCCCACCTTTGTAATTCCCACAGTAAATATCGGCCTGCCCTCTGTATCTGTGTGATATATTCTGGGTCCTGTGAGTAAAGTGTAGTCAGACTGGAAATACGTGGAGAAGCAGTGATATTTTATATGCACCCATGTAACCAAGCAATTCCAGCCAGCGTCCTTCATTCAGACTCCAGCCAAAGCAGAGTGGACCTCCTGAAACACGGGGTGGTATTGAAAGACCCCATTACAATTAGAATATGGAGACACCAGGGAATTCACAGCAGCACAATGGGGCGACCTGCGCACAAAGAAACCTCAATTTTCCACCACCTGATAACTCGGGAGCCGACGGTAACAAGTAATTGTGCCTGTAATACCTTCATTTAAATAAGAATATTAACAATGCTCGTCCGGCAAATCTGCGAGCAGCAAACAATGCTGAGACCAACAGACAACAAACAGCAGCGTCCTCCACAAATCTGTACACAGAATATTATCAGCTGCTTTCTGCATGTGACTGTGGGAGCGGCGCCTGTTCATTAGGAAACGGGGAGAAACGAAGGCAATACTGGAAGTCGCTCCCTGCCACTAGCCGGTGAAAGGAAAAGGCCACCAACCTCCCGAAGACCATCGCCACCTATGAGAACCAGCAGCTTCCATGGCATTATTCTACATACAGAACGGAGTCACTGTGTACAAACATTACTGATCCCGAGCTGCACTCAATATTCTGCTGGTGCAGTCACTGTGTACATACATTACTGATCCTGAGTTACCTCCTGTATTATACCCCAGAGCAGCACTCACTATTCTGCTGGTGCAGTCACTGTGTACATACATTACTGATCCTGAGATACATCCTGTATTATACTCCAGAGCTGCACTCACTATTCTGCTGGTGCAGTCACTGTGTACATACATTACATTACTGATCCTGAGTTACATCCTGTATTATACTCCAGAGCTGCACTCACTATTCTGCTGGTGCCGTCACTGTGTACATACATTACATTACTGATCCTGAGTTACATCCTGTATTATACCCCAGAGCTGCACTCACTATTCTGCTGGTGCAGTCACTGTGTACATACATTACATTACTGATCCTGAGTTACCTCCTGTATTATACGTCAGAGCTGCACTCACTATTCTGCTGGTGCAGTCACTGTGTACATACATTACATTACTGATCCTGAGTTCCATCCTGTATTATATCCCAGAGCTGCACTCACTATTCTGCTGGTGCAGTCACTGTGTACATACATTACTGATCCTGAGTTACCTCCTGTATTATACGCCAGAGCTGCACTCACTATTCTGCTGGTGCAGTCACTCTGTACATATATTCCATTACTGATCCTGAGTTACATCCTGTATTATACTCCAGAGCTGCACTCACTATTCTGCTGGTGCAGTCACTGTGTACATACATTACATTACTGATCCTGAGTTACATCCTATATTATACTCCAGAGCTGCACTCACTATTCTGCTGGTGCAGTCACTGTGTACATACATTACATTACTGATCCTGAGTTACATCCTGTATTATACCCCAGAGCTGCACTCACTATTCTGCTGGTGCAGTCACTGTGTACATACATTACTGATCCTGAGTTACATCCTGTATTATACCCCAGAGCTGCACTCACTATTCTTCTGGTGCAGTCACTGTGTACATACATTACATTACTGATCCTGAGTTACATCCTGTATTATACTCCAGAGCTGCACTCACTATTCTGCTGGTGCAGTCACTGTGTACATACATTACATTACTGATCCTGAGTTACCTCCTGTATTATACGCCAGAGCTGCACTCACTATTCTGCTGGTGCAGTCACTGTGTACATACATTACTGATCCTGAGTTCCATCCTGTATTATATCCCAGAGCTGCACTCACTATTCTGCTGGTGCAGTCACTGTGTACATACATTACATTACTGATCCTGAGTTATATCCTGTATTATACTTCAGAGCTGCACTCACTATTATGCTGGTGCAGTCACTGTGTACATACATTCCATTACTGATCCTGAGTTACATCCTGTATTATACTCCAGAGCTGCACTCACTATTCTGCTGGTGCAGTCACTGTGTACATACATTACATTACTGATCCTGAGTTATCTCCTGTATTATACCCCAGAGCTGCACTCACTATTCTGCTGGTGCAGTCACTGTGTACATACATTACATTACTGATCCTGAGTTACATCCTGTATTATACCCCAGAGCTGCACTCACTATTCTGCTGGTGCAGTCACTGTGTACATACATTACATTACTGATCCTGAGTTCCATCCTGTATTATACTCCAGAGCTGCACTCACCATTCTGCTGGTGCAGTCACTGTGTACATACATTACATTACTGATCCTGAGTTACATCCTGTATTATACTCCAGAGCTGCACTCACTATTCTGCTGGTGCAGTCAGTGTGCACATACATTACATTACTGATCCTGAGTTACATCCTGTATTATACCCCAGAGCTGCACTCACTATTCTGCTGGTGCAGTCACTGTGTACATACATTACATTACTGATCCTGAGTTCCATTCTGTATTATACTCCAGAGCTGCACTCACTATTCTGCTGGTGCAGTCACTGTGTACATACATTACATTACTGATCCTGAGATACATCCTGTATTATACTCCAGAGCTGCACTCACTATTCTGCTGGTGCAGTCACTGTGCACATACATTACATTACTGATCCTGAGTTACATCCTGTATTATATCCCAGAGCTGCACTCACTATTCTGCTGGTGCAGTCACTGTGTACATACATTACATTACTGATCCTGAGTTCCATCCTGCATTATACTCTAGAGCTGCACTCACTATTCTGCTGGTGCAGTCACTGTGCACATACATTACATTACTGATCCTGAGTTACATCCTGTATTATACTCCAGAGCTGCACTCACTATTCTGCTGGTGCAGTCACTGTGTACATACATTACATTACTGATCCTGAGTTACATCTTGTATTATACTCCAGAGCTGCACTCACTATTCTGCTGGTGCAGTCGCTGTGTACATACATTACATTACTGATCCTGAGTTACATCCTGTATTATACCCCAGAGCTGCACTCACTATTCTGCTGGTGCAGTCACTGTGTACATACATTACATTACTGATCCTGAGTTACATCCTGTATTATACCCCAGAGCTGCACTCACTATTCTGCTGGTGGATTCACTGTGTACCTACATTACATTACTGATCCTGAGTTACATCCTGTATTATACTTCAGAGCTGCACTCACTATTCTGCTGGTGCAGTCACTGTGTACATACATTACATAACTGATCCTGAGTTACATCCTGTATTATACTCCAGAGCTGCACTCACTATTCTGCTGGTGCAGTCACTGTGTACATACATTACATTACTGATCCTGAGTTACATCCTGTATTATACTCCAGAGCTGCACTCACTATTCTGCTGGTGCAGTCACTGTGTACATACATTACATTACTGATCCTGAGTTACATCCTGTATTATACCCCAGAGCTGCACTCACTATTCTGCTGGTGCAGTCACTGTGTACATACATTACATTACTGATCCTGAGTTACATCCTGTATTATACCCCAGAGCTGCACTCACTATTCTGCTGGTGGATTCACTGTGTACCTACATTACTGATCCTGAGTTACATCCTGTATTATACTTCAGAGCTGCACTCACTATTCTGCTGGTGCAGTCACTGTGTACATACATTACATTACTGATCCTGAGTTACATCCTGTATTATACTTCAGAGCTGCACTCACTATTCTGCTGGTGCAGTCACTGTGTACATACATTATATTACTAATCCTGAGTTACCTCCTGTGTTTTACCCCAGAGCTGCACTCACTATTCTGCTGGTGCAGTCACTGGGTACATACATTACATTACTGATCCTGAGTTACATCCTGCATTATACCCCAGAGCTGCACTCACTATTCTGCTGGTGTAGTCACTGTGTACATACATTACATTACTGATCCTGAGTTACATCCTGTATTATACCCCAGAGCTGCACTCACTATCCTGCTGGTGCGGTCACTGTATACATACATCACATTACTGATCCTGAGTTACATCCTGTATTATACTCCAGAGCTGCACTCACTATTCTGCTGGTGTAGTCACTATGTACATACATTCCATTACTGATCCTGAGTTACATCCTGTATTATACTCCAGAGCTGCACTCACTATTCTGCTGGTGCAGTCACTGTGTACATACCTTACTGATCCTGAGTTACATCCTGTATTATGCTCTAGAGCTGCACTCACTATTATTATTATTTTCTCACATGGTAAAGCTGCCCACTGTTCATGGCAAAAAGCCTCCTGTTCCTGCAAATTCCTGGGCTGTCTAGCATGAATTGCGCGCTTGAGATCTCCCCAGAGTGGCTCAATGATATTGAGGTCAGGAGACTGAGATGGCCACTCCAGAACTTTCACTTTATTTTTGTGTAGCCAATGACAGGTTGATTTGGCCTTGTGTTTTGGATCATTGTTATGTTGGAACGTCCAAGTACGTCCCATGCGCAGCTTCCGGGCTGATGATTGTAAATTTGTCTCCAGTATTTGCTGATAACTTGCTGCATTCATCTTTCCTTCAACTTTGACCAAGTTTCCTGTGCCTTTATAGCTCACCCATCCCCAAAACATCAGTGCTCCACCTCCATGTTTTACAGTAGGAATGGTGTTCCTTTCATCATACGCCTTGTTGACCTCTATATAAGTTCAACGTTTATGGTTGTGGCTAAAAAGTTACATTTTGGTCTCATCACTCCAAATTACCTTGTTATGGAAGTTTTGAGGCTTGTCTCTGTGCTGTTTTACGTATTGTAGGTGAGATACTTTGTGGTATGTGCGCAGTAATGTCTTTCTTCTGGAGACTCGACCATGCAGCCCATTTTTCTTCAAGTGCCTCCTTATTGTGCATCTTGTAACAGCCACACCGCTAGTTATCAGAGTGTATTTCATCTGATGTTATTTGTGGGTTTTTCTTTGCATCCCGAACAATTTTCCTGGGAGATGTGGATGACATTTTTGTTGCTTTACCTGACCGTGGTTTTGTTTTTTCCAGAGCCCCTGATTTTCCATTTGTTAATCAGTGTGAATGCTGCTGACTGGCTTTATCAATTCCTTGGATAGCTTTTTGTATCCCTTTCCTGTTTTATACAGTTCAACTACCTTTTCCCGTAGATCCGCTGACAATTCTTTTGCTTTCCCGAAGACTCACAATCCAGAAACGTCAGTGGCTGGATGAAAGATGCAAGAGTCTGTCTGGATCCCAGAAACTCACTCAGCTTTTATGCACACACACTGATTACAAGCAAACAGGTCGCAGGTGAGGATGTTACCTTTAGTAGCCATTCACACCCATTTGTGTCACCTTCTGTGCATGTTATCAGGCCAAAATCACCAGGGGATGTGAACTTTTGATCAGGGTCATTTGGATGTTTTGAGTTGTCATTATGATTTAAAAAGAGAAAACACAGTAGTCTGACAATAAATGCTTCACCCAACCACTAACCATGAGTGGAGGAAAAGTTTTGGTGTTACAATTCATATTCTGTGAAAAAAGGCCAAGAAAGCAAAAATTCTGCCGGGGTATGTAAACTTTTGAGCACAGCTTATTCTATACCTCTACTTCTCATTACTCTCCAGTGGGGCTGCGTACGGTCACTATAAGGGTACCGTCACACTATACGATTTACCTACGATCACGACCAGCGATATGACCTGGCCGTGATCGTAGGTAAGTCGTAGTGTGGTCGCTGGGGAGCTGTCACACAGACAGCTCTCCAGCGACCAACGATGCCGAGGTCCCTGGGTAACCAGGGTAAACATCGGGTAACTAAGCGCAGGACCGCGCTTAGTTACCCGATGTTTACCCTGGTTACAAGCGTTAAACTAAAAAAAAACAAACAGCACATACTTACATTCTGGTGTCCGTCAGGTCCCTTGCAGTCTGCTTCCCGCACTCAGTGACTGCCGGCCGTAAAGTGAAAGTGAAAGCACAGCCGCTGTGCTCTGCTTTCACTTTACGGCCGGCAGTCACAGTGCGGGAAGCAGACGGCAAGGGACCTGACGGACACCAGAATGTAAGTATGTGCTTTTTTTTTTTTTTTTAGTTTAACGCTTGTAACCAGGGTAAACATCGGGTAACTAAGCGCGGTCCTGCGCTTAGTTACCCGATGTTTACCCTGGTTACAAGTGAACGCATCGCTGGATCGCATCGCTAGATCGCTAGATCGGTGTCACACACACCGATCTAGCGATGACAGCGGGAGATCCAGCGATGAAAGAAAGTTCTAAACGATCTGCTACGACGTACGATTCTCAGCAGGATCCCTGATCGCTGCTGCGTGTCAGACACAGCGATATCGTAACGATATCGCTGGAACGTCACGAATCGTACCGTCGTAGCGATCGAAATGTTATAGTGTGACGGTACCCTTAGACACTGTTGTCAGTACAAGACCCTATGATGTGAGGCCCTGTGCAGGGTGTAATAATGTGTGACCTGAGTGCTCTCTGCCCCCAGGATTAGACCCCTGCTGTACCAGGGGCGGCGGAGGTTATCAGCAGGGGGCAGAGGAGCACAACTCCCAATCTGCACACAGATGTCTTAATTTTCACAAGTGTAGTAACACAAACACTCAGCTGCGCTGTTATTGTGACCCCAGCAGAGCAAATCCACAGGTAAACTGAGCCGCCACCTAGAGTGACCATTAACATTCTGAGGACAAAACTTAGATAAACAGTTTACCAGAAGATGGCAATGGAGTCAGTGCATTAAGGAAGCCAGTCCTCCGGAGCAGAGATCAGCCTTCACCCGACTCATTCATCACCAGGAGGACATGAGGAGTGGGGGAGGTCAAATACTTCACTTAGTGCAGTGGTCACTGCTCCTACTTGTTTAAATAATGAAGGATCCTGTACACTGGGGTCACCTTGTAACCAGGGACCGGCTCCTGCACCCAGGGGTCACCGTGTAACCAGGGAACGGCTTTTGCACCCAGAGGTCACCGTGTAACCAGGGACCGGCTCCTGCACCCAGGGGTCACCGTGTAGCCAGGGACCGACTCCTGCACCCAGGGGTCACCATGTAGCCAGGGACCGGCTTCTGCACCCAGGCATCACCGTGTAACCAGGGACCGGCTCCTGCACTCAGGGGTCACCGTGTAACCAGGAACCGGCCCCTACACCCAGGGGACACCGTGTAACCAAGGACCGTGTCCTGCACCCAGGGGTCACCGTGTAACCAGGGACCAACTCCTGCACCCAGGGGTCACCATGTAGCCAGGGACCGGCTTCTGCACCCAGGGGTCACCGTGTAACCAGGGACCGGCTCCTGCACCCAGGGGTCACCGTGTAACCAGGAACCGGCCCCTACACCCAGGGGTCACCGTGTAACCAGGGACCGGCTCCTGCACCCAGGGGTCAGCGTGTAACCAGGGACCGGCTCCTGCACCCAGGGGTCACCGTGTAACCAGGTACCGGCTCCTGCACCCAGGGGTCACCGTGTAACCAGGTACCGGCTCCTGCACCCAGGGGTCACCGTGTAACCAGGGACCGGCTTCTGCACCCAGGGATCACCGTGTAATCAGGGACCGTGTCCTGCACCCAGGGGTCACCGTGTAACCAGGGACCGACTCCTGCACCCAGGGGTCACCGTGTAGACAGGGACCAGCTTCTGCACCCAGGGGTCACCGTGTAACCAGGAACCGGCCCCTACACCCAGGGGACACCGTGTAACCAGGGACCGGCTCCTGTACAGAGGGCTCACTGGACAACCAGGGACCGGCTTCTGCACCCATGGGTCATCGTGTAACCAGGGACCGGCTCCTGCACCCAGGGGTCACCGTGTAACCAGGGACCGGCTCCTGCACCCTGGGGTCACCGTGTAACCAGGGACCGGCTCCTGTACAGAGGACTCACTGTGTAACCAGGGACCGGCTTCTGTACTCAGGGGTCACCGTGTAACCAGGGGCCGACTCCTGTACCCAGGGGTCACTATGTAACCAGGGGCCGACTTCTGCACCCAGGGGTCACCGTGTAGCCAAGGGCCGTCTCCTGTACCCAGGGGTCATCATGTAATTGGGGTCGGCTCCTGTACCCAGGGGCCACCATGTACTCAGGGTCTGGCTCCTGTACCCAGGGGTCACCATGTATTCAGGGGCCGGCTTCTGTACCCAGGGATCACCGTGTAATCAACGGCCGGCTCCTGTACCCAGGAGTCACCGTTTAATCAAGGGCCGGTTACTGTACCCAGGGATCACCGCGTAACCAGGATCTGGCTCCTGTAATTAGAGGTCACTGTGTAATCAGGGGCCGGCTCCTGTACTCAGAGGACATAATGTAACGAGGGGCCGGCTCCTGTGATCAGGGGTCATTGTGTAACCAGGGTCACCGGGGGGGCCCGAGGGTCACCATGTACTCAGAGGTCATCAGGTACTAAGGGGCCAACTCCTGCGTCCGGGGGTCACCATATAGTCAGGGGCCAGTTTCTATACCCAGGAGTCACCATGTATTCAGGATCTGGCTCCTGTGCCCAGGAGTCACCATGTAATTGGGGTCGGCTCCTGTACCCAGGGGTCACCATGTATTCAGGGGCCGGCTCCTGTACCCAGGGGTCACCATGTATTCAGAGGCCGGCTCCTGTGCCCAAAGGTCACCATGTAATTGGGGTTGGCTCCTGTAGCCAGGCGTCACCATGTACTCAGGGGCCAGCTCCTGTACCCAGGGGTCACCATGTACTCGGGGCCGGCTCCTGTACCCAGGGGTCACCGTGTAATCAACGGCCAGCCCCTGAACCCAGGAGTCACCGTTTAATCAAGGGCCGGTTACTGTACCCACCGTAACCAGGATCTGGCTCTTGTAATCAGAGGTCACTGTGTAATCAGGGGCCGGCTCCTGTGATCAGGGGTCACCATGTAATTGGGGTTGGCTCCTGTAGCCAGGAGTCACCATGTACTCGGGGCCGGCTCCTGTACCCAGGGGTCACCATGTAATTGGGGTTGGTCCCTATACTCAGGTGTCACCATGTACTCAGGGGCCGGCTCCTGTACCCAGGGGGTCACTATGTAATCAGGGGCTGGCTCCTGTACCCAGGGGTCACCATGTATTCCAGGGCCGGCTTCTGTGCCCAAAGGTCACCATGTAATTGGGGTTGGCTCCTGTAGCCAGGAGTCACCATTTACTCAGGTGCCGGCTCCTGAACCCAGGGGTCACCATGTACTCGGGGCCGCTCCTGTACCCAGGGGTCACCATGTAATTGGGGTTGGTCCCTATACTCATGTGTCACCATGTACTCAGGGGCCGGCTCCTGTTCCCAGGGGTCACCATGTACTCGGGGCCGGCTCCTGTACCCAGGGGTCACCGTGTAATCAACGGCCGGCCCCTGTACCCAGGAGTCACCGTTTAATCAAGGGCCGGTTACTGTACCCAGGGATCACCGCGTAACCAGGATCTGGCTCTTGTAATCAGAGGTCACTGTGTAATCAGGGGCCGGCTCCTGTACTCAGAGGACATAATGTAACGAGGGGCCGGCTCCTGTGATCAGGGGTCATTGTGTAACCAGGGTCACCGGGGGAGGGGGGGGGGCCCCAAGGGTCACCATGTACTCAGGGGCCGGAACCTGCGCCAAGGGGTCATCATGTACTCAGGGGCCGACTCCTGCGCCCGGGGGTCACCATGTACTCCGGGTCCGGCACTTGCGCCCAGGGGTCACCATGTACTCAGGGGCCAGTTTCTATACCCAGGAGTCACCATGTATTCAGGATCCGGCTCCTGTGCCCAGGAGTCACCATATACTCAGGGGCCGGCTCCTGTACCCAGGTGTCACCATGTACTCAGGGGCCGGCTCCTGTACCCAGGTGTCACCATGTACTCAAGGGCCGGCTCCTGTACCCAGGGGTCACCATGTACTCAGGGGCCGGCTCCTGTTCCCAGGGGTCACCATGTACTCGGGGCCGGCTCCTGTACCCAGGGGTCACCGTGTAATCAACGGCCGGCCCCTGTACCCAGGAGTCACCGTTTAATCAAGGGCCGGTTACTGTACCCAGGGATCACCGCGTAACCAGGATCTGGCTCTTGTAATCAGAGGTCACTGTGTAATCAGGGGCCGGCTCCTGTACTCAGAGGACATAATGTAACGAGGGGCCGGCTCCTGTGATCAGGGGTCATTGTGTAACCAGGGTCACCGGGGGAGGGGGGGGGCCCCAAGGGTCACCATGTACTCAGGGGCCGGAACCTGCGCCAAGGGGTCATCATGTACTCAGGGGCCGACTCCTGCGCCCGGGGGTCACCATGTACTCAGGGTCCGGCACTTGCGCCCAGGGGTCACCATGTACTCAGGGGCCAGTTTCTATACCCAGGAGTCACCATGTATTCAGGATCCGGCTCCTGTGCCCAGGAGTCACCATATACTCAGGGGCCGGCTCCTGTACCCAGGTGTCACCATGTACTCAAGGGCCGGCTCCTGTACCCAGGGGTCACCATGTACTCAGGGGCCGGCTCCTGTACCCAGTGGTCACCATGTACTCAGGGGCCAGCTCCTGTACCCAGGTGTCACCATGTACTCAGGGGCCGGCTCCTGTACCCAGGGGTCACCATGTACTCAGGGGCCGGCTCCTGTACCCAGGGGTCACCATGTAATGTACTCAGGGGCCGACTCCTGTACCCAGGGGTCACAATGTAATGTATTCAGGGGCCGGATCTTGTGCCCAAAGGTCACCATGTAATTGGGGTTGGCTCCTGTAGCCAGGAGTCACCATGTACTCAGGTGCCGGCTCCTGAACCCAGGGGTCACCATGTACTCGGGGCCGGCTCCTGTACCCAGGGGTCACCATGTAATTGGGGTTGGTCCCTATACTCAGGTGTCACCATGTACTCAGGGGCCGGCTCCTGTGCCCAGGGGGTCACTATGTAATCAGGGGCTGGCTCCTGTACCCAGGGGTCACCATGTATTCCAGGGCCGGCTTCTGTGCCCAAAGGTCACCATGTAATTGAGGTTGGCTCCTGTAGCCAGGAGTCACCATGTACTCAGGTGCCGGCTCCTGAACCCAGGGGTCACCATGTACTCGGGGCCGCTCCTGTACCCAGGGGTCACCATGTAATTGGGGTTGGTCCCTATACTCATGTGTCACCATGTACTCGGGGCCGGCTCCTGTACCCAGGGGTCACCGTGTAATCAACGGCCGGCCCCTGTACCCAGGAGTCACCGTTTAATCAAAGGCCGGTTACTGTACCCAGGGATCACCGCGTAACCAGGATCTGTGTTGTGAATTCTGTGATCAAGCTCCCTCCTGTGGTCACAAGTGGTACTGCGGCTTCTGAGTTTCCTTCCTCAGGTGATGAGGTTAAGTCGTTAGGTGCTGCTCTATTTAACTCCACCTAGTGCTTTGATCCTGGCCTCCAGTCAATGTTCTAGTATTGGTCTTGCTTCCTCCTGGATCGTTCCTGTGGCCTGTCTGCTCAGCATAAGCTAAGTTCTGCTTGTGTTTCTTTTGTTGCTATATTTTCTGTCCAGCTTGCTTTAATTTGTTTTTCTTGCTTGCTGGAAGCTCTGAGACGCAGAGGGAGCACCTCCGTACTGTTAGTCGGTGCGGAGGGTCTTTTTTTGCCCCTCTGCGTGGTTGTTTGTAGGTTTGTGTGTTGACCGCAAGGCTATCTTTCCTATCCTCGGTCTATTCAGTAAGTCGGGCCTCGCTTTGCTAAATCTATTTCATCTCTGTGTTTGTACTTTCATCTTAACTCACAGTCATTATATGTGGGGGGCTGCCTTTTCCTTTGGGGAATTTCTCTGAGGCAAGGTAGGCTTATTTTTCTATCTTCAGGTCTAGCTAGTTTCTCAGGCTGTGCCGAGTTGCATTGGGAGCGTTAGGCGCAATCCACGGCTACCTCTAGTGTGGTGTGATAGGATTAGGGGTTTGCGGTCAGCAGAGCTCCCATGTCTCAGAGCTCGTCCTATGTTTTTTGCTTATTGTCAGGTCACTTTGTGTGCTCTGAACTTCAAGGTCCATTGTGGTTCTGAATTACCTATTCATAACAGATCTGGCTCTTGTAATCAGAGGTCACTGTGTAATCAGGGGCCGGCTCCTGTACTCAGAGGACATAATGTAACGAGGGGCCGGCTCCTGTGATCAGGGGTCATTGTGTAACCAGGGTCACCGGGGGAGGGGGGGCCCAAGGGTCACCATGTACTCAGGGGCCGGAACCTGCGCCAAGGGGTCATCATGTACTCAGGGGCCGACTCCTGCGCCCGGGGGTCACCATGTACTCAGGGTCCGGCACTTGCGCCCAGGGGTCACCATGTACTCAGGGGCCAGTTTCTATACCCAGGAGTCACCATGTATTCAGGATCCGGCTCCTGTGCCCAGGAGTCACCATATACTCAGGGGCCGGCTCCTGTACCCAGGTGTCACCATGTACTCAGGGGCCGACTCCTGTACCCAGGGGTCACCATATACTCAGGGGCCGGCTCCTGTACCCAGGGGTCACCATGTAATGTACTCAGGGGCCGGCTCCTGTACCCAGAGGTCACCATGTAATGTATTCAGGGGCCGGATCCTGTGCCCAAAGGTCACCATGTAATTGGGGTTGGCTCCTGTAGCCAGGAGTCACCATGTACTCAGGTGCCGGCTCCTGTAGTCAGGAGTCACCATGTACTCAGGTGCCGGCTCCTGTACCCAGGAGTCACCATGTACTCAGGTGCCGGCTCCTGTACCCAGGGGTCACTATGTAATCAGGGGCGGCTCCTGTACCCAGGGGTCACCATGTATTCAGGGGGGCCGGCTCCTGTGCCAAAAGGTCACCATGTAATTGGGGTTGGCTCCTGTAGCCAGGAGTCACCATGTACTCAGGGGCCGGCTCCTGAACCCAGGGGTCACCATGTACTCGGGGGCCGGCTCCTGAACCAAGGAGGTCACTATATAATCATGGGCCGGGCTCCTTTAATCAGGGGTCACTATGTAATCAGGGGTAACCCAGAGGTCACTGTATATTAACGGGTCTGTGTAAGATATTTAATGCTATGGTTTTTGGCATTTCTACCCATAATATAGTGGAGCACCCAAGAATTAACCCTCTGCAGCCATTAAACCTTTGGGTCTCCATCCTACACCCTCCAGCCTTCCTCTATGTCCTATTCAAGTCCATTTTAACACAGACACAAAATACTCTTTTCCCCCTTGCTTTACACTGCATCTGTGATCCATATGGGACAGTGACTGCAGCATAGTTGTACGGACTCTGAATACTATGGATACTATCAGATCCCGTAGTTACTGCTCTTTCCCCATACTTTACAGTGCAGCTTTTATCCACTAGCAGAACACGACATGAGGGCAACAAGAATTAATAATGTGAGCGTCAGACAGGGGTCTGTGGTGGGATCTAATGGAGGAGGGGGAGTCACTGAGTTATATTGTGCAAGGATTTATATTTTCAGGTAATAGTGAGATTTGCCCTCACCTTCTGGATAATGTCCTGTAGAGGATTTTGGCAGCAGCAGACATTGCCCCGTGCAGGTCACATGTCTGATACCTGAGCGGGCACAGACTTATAGCTGATGAGGCAGACAATGCCCTGTGCAGGTCACTGCTCCTAATAGCCAGATTCCTACTCCACACTGATGAGGGGCAAAAACCCCGAAACAGCTGTCTGTGGATGGATACCATGCTTGGCATAGGTGGCTTTCCTTCATAGGATGCTGCCCTTCCCGTGGTTGTTCCTTCCCGGGGAAAGGCCTGGCTATTCACTGCTTGCGTCGAGAAACACGTGATGGTGTCTTCGCAGCTTCTTTTCATGATACCTGAGCCGGGCACAGACTTATAGCTGATGAGGCAGACATTGCCCCGTGCAGGTCGTATGTCTGATACCTGAGCGGGCACAGACTTATAGCTGATGAGGCAGACATTGCCCCGTGCAGGTCGTATGTCTGATACCTGAGCGGGCACAGACTTATAGCTGATGAGGCAGACATTGCCCCGTGCAGGTCGTATGTCTGATAACTGATCCGGGCACAGACTTATAGCTGATGAGGCAGACATTGCCCCGTGCAGGTCGCATGTCTGATAACTGAGCGGGCACAGACTTATAGCTGATGAGGCAGACAATGCCCCGTGCAGGTCGTATGTCTGATACCTGAGCGGGCACAGACTTATAGCTGATGAGGCAGACATTACCCCGTGCAGGTCGTATGTCTGATAACTGATCCGGGCACAGACTTATAGCTGATGAGGCAGACATTGCCCCGTGCAGGTCGCATGTCTGATAACTGAGCGGGCACAGACTTATAGCTGATGAGGCAGACAATGCCCCGTGCAGGTCGTATGTCTGATACCTGAGCCGGGCACAGACTTATAGCTGATGAGGCAGACATTGCCCTGTGCAGGTCATATGTCTGATACCTGAGCGGGCACAGACTTATAGCTGATGAGGCAGACATTGCCCTGTGCAGGTCGTATGTCTGATACCTGAGCGGGCACAGACTTATAGCTGATGAGGCAGACATTGCCCCGTGCAGGTCGTATGTCTGATAACTGAGCCGGGCACAGACTTATAGCTGATGAGGCAGACAGAACCTCCTGCCTCACTGATGTTCCCACTTGTGCGATTATCGGGATCTTTCTGTGTATGACACAATATATCCGTGTCCGGTCACCATGAGCCATCTGGGCCCATCTGATAAGAAGCTCTTTCATACAGGGATGTATTTCTGACCGTACTGTACGAGTCGTTGTACCAGAGGAGATGGGTGCTGGTCGCCCCCCGGAGAGGCGCCTATGCTCTTTGCGTGCCGCTTTGTGCTCTTGGTACCGGGTGCTTATAACGCTTTCTTGTCTGAGCAGATAAATCCGGCCTTGTTTCTTTTAGAGACCCTCTCTAAGAGCTGGTGACTTTAGATCTTTGTGTCGAGGATGTCGATCGACCACCTGCACCTCTAAAGCACAGCACAAAAACACAAAACCCACCAGCAAGTACCATGTGGATGCCTGAGTGGCGACTTCATCCACATCAATGGACCCACGTGCTGCACTGTGTCTCACTACAGTGAAGTGGAAACAGGTGAACCAAGATACAAAGGCGGCCAAGGAGGATGAGGGGTTAAAAGCTTCAACTGGGGGCAATGTCCAACGCTGCACAAGTAACAAAGCCCCTCCGGGATGGAGGTAGACCCCTAGACTGCATATATATCCCGTGGTGTTACATAGGACTGCAGACAGTATAAGATACCATCAGTGCAGAGCAGTAATGACCAGGGGAAGGAGATAACACACCTGTCATGATACAGCTCACTCCCCATCCAGCCGCTCCGACCAATGCAAACCTACAGGGAAGCAACATACAGAGGGGAGAATAAGCATTAGATGCACTGACGATCTTGCAAGTTTTCCACCTACAAAGAATGGAAAGGTCTGTAATTTTTATCGTAGGTGCACCTCACCTGTGAGAGACAGAATCTAAATCCAGGAAATCACATTGTAGGATTGTTACATAATTTGCATTTTATTGCTTGAAATAAGTATTTGATACAATAAACAGAACTTAATATTTTGTTCAGAAACCTTTGTTTGCAGTTACAGAGGTCAGATGTTTCTTGTTGTTCCTGACCAGTTTTGCACACACTACAGCACGGATATTGGCCCCCTCCTCCATACAGATCTTCTCCAGATTTTTCAGGTTTCAGGGCTGTCACTGGGCAACATTGAGTTTCAGCTCCTCCAAAGATTTTCTATTGGGTTCAGGTCTGGAGGCCGGCTAGGCCACTCCAGGACCTTGAAATGCTTCTTACTGATCTACTCCTTAGTTGCCCTGGCTGTGTGTTTTGGGTTATTATCATGCTGGAAGACCCAACCACGAAACATCTTCAATGCTCTTACTGAGGGAAAGACATTGTTGGCCAAAATCTTGCAAGACATGACCCCATCCATCCTGCCTTCAATACGGTGAAGTCGTCTTGTCCCCTTTACAGAAAAGCACCTCCAAAGTATGATGTTTCCCCCACCATGCTTCACGATTGGGACGGTGTTCTTGGGATTGTACTCATCGTTCTTCCTCCAAACACAGCGAGTGGAACTGATACCAACAAGTTCTATTTTGGTCTCCTCTGACCACATGATCGTCTCACACCCATCCTTTGGATCATCCAGATGGTCATTGGTGGACTTCAATAGGGCCTGGACATGTGCTAGCTTTCTTAAAGAAAAACTAACAGGTCTGTGAGAGCTAGAATTGCTGCTGGTTGGCACGTGATCAAATAATTATTTCATGCAATTTAATTATTTAAAAATCCTACAATGTGATTTTCGGAATTTTATTTTTAGATTCTGTCTCACAAGTGAAGTGCACCTATGATAAAAATTACAGACCTCTCCATTCTTTGTAGGTGGGAAAACATGAAAAATTGGCAAAGTATCAAATACTTATTTTCCCCATTGTAAGCAACGCATGATCTTCATAACATGGATAGACTCCTCTGATCTCGCCAAACCCCTCTGTCCTCGTCCTCCAGATTCTTCTGTTCTCCTCCTGCCCCTCTGTTCCATTCTCTAGATTCCTGTTTTCCTCCAGACATCTCAGTCCTCTCCAGACCCCTCTGTCCTCCTCCAGATATCTCAGTCCTCTCCAGACCCCTCTGTCCTCCTCCAGACCCCTCTGTCCTCCTCCAGATATCTCAGTCCTCTCCAGACCCCTCTGTCCTCCTCCAGATATCTCAGTCCTCTCCAGACACCTCTGTCCTCCTCCAGACCCCTCTGTTCTCCTCCAGATATCTCAGTCCTCTCCAAACCCCTCTGTCCTCCTACAGATATCTCAGTCCTCTCCAGACCCCTCTGTCCTCTTCCAGACATCAGCCCTCTCCAGACCCCTCTGTCCTCCTCCAGACCCCTCTGTCCTCCTACAGATATCTCAGTCCTCTCCAGACCCCTCTGTCCTCTTCCAGACATCAGCCCTCTCCAGACCCCTCTGTCCTCCTCCAGACCCCTCTGTCCTCCTACAGATATCTCAGTCCTCTCCAGACCCCTCTGTCCTCCTCCAGACCCCTCTGTCCTCCTACAGATATCTCAGTCCTCTCCAGACCCCTCTGTCCTCTTCCAGACATCAGTCCTCTCCAGACCCCTCTGTCCTCCTCCAGACATCTCAGACCTCTCCAGACCCATCAGTCGTGCTCCTCTAGTTTGTCCTGTTCTCCAGACTTCTCCAGAACCCTCAGTCCTCCTCCTCAAGATTGCTCTGTTCTGGGCAGCACGGTGGCTCAGTGGTTAGCACTGCAGCCTTGCAGCGCTGGAGTCTTGGGTTCAAATCCCACCAAGGACAACATCTGCAAGGAGTTTGTATGTTCTCTCCGTGTTTGCGTGGGGTTTCCTCCGGGTTCTCCGGTTTCCTCCCACATTCCAAAGACATACTGATAGGGAATGTAGATTGTGAGCCCCAATGGGGACAGCGATGATAATGTGTGCAAACTGTAAAGCGCTGCGGAATATGTTAGCGCTATATAAAATAAAGATCATTATTATTACTACTCTTCTCCAGACCACTCAGTCCTTTTCCAACTCCTCTGTCCTGCTATTCCTCTGTCCCTGACGAGTCTCCCCGTTCTCCTCCTCACGAATCCTTTATCCTCCTCCAGACACCAGGGCCCTCAGTATGACGACTGCTTTAAGTTCCTCTGAGCACTTCATAGATGGATGATAAATCATGTGGAAGATGAGCCATCCCGTGGCACAGAAGAAAACCGTTGCCATGGCTGGGAACACAAATAATCCTCATGCACTAATTATTGCACACTTATGGTGGGCCGAGCAGTCCCCGCATGTGAAGAGCTTGTGAGGATTCTGGGATTGTATCTAGTCTGCACATTAAACACTCAGCTTTCCCAACTGTGCCCTGGAGGCGATGGTCGCCCTCTCACCCCTGCGCAAACACCCACCAGCACAGCGCAGAAGTGCACCAGCCCATCGTGATGACAGACCATTAACCTCCAAACCACCAAGACGAGGGGCCTCGTCCTAAATATCCGAAAGGTGCAGCTGAGGCCCAAAAAAGGAAATTCCCCTAAAATAAACATGATCAAGGAAAAAAAGGAAACAGCATCATCATCGCCTGTCAAACTGGAAAAAGAGACCACTTCATAGTGCAGGAGCTGCCCCCGACGTCCGAGGACCCTGCGCAGGAAATGTGTCTACTGATGGATCCATAGGTCATGTTCTGCTGCACACGGAGGAAGACGAGGCCTTCAGGACGCTGAGGCCATGCACTGTGTTATTAGAGATTATTATCATTATTATAGCGCCATTTATTCCATAGCACCTTACATGGGAGGAGGGGTATACATAATAAAAAACAAGTACAATAAAAAGAAGTGTCAAATCTGCACCCAAAAAATAGATGAACACACAAAAATAAAAAAGCAATAATAAGGGCAGATTGCTACCCAGCGTTTAAGAAAACTGCAGAAAATAATGCAAGGTTGTCACATGTGGGAACACAATCATTCAAAAGGGGTTTTTAAAGAGTTTTTTAAGTGAATTCTGTCACAAAATCTACACTAAATAAATACCCCCTCTGAATAAGCTTCTTATCAATTTTAAAGGGAAAAGCAGCACAGTGCGAATTACAGGAGAATCTTCCCTATAAAAATTTACAGAAACTGCAGAAACAGAATCCGGGGTGGATCGTGGAGCAGAAAAGGTCATGTGTAAATGTCCGTGATATAGCTGAAATCCCCAACAAATCTGCAGCAAAATAAGCCTGAGTTCCAAGCGGATTCTCTGCTTCGATGGACACAACGCAGATGTGAATACATCCCTAAAAAGTGTAAAATCTGCAGTGAAAATCTGTAGAATAAAGAGCAGAGTGGACCTCTGAGATCACCAACGGATCCTAGTCTTTGGGCGCATTTTTCACGCTACATGTGAACAGGATTTTAAACCCTGGTGGACGTCTACGGTACCGTAAATTGCTGCAGACGTCTAGGGGAAATCGGCATTGAATGGGAACCCAGCTTTCCCAGGAAGAGATACAACAAGGTTCCAATGAAGAAACACAGACATGTTATACTTGGGATTCCGTTACTTTAGGATGTTTGTGGAATCCTCTGGAATCCTCTCCACTCCCTTCCTCCGACCGTCTCTGGTCTACATTATGGCACTGGCTTGATTTTGCGGCCTCCAAATCTCATCAGATTTAGAAGTTAATAAAAAGAATTCTGCAATAATCGGCGCTGCAAACTCTGCTCCCCCGAGATCCGGACTGACAATAGATTTCACCGTTCCAGATGTTTGTCTATTGTGTAGCATCAGCGCTTTCCTAACAAACTACATGTAAACTTTCTGGATAGAAGGGAGAGGCGCGGAACTCGCAAAGCCTCAGCTCCAATGCCCCTCGCTAGGATTCCTGCAGTCACAGCCCGCCCGGACCCCCGTCTCATGCTTGATTGTGGGCTGACTTAATTATCTTGTTTTCATGAAATCTTAAACCGCTGAGATTCGGGTTGTTGTGCGGTGAAGTATCTATTACGACAACACAGATCAGCCCTGGATTGTCGGATCTTGCCATATTAACTCATTCAGAGGCATGGAGTAACCCTTTTAGTGCTGGGCGGCACGATACCCCCAGGCTGACCTCCCCCATGAAAGAACCTTTTGTAGCTGCTCTTCTGCTGCTGTAATTTGGATTGATATGAAGAGCGGAGGTCCGGGATGCAGCGCTGGCCGTTGTTGCTTGGGTTTTTATGCCCGCACTTCACAAATGAACACTAAAAGACTAAAAAAAGCTATTAGGAAAAAAAGAACACAGATTTGTGTAGTCAGAGAAAGAAGCAAAGAAAAAGGTTTCTAAAGGTTTTGTTAAAATGCACAAACAAAAGAAAAGCTAAATAAAAAAAAGCAAAGGAAAATAGAACGATACAGAAATGTTCATGTCTAAGGTATAATCAGGTTCACTATCAAGACAGGACACAGAGTTCAAGAGAAAAGGACCAAGAAAAGGATCATTAACCATAAAATATACAGGATCCCGGTAATTAGAAGTCCAGGACTTACACTAATGTGTCAGAAAGTGAATATTTATGGAATACTGCCCCCTATGTCCAACAATATAACTACTATAATACTGCTCCTATGTACAAGAATATAACTACTATAATACTGCAACTATGTACAAGAATATAACTACTATAATACTGCTCCTATGTACAAGAATATAACTACTATAATACTGCTCCTATGTACAGGAATATAACTACTATAATACTGCAACTATGTACAAGAATATAACTACTATAATACTGCCCCTATGTACAAGAATATAACTACTATAATACTGCCCCTATGTACAAGAATATAACTACTATAATACTGCCCCTATGTACAAGAATATAACTACTATAATACTGCAACTATGTACAAGAATATAACTACTATAATACTGCTCCTATGTACAAGAATATAACTACTATAATACTGCCCCTGTGTACAATAATATAACTACTATAATACTGCCCCTATGTACAAGAATATAACTACTATAATACTGCTCCTATGTACAGGAATATAACTACTATAATACTGCTCCCTATGTACAAGAATATAACTACTATAATACTGCTCCTATGTACAAGAATATAACTACTATAATACTGCCCCTATGTACAAGAATATAAGTACTATAATACTGCTCCTGTGTACAAGAATATAACTACTATAATACTGCTCCTATGTACAGGAATATAACTACTATAATACTGCTCCTATGTACAAGAATATAACTACTATAATACTGCTCCTATGTACAAGAATATAACTACTATAATACTGCCCCTATGTACAAGAATATAACTACTATAATACTGCCCCTATGTACAAGAATATAAGTACTATAATACTGCTCCTGTGTACAAGAATATAACTACTATAATACTGCTCCTATGTACAGGAATATAACTACTATAATACTGCTCCTATGTACAGGAATATAACTACTATAATACTGCAACTATGTACAAGAATATAACTACTATAATACTGCCCCTATGTACAAGAATATAACTACTATAATACTGCCCCTGTGTACAATAATATAACTACTATAATACTGCCCCTATGTACAAGAATATAACTACTATAATACTGCTCCTATGTACAGGAATATAACTACTATAATACTGCTCCCTATGTACAAGAATATAACTACTATAATACTGCCCCTATGTACAAGAATATAACTACTATAATACTGCTCCTATGTACAAGAATATAACTACTATAATACTGCCCCTATGTACAAGACTATAACTACTATAATACTGCCCCTATGTACAAGAATATAACTACTAAAATACTGCCCCTATGTACAAGAATATAACTACTATAATACTGCCCCTATGTACAAGAATATAACTACTAAAATACTGCCCCTGTGTACAATAATATAACTACTATAATACTGCCCCTATGTACAAGAATATAACTACTATAATACTGCCCCTATGTACAAGAATATAACTACTAAAATACTGCCCCTGTGTACAATAATATAACTACTATAATACTGCCCCTATGTACAAGAATATAACTACTATAATACTGCTCCCTCTGTACAAGAATATAACTACTATAATACTGCTCCTATGTACAGGAATATAACTACTATAATACTGCTCCTATGTACAGGAATATAACTACTATAATACTGCTCCCTATGTACAAGAATATAACTACTATAATACTGCCCCTATGTACAAGAATATAACTACTATAATACTGCCCCTATGTACAAGAATATAACTACTATAATACTGCTCCCTCTGTACAAGAATATAACTACTATAATACTGCCCCTATGTACAAGAATATAACTACTATAATACTGCCCCTATCTACAGGAATATAACTACTATAATACTGCTCCTATGTACAAGAATATAACTACTATAATACTGCCCCTATGTACAAGAATATAACTACTATAATACTGCCCCTATGTACAGGAATATAACTACTATAATACTGCCCCTATGTACAAGAATATAACTACTATAATACTGCACCCTATGTACAAGAATATAACTACTATAATCTTGCTTCTATGTACAAGAATATAACTACTATAATACTGCCTCTATGTACAGGAATATAACTACTATAATACTGCCCCTATGTACAAGAATATAACTACTATAATACTGTCCCCTATGTACAAGAATATAACTACTATAATACTGTCCCTATGTACAAGAATATAACTACTATAATACTACTCCTATGTACAAGAATATAACTACTATAATACTGCTCCTATGTACAAGAATATAACTACTATAATACTGCTCCTATGTACAAGAATATAACTACTATAATACTGCTCCTATGTACAAGAATATAACTACTATAATACTGCTCCTATGTACAAGAATATAACTACTATAATACTGCTCCTATATACAAGAATATAACTACTATAATACTGCCCCTATGTACAAGAATATAACTACTATAATACTGCTCCTATGTACGAGAATATAACAATTATAATATGGCTCCAATCCTTTTACAGATGTATGTTCTCTGTGCATACGTATGTGTTCTGTGTAAGTGTATGTGCTGTGTGTATACAGTTGTGCTCAAAAGTTTACATACCCCGGCACAATTTTTGCTTTCTCTGGCTTTTTTCAGAGAATATGAATGATAAGGGCAGCACGGTGGTGCAGTGGTTAGCGCAGCAGCCTTGCATCGCTGGAGTCCTGGGTTCAAACCCCACCAAGGACAACATCTGCAAAGAGTTTGTATGTTCTCCCCGTGTTTGCGTGGGTTTCCTCCAGGTTCTCCGTTTTCCTCCCACATTCCAAAGACATAGTGATATGGAATATAGATTGTGAGCCCCAACAGGGACAGCGATGATAATGTGTGCAACCTGTAAAGCGCTGCGGAATATGTTAGCACTATATATATATAAAAAATAAAGATTATTATAAAGATTATAACACCAAACCTTTTCCTCCACTCATGGTCAGTGGTTGGGTGAAGCCATTTATTGTCAAACTACTGTGTTTTCTCTTTGTAAATCATAATGACAACCCAAAACATCCAAATGACCCTGATCAGAAGTTCACATCCCCTGGTGATTTTGGCCTGATAACATGCACAGAAGTTGACACAAATGGGTGTGAATAGCTACTCAAGGTAACATCCTCACCTGTGACCTGTTTGCCTGTAATCAGTGTGTGTGCATAAAAGCTGAGTGAGTATCTGGGATCCAGACAGACTCTTGCATCTTTCATCCAGCCACTGATGTTTTTGGATTGTGAGTCATGGGGAAAGCAAAAGAATTGTCAACGGATCTACGGGAAAAGGTAGTTGAACTGTATAAAACAGGAAAGGGATACAAAAAGATATCCAAGGAATTGATAATGCCAGTCAGCAGCATTCACACTGTGATTAACAAATGGAAAATCAGGGGCTCTGTAAAAACAAAACCACGGTCAGGTAAAGCAACAAAAATGTCGTCCACAACGGCCAGGAAAATTGTTCGGGATGCAAAGAAAAACCCACAAATAACATCAGCTGAAATACAGGACTCTCTGAAAACGAGCGGTGTGGGTGTTTCAAGATGCACAATAAGGAGGCACTTGAAGAAAACGGGGCTGAATGGTCGAGTCGCCAGCAGAAAGCCATTACTGCGCAAATGCCACAAAGTGTCTCACCTACAATACGCAAAACAGCACAGAGACAAGCCTCAAAACTTCTGGAACAAGGTAATTTGGAGTGATGAGACCAAAATTGAACTTTTTGGCCACAACCATAAACGTTTACATTTGGAGAGAGGTCAACAAGGCCTATGATGAAAGGAACACCATTCCTACTGTAAAGCATGGAGGTGGATCGCTGATGTTTGGGGGATGTGTGATCTACAAAGACACAGGAAACCTGGTCAAAGTTGAAGGAAAATTGAATGCAGCACGTTATTGGCAAATACTGGAGGCAAATTTGCAATCATCAGCCCGGAAGCTGCACATGGGACGTATTTGGACATTCCAACATAACAATGATCCAAAACACAAGGCCAAGTCGGCCTGCCATTGGCTACAGAAGAACAAAGTAAAGGTTCTGGAGTGGCCATCTCAGTCTCCTGACCTCAATATCATTGAGCCACTCTGGGAAGATCTCAAGCGCGCAGTTCATGCTAGACAGCCCAGGAATTTACAGGAACTGGAGGCTTTTTTCCAAGACGAGTGGGCAGCTTTACCATGTGAGAAAATAAAGAACCTCATCCACAACTACCACAAAAGACTTCAAGCTGTTATTGATGTTAGAGGGGGCAATACACGGTATTAAGAAATGGGGCATGTGAACTTTTGATCAAGGTCATCTGGATGTTTTGGGTTGTCATTATGATTTAAAAAGAGTAAACACAGTAGTTTGACAATAAATGGCTTCACCCAACCACTAACCATGAGTGGAGAAAAAGTTTTGGTGTTGTCATTCATGTTCTTTGAAAAAAAAGGCCAAGAAAGCAAAAATTCTGCCGGGGTATGTAAACTTTTGAGCACAGCTGTACATATGTGTGTATGTGCATACAGTGACTTGTGAAAGTCTTCAACCCCTCCCCCTTTGGCATCTTTCGCGTTTTGCTACTTCACATGGGTTTGCATCAGTTCATTTAAAAACATGCGTTCCACTGTGATCATTTGGAAAATAAGGACAAAATAACTGAAAACTTTGCAGAGCCTCCTTTTGCGGCAATTACAACTTCAAATCATTTTTGATGAGTCTCTATGAGATTTCCACATCTTGCCACTGGGATGTTTGCATATTTCTAAAGGCAAAACTGATCCAGCTCCTTCAAGTTAAATGGTTTCTTCTGGTGAACAGCAATCTTCAAGTCTCAACCCCAGATTCTCCAGTGGATTAAGGTCTGGGCTGTGACTCGGCCACTGCAGAACATTTACACCTTTCCCCTTACACCACTGGAGTGTTGCTTTAGCAGTATGCTTTGGTCATTGTTTTGTTGGAAGGTGAACCTCAGTCCCAGTATCAAATCCCTGACAAACTGAAGCAGGTTTTGCTTAAAGGGAACCTGTCGCCCCCAAAATGGAAGATGAGCTAAGGCATCAGGGGCTTATCTACAGCATTCTGTAATGCTGTAGATAAGCCCCCGATGTATCCCGAAAGATGAGAAAAAGAGGTTAGATTATACTCACCCAGGGGCGGTCCGATCCGGTTCTGGTCCGATGGCGTCGCGGTCCGGTCCAGGGCCTCCCATCTTCTTACGATGACGTCCTCTTCTTGTCTTCCTGTCGTGGCTCCGGCGCAGGCGTACTTTGTCTGCCCTGTTGAGGGCAGAGCAAAGTACTGCATTGCGCAGGCGCCGGGAAAGGTCAGAGAGGCCCAGCGCCTGCGCACTGCGCACAAAGTACGTCTGCGCCGGAGCCGCAATGTGAAGACAAGAAGAGGATGTCATCGTAAGAAGAAGGGAGGCCCTGGACTGGATCGCAACGCCCAGCGGATCGGACCGCTCACCCAGGTGAGAATAATCTAACCTCTTTTTTTCATCTTTCAGGTTACACTGGGGGCTTATTCCATTCTAGAATTCTGTAGATAAGCCCCTGATGGCGGTGGGCTTAGCTCAACTTCCATTTTGGGGGTGACAGGTTCCCTTTAAGAATATCCCTGCATTTAACACAATCCATCTTCCCCTTGACTTGGACCATTTTCCTGTCCATGCGGTCAAAAAACATCCCCACAACATGATACTGCCGCCACCATGTTTCACTGTGGGGCTGGTGTTCTTTGGGCGATGAGCTGTGTTGGTTTGACAACAGACATATCATTTACCTTGGCGGCCAAAAAGTTACATTTTGGTCTCATCTGACCACAGCACCTTCCTTCATGCATTGGGGGAGTATCCCACAAGTCGTTTGCCAAGTCAAAACAAGCCTTATAATTTTTGTATGTAAATACTCTTTTCTGCTCACTCTTGCATAAAAGCCATGTGTATGGAGTGTATGGCTTATTGTGGTCATATGTACAGATACTCCAGTTTCTGCCTGGGAACTCTGCAACACCTTCAGTGTTACCTTTGGTCTCTGTGCTGCCTCTGATTAGTGCCCTCCTTGCCAGAGCTCAGAGTTTTGATGGGCGTCCTCGCTTGGTAGGTTTCTTGTGGTGCCATGTTCTTTCCATTTGATGATAATGGATTTGATGGTGCTCGGAGGATCATCTGGGATTGGGATTTTCTTTTTTTTTTTATAACCCTGACTTGTTCTTCTCAACAACTTTGTCCCTGATTTGTTTGGAGATCTCCTTGATCTTCATGGTGCTGTCTGGAGTTCTCATTGGTCTTCATGGTTTTGTTTGGAGATCTCCTTTGTCTTCATGGTGTTGTTTGGAGATGTCCTTGGTCTTCATGGTGTTGTCTGGAGATCTCCTTGGTCTTCATGGTGTTGTTTGGAGATCTCCTTGGTCTTCATGGTGGTGTTCGGAGATCTCCTTGGTCTTCATGGGGTTGTTTGGAGATGTCCCTGGTCTTCATGGTGTTGTTTGGAGATCTCCTTGATCTTCATGGTGCTGTCTGGAGTTCTCATTGGTCTTCATGGTTTTGTTTGGAGATCTCCTTTGTCTTCATGGTGTTGTTTGGAGATGTTCTTGGTCTTCATGGTGTTGTCTGGAGATCTCCTTGGTCTTCATGGTGTTGTTTGGAGATCTCCTTGGTCTTCATGGTGGTGTTCGGAGATCTCCTTGGTCTTCATGGGGTTGTTTGGAGATGTCCCTGGTCTTCATGGTGTTGTCTGGAGATCTCCTTGGTCTTCATGGTGTTGTTCGGAGATGTCCTTGGTCTTGATGGTGTTGTTTGGAGATGTCCTTGGTCTTCATGGTGTTGTCTGGAGATCTCCTTGGGCTTCATGGTGTTTGGTTAGTGGCGCCTCTTGTTAATGGTGTTGCAGCCTCTGTGGCCTTTCAGAAAAGGTAAAGTGTATATAATGTCAGACGTGTGACACTTACATGCACACAGGGGACGTCCTGTCACGAAGCATGAGGCTTACGAAGCGAATTCTTGCACCTTAAATTTTTGGGGGCTTCATAGAAAAAGGGGTGAATACATATGCACATGCCAATTTTTAGTTATTTGATCCCATAAATTTATGCCCATATTTTTCTCACTACACTTCAACTTTCTATTCAGTGCTGATGCATCACAAATGAATCGGATTACAAAAATATATAAACACAGGTAGTAATGTAACAAAATAGGTAAAGAGCCAAGAGGATGAATACTTTTGCAAAGCACTGTATATACGTATGCGCTCTATCTATACACATGTGAGTATGCGCTCTGTGTATACGTGTGTATGTGCTGCGTGTATATGCTGTGTCTATACATGTGTCTGTGCTCTGTATATCTGTGTGTATATGCTCTGTGTATATATTTGTGAGTATGCGCTCTGTGTATACCTATGTGCTCTACGTATACATATGTGTATGTGCTCTGTGTATACATTTATCTATGTGCTCTGCGTATAAAAATGTGTATGTGCTCTCCGTATATATGTGCATGTGCTCCGTGTATACAAATGTGTGTGTTCTGCGTATATACAGTCATGGCCAAAAGTATTGACACCCCTGCAATTCTGTCAGATAATACTCAGTTTCTTCTTGAAAATGATTGCAATCACAAATTATTTGTTATTATTATCTTCATTTAATTTGTCTTAAATGAAAAAACACAAAAGAGAATGAAGCAAAAAGCAAAACATTGATCATTTCACACAAAACTCCAAAAATTGGTCCAGACAAAAGTATTGGCACCCTCAGCCTAATACTTGGTTGCACAACCTTTAGCCAAAATAACTGCGACCAACTGCTTCCGGTAACCATCAATGAGTTTCTTACAATGCTCTGCTGGAATTTTAGACCATTCTTCTTTGGCAAACTGCTCCAGGTCCCTGATATTTGAAGGCTGCCTTCTCCAAACTGCCATTTTTAGATCTCTCCACAGGTGTTCTATGGGATTCAGGTCTGGACTCATTGCTGGCCACCTTAGAAGTCTCCAGTGCTTTCTCTCAAACCATTTTCTAGTGCTTTTTGAAGTGTGTTTTGGGTCATTGTCCTGCTGGAAGACCCATGACCTCTGAGGGAGACCCAGCTTTCTCACACTGGGCCCTACATTATGCTGCAAAATTTGTTGGTAGTCTTCAGACTTCATAATGCCATACACACGGTCAAGCAGTCCAGTGCCAGAGGCAGCAAAGCAAAACATCAGGGAACCTCCGCCATGTTTGACCGTAGGGACCGTGTTCTTTTCTTTGAATGCCTCTTTTTTTCTCCTGTAAACTCTATGTTGATGCCTTTGCCCAAAAAGCTCTACTTTTGTCTCATCTGACCAGAGAACATTCTTCCAAAATGTTTTAGGCTTTCTCAGGTAAGTTTTGGCAAACTCCAGCCTGGCTTTTTTATGTCTCAGGGTAAGAAGTGGGGTCTTCCTGGGTCTCCTACCTTACAGTCCCTTTTCATTCAGACGCTGACGGATAGTACATGTTGACACTGTTGTACCCTCGGACTGCAGGGCAGCTGGAATTTGTTTGGATGTTAGTCGAGGTAATTTATCCAACATCCGCACAATCTTGCGTTGAAATCTCTTGTCAATTTTTCTTTTCCGTCCACATCTAGGGAGGATATATATATATATATATATATATATATATATGTATATATATATATATATATATACATATATATATATATATATATATATATATTACAGTACAGACCAAAAGTTTGGACACAGCGTCTCATTTAAATATTTTTCCGTATTTTCATGACTATCAAAATTGTAAATTCACACTGAAGGCATCAAAACTATGAATTAACACATGTGGAATTATATACTTAACAAAAAAGTGTGAAACAACTGAAATTATGTCTTATTTTCTAGGTTCTTCAAAGTAGCCACCTTTTGCTTTGATGACTGCTTTGCACACTCTTGGCATTCTCTTGATGAGCTTCAAGAGGTAGTCACCGGGAATGGTTTTCACTTCACAGGTGTGCCCTGTGAGGTTTAATAAGTGGGATTTCTTGCCTTATAAATGGGGTTGGGACCATCAGTTGTGTTGTGCAGAAGTCTGGTGGATACACAGCTGATAGTCCTACTGAATAGACTATTAGAATTTGTATTATAGCAAGAAAAAAGCAGCTAAGTAAAGAAAAACGAGTGGCCATCATTACTTTAAGAAATGAAGGTCAGTCAGTCAAAAAAATTGGGAAAACTTTGAAAGTGTCCCCAAGTGCATTTGCAAAAACCATCAAGCGCTACAAAGAACCTGGCTCACATGAGGACCGCCCCAGGAAAGGAAGACCAAGAGTCACCTCTGCTTCTGAGGATAAGTTTATCCGAGTCACCAGCCTCAGAAATCGCAGGTTAACAGCAGCTCAGATTAGAGACCAGGTCAATGCCACACAGAGTTCTAGCAGCAGACACATCTCTACAACAACTGTTAAGAGGAGACTTTGTGCAGCAGGCCTTCATGGTAAAATAGCTGCTAGGAAACCACTGCTAAGGACAGGCAACAAGCAGAAGAGACTTGTTTGGGCTAAGGAACACAAGAAATGGACATTAGACCAGTGGAAATCTGTGCTTTGGTCTGAGAAGTCCAAATTTGAGATCTTTGGTTCAAACCACCGTGTCTTTGTGCGACACAGAAAAGGTGAACGGATGGACTCTACATGCCTGGTTCCCACTGTGAAGCATGGAGGAGGAGGTGTGATGGTGAGGGGGGGGGGGGGGGTGCTCTGCTGGTGACGCTGTTGGGGATTTATTCAAAATTGAAGGCATACTGAACCAGCATGGCTACCACAGCATCTTGCAGTGGCATGCTATTCCATCCGGTTTGCGTTTAGTTGGACTATCATTTATTTTTCAACAGGACAATGACCCCAAACACCTTCAGGCTGTGTAAGGGCTATGTGACCAAGAAGGAGAGTGATGGGGTGCTACGCCTGATGACCTGATGGTTTGGGGTGAGCTGGACCGCAGAGTGAAGGCAAAAGGGCAAACAAGTGCTAAGCATCTCTGGGAACTCCTTCAAGATTGTTGTAAGACCATTTCCGGTGACTACCTCTTGAAGCTCATCAAGAGAATGCCAAGAGTGTGCAAAGCAGTCATCAAAGCAAAAGGTGGCTACTTTGAAGAACCTAGAATATAAGACATCATTTCAGTTGTGTCACACCTTTTTGTTAAGTACATAATTCCACATTCATAGTTTTGATGCCTTCAGTGTGAATGTACAATTTTCATAGTCATGAAAATACAGGAAAAATTTTAAATGAGAAGGTGTGTCCAAACTTTTGGTCTGTACTGTGTGTGTATATATATATATATATATATATATATATATATATATATATATATATATATATATATATATATATATATATATATACTAGATGGTGGCCCGATTCTAACGTATCGGGTATTCTAGAATATGCAGGTAGTATACAGCACAGGCTACGTACTATATTGCACAGTGACGTAGTATATAACACAACCGACGTAGTATATAAATCACTAAGGTGTCCCACACTGCAAAGATATTGGTACTTCTCAAGACATATAACACTAGAGCAACCTCTAATAAGTAGTCAACTCAATGAAGCTCACCAATTATGATCCATATATAACAAGTGCAAAACAGCATCTTCAAAGAATTATAAACTGATGAGAACCACTATGAGTGCCAAGATAATGACCTGGTGAAAGCCCTGTCCAGTGAAATAAACAGCCAACACCTTACCAAGTGAGTGCCCGTATAGTGCATGTCCTCCTCCGGCGCCCCGACGCGCGTTTCGTCCTCTGCTTCTTCCGGGGGCATGACTACAGAGATGAGGAGGGTTTATTTAAATAAGATCGTGGCCAATGAAAGTGCCGATAGTGTGAGGAGGGCTCGCAAGGCGGAAGTCCAGTGAAGGTTCAACGGCGCATGTGTCTGTCAGATTCCTCCGTATGTAAAGGACACTTCCTGACTTGCGCCAAGAGGACCGCATGTGGAACGCATGCAAGTCCATTGTAGGCGCCGTTGGAAGTGTGCGGAGTGTAGACAGACAGAGCATGCGCACCACCTCCATGGAGTACTAACAATAAAGTAAAAGCGCCGTCAGAAGTCTGCACAAATTAAGCAGACAGCGCATGCGTACCCCTATATGGAGTTATAACAGGGACTATTCAACCGGTATAGCCAATTGGGGGGTTAATAAAGCAAAAGAAATAAAGAAAAAAACATTGGCTGTACCAATAATTCTTTGAAGATGCTGTTTTGCACTTGTTATATATGGATCTGATGGGTATCATAGGGGCGTGCCTATGTGCTTTAGGTGTTACAGTCCCAGCTAATTGTATGGTGCAGCTTTCCTTGCCAGCTGTTATTGATTTCATTGATACTTATTGATTAATCTATATGTGCTAGTCTGTAGGTGGGTGTTCCCCTCTGATTTGGGGTTACTGTTCGTGTTAAAATGTTTTTTTAGTGGTTATATGGATCTTTTATATGTTTCTAATAAATGTTAAATTTTAAATGACTTCATAATTGGTGAGCTTCATTGAGTTGACTACGTATTAGTGGTTGCTCTAGTATTGCACAGGTATGTAGTATATTGGTCAGCCACGTAGTATATAGCAGAGCCACGTAGGTATATAACATAGCCACGTAGTATATTGTAGAGCCACATAGTAAATAACACAGTCAAGTAGTGTACTGCACAGCATAACAGAGCCCACGCAGTATATAGCAATGTGGGCACTATATGCGTGGTTAAAAAAGACTTAAAATAAAAAATAAACATATACTCACCATCCGAGGGCCCCTTGAAGTCCTGGCTCCTGTGTGCGGTGCACGCGGCAGCTTCTGGTCCCAGGGTTAGTATGAGCGCAGGACCTGTGATGACGTCACGGTCACATGACCGTGATGTCATGGCAGGTCCTACTCCCATAGCATCCTTAGCACCGGAACCTGCCGCTTGCACTGCTGAGGACAGCGGGCGACGTCGGAGGGTGAGAATAACCTTTTATTTTATTATTATTATTTGTCACATTAGATCTTTTTACTATTGATGCTGCATACCCTGTAAATAAACCTAAATGTGTGATGGTGCACCACGTCAGCATTTGATGGTGCCCCACGTCAGCATTTGACGGCGCCCCACGTCAGCGTTTGACGGCGCCCCACGTCAGCGTTTGACGGCGCCCCACGTCAGCGTTTGACGGCGCCCCACGTCAGCGTTTGACGGCGCCCCACGTCAGCGTTTGACGGTGCACCACGTCAGCGTTTGACGGTGCACCACGTCAGCATTTGACGGTGCACCACGTCAGCATTTGACGGTGCACCACGTCAGCATTTGACGGTGCACCACGTCAGCATTTGACGGCGCACCACGTCAGCATTTGACGGCGCACCACGTCAGCATTTGACGGCGCACCACGTCAGCATTTGACGGCGCACCACGTCAGCATTTGACGGGGCACCACGTCAGCATTTGACGGTGCACCACGTCAGCATTTGACGGTGCACCACGTCAGCATTTGACGGTGCACCACGTCAGCATTTGACGGTGCACCACGTCAGCATTTGACGGTGCACCACGTCAGCATTTGACGGTGCACCACGTCAGCATTTGACGGTGCACCACGTCAGCATTTGATGGTGCACCACGTCAGCATTTGAGATACAGGTTTGATGCATTTTTGCTTTCTTAGTGGAATCTTATATCAGACCCAGCATTCACTGGTTTTCTAATTCTTCTGGGTTTTTGAGCTTTCACTCATCATTCACAAACTCCTGAACCAAGATCAATAACCACGGACTAAATCCACCTTTATGACCACGACATCCATTCATGAAAATTATAACAATTTTGGTTCTTCAGAAATATCTGTACTGTCTCCTACTAATTAGTCCCCGAGAACCACAGTGGACGGAGTCAGCCTTTACTTTTAACGTAGATAATTCTACAGAAAACAACGCATTAGTTTGTGGTGGAGCTCTGTCACATGGCTACTTGTTGTACATGCCCATATAATCCAATGAGTGCCCTGATCTTGGCATCCAAGCGCTCGGGATTCTACATAATGTCACCAATGACGCAGGAAGGTAGAACATGTTATAAAATAAAGAAATATTCATTATTTACCCCCCGGTTCCCCGCGCTCCAGTGACGCTGTCCACTAGACTCCGATCACAAATGTAACCAGGATTGGCGCTAGGGAAGGGGCGAATCCCACGCGGCCTCACTGGTTATGGCCTTGTTTTATACCATTCCCTATGTAAAAAAAAAATCAGAACTTCCCCTCCGTTCCCCTGTAAGTATAATCACGGTCAGGTGGTCTCTATTAGGGAACTCTATACACATTAAATCAATGCCGGCCAAACCCCCCCACCCAATGCGACTGACGCGAACATAGGATCCTCGCACAAGACGACGCTGGCCATATAGAAAAGATAGCTGCCAATCCGCTCTCTCCGGGACCCCCTAAAAATAAAAGGATCGGGCACTGTAACTCCAGCCCCCTCTTCTCTTTCCCATACAAGATAGCCGGTCGTCCTTTCCCGCTGATGTCGATGGGCCTGGCTGACTTCCATCTAATGTGCATGGGGGTTTATGGGGGAGTTGGGCGGGTGATGGCTATTTACAGTGTATGGTTTCCGGAACAGAACTTTACATATGGCGTTTCCTCACTTCTGGTCTTCTGATCGAAAAGTGGGCAGGTCAGTAAGACCCCGGACATCCCGCTAGTGAACAATACATCCACACAGATATTGAAATATTAAGGAAATGATATTCCATGATACAATTTACATACAGGTGGGACAGAGACCCTTTACGGAAACCCGTTATTGGTAGGATCCCACCAGTGATGTCTCTGGACTTCCGGACCCCAGAAGTTGTGACTCCAGATCTACATGAAGGTGTCGAAGAAGAAATGACCACAGCAGTCAACTAAACACTGAGGGTGCGATTATTTTGGCACCGGGCTGCAAAAGACCCCCAAAAATCCCTATGGAGAAGTTCCTATATGATAAGAGGCGCTGATCCGCGGTGCCGCGTACCTCGGGAGTGGCGAGTGTTATTGTGCAAATCTTGTACAAACACCACATAACGGGGTCTTCGGAAGGGAAGGTGGGGGACATCAAGCAGAAAGATCAGGTGAACGCAGAGGGACAAATAAAGCCATAAATCCTTATTTCAGGCGCTCGGCTCGCAGCCCTGATCGCGGCGGATAAAGCGCGGCCTGTAAATGTTACGTCTGATTAATCGGCGGCGCTAAGTGACAAGTGAACTTTAACATTAATATGATATTATTTAAATAACGGTTTGTGGTTATTTTGCCCCTAAAAATGATGAATGATTTTCCGACGTGAAGCGAGAGGCTCCTTTAATGGGAGCTGACAGTAGGGGAGACGTTTGGCGAGGGATGGACACGGCTGGCGGGGCAGAGGCCGCCCTCCCTGCCTGATTGTCTGCACGCTCCGGAGCATCGATTTCAATTGCCGCGACTCTCCCTCCTGGATTCCACATTTAGATAGTGTCACTTACATATTACTCTTAATCAGCCCGTCCTGGGGCCCCAGAGCTGGGGGGCTGCCGGGGACACGCCATTAACCCCTTCACGGGAAGATTTACCAAGGACGCCGGAGAATACATCGTGAGCTTGTGGACAGGATGATGGGAGTGATACAATCTGCATACAATGCTGGAGACAAAGTTGTAAGATCTCAAGGGCAGATGATGGGAGTGATACAATCTGTACACAATGTTGGAGAGATCTCGAGGGCAGATGATGGGAGTGATACAATCTGTATACAATGTTGGAGAGATCTCGAGGGCAGATGATGGGAGTGATACAATCTGTATACAATGTTGGAGAGATCTCGAGGGCAGATGATGGGAGTGATACAATCTGTATACAATGCTGGAGAGATCTCAAGGGCGGATGATGGGAGTGATACAATCTGTATACAATGCTGGAGAGATCTCGAGGGCGGATGATGGGAGTGATACAATCTGTATACAATGTTGGAGAGATCTCGAGGGCAGATGATGGGAGTGATACAATCTGTATACAATGTTGGAGAGATCTCGAGGGCAGATGATGGGAGTGATACAATCTGTATACAATGCTGGAGAGATCTCGAGGGCAGATGATGGGAGTGATACAATCTGTACACAATGTTGGAGAGATCTCGAGGGCAGATGATGGGAGTGATACAATCTGTATACAATGTTGGAGAGATCTCGAGGGCGGATGATGGGAGTGATACAATCTGTACACAATGTTGGAGAGATCTCGAGGGCAGATGATGGGAGTGATACAATCTGTATACAATGTTGGAGACAAAGTTGTAAGATCTCAAGGGCAGATGATGGGAGTGATACAATCTGTATACAATGCTGGAGAGATCTCGAGGGCAGATGATGGGAGTGATACAATCTGTATACAATGCTGGAGAGATCTCGAGGGCGGATGATGGGAGTGATACAATCTGTACACAATGTTGGAGAGATCTCGAGGGCAGATGATGGGAGTGATACAATCTGTATACAATGCTGGAGAGATCTCGAGGGCGGATGATGGGAGTGATACAATCTGTACACAATGTTGGAGAGATCTCGAGGGCAGATGATGGGAGTGATACAATCTGTATACAATGTTGGAGAGATCTCGAGGGCAGATGATGGGAGTGATACAATCTGTATACAATGTTGGAGAGATCTCGAGGGCAGATGATGGGAGTGATACAATCTGTATACAATGTTGGAGAGATCTCGAGGGCAGATGATGGGAGTGATACAATCTGTACACAATGTTGGAGAGATCTCGAGGGCGGATGATGGGAGTGATACAATCTGTACACAATGTTGGAGAGATCTCGAGGGCGGATGATGGGAGTGATACAATCTGTACACAATGTTGGAGAGATCTCGAGGGCAGATGATGGGAGTGATAGGTTGTGTAGGAGACTGTAACCACTCCCATCTGTGTACGACGCTCCGGCATACGTTGGTGCTGTACAGACCGCAGGTAGGAGCAGCGGTACAAGGAGGAATAAAACATGCTCCTACCTCTCTTACCTTCGTAACATCCCAGTCAGGATTCTGGAGCTCTTCCCCAGGTTCGTATCCGTCTCTCGTAGCTGAGGGTGAAAAACAAAAACATCCAATGAATAATGGCCAAGGCAACAATTTCACCCCTTTCTACATCTGAGGATGCGGACTGATCTGGGTGATGATGACTGATCTGGATGATACGGACTGCTCTGGGTGATGCTGACTGTTCTAGGTGATGATGACTGATCTGGATGATACGGACTGCTCTGGGTGATGCTGACTGTTCTAGGTGATGCTGACTGATCTGGATGATACTGACTGCTCTGGGTGATGCTGACTGTTCTAGGTGATGCTGACTGATCTGGATGATACGGACTGCTCTGGGTGATGCTGACTGTTCTAGGTGATGCTGACTGATCTGGATGATACTGACTGCTCTGGGTGATGCTGACTGTTCTAGGTGATGCTGACTGATCTGGATGATACTGACTGATCTGGGTGATGCTGACTGTTCTAGGTGATGATGACTGATCTGGATGATACTGACTGATCTGGGTGATGCTGACTGTTCTAGGTGATGCTGACTGATCTGGATGATACTGACTGCTCTGGGTGATGCTGACTGTTCTAGGTGATGCTGACTGATCTGGATGATACTGACTGCTCTGGGTGATGCTGACTGTTCTAGGTGATGATGACTGATCTGGATGATACTGACTGATCTGGGTGATGCTGACTGTTCTAGGTGATGCTGACTGATCTGGATGATACTGACTGCTCTGGGTGATGCTGACTGTTCTAGGTGATGATGACTGATCTGGATGATACTGACTGATCTGGGTGATGCTGACTGTTCTAGGTGATGCTGACTGATCTGGATGATACTGACTGCTCTGGGTGATGCTGACTGTTCTAGGTGATGATGACTGATCTGGATGATACCGACTGATCTGGGTGATGTTGACTGTTCTAGGTGATGCTGACTGATCTGGATGATACTGACTGATCTGGGTGATGCTGACTCTTCTAGGTGATGCTGAATGATCTGGATGATACTGACTGATCTGGGTAATGCTGACTGTTCTAGGTGATGTTGACTGATCTGGGTGATGCTGACTGTTCTAGGTGATGATGACTGATCTGGATGATACTGACTGATCTGGGTGATGCTGACTGTTCTAGGTGATGATGACTGATCTGGGTGATGCTGACTGTTCTTGGTGATGCTGACTGTTCTTGGTGATGCTGAATGATCTGGATGATACTGACTGATCTGGGTGATGCTGACTGTTCTAGGGGATGATGACTGATCTGGATGATACTGACTGATCTGGGTGATGCTGACTGTTCTTGGTGATGCTGAATGATCTGGATGATACTGACTGATCTGGGTGATGCTGAATGTTCTAGGTGATGTTGACTGATCTGGATGATACTGACTGATCTCGGTAATGCTGACTGTTCTAGGTGATGCTAACTGATCTGGATGAGACGTCAATGACCCTGATCAATGTATATGATGATTGCTGATCTGGACGACGCTTACTTAATATGAATGACACTGGGTGACGCTGACTGATCTGTGTGACGCTGACTGATCTGGACGACACCGACTGATCTGAATGAGATTGTCTGATGTGGACAAAACTTACGGATCTGGACAGCACTGACTGATCTGGATGTAACTAACTGATCTGAAACTATTTCTAAGTGACATCCACACAAGCCCAAGGTTTTCAGTGCCGGAATGTAAAACAATAATGTTTTGAATCAGTGACAGTGAGCAGAAACCTTAAAATGGTGAGGAAAAGAAAGATAAGATTATAGAAGATGTGATGAATCTTGGACGGGGCAGGATTCCTCTGGTATACTCAGACATGGTCAATAGCCGATGAGAACAGTTCAGTAATGGCCGCTCACCCGGTCTCGCGCTCGCTGGATCTTCTCACGGTCTTGGCTCAGATTTTCCAAGATGTTCTGACCAACTTGCTCTGCAGGAGAAAAATATCCCACATTTAACTCAGCTCCTTAATATCCCAGAACACAGACTGCTTAATGTCACCCCTGCATGTGGGTGGATGGGAGAAGTTACTACCCCCGATCCCTCCAATACATAAAAACACCGTAAATCCACTGTCACCAGATCTGGTCCTGGGCGATCCACACTATGGGGAGATAACGGTGCAGCAGGAAGAATTGCCATCTACTATACTGTGGCGGATCCAAACATGGGGGCACGGGACCCTCTAATCTGATGAGGTGGGCCCCCACTAATCACACGTTCATGGTGCATTCCATTAATTTGGCAGAAATCCTCACAGATGTAGCAGAGCTTAGTTTGTTATTGAAATGTTAAATTGTGTTTGCTACTTTTTGCAGTTATCAGCCAACCCCAGCATATGTCTGTATAACTCCGGCAGTAATGTCACTGCACCCGGCTGACTACAGAGAGCAATCGCTCTTACGCAAGTGACAAATACACAGCGTGCTAATGATTCTGCAGCGCGAGAAGACGAAACTCATGAATAAATCTGGCGGTCACGCGGGTTCTGGCCATCACTTTCCCTGTGGCCGGAGTCTTCACTAGGACTGTGCCCAAGAGGAAGAATAAAATGTACCTGCACATAACGAGTGTTCCTGCCCAGAAGATGCAACTGACCCCAAAGTCATAGGGGAAGAGGACCCCACTGTAGCCCCTCAGCCCTGTAGCCTTTAAGAGCCCCCCGTTCTGTACCTGAGCAGATGGCACCATGCACCAGAGGCTACGGGGTACACACAGCACTGATGGGGGTCATCAGCAGCCTGGTCCCGGTTTAGGACTAAGCCACCAAGAAATGACAAGTCTGCCCATCGCCTCCGCACAGGATGAAGCAAATGTGAACAGGTGCCAGCTGCAGTATGTACAGAAAAAAGGGCATCGTTGGTTTTTTTTTTTATTTTTTTTTTTATGGCATTCATTGTGCAGTGAAAAGTATCTGGAAACCAGATCCTCCAGGTCAATACGACTATGGAGATATCAAACTTGTAAAGGTTTTTTTTCATGTTCATGGTACAAAAGAAAAAAAAAATAAGGAAATTCATTAAAAAAATATATAAATAAAATGTCCTTATGTCGTCATTGACCGAGGGGGTTACATTTCCCTTTCTCCATCCCCGGGGCCGCGCCAGGATCATTCTGTGCGGAATGAAGGACGGTTATCGATACATTATCGTGGGGTATAAAATTAACTAAAAGAATCCCACCATGTTGGTGTTTCCAGGTCGCTTCCCTCTATGGCGTCTTCGGTCTGGGGTAATACACTTTAGATTTTGATACATCAGACTATTATGGACGCAGTGATATCAAATATGTGTTTTCTTTCTTTATTATTAAAGTTGGGAAACGGGAGACATTTGGATTTTTATATGTTTTTGAAAACATTTTTTTGTATTTTTTTTTTTTTTTTACATAATTTTTTCAGGACTGGAACCTAAGGTCGTCTGACGGCTTGTATCAGATACGGCAATAGTATCACAATATACCGACATAACGACGATCTCCTATGAAGCCCAGACATTGGCCTCACTGCAGGATCAAGATGGCAGCCACACGGGGTCACCGGACCCCCAGACGCCATGACGACCCACTGGAACCCTGCGATATTATTTGGACCGCGGGGGTTGATGGGAGCCAGACGCGTGGACTGGAGATTGCGCAATTTAAAGGAGACAGTCCGTGATTGACAGCGGCATTTCCGGCCCTCAATTCCACAAAATTAACATAAAAAGCTCCGTGTGAACGAAGCCTGAGGCTGCTAATCATTAATACTGGATCCCACCTTGCCTTTAAATCTGTCCACTCTCAACCTTAGCCCCTTCATGACCCAGCCTATTTTGACCTTAAAGACCTTGCCGTTTTTTGCAATTCTGACCAGTGTCCCTTTATGAGGTAAAAACTCAGGAACGCTTCAACGGATCCTAGCGGTTCTGAGATTGTTTTTTCGTGACATATTGGGCTTCATGTTAGTGGTAAATTTAGGTCAATAAATTCTGCGTTTATTTGTGATAAAAACGGAAATTTGGCGAAAATTTTGAAAATTTCGCAATTTTCACATTTTGAATTTTTATTCTGTTAAACCAGAGAGATATGTGACACAAAATAGTTAATAAATAACATTTCCCACATGTTTACTTTACATCAGCACAATTTTGGAAACAAAATTTTTTTTTGTTAGGAAGTTATAAGGGTTAAAATTTGACCAGCGATTTCTCATTTTTACAACGAAATTTACAAAACCATTTTTTTAGGGACCACCTCACATTTGAAGTCAGTTTGAGGGGTCTATATGGCTGAAAATATCCAAAAGTGACACGATTCTAAAAACTGCACCCCTCAAGGTACTCAAAACCACATTCAAGAAGTTTATTAACCCTTCAGGTGCTTCACAGCAGCAGAAGCAACATGGAAGGAAAAAATGAACATTTAACTTTTTAGTCACAAAAATTATCTTTTAGCAACAATTTTTTTATTTTCCCAATGGTAAACGGAGAAACTGAACCACGAAAGTTGTTGTCCAATTTGTCCTGAGTACGCTGATACCTCATATGTGGGGGTAAACCACTGTTTGGGCGCACGACAGGGCTTGGAAGGGAAGGAGCGCCATTTGACTTTTTGAATCAAAAATTGGCTCCACTCTTTAGCGGACACCATGTCACGTTTGGGGAGCCCCCGTGTGCCTAAAAATTGGACCTCCCCCACAAGTGACCCCATTTTGGAAACTAGACGCCCCAAGGAACTTATCTAGATGCATAGTGAGAACTTTGAACCCCCAGGTGCTTCACAAATTGATCCGTAAAAATGAAAAAGTACTTTTTTTTCACAAAAAAATTCTTTTAGTCTCAATTTTTTCATTTTCACATGGGCAACAGGATAAAATGGATCCTAAAATGTGTTGGGCAATTTCTCCTGAGTACACCAATACCTCACATGTGGGGGTAAACCACTGTTTGGGCACATGGTAAGGCTCGGAAGGGAAGGAGCGCCATTTGACTTTTTGAATGAAAAATTATTTCCATCGTTAGCGGACACCATGTCGCGTTTGGAGAGCTCCTGTGTGCCTAAACATTGGCGCTCCCCCACAAGTGACCCCATTTTGGAAACTAGACCCCCCAAGGAACTTATTTAGATGCCTAGTGAGCACTTTAAACCCTCAGGTGCTTCACAAATTGATCTGTAAAAATGAAAAAGTACTTTTTTTTCACAAAAAAATTATTTTCACCTCAAATTTTTCATTTTCACATAGGCAGTAGGATAAAATGGATCATAAAATTTGTTGGGCAATTTCTCCCGAGTACGCCGATACCTCATATGTGGGGGTAAACCACTGTTTGGGCACTCGGCAGGGCTCGGAAGGGAAGGCGTGCCATTTGACTTTTTGAATGGAAAATTAGCTCCAATTGTTAGCGGACACCATGTCGCGTTTGGAGAGCCCCTGTGTGCCTAAACATTGGATCTCCCCCACAAGTGACCCCATTTTGGAAACCAGACCCCCCAAGGAACTTATCTAGATGCATATTGAGCACTTTAAACCCCCAGGTGCTTCACAGAAGTTTATAACGCAGAGCCATGAAAATAAAAAATAATTTTTTTTTCCTCAAAAATGATTTTTAGCCTGGAATTTCCTATTTTGCCAAGGATAATAGGTGAAATTGGACCCCAAATATTGTTGTCCAGTTTGTCCTGAGTACGCTGATACCCCATATGTGGGGGTAAACCACTGTTTGGGCGCACGGCAGGGCTCGGAAGGGATGGCACGCCATTTGGCTTTTTAAATGGAAAATTAGCTCCAATCATTAGCGGACACCATGTCACGTTTGGAGAGCCCCTGTGTGCCTAAACATTGGAGATCCCCCAGAAATGACACCATTTTGGAAACTAGACCCCCAAAGGAACTAATCTAGATGTGTGGTGAGGACTTTGAACCCCCAAGTGCTTCACAGAAGTTTATAACGCAGAGCCATGAAAATAAAAAAAATTAATTATTTTCTCAAAAATGATCTTTTAGCCTGCAATTTTTTATTTTCCCAAGGGTAACAGGAGAAATTTGACCCCAAAAGTTGTTGTCCAGTTTCTCCTGAGTACGCTGATACCCCATATGTGGGGGTAAATCACTGTTTGGGCACATGCCGGGGCTCGGAAGTGAAGTAGTGACGTTTTGAAATGCAGACTTTGATGGAATGCTCTGCGGGTGTCACGTTGCGTTTGCAGAGCCCCTGATGTGGCTTAACAGTAGAAACCCCCCACAAGTGACCCCATTTTGGAAACTAGACCCCCAAAGGAACTTATCTAGATGTGTGGTGAGCACTTTGAACCCCCAAGTGCTTCATAGAAGTTTATAATGCAGAGCCGTGAAAATAATAAATACGTTTTCTTTCCTCAAAAATAATTATTTAGCCCAGAATTTTTTATTTTCCCAAGGGTTACAGGAGAAATTGGACCCCAATATTTGTTGTCCAGTTTCTCCTGAGTACGCTGATACCCCATGAGTGGGGGTAAACCACTGTTTGGGCACACGTCGGGGCTCAGAAGGGAAGTAGTGACTTTTGAAATGCAGACTTTGATGGAATGGTCTGCGGGTGTCACGTTGCGTTTGCAGAGCCCCTGGTGTGCCTAAACAGTAGAAACCCCCCACAAGTGACCCCATTTTAGAAACTAGACCCCCCAAGGAACTTATCTAGATATGTGGTGAGCACTTTGAACCCCCAAGTGCTTCACAGACGATTACAACGCAGAGCCGTGAAAATAAAAAATCATTTTTCTTTCCTCAAAAATTATGTTTTAGCAAGCATTTTTTTAGATTCACAAGGGTAACAGGAGAAATTGGACCCCAGTAATTGTTGCGCAGTTTGTCCTGAGTATGCTGGTACCCCATATGTGGGGGTAAACCACTGTTTGGGCACACGTCAGGGCTCGGAAGTGAGGGAGCACCATTTGACTTTTTGAATACGAGATTGGCTGGAATCAATGGTGGCGCCATGTTGCGTTTGGAGACCCCTGATATGCCTAAACAGTGGTAACCCCTCAATTCTATCTCCAACACACCCCTAAACCTTATCCCAACTGTAGCCATAACCCTAATCACAACCCTAACCACAACCCTAATTCCAACCCTAACCCTAAGGCTATGTGCCCACGTTGCGGATTCGTGTGAGATATTTCCGCACCATTTTTGAAAAATCCGCGGGTAAAAGGCACTGCGTTTTACCTGTGGATTTTCCGCAGATTTCCAGTGTTTTTTGTGCGGATTTCACCTGCGGATTCCTATTGAGGAACAGGTGTAAAACGCTGCGGAATCCGCACAAAGAATTGACATGCTGCGGAAAATACAACGCAGCGTTTCCGCGCGGTATTTTCCGCACCATGGGCACAGCGGATTTGGTTTTTCATATGTTTACATGGTACTGTAAACCTGATGGAACACTGCTGCGAATCCGCAGCGGCCAATCCGCAGCCAAATCCGCACAGTGTGCACATAGTCTAATTCTAAAGGTATGTGCACACGCTGCGGAAAACGCTGCGGATCCGCAGCAGTTTCCCATGAGTTTACAGTTCAATGTAAACCTACGGGAAACAAAAATCGCTGTACACATGCTGCGGAAAAACTGCACGGAAACGCAGCGGTTTACATTCCGCAGCATGTCACTTCTTTGTGCGGATTCCGCAGCGGTTTTACAACTGCTCCAATAGAAAATCGCAGTTGTAAAACCGCAGTGAAATGCGCAGAAAAACACGCGGTAAATCCGCCATAAATCCGCAGCGGTTTAGCACTGCGGATTTATCAAATCCGCAGCGGAAAAATCCGCAGAGGACCAGAATACGTGTGCACATACCGAAACCCTAACCCTAACCCTACCCCTAGCCCTAACCCTACCCCTACCCCTACCCCTAACCCTACCCCTATTCTAACATTAGTGGGAAAAAAAATTTCTTTATTTTTTTTATTGTCCCTACCTATGGGGGTGACAAAGGGGGGGGGTCATTTATTATTTTTTTTATTTTGATCACTGAGATATAATCTATCTCAGTGATCAAAATGCACTTTGGAACGAATCTGCCGGCCGGCAGATTCGGCGGGCGCACTGCGCATGCGCCCGCCATTTTGGAAGTTGGCGGCGCCCAGGGAGAAGACGGACGGGACCCCGGCTGGATCGGTAAGTATGATGGGGTGGGGGGGACCACGGGGGGGGATCGGAGCACGGGGGGGGGGAATCGGAGCGCGGGAGGGGTGGAACGGAGCACGGGGGGCGTGGAACGGAGCACGGGGGGGCTGGAATGGAGCACGGGGGGGTTTAACGGAGCACCGGGGGGGTGGATCGGAGTGCAGGGGGGGTGATTGGAGCACGGGGGGGTGATTGGAGCACGGGGGGAGCGGACAAGAGCACGGGGGGTGCGGAGCACAGGACGGAGGGGAGCCGGAGCAGTGTACCGGCCAGATCGGGGGGCTGGGGGGGCGATCGGTGTGGTGGGGTGGGGGCACATTAGTATTTCCAGCCATGGCCGATGATATTTCAGCATCGGCCATGGCTGGATTGTAATATTTCACCAGTTATAATAGGTGAAATATTACAAATCGCTGATTGGCAGTTTCACTTTCAACAGCCAATCAGAGCGATCGTAGCCACGAGGGGGTGAAGCCACCCCCCCTGGGCTAAACTACCACTCCCCCTGTCCCTGCAGATCGGGTGAAATGGGAGTTAACCCTTTCACCCGGCCTGCAGGGACGCGATCTTTCCATGACGCCACATAGGCGTCATGGGTCGGATTGGCACCGACTTTCATGACGCCTACGTGGCGTCATGGGTCGGGAAGGGGTTAGAGATAAGAGTTTGATCAGAATAGTTAGGACCCATCTATAAGGTTCGCCTTGAAGTGGCTGGTGGGCACAAAAGTGCATTCCGGGCCCCCATTTTATCTGTGTAGTCTATATGGCCGTAATGCAGTATATATTTCACATATACGATGTTTGCTCTGTGCTTTTGTGGTGCGCTCCGGAAATCCCTAGAATCCATAGCAAATAAAAAAAAGACATCCAGAACTAAAGAAATCTGCGGCCCACCGCATCACTACTGTGCAAGAAACGAGCGGCCCCCAACTCACACAAGTGCAGCAGTCAGAGGTGAAGGTGATCTGCAGCAGGAAACTCAGAGAAAAAGTACAAACTATGGAGAGAGAAGTGTGACCCCTGCAGGCCGTCCTGGGAATCACAGGAGAAGTCTACAGGTGTGAAGGAAGGAGGCAGCGAGAAGAGACTCCCCGACCTCCACCAACCTTAACCCAAATGCAGAATCTGCTAATCTTATCATTACATTTCATTTTGTTATGTTCTGTTTTGAATGATGATTTTTACACTTTTCCAGTGCAAAGGAAATGGAAACCATCAACAAGCAGGCGTCTGCTATCAGGTCACTCAGATCAGCTGCTGCTTCCAGCAACAACTATCAAATGCACAGACATAGTGAGACACAAGTCACTGAGGAGCCCTGACCACTGGAGGGGGAGACAAAAGTACACGTCTGTATGTACACAGTGACTGCACCAGCAGAATAGTGAGTGCAGCTCTGGAGTATAATACAGGAGGTAACTCAGGATCAGTAATGTAATGTATGTACACAGTGACTGCACCAGCAGAATAGTGAGTGCAGCTCTGGGGTATAATACAGGAGGTAACTCAGGATCAGTAATGTAATGTATGTACACAGTGACTGCACCAGCAGAATAGTGAGTGCAGCTCTGGGGTATAATACAGGATGTAACTCAGGATCAGTAATGTAATGTATGTACACAGTGACTGCACCAGCAGAATAGTGAGTGCAGCTCTGGGGTATAATACAGGAAGTAACTCAGGATCAGTAATGTAATGTATGTACACAGTGACTGCACCAGCAGAATAGTGAGTGCAGCTCTGGGGTATAATACAGGATGTAACTCAGGATCAGTAATGTAATGTATGTACACAGTGACTGCACCAGCAGAATAGTGAGTGCAGCTCTGGGGTATAATACAGGAAGTAACTCAGGATCAGTAATGTAATGTATGTACACAGTGACTGCACCAGCAGAATAGTGAGTGCAGCTCTGGGGTATAATACAGGATGTAACTCAGGATCAGTAATGTAATGTATGTACACAGTGACTGCACCAGCAGAATAGTGAGTGCAGCTCTGGGGTATAATACAGGAAGTAACTCAGGATCAGTAATGTAATGTATGTACACAGTGACTGCACCAGCAGAATAGTGAGTGCAGCTCTGGGGTATAATACAGGATGTAACTCAGGATCAGTAATGTAATGTATGTACACAGTGACTGCACCAGCAGAATAGTGAGTGCAGCTCTGGAGTATAATACAGGATGTAACTCAGGATCAGTAATGTAATGTATGTACACAGTGACTGCACCAGCAGAATAGTGAGTGCAGCTCTGGGGTATAATACAGGATGTAACTCAGGATCAGTAATGTAATGTATGTACACAGTGACTGCACCAGCAGAATAGTGAGTGCAGCTCTGGGGTATAATACAGGAAGTAACTCAGGATCAGTAATGTAATGTATGTACACAGTGACTGCACCAGCAGAATAGTGAGTGCAGCTCTGGGGTATAATACAGGATGTAACTCAGGATCAGTAATGTAATGTATGTACACAGTGACTGCACCAGCAGAATAGTGAGTGCAGCTCTGGAGTATAATACAGGAGGTGACTCAGGATCAGTAATGTAATGTATGTACACAGTGACTGCACCAGCAGAATAGTGACTGCAGCTCTGGGGTATAATACAGGAGGTAACTCAGGATCAGTAATGTAATGTATGTACACAGTGACTGCACCAGCAGAATAGTGAGTGCAGCTCTGGAGTATAATACAGGAGGTAACTCAGGATCAGTAATGTAATGTATGTACATAGTGACTGCACCAGCAGAATAGTGAGTGCAGCTCTGCAGTATAATGCAGGATGTAACTCAGGATCAGTAATGTAATGTTTGTACACAGCGACTGCACCAGCAGAATAGTGAGTGCAGCTCTGGAGTATAATACAGGATGTAACTCAGGATCAGTAATGTAATGTATGTACACAGTGACTGCACCAGCAGAATAATGAGTGCAGCTCTGGAGCATAATACAGGATGTAACTCAGGATCAGTAATGTAATGTATGTACACAGTGACTGCACCAGCAGAATAGTGAGTGCAGCTCTGGGGTATAATACAGGAGGTAACTCAGGATCAGTAATGTAATGTATGTACATAGTGACTGCACCAGCAGAATAGTGAGTGCAGCTCTGCAGTATAATGCAGGATGTAACTCAGGATCAGTAATGTAATGTTTGTACACAGTGACTGCACCAGCAGAATAGTGAGTGCAGCTCTGGGGTATAATACAGGAGGTAACTCAGGATCAGTAATGTAATGTATGTACATAGTGACTGCACCAGCAGAATAGTGAGTGCAGCTCTGCAGTATAATGCAGGATGTAACTCAGGATCAGTAATGTAATGTTTGTACACAGTGACTGCACCAGCAGAATAGTGAGTGCAGCTCTGGGGTATAATATAGGATGTAACTCAGGATCAGTAATGTAATGTACACAGTGACTGCACCAGCAGAATAGTGAGTGCAGCTCTGGGGTATAATATAGGATGTAACTCAGGATCAGTAATGTAATGTATGTACACAGTGACTGCACCAGGAGAATAGTGAGTGCAGCTCTGGGGTATAATACAGGATGTAACTCAGGATCAGTAATGTAATGTATGTACACAGTGACTGCACCAGCAGAACAGTGAGTGCAGCTCTGGAGTATAATACAGGATCAGTAATGTATGTACACAGCAGGGCAGACACACATAGAAGAAGCCTCTGTGTCAGTCCAGTTTGTCGCCATCATGCTTTGGAGGAGGTAGTAGCCCCCTGATCTCCTGGGTCCCTGCGCGCAGGCATAGGTTGCACCAGTGGTACGTCCGCCCCTGGTATACAGGGAATTTACAGTTTATGCAGTTTTTATGTTTTATACCTCCTGATAATAGATTCTTTTTGATAAATTAACAGCTAAATCCAGAGAACAGTTTCCATTAATACTAAATATAGGTCAATCATGCGGGTCTGGTACACAGGAGCGGCACATGTTTATTCTAGCAGGTCCTAATAAGTGTGGGTGCGGGTGGCAGCGTTTGACACCTTTGCAGGGTGTGAGAGGAGATTGTTAGTGAGAGGTTTTAGAGCTTTCTATTCTCCCATTATCAGACAGATTTACATCCAGATACTGCAGGTCTGCTCTCCAGAGAATGGAGGCAGAATAAGCAGCTGGAACCACAGATGTCAGAGAATACAGGGAGGTTCTGCCGGGACCGGACCGTCCATTGTGAGATATTAGGAGACCACGGACCGGGCCCTGGTCATACTGTAATAGAGAGATGTCTGGACCATCAGATGCCGGATTACAGGCGTCTCACCGTATATCTCTATGGTTGAATAATGTGGATGAAATGATCGGCAGTTGCAGTTTCTTATTGGTACTTGTTTACACTTTGGAGCATGCTATCCGGCTTCGATCCCCCATGGGGTGCGGATTGTTACTTATATGGGGGGGGGGGAGGGGTGTTAGGGGGCTGGGGGTGCTTATCTCATTTTATTTAGATGTTGTTTTTTTTTTTATCAGGGATTCGATTCTTTTTCTGTTACTAGAAGTGAAAAAAGCGAAGCGCAGAGTCTCGTCAGACCTGTAATTCATTGTCTGCCTCTACATGTGACTGCCTCCATTTAGTTCCTATCCATTAGCGCAGCACTGCCGGGATGTGCGGCTCCGAATAAACCCGTGTCACTTTGATAAATAGCGGCTTCCTCAGCTGATTTCGGAGGACAAACAAAAAAATCAACCCTCTGAGGAAGGGGGGGCACGTGGAGCCGAGCGGGCCGGAACCAACGCCAGATTTGGCACTTGAGGATTCAATCTGTACCGGAGATCCGCCGGCTCGTGTAGGGTTAATAATATCGGCACCCACAGATGAATAATTGAGCGTGTGATGAATTTTACAACAGTCGATTCAAGTTTTACAGACCACTGCTACAAGTCTTCCAGCCAAAAAAAAACACATATATTTTCTAAAATCTCATTTAAATAGGAGTCCACTGGGAGAAGGAGAACGCACTCGCTTCTGGAGCTTATACTTTTACTGGAGCATCATTAGCTTAAAAATAAAAAATAAAACATTCTGGCAATTAATAATGGGGAGCGCAGATTTCATTGCAAACTTTGATTTCCCGCCTGTTTACACTTTTCCTTTTTTTTTTTTTTTCTCCTCACAAAAATTGTAAGTGAATTTGGAGATAAGAGGCCGGGCCGGGCAGATCCTCAACCTTTTCCTTTAATGTTTTTTTTTTCTTCTTGGCCATGAAGTCTCCAATTCTGGCAAAAAATATATACTCATTAAAAAAGAATAAAAAATACAAGCATTAAAAAGTTTACTTTGTGTAAGAGCTTTTAGATATGTACATAGTTACAAATAACTCTGCTACAAAGTATCGAGCGAGTCCGGGCCGAGGTCTGCAAGAAATCCTACAACTAGTATAGGTAAATGTTCCCGTAAGTTAAAGAAAAAGACTAAAAAAGTATCTAAGTCGCCCTTCTAGGCATTGGCGTCAGCGGCAGACTAAGGCTCCTTTCACACTAGAGTCGGAATCTCCCCGTCGCAATGCGTTGGGGAGAGATTCCGACGCTAGCGTTTGCTGCATTGCACAATGGAGGCAGCGGATGCATTTTTCCGGCGCATCTGCTGCCCCATTGTAAGGTGCGGGGAGGTGGGGGCGGAGTTCCGGCAGCGCATGCGCGGTCGGAAAAAGCGGTCAGTCGGGAGAAAAAAACGTTACATGTAGGGTTCTTTTCTCCCGACGGTCCGCCAAAGCACGACGCATCCGTTGCAAGATGGATGCGAAGTGTGGCAATCCGTCGCAAATGCGTCGTCAGTAGAAGTCTATGGGGAAAAAACGCATCCTGCAAGCACTTTTGCAGGATGCGTTTTTTCTGCAAAACGACGCATTGTGACGGATTTAAAAAAACGCTAGTGTGAAAGTAGCCTAAGAGGTGAGAGCGGGCAAACAAGCAAAACACCTCGACTTAAGCGACTTAAAAGTGTCCAATTTCTGGAGATTTTAATTTATTGTTTTAGAATTTTGATTACTTACTATACAAATATATGATTTTTTTTTTTTAGGTAACACAACTTAATTTACTGATGAGGTGACCACAGACACATAGAAAAAATATTGGTATCAGTGGGATGTGATAGATGCGAGAATATTTATTACAAGGTGAAGTAAAGCGATTATACAGAACCAACGAGACAAAAAAAAACCCCAAATTGTTGCACAAAAATAAAATGATGTTTTTTGGTCTAAGGTTATCAGACTTTCTGGATTATTGGAAGCAGGATTGACGTAATGTTACCACTGTCAGGCCTTTTCTCTTACAAAAGTCTGTAAAATCAGTTCTCGCATGAACGACGCAAAGCCAAAATCGTTAACAATCATAAAATGTAACAATCTAACAATTTTACCAACACTTCTAGGAAAAGGAAGCCGAACGAGCACATAAGAAAGTTTAAGAACATAACAATCAGCCTCCTATTGCAGACCCTAGTTTTGGAAAAAGAAGATGGCGTCCACGATGGAACAATCACTTTAATTTTATTCTTTTTTAGCCGTGAATTAGTCGAGTCCCAAAAACTTTTTGAAACTAAATGTCAAACTTAAAACAACAAAAAAAAATCTTTGACAATAGGTTTTTTTTTTTATTGGTTATATAAAGCAAATTAATAGGAAGGAGCCAAGAAGGACGGATTGTATAAATTCTGCGGATGTGGGTAAAAAACACACAGGGCCACTGTGACAGTGGTGTCTTCATGCGCTGACCCCGCTGATCTGATAGAATGAACCTCGGCCATGAAGGGTCTAAGGAAAAGTTGAACTTTTTCTGACAGTACAAAAGCCATCTTGGGGTGAAGGGCTCCTTAGCCTATGAGCCAGCGAGATGCGTTCCCTCCTTTGAATACAAATTAGCGATGCATAATCACGGCATATTCATAAGGCCTTTTGCCTCTTTTCCTCCAGTGAATGCTGTATAATTCATCGCATGTGCCCCGACCCCGGCTCGCTCCTGTTCTGACAAATCATACTTGATTAAGACAAATCTTTATTAGCTAGCTAGTCAACTTTCTCATTTATCATTTGCAAATCTCATTCTGCGTTTTTTTTTTTTTTTTTAAATTAATTTATTTATTGTTTTCCGGGTGTAACAGGAGCGGACAGCGAGGGGCTTCTCATTCCAGACATTTAAAAAATTGCTTGTTACAAAGGAGAAGTGCAAAGTGGAACACGATGGTCCATAATAGATGATAAAACGCGGCTTTAATAGGTAGAAATTACAAGGCAGGGGCAGCAAACAAAGCAATTATACCAGCCGGGCTTAGAAAGGGGAGAAAAAGCAGAACGCTAATAAGCCAGAACAATCCTAAGCACTCGTGACTTTCTCGCTTTAATCGGCGCCAACACCAAAAAAGTTGGGGCAAAAATATAACTAAAAAAATCATAAAAAGATTTATTGTTTTTTTATTTATAAGACTTTAAAAAGATGTTTAATTTCAACTATTTTATTTAAAATATTTGGATTAAGTTTGATGTCGTTCTCATGGTCTCCAAGAGATGAGGATGACCATACAACACTTGAAGGACTTCTCTCAAGATGGACGGACTCCTGCTATAAACATGCAAGTATTTCTCGGCTAAGCGTGCGTGTCTATTGCAATGGGAAAAAGGGCACAAGCTGCCTCCAGATTCCTCTACTCCCTTTAGACGTTCCACTGTCCTCCCCAAGAACCCTTGGAAGAAGCTCGTCTTCTGCAGAAGCAGCACTGGACATGGAGCAAACAAACATCGATCCTTCATGGTCCTTCCCACCCTCACGAGCACTGCGCTAAGAGCAGGCCCAGGACAGAAGAGGGAATTTGGGTGTTTATGGGCAGCAATTACTGTGGACCCATAAAACACTGATGCCCATGGGAATACTCCCCCAACCGGAGACCCCTTTGGAATACAACCAATGTCACTGGATTCGAGGTGGGCTACATAATGGAGGAAAGTCATCCGAACCTGACCACTGTGGCCGGATTGGTAGAGCTAATAAGAGTGGGCAGGTGTAGTGCAGACACAAGTGAGTGGCCTTGGCTGATCCCTTCCTTCCACTGTAAACCTACGTACGCTCGGGCTGAGCATTTGTGTGCGCAAAAGAGCTGAAAAATTAGCTGTGGGATCAGCAGGTCTTCAGCACCGAGAGGGCCTGGGCAACGTCTACAGAGTCTTATAGGGTCTCAAGTAAAGAGATTAGCAAAGCAGCAGTCTGTGGCGGGGAGGCAAGAGCCCTGAGGACCTCCTCCTACCTGCTGGCATCATTGGCTTCTCTTCTGCTGTGGGTCAATGCACTGACACCGCTCTGGGCCTGCTGTAGGAAGGATGGGGGTTCTGCTGTGGGTCAATGCACGGACGTCGCTCCGGGCCTGCTGTAGGAAGGATGGGGGATCGGCTGTGAGTCCATACACTGACACCGCTCTGGGCCTGCTGTAGGAAGGATGGGGGTTCTGCTGTGGGTCAATGCACTGACGTCGCTCCGGGCCTGCTGTAGGAAGGATGGGGGATCGGCTGTGGGTCCATACACTGACACCGCTCTGGGCCTGCTGTAGGAAGGATGGGGGTTCTGCTGTGGGTCAATGCACGGACGTCGCTCCGGGCCTGCTGTAGGAAGGATGGGGGATCGGCTGTGGGTCCATACACTGACACCGCTCTGGGCCTGCTGTAGGAAGGATGGGGGTTCTGCTGTGGGTCAATGCACTGACACCGCTCCGGGCCTGCTGTAGGATGGATGGGGGATCGGCTGTGGGTCCATACACTGACACCGCTCTGGGCCTGCTGTAGGAAGGATGGGAGGTCTGCTGTGGGTCAATGCACTGACACCGCTCTGGGCCTGCTGTAGGAAGGATGGGGGATCGGCTGTGGGTCAATGCACTGACACCACTCCGGGCCTGCTGTAGGGAGGATGGGGGTTCTGCTGTGGGTGAATGCACTGACACCGCTCCGGGCCTGCTGTAGGAAGGATGGGAGGTCTGCTGTGGGTCAATGCACTGACACCATTCCGGGCCTGCTGTGGGTCCATGCACTGACACCGCTCCGGGCTTGCTGTAGGAAGGATGGGAGGTCTGCTGTGGGTCCATGCACTGACACCGCTCCGGGCCGGCTGTAGGAAGGATGGGAGGTCTGCTGTGGGTCCATGCACTGACACCGCTCCGGGCCTGCTGTAGGAAGGATGGGAGGTCTGCTGTGGGTCCATGCACTGACACCGCTCCGGGCCGGCTGTAGGAAGGATGGGAGGTCTGCTGTGGGTCCATGCACTGACACCGCTCCGGGCCTGCTGTAGGAAGGATGGGAGGTCTGCTGTGGGTCCATGCACTGACACCGCTCCGGGCCGGCTGTAGGAAGGATGGGAGGTCTGCTGTGGGTCCATGCACTGACACCGCTCCGGGCCGGCTGTAGGAAGGATGGGAGGTCGGCTGTGGGTCCATGCACTGACACCGCTCCGGGCCTGCTGTAGGATGGATGGGGGTTCGCAGAGCTCTGGACTCTGGTGTTTCGTACTTGATTTCAATTGGACGATTTATGCAGTAATACTTCTTATTCTGAAGATCTACTTGCTCAGATTGGCTCCGCTGCATGAGCAGAATGTCCTCACACTCACAGCACAGAGAATGAGTCCAAACTAAAAGTGACAAAATATGTATCAAAATGCTAAAAACATTGACACTTAGAAGGAATCTGTGACCAGGTTTTTGGTAACCCATCTGAGATTAGTATGATATAGGGACGGAGGCCTTGATTCCAGCGATGTATCTCTTACAGGGCTGCTTGCTGCAGTTTTGATAATATCACTGTTTTATCTCCTGCAGATCCATTAGTGCTCTAAATGCTGAGCTCTGCAAAACCCACCCACACTCCTGATTGGCTGCTTTCTGTGTATAACTCCGCCCCCACCATTGATTGCCTATACACAGTAAGCTGCCTATCAGTGGTGGGGGCGGAGTTATACAGAGCTAATAAACCTGCAGCAAGCAGCCCAGTAAGTGACACATCGCTGGATTCAGGGTCTCTGTCTCTACATTATGCTGCTCTCAGATTAGGTGGGGACAGACTCCCCTTAGAGAGTTAAACAAGTGTATTCCCTTTTTCTGTTAGGACCAAAGTAAAAAAATAAAATAAAAAAGTAAATTAATCTCCAGGCGTAAAGTTTCCTGCCGCCGCCACCTCTCCAGTTATTTTACAAATGTGTTAAACCAATACCAGCGACGTTGCGATTTCCCCAGTTTAAAACAGTTAGGGAAGATAATGAAAGCGCCCTCCCTGATTAAAGTCTTCACACTCCTAATCACAATCTGACAGTCAGATCAAAGATGTTTCGTTAAACCTCTCTTCTAATTGCGATTATAGCGCCACACCTCAGGCCTATCTCTCCAGCCCATGATTTTTTTTTTTATTTTTTTTTTCTTCAAGTCGAATTCTGCTTAAGAAAGATCTAACACTCCCTAACAGTTCATTATCCAATAAAACTATTCAAAGCTTGAAAGCAATCTACACAATTAGTCAGGACCTCAGGGAGCCGCCTGTATAGTGTCTATTATAGGCCGCCACATTAAAACACCTTAATTACATTTGTCAAAAGGATTTCATTAAAACATATCAGTGTTGTCATCCTCTGGATGTACGAATAGAAAAAAAGTGCATAAAATATAAAAATATACTTTACCATTATTTCTTCATATAAACAATCGCAATAAAAAAAATGGAAAAAATACAAGCGATCGTCTGCATCATCACTTTCTAGCGTTATTTGGCTAATTGAGCCTAATTATGTGATAATTAAGGACGTCTTAGCGGAATAGGTGTCGCTCACATTGGAGATTTATCTCTGTCACCTAGAACGGAGCACCGGATACGTCCCCCTGATATAAAAGCCAGTAAACAAGAGAACATTCATGTTGCTGTTACAATATAATAGACGCATGTAACATGCAACAAAAATCACTCAGATCGAAAGGAAAAGGAGGAAATGAGCAGTTCTTCAAATCGTCAGGTCAAGGTAGTCAGAAATCCTGTAGCCTAAAGGTCTTGATCAAAGAGAAAGTCATAGATAGGACGGGCTGGAAACAAAGGACGGGCTGGAAACAAAGGACGGGCCAAATGGAATGATTGTTCAGAAACAACTTGGAAAGGAAACCTCCTTGTCCAGATCATCATGGTGAGGCCGGTGGCAGCTGCAAGCCGCTCATGTGATGGGCAGTACAGCCCTCAAGAGGAAAGTCAACCAGAGACCTGACAGCCAAGTCACCCCTTACTCTATGCCGCACCACTTTATCAAAAGTACTTGCTAACTCCAGTGATAACTGCGGTGGTGGCCATACTGGCCGTCACCAAGATTTTACATGGTGCCATTCAGCTGGCCCTACACTAGAGACAGCAGTTGTGTGGGAAACATGCACATACCCGGTGTGTAAAGGATGTACTAGTAATTATAATGGCAAACCAACTATTGATCTATATCTTCAAATGTGACCTAATTTGGCCTTCTGCTTGTATCCATGTCCTGGACTAAACTTCTGCCTTCATCCATGACCTGAGCTAGGCTTCTGCCTTCATCCATGACCTGAGCTAGGCTTCTGCCTTCTTCGGTGACCTGAGCTAGGATTCTGCCTTCTTCGGTGACCTGAGCTAGGATTCTGCCTTCTTCGGTGACCTGAGCTAGGCTTCTGCCTTCATCGGTGACCTGAGCTAGGCTTCTGCCTTCATCGGTGACCTGAGCTAGGCTTCTACCTTCATCGGTGACCTGAGCTAGGCTTCTGCCTTCTTCGGTGACCTGAGCTAGGCCTCTGCCTCCATATGAGCCTGTAATAGGTATCTGCTTCAGTAAGTGGCCTGGTCGTGTGCCTATTTCCATGACTTGAGCTAGGCTTCTGCCTCTATACTTGGCTTGGTCCAGGCTTGTTTGGATATGTGGCCTGGGCTTCTGCCTCTGTCATCTGGGCAGGGCTTTGTAAGCTAAGCAGGTGTTTCAGGTCAACCCCCGATTAGGGCTTTTGCCTCTGTGACCTAAGAAAGGGTTTTGCCTCTGTTTGCGACCTGTTTCATCTCTATCTGTAACCTGGACAGGACTTCTTCCTCTATCAGAGACCCTGGCAGGGCTTCCACAGCTATTGATATCCTGGAGATGACTTCAGCTTCTATTCGTGTCCAGGACAGGCATTCTACTTGTATTCGCGATCTGCGCTTCTATTTGTGGCCTAAGCAGGGCTTCTCCACTATCTCTGACCTGGGGTTCCACAGCTATTCATATCTCGGGCAGGGTTCATGATCTGAGCTGGGATTCTCCATGTATCCATGATCTGGGGTTCTGCTCCCATCCATGATCTGGCCATGTCTTTTGACTTTCTCCCTGGCTTTATCATGGATTCTGCCTCTATACATATTCTGGGCAGGGCTTTTGCCTTCAGCTGTAACCTGGGCATTGCTTCTTCATCCATCTGTGACAAGACCTCAGCTTTTGCCTCTGTTTGTGACCAGGGTAAAGCTCCAACTATCATTTGGTGTGACCAACGTTCCATGTACTGACAACAATTGCAGCAGGAAAGAGACAAAAAAAATCCCAATTAGTCAAATCAATGTCACAGATTCCGGTCTTCAGGTTAATGTCTGAGATGATTTTGCGTCATTAGAGATGATGGCCAAAGTATTTGACATCTGCACAAAGGAATGACTAGTGTGCAGCCAACTCAAGAATCGCCATCATGAACTCGTGCCATATTTCAGGTATTTTTTAACAATATAACTATTAATGTCAGCTCCAGTTTATTCTTCAACTGAAAGGGGGAAACAACGGACTCCTTTTTATTAATGTGTCTTCCTATAGAACAATAAGGCATGTATGCAGCATACAGTTTATATTTTTAGGATTTATAGAAACATTTCCAGTGGAAGTCGTAGAGGAAAAAAAAAATCCAATTAGCCATTTTGATTAGAGCCTAGTTTTTCTTATATGGGATAATAAAAGAAGGGGTCACCTGGTCTAATAGAGTAATTATAAAACACAAGGAAATATTATACCCACAGTTATTCTTTATGACTGGCTGTGAGCGGTGCCATGGTCACAAATACTCGCCCAGAATGCGATCATATAAAATAACAATTTATTAACACCTGAATGAGATGGAAAATGCACAATGGTGGAGCCGCCGGCGTTACGAGTCCTGCGGTTTCTGCAATGTGTTAACCACACTCCAGCCTTCTGCACGCAGCTCCTGAGGGCACATAGAGGCACTTAGCCCGTCTGCGGAGGGCTGCCAGGCTGGACACTTAACAGCTCTCATGGCGAAGGGGAGCTCCACCAGTGACGGAAAAAGGGAAAAATGCTGGTCCAGACTCAGACTTATAGAAATGTATTATTGCATTGAAGGCTTCATATAATGTTTATCGCTTTATAAAAAGCTAAAAAAAATATAATAATTCCCAATCAGCTGGAGCGGAGCTGCAATCAGAACACTCTGCCTATATGTAAGACGTCTACCAAAAGGTCAAGATTATTTCAATGCGAGTCCAGATCCACGAGTCACCGTGCTTTCCAAAAAACTCTTAATGCCCCTGATCTTTGTAACTGTTCAGTATGTGGTTCGCAGGTCAGACAGAGGGACATCTTGGCTCCAAAACTAAAATTGTCCTATGAAAAATGTCCCAGTCGATCATCAGCCCAATTCAGATTCCTTCAGGCTCCGGATGCAATCTGTAGTCAACTCAACCACCAGAGCCCATTATTAGTACTTGGCCCAAGCCGGCCATGTTTGGTGAGATGTTCCACCAAAGTCTACGCTTTTCCGACCTCCGGAACTATAAGGAGGGTTTCACACCATGAAGTCCTTGTGGAATAGCTGCAAGAGCCCAATATTTCCTCATACATGGTGGAAGTTTCTGCCTTCCCTTGGTAGAAATACAGCATTGGGAACGGTCAGCACACAGTCCATACACAGAGAAGACTAAGACGAGCGTGAGAACTCACAGAATATCTGAAGAAATGTGTTCTTTTTTGGTTCCTCAGCCCCCCTTGGTCCAGTGCATATCTTGCTTCATAGACATCCATGGCTGGACTCCAGTGGTGATGACACTTACAAGCATCGGCCAAAGGAGTGGTTGACTCACTTTTTCAACATTTTTTCAATATATATGATTCTTATTAAAGGCAAATCCTCTGTCTTACATCAACTGGAAAAAAAAGCAAATATTGGCGGGACCTCTCCACACTCACAGTTTTTTCTACTTCAAGAGAGTGTAAGGCGGCTGTCGGACACCTAGTGGTTGGGAGATAAACTTGGAGTAATAAACTTGGAGCTTTAGTATATAAAGAACTGAAAGGGGTTAATCAGCCATAGCAGATTGATTGTGAGCAGCTAAAGAGTTGGGAGAGATGGCTGCTCACCATATCTCCACCCCTGGGTGCGGTTCACTGTGTAAATTGAGAAGTGTTTGTCTCACACAGGGCCATGTGTATGGAGGTGTGCAGATCTCCTGGATTGAGTGTCTCACACAGGGATGTGTATATGGAGGTGTGCAGATCTCCTGGGCTGAGTGCCTCACACAGGGCCATGTGTATGGAGATGTGCAGATCACCTGGATTGAGTGCCTCACACAGGGATGTGTATATGGAGGTGTGCAGATCTCCTGGGCTGAGTGCCTCACACAGGGCCATGTGTATGGAGGTGTGCAGATCTCCTGGATTGAGTGCCTCACACAGGGCCGTGTGTATGGAGGTGTGCAGATCTCCTGGGTTGAGTGCCTCACACAGGGCCGTGTGTATGGAGGTGTGCAGATCTCCTGGGTTGAGTGCCTCACACAGGGCCGTGTGTATGGAGGTGTGCAGATCTCCTGGATTGAGTGCCTCACACAGGGCCGTGTGTATGGAGGTGTGCAGATCTCCTGGGTTGAGTGCCTCACACAGGGCCGTGTGTATGGAGGTGTGCAGATCTCCTGGGTTGAGTGCCTCACACAGGGCCGTGTGTATGGAGGTGTGCAGATCTCCTGGATTGAGTGCCTTTCACAGAGGGCCGTGTGTATGGAGGTGTGCAGATCTCCTGGATTGAGTGCCTCACACAGGGCCGTGTGTATGGAGGTGTGCAGATCTCCTGGGTTGAGTGCCTCACACAGGGCCGTGTGTATGGAGGTGTGCAGATCTCCTGGGTTGAGTGCCTCACACAGGGCCGTGTGTATGGAGGTGTGCAGATCTCCTGGGCTGAGTGCCTTTCATACAGGGTCGTGTGTATGGAGGTGTGCAGATCTCCTGGGCTGAGTGCCTTTCACACAGGGCCATGTGTATGGAGGTGTGCAGATCTCCTGGGCTGAGTGCCTTTCACAGAGGGCCGTGTGTATGGAGGTGTGCAGATCTCCTGGGCTGAGTGCCTTTCATACAGGGTCGTGTGTATGGAGGTGTGCAGATCTCCTGGGTTGAGTGCCTCACACAGGGTCGTGTGTATGGAGGTGTGCAGATCTCCTAGGCTGAGTGCCTTTCACACAGGGCCATGTGTATGGAGGTGTGCAGATCTCCTGGGCTGAGTGCCTTTCATACAGGGTCGTGTGTATGAAGGTGTGCAGATCTCCTGGGCTGAGTGCCTCACACAGGGCTGTGTGTATGGAGGTGTGCAGATCTCCTGGGCTGAGTGCCTTTCATACAGCGTCCTGTGTATGGAGGTGTGCAGATCTCCTGGGCTGAGTGCCTTTCATACAGCGTCGTGTGTATGGAGGTGTGCAGATCTCCTGGGCTGAGTGCCTTTCATACAGGGTCGTGTGTTTGGAGGTGTGCAGATCTCCTGGGCTGAGTGCCTTTCACACAGGGCCATGTGTATGGAGGTGTGCAGATCTCCTGGGCTGAGTGCCTTTCATACAGGGTCGTGTGTATGAAGGTGTGCAGGTCTCGTGGGCTGAGTGCCTCACACAGGCCCGTGTGTATGGAGGTGTGCAGATCTCCTGGATTGAGTGCCTTTCATACAGGGCCATGTGTATGGAGGTGTGCAGATCTCCTGGGCTGAGTGCCTCACACAGGGCCATGTGTATGGAGGTGTGCAGATCTCCTGGGCTGAGTGCCTTTCACACAGGGCCGTGTGTATGGAGGTGTGCAGATCTCCTGGACTGAGTGCCTTTGCTAAAGGACCAAGAAGCTGGACGCTAAGCCAGGCAGGCCAATCAGCACGACTGTATGGACTTGCTACTTTATGTTTCACTTTGTGCCGGACAAGGGCTGTATTTAAGTTTTCCTGTGATGTGGTTTATGAGGACTGAAATATACCAGCCAAGCTTCAAATAGAAACGGTTCCTGTGATACCTCAGATCGCTCCCATATGAGTAGCACTGTTATAAGAGTTACATGTAACAATGGCAATAATTTATACAAATAAACCAGAAATATTTTAGCTCGAGTGATAATTTGCATCAACTGCAAAAGTAGATACATCAAGATGTATCACTATATGCTGAAATGGGGCAATTTATTTGCATTTTTCAGTTTTTTTTTAGGGGTATTCATACACTAGACTAGGTTTTTCAACAGAATCAGTTTGCTTCCCTATCCCTGTATCTAAATAGTCAATAGAGATGCCTGGCTGTACCCATCACTGGCACCAGAGAATATGGCCCACCATGCCATCTCCCAGGACATCTGCTCTCTCAGCCACAGTGGCTTAGTACGTGTGGTCATGAATCTGACCAGGGGTGACATTCAGTCTTGTGGGTTTCCTCCTATGCTTCATAATATAATGGCAGGTAACTATGAACAGGCGCAAAATATATTGTGAAGGGGCTGATGTAAGCGATGGCACACATGAAGTGTACTGCACTGTGGACTCTGTTGGTGCTTTATAAGCAAGGTAAAAAAATCAAATAATGAAGAAATACCCATTATAGATGACGAATCATTAGTATACAATAATTTGCATTGCTAGGTTGTCAAATATTGGACTCCTATTAGAGGACTACAGATTTTTCCTGATTTGAGCTTTTCCTCTTCACCGGTGAAGCGCTTTAAATCCTCACGTAGCTGAGAGACTCTCCGCCTAACCTCGGACCTTGCAGCGAAGAGCCACGAGCCGCTTTATAACCCATCATCATATTTGTTAAACATTATTTTTTCATCGGCTGTAATCCCAGGAGCGCTCAATGTTTAAACAGCTCCCTCCCATCCTAAGCTGTGCACTAATATCGATCCGCGCAGACTGACACATACCAAGAGGCATTTTCAATAATCAGCCCAGCTGTTCTGAGCCACTTGGCGCTGGAGCCTCTAACCCTTAGGTAAACAGCTCAAAACCGGGCGCCTTCTCCTTTGGCAAATGCATCCTTGTAATCTCTTGTTTAAGCTCTTCTGGTTTATTCCTCTCCAAATAAAGAACTTAATTCCTAATTGAAATTGCGTTACGGGGGCAAATTAAGTCACTTAGCACTTGGCTTGAGCCCTTCCAGCAGGCGAGCTGCAGACCACATATAGGTTACTGCCTATTGATAACCGATGTGAATGATGCCCTCTTAGGCTGCCCGTTTAGCATGGCATGCACACAAACAAGCAGTAGAGCATAATTGCTTTATATCAGGCCCGGCGTACTATACGGAGCACTGTCAGAGGGATGTGAATAATTCATCATTGTCTTCCTATTGATTTGCAGCTGTGAGTTTTTCCTTTTTTTCGGTTCTAAGAGATGCTGCCGTTATTTAGAAAAGGACGAGGCTTCTTGTTTTCCTTGAAGATAATTTGGTTTTACGTGTCCACACAATACACACAGCACCTTGTGGACTCGCACATTGCTCACTATTGCTCTCTTGTATCTGCAGGCTGCGCTACGTCGAGGTACAGAGTGTTACTCTTCTCTGCTTGTGTAAGACAATATAGAGGGGGAAACATGCAGAGGATAGACTGAAGGAGGAATCTGCAGAGGATAGAGAGGGATGAGTCTAGAGAGGATACACTGAAGGAGGAATCTACAGAGGATAGAGAGGGATGAGTCTACAGAGGATAGACTGAAGGAGGAATCTACAGAGGATAGAGAGGGACGAGTCTACAGAGGATAGACTGAAGGAGGAATCTACAGAGGATAGAGAGGGATGAGTCTACAGAGGATAGACTGAAGGAGGAATCTACAGAGGATAGAGAGGGACGAGTCTACAGAGGATAGACTGAAGGAGGAATCTACAGAGGATAGAGAGGGATGAGTCTACAGAGGATAGACTGAAGGAGGAATCTACAGAGGATAGAGAGGGATTAGTCTACAGAGGATAGACTGAAGGAGGAATCTACAGAGGATAGAGAGGGATGAGTCTACAGAGGATAGACTGAAGGAGGAATCTACAGAGGATAGAGAGGAATTAGTTTACAGAGGATAAACTGACAGAGGAATCTACACAGGACAGAGAGGGATTAGTCTACAGAGGATAAACTGATGGAGGAATCTACAGAGGATAGAGAGGGATTAGTCTACAGAGGATAAACTGATGGAGGAATCTACAGAGGATAGAGAGGGATTAGTCTACAGAGGATAGACTGAAGGAGGAATCTACAGAGGATAGAGAGGGATGAGTCTACAGAGGATAGACTGAAGGAGGAATCTACAGAGGATAGAGAGGGATTAGTCTACAGAGGATAAACTGACAGAGGAATCTGCAGAGGACAGAGAGGGATGAGTCTACAGAGGATAGTATGAAGGAGGAATCTACAGAGGATAGAGAGGGGTGAGTCTACAGAGGATACACTGAAGGAGGAATCTACAGAGGACAGAGAGGAATAAGTCTACAGAGGATAGAATGAAGGAGGAATCTACAGAGGATAGAGAGGAGTGAGTCTACAGAGGATACACTGAAGGAGGAATCTACAGAGGACAGAGAAGGATGAGTCTACAGAGGAGAGAATGAAGGAGGAATCTACAGAGGATAGAGAGGGGTGAGTCTACAGAGGATACACTGAAGGAGGAATCTACAGAGGACAGAAAGGGATGAGTCTACAGAGGAGAGAATGAAGGAGGAATCTACAGAGGATAGAGAGGGGTGAGTCTACAGAGGATAGAATGAAGGAGGAATCTACAGAGGACAGAGAGGGATGAGTCTACAGAGGAGAGAATGAAGGAGGAATCTACAGAGGATAGAGAGGAGTGAGTCTACAGAGGATACACTGAAGGAGGAATCTACAGAGGACAGAGAGGGATGAGTCTACAGAGGAGAGAATGAAGGAGGAATCTACAGAGGATAGAGAGGGGTGAGTCTACAGAGGATAGAATGAAGGAGGAATCTACAGAGGATAGAGAGGGATTAGTCTACATAGGATAAACAGAGGAAGGAGTCTACAAAAGGAAGGAGTCTACAGAGGATAGAGGGAGAAGTCTACAGAGAATTGACACAGGGAGGAGTCTACAGAGGCTAGACAGAAGGAGGAGTCTACAGAGGAGAGACAGAGGGAGCCATCTACAGAGTATCAACGGAGGGAGGAGTGTACGGAGGATAGACAGAGGGAGGAGATAAATTTATTTGCATTTTGCATTGAGAAATAAGTATTTGATGCCCTACCAACCATTAAGAGTTCTGGCTCCTACAGACCAGTTAGACGCTCCTAATCATCTCAATACCTGCATTAAAGACAGCTGTCTTACATAGTCTCCTTTATAAAAGGTTCCTTTATAACAGACTCAATCAGTCAGACTTTAACTTCTACAGCATGGGCAAGACCAAAGAAATTTATAAGGATGTCAGGAACAAGATCATAGAAGCACAAAGCTGGAAAGGGCTCCAAAACCATAAGGAAGACGCTGGGTGAGAAGGAGACAACTGTTGGTGCAATAGTAAGAAAATGGAAGAAATACAAAATGACTGTCAATCGACATCGATCTGGGGCACCATGCAAAATCTCACCTAGTGGGGTATCCTTTATCATGACGAAGGTGAGAAATCAACCTAAAACTAAACGAGGGGAAACTTGTTAATGATCTCAAGGCAGTTGGGACCACAGTCACCAAGAAAACCATTGGTAACACATTACGCCGTAAAGGTTTGAAATGCTGTAGTACCCGCAAGGTCCCCTGCTCAAGAAGGCTCAGACCCGTCTGAAGTTTGCCAATGAACACCTGGATGATTCTGTGAGTGATTGGGAGAAGGTGCTGTGGTCAGATGAGACAAAAATTGAGCTTTTTGCCATTAATTAAAATTGTCGTGTTTGGAGGAAGAGGAATGCTGCCTATGATCCAAAGAACACCATCCCCACTGTCAAGCAAGGAGGTGGAAACATCATGTTTTGGAGGTGTTTCTCTGCTAAGGGCACAGGACTACTGCACCGCATCAATGGGAGAATGGATGGAGCCATATACCGTAAAATCCTGAGTGACAACCTCCTTCCCTCTGCCAGGACATTAAAAATGGGTCGTGGCTGGGTCTTCCAGCAAGACAATGACACAAAACATACAGCCAAGGCAACAAAGGGGCTGCTCAAAAAGGAGCACATTAAGGTCATGGAGAGGCCTAGCCAGTGTCCAGACCTTAATCCCATAGAAAACTTATGGAGGGAGTTGAAGCTCCGAGTTGCCAAGTGACAGCCTCAAAATCTTAATGATTTAGAGAGGATCTGCAAAGAGGAGTGGACAAAAATTCCTCCTGACATGTGCGCAAACCTCATCATCAACTACAAAAAACAATGAGATGGGATGATCATTGCTCTAGGGCAATAATTAGCTCAGTAACAGTTGGAGCATTGGAATAATAAATATTTGTGATTATTGCGTTTTCTCTGTACGGCGGAATCAGTGGGGATGTCTGCACGATCCTGTATGGATATTTAGCATCAGGTCAGATTGTGTGTGAACAGTGCTCGATGCTACGACCGCTATCCCTCCATTTCACTCCCGATTCTCGCCCTGTGTAAGCGCTCATCGGACATTGTTCGCCGTGAGTTACTACCGCTCATCACTTATCTGCTGGTGTGCACTACTCCCAAGTTTAGGCCGGCCAGGGCTCATTAACAATGGTGCTTTGGGCCCCCGTGCCCCTCGTGGTGTCGCTGACCGCTTTATGGGTCCTTATTTAGTAAATAGTATAAAGTTCACAAATGATGAGACTTTCTATTTCTGTGACCGAGTCTTGGAAATAACAAGCAGGCCGGAGGCAGCGGCTCTCATTAGCTCAGTCTCGCTGTCCTGTGCCGCTTCGGCCAGGCTTCAAAGCCTCCTCCTCAGACTTTCACTGCGGCTTTTGCCCTCTCCTGTCAACTGGTTTACACAAAGTCCATCGTATCAGAAAATGTGCGCCAGTCAGGAGCAAGGCAGTCATCCAGCCAGGTATGTGTATTGTCAGGAGCAGGGTTCACTTACTTATGTGCCAATTATCAGGATGATGGCTGCCCTCAACCCCTCTACTAAATAGATCTTCTATTCTGCTGCAAATGGGAAGCCCCACCGATCACCCAACAACCAAAGAGAAAAGTCTGGACCTTCCTAACAAACTCTGTGCCAAATTCATTGCTTTAAGGTCCCGTACACACTAGACCAGAGGTCCCCAACGTTTCTGACCTCGAGAGCCACAACCAGAGCCCCCTATTATCGGTATAATAATAAACGCTTTTCCACCGAAATCCCACCGAGGCAGTGTGCCGAGCTCCAGGGTGTCCTATCTTACCCCATTCAGATCTGCTCTTCTGTCCAGGCTTCTCACAAGTCACCATCCAGAGATCTGGTGCTAATGAGGAGGACAGAGACGTGTAGAGAAAGAAGACAGAACAACCAAGGATTCTAGAGGAGGAGGACAGAGGAGTCTGAAGGAATCTAGAAAAGGACAGAGTGGTCTACAGGATGAGTCTAGAGGAGTCTGAAGGAGGACAGAGGAGTCTAGAAGAAGAGTCTAAAAAAGAACAGAGCATTCTAGAGGAGAAGGAGTCTGGAGGAGGACAGAGCACTCTGGAGAAGGAAAACAGGAGTCTAGAGGAGGATACAGAAGTGTGGAGGAGAAACGTCAGGGGAGGCTGGAGGAGGACAGAGGAGTCTAGTGGAGGAGGAGTCTAGAAAAGGACAGAGCAGTCTAGATGAGTCTGGAGGACGACAGATTAGTCTGGAGAAGGAAGACAGAAGATCCTGGAGCAGGAGGACAGAGAGCCTGGAGGAGGACAGAGAGCTTGGAGGAGGAGAACAGAAAGCCTGGAGAAGGAGACCAGAGAGCCTGGAAGAGGAGAACAGAGAGCTGAAGGAGGAAAACAGAGAGCCTGGAGGAGGAGAAGAACAGAGAGATTGAAGAAGGAGTACAGAGAGCCTGAAGAGGGAGAACAGATAGCCTGGAGGAGGAGGAGAAAAGATAGCCTGGAGGAGGAGAACAGAGAGCTTGGAGAACAGAGAGCTTGGAGGAGGAGAGAAGAGAGCTTGGAGGAGAAAAGAGAGCTTAGATTAGGAGAAAAGAGAGCTTGGAGGAGAACAGAGAGCCTGGAGGAGAGGACCAGAGAGCCTGGAGGAGGAGAAGAACAGAGATCCTGGAGGAGGATAACAGAGAGCTTAGAGAAGAACAGAGAGCGTGGCGGAGGAGGATGAGGAGAACAAAGAGCCTGGGGGACAAGAACAGAGAGCGTGGAGGAGGAGGAGGATGAGGAGAACAAAGAGCCTGGGGGACAGAAAGCCTGGAGGAGGAGGACAGCAAACCTGGAGGAGGAGGAGGAAAGAATACCTGGAGGAGGAAAACAGAGAACCTGGAGGAGGAGGACAGAGAGCCTGGAGCAGGACGAGAACAGAGAGCTTGGAGGAGGAAAACAGAGAGCTTGGAGGAGGAAAACAGAGAGCCTGAAGGAGGAGAACAGAGAACCTGGAGGAGGAGAACAGAGAGCCTGGAGGAGGAGAACAGAGGATACTGGATGAATAGGAAAGAGGAAACTGAAGGTGGAGGACAGAAGTTTGACAAACGTTCTCTCATAAAGAACACAGGAGCACGTGGCCAAACCGAGTGTTTCCGTGCATGGTGGAGTTGGGAGAGTTCTCCGCCATTGGATGAATGGCAGCTACCTATGGTTTATGGCTGTACGAGTGGCTTTTGGATTCTGGGATCACTTACAATGGCGGATGGCAGCTGATCAGCAGCATATTAGCTTATTGGGACTTTACAAGGTCCGGTCCTGCACACATGATGGGCCCATATCGGCAGGACTAGATATTATAGTGGGAAGCCTAGGATCGGCGCCCACTAACCTTACCATGAACGGAGGGAGGAATCAAGTGCTGCAAACAAGTCTCAGAACTAATATTTTCATCAATCATTTTTGTAAATAATTTTTTATGGACTTGAAGCCAAACTCCCGGCCAGCGGTGAAGAAATGGGGTCCTAAAGCCTGAAAACGACAGCGCGTTCTGAGATGGAGAGATTGCGGGGAAATCAGCATGCCTGATTAAGGAAGATGAAAGCGCTACTAAGCCGCTCTATGATAGTACATCCGAGAGGAATGTCTCCATTTCAGCAGAGACAGCCTATTACAGGTAACATTAACATATGATCAATTATTTACCAGCCCATCGTTCCTACAGAAGAGATTTTATTTTAATTAGCACAAGCATCTGTCCTTAATTTTCCAGGTGAAAGTATCGGGGCAGAAGGATTTCCTTGGAGTGCGAGATATTAACATAATCCGATGCGGAGTCTGCGCCTGTCTGGAGACGGTTTATGATCCTCCATGTATGATGAAGAAGACGGCTCACCTCTCCTCCTGGTTAGGAGGACAATAGGGGTCGATGGCTGCAAGGCTTGCTGGGAGTGGTAGTGCTCGATCTGTGCAGGTCCACAAAGATCTATAGGCGCTGTCTGCGCTCTGCAGGGGATGAGGTCGCACAGTAGAATAATGGCGCACTAGGGGAAGACATGATGGGAAGTCACCTGACATCAACTCGGTCATGTGACAGTTCTCATTAATGAGGCAGAGTTAGCGTGCAGGAGTCTGGAAAAGCTGGATGAGGCGTCCTGCTGGGGCCGTACTGGTTGTCACCCAATTTTCCCCAAAATGAGACGGAACTGAGGCCCCAATTGATCAAAATTTTTTTTTGTAAAACGTCATTTGTTTTGTCGCTGATGAACTTTGCGTTAATTTTAAAGTGTCACACGATGTTTGATCAATTTGGCACAAATTAAAAGAGGCTTTTCCAGTTCACTTTCTGCCGCCGCACGATCCTCTCAATAAGCTTTAAAATATTATTCTTCAACTACTGGAAAGAAAAAAACATTGACAGATTCTGTACTCCAATTGGAAACTGGAATTGTGCAAATATTTATCAAAATTCTGCCGCAATTCAAAAGGTCACAAAAGATGAACTAGCCGAAAATGTCTGGATAATGAAGTCACGTCCTCGTTGTCGCGTAAACCCCCCCAAAATGAGGAGGACTGAGATGGTGAAAAAAAAATCATAATGAATTTGGTGCAAAAATAAAAATGTTCTAAAATCCAAAGTATTACTAAAATGGGGGATCGGGGCGGGGGCCGGGGGCTCCGGTCCTAGTTTATCACATGTGAGAATGAACGGCACAAAGACGGTAAAAACAGACGCACGCAATGCAAACGGATGGAACGCTGACCACGGAGCAGCGTGTGTGAATAAGAGTTTAATCTAGAAAACCAACATGGCCGATATTAAAGGGGTTGTGTTATCTGGCCACTGCGGTCTCGGATTGTTGGAATGAGAATTGCCAGAGAGGAGCCGAGACACTCTGTATCATATGGTCTTTACTTGGCAAGGAAAAAGCGCACCAATGGGAGACAAGAAGCATTGTGCAACTTTAGTAACGGGCAGCATCACATGTAGCTGCTATATCCTATGGATTTCCCCTTCAGCTCAGTGACAGATGATACATAGAAGTGAATCCCCGTTCACATGATGCGGCACACAGCCACGCTGCGAAACACAGCCACGCCCTGGCACACAGCCACGCTCTAGCACACAGCCACGCTGCGGCACAGAGTCAATCTCTGGCACACAGCCACGCTCTAGCACACAGCCACGCTGCGAAACACAGCCACGCCCTGGCACACAGCCACGCTGCGGCACAGAGTCAATCTCTGGCACACAGCCACGATCTGGCACAGAGCCACGCTGCGGCACAGAGTCACGCTCTGGCCACGCTGCAATGACCAGTGCTTTACAGAGAAGGACGGCGGGGAGCAATGAATAAGCTGGGTCTAAACATCGTCCGATGGATCTTTATTGGCTTCCATTGGTGCCACGTAATAGAATAGATGATGCTGCAGGGAAGACGGGGACGCTTCAATTTCTCCTGCAAATAGAGCCGATTGCTGACAGATTCCTGCATGTAGACCCCTCAAATAAGCAGAGATGCAGGGGAGATGGCTGTGCTGCATCAGTTGCCCACATTCGTAAAGAGAAATGTCCCTGATTGCAGAAATGAAGTAGCATGGACTGTGTACGAGTGGCGCACTCCTATCCACCACTCACAAGGTCTCACACACGAGGACCTGAAACAAGAAGGAATGTGAAGAGCGAGCAGGCGAGAGCATCCTCAGGTCAAGTAGGATGGGTATTATTACGAGGCAGAGCATGGCGGCTCAAGATTCCGGTTGCCATGTTATATAGAGCTGAGCGGCCCAATCCTCGGCATCAGGCTATTAGCAGATATTTCCGCCTTTCTCTCCCTCCGGCACCACATGTCGCAGCAGCAGCCGCAGCTCAGGCTGGAGGTTTTCCCGCTTGCCGCATCCTTGTCAGTATGGCAGCGCGTCAGTCCAGAGATTATATACAGGGGGCTACTTATATGTACGGCAATTCAAAAATGCAAGGCACATCCGGAATTAAAAACAATTCTAAATGCAATCCACATAAAGAAACACAGGTCCCATGGATAATCTAAGGCACTGACGCGTTTCTGGCGCGCACACACTGCCCGTACTCCTGGTCTAACACAGCCTCACGGGATTGCACACACTGCCCGTACTCCTGGTCTAACACAGCCTCACGGGATTGCACACACTGCCCGTACTCATGGTCTAACACAGCGTCACGGGATTGCACACACTGCCCGTACTCATGGTCTAACACAGAGTCACGGGATTGCACACACTGCCCGTACTCATGGTCTAACACAGCCTCACGGGATTGCACACACTGCCTGTACTCCTGGTCTAACACAGCCTCACGGGATTGCACACACTGCCCGTACTCATGGTCTAATACAGAGTCACGGGATTGCACACACTGCCTGTACTCCTGGTCTAACACAGCGTCACGGGATTGCACACACTGCCCGTACTCATGGTCTAACACAGCGTCACCGGATTGCACACACTGCCTGTACTCCTGGTCTAACACAGCGTCACGGGATTGCACACACTGCCCGTACTCATGGTCTAATACAGAGTCACGGGATTGCACACACTGCCTGTACTCCTGGTCTAACACAGCGTCACGGGATTGCACACACTGCCCGTACTCCTGGTCTAATACAGAGTCACGGGATTGCACACACTGCCCGTACTCATGGTCTAACACAGCCTCACGGGATTGCACACGCTGCCTGTACTCATGGTCTAACACAGCCTCACGGGATTGCACACGCTGCCTGTACTCATGGTCTAACACAGCCTCACGGGATTGCACACGCTGCCTGTACTCATGGTCTAACACAGAGTCACGGGAATGCACACACTGCCCGTACTCCTGGTCTAATACAGAGTCACGGGATTGCACACACTGCCCGTACTCATGGTCTAACACAGCATCATGGGATTGCACACACTGCCCGTACTCATGGTCTAACACAGAGTCACGGGATTGCACACACTGCCCGTACTCCTGGTCTAACACAGAGTCACGGGATTGCACACACTGCCCGTACTCCTGGTCTAACACAGCGTCACCGGATTGCACAATATTGCACGGGATTGCAATATGAAGCTAATCACATGTGAACATGTGAATATTCTGATTATGTAATTCGGATAACCAAGATGCCTAATCAAGATACATAAAAAATCAAAAATCAGGAAATAAACCGGAAATCGTTGTTACAGTTCACACACTTCGGCCACTTAGTGAGAATCCACTATACCTATCGTAGTATTAGAGACCGGCGCCAGTTTCCTTCCCTTCTGGGACATTGAACACGTTTAATTCAGACCGGACATGAGTGTGAACTGTTCCCAGCAGAAATGTGGCTCATCTACAAATAATCTTGGTGATAAAATAATAAAATATTAGCAATGGACAACTCTGCAGCCGTCATGAACAGCATTCCGTGGTGAGCGCAGGATGACAGCCAGCAGCTGGGAGAATAGTGGGGACTGGTTTACGGAACAGCGATGTGTGAACTCTGCCGCAGACTTATTATATCCAGCAACTGAGTTCAAATATCAGGATGTGGGGACACAAATATTATACCGAGACTATTGTAATTAAGATCGGATGTGAAATCTGGTACAGTCACAACACTATACGTCGTCTATGTACCGACCGTACCAGAAAACCAGATTATTATCTGCAAAAATGAACTGTTCCTCCCACCAGGATACAAAGAGAAGGCTAAAGAAGGCGACAATTTTGGAGCACCATTAATTGGCAAAAAAATCCCACCTAACTTGGGTTATTTATGTATCTTAGTTATATGTGAGCAGTGGAGTACGGCTAATGGCACAGACCACCCAGCCGCAATGTAGAGGGGCACGGTGGGGACATACTGTGAGTGTGGACGCTGGTGTGGAGAAGTCATTGTGGAGTAATCAGTGGGTGTGGGTTTGTCTTATTTTTTGGTATCATACTCTATCGGGTGTCCTACGATACATGACCTTCTCCCCCCTTTTGTGACCTTGCTTTCTTCGATGAATATATATTTATTTATTGAACCCACTTATCTCGCGCCATTAATTCCACAGCATTACAGACGTTACCAGCACTGTCCCCATTGGGGCTCACAATCTAAATTCCCCATTAGGATGTCATTGAAATTTTGGCAGAAACTCACGGAAACACAGGGACATTTTTTTAATAGCGACTTTGGCTACCCTCTCCTAGTGTATCATCACCCATCCCCTGCAGACTGTGAGCCCTCGCGGGCAGGGTCCTCCCTCCTTCTGTGCCGATAAGTGCCTTGTTTTTTGCTCATGTTTATTGTATTTGTCTATATTTGCCCCCTTTTTCACATGTAAAGCGCCATGGAATAAATGGCGCTATAAAAAATGTATAATAATAATAAATATGTGGCCCCATGATTTCTATCTATGCCCCTTGCCACATCTATATTGTACCGCCGCTCATCTGTCTCTCTACCAGATTCATTTTCCTGAAAAGCAGCGCAAGGACCCGTCCATCCTCCACGTAGTGCATGTATAGAGATATTCTCCACCAGTAGTAAAGCTTCCGACATCTCCGTATACATGAGACCTAATAGTCTGAATGTGTAAAATACATTTATATTCTGCTGAACGAAAGATATAGACAAAATACAGCAGAGCCATGAAGCCCTAAGGCGGCTCCACTTCTGCCCCATACAGATGTATGTAGACTAGGGATGAGCGAACATGTTTGGTGATACTCGGATATCACTGGAGCATCACGGTGCTCGGATGCGCTCGTTACTCGGCGAGCATTACCCAGTGCAAGATTTCAATCTCTAATCCCCATCCCGCATCTCTGGCGCCTGTTACGCAGCCAACAAGCATGCGGAGATTGCCTAGGCGTCACTGTAATGCTGTAGCCATGTTGGTTGTGGCATTACTGTGATTGGCTGGTCGTGTGACATCATCAGGGGTTATATAAAAACAGGCGCTGCCCATCTTGGCGCACTGACGCCACTGCACAGCTCTGTGACACTTGGTATTGGAGGGAGAGAGTGTTTGTCCAGGCCTGTGTGTGGACAGGATAAGGAATCAGTCCTGTAGTGCTGATGTATTTCTGAAGCGGAGCCATCATAATAACAGCCCTTGTAAGGGCTAATCGTCTGTTCCACAAATAATCTGCATTTAGTGCAGGGAGAGAGAGTTGAAAGAGCAGGGAGAGTGACTGAATACAATCAGTAGGCAGGGATTAGGGCTGTGCCATCCATTGCTAAATACATAGCTGCGGGAGTTGACAACATTTTTATTTTTTGGGTGAAAACATTGACTGTATTGTCATCCATAAAGTATTACATGCTTTGTGGAACATGTTTGTGTTATATAACACACCAAAAAAGCCTTGGAACAGTTTAATGTATTCAATTTCTCATCCATATACTATTACGTGCTCTGTGGTAATTTCGGTGTTATATAACCATCCAAAAAAAGCGGTGAAAATTTTTCTGGATTCAATTACTCATCCATAGAGTATTACATGATTTGTCATAAAAACGGTGGTATTAAACTGTAAAAAAAAAACACGCATTGACTGTTGCAGATACAAATTTTTTTTTAAATTAAAAATTCAAGAGACCTAGCAATTAGAAAATGCGTAAGCCGGCCGGCAAGGGACAGGGAAGTGCTAATGATGGTCCACGCAGATGCCGAGGATGTGGGGCAGATGTGACTACGCCTGTTGTTGGTAAAAAAATTAAAAAAACCTGAGAGCACTACAAAATAAATAACGGGATCACAAACCCCACACTTAAAAATATATGGGCCAGCTGAGAAAAAAAGGAGTGTGTATAAGAAGTAAGCGGAGCTATGCAAATCATCTCTTTCCACCCCTGTCTAATCCACAGCGCTTGGAACCGCCAAGCGTGCAATGCTGCGTATTAGTTTCTAAATTTACACAGCCAACCAATTCCTACCTGTGGACACGTGTTTCGGGCTTTAGGCCCTCATCAGCACAGGGCTGGAATTGGTTGGCTGTATGGAGTGGGGCTCGGTGAGCAAGCGATACATACATGCTAGCCACCTTAGGGAGAGACCCAAGTTGGGCTAAATGTAGCGGGACGAAAGAGACCGAAAAGCCCTCTACTTAAAGGAAATACATAGTGGATGCTTTCCTGAAACGGAAAGTACTTGCAAGCAGCATAATACAAAGAATAGCAGGTTTACCCAGAATCCTTTGCAGTAGGCGGAGCTATGCAAATCATCTCTTTCCACCCCTGTCTAATCCACAGCGCTTGGAACCGCCAAGCGTGCAATGCTGCGTATTAGTTTCTAAATTTACACAGCCAACCAATTCCTACCTGTGGACACGTGTTTCGGGCTTTAGGCCCTCATTCGGGCTTTAGGCCCTATGCAGTAGGCATAGCTCCGCCTACTGCAAAGGATTCTGGGTAAACCTGCTATTCTTTGTATTATGCTGCTTGCAAGTACTTTCCGTTTCAGGAAAGCATCCACTATGTATTTCCTTTAAGTAGAGGGCTTTTCGGTCTCTTTCGTCCCGCTACATTTAGCCCAACTTGGGTCTCTCCCTAAGGTGGCTAGCATGTATGTATAAGAAGTAAGGATCACCAAAAATCAAGCCAATAATTTTTATTAATGAACGAGATAAACACAACAACTTCTAAAAACAATTAAAAAGCCAAGCGGCTGGAATACATCAACAGAAAGACCATGTAAGGGCTGACTGTCCTCCTCTTCTGGAGGCCATTGTTGAAAATATGTAGAAATAATTCCCATCAGACAATGCTAGCGGCAGGAGGAAAGCTTTCTTACCCAACCAAGGAGGTGAGGCAAGGGAGACACAGACAGCAGAGGCAAGGGTACACTGTGACAGGCCTGGGCCAATTTCATGACACCCTCCACCCTTTCATGCCCTGATGACCGGGTATTTTTGACAATAAGGGAAAACTTTTTAAAGCTGGTTAAGTAATACCTGGCTGACAAAACCAGTGTATTCCCTAATTACTCTGCAAACTTCAGCTATTGGGTCTCAAAGCTGGACACCTGGCATGAGCTGTCCCTCTATGCCTTGGAGGTGTAGTGCTGCCCTGCCACTATCGTCTTGTCTGGGCGGGTTTTTATTGCCACTGTTGGGGCAGTTGCTTTCGGCTGTCAACAAAAAATGCTAACATGCTCACTCTGATAACAATGAATAAACCTGGCTTAGATCCGACTTTTACACCCCACCAGATGACAGCAGCACATAAAGTGTTTTTAATGTTGGATAGTTCCAGTTGTTGCCTTCAAGGGTGTATAGATGACTGGTTGACCCTTCTTATAATTTTTTCATGGCTGTGCACTTTGTGCAAAGCCTTTATGAATGCAGAAGTACCACAAATACACAGTTTTTATAAGGCACTCCAGTTGTGCCTTCAAGGGTGTATGGATGACCCTACTTGTAATTTTTGGCAGGATTTGCACTTAGTTCATTGTTTTTATGAGTCTAGGAGTACCAATAGATGACAATTTGAACAGAATGTGTATCAGGCCCTCCTTTACAGTATGTCTAATACAGGGTGTATCTGAGGCCCTAATTTTGGCAGTTCTTGCTTCTTTCATAAATGACACTGACAATTCCTATTTTTTAATTAAAAAAAAATCAGTTTTGGTTTACTTAAACTACAACTTTTTTTTTTTTTAAATACCCTACTTTTTAAATTTTGCCTCATATGTAGGGTCCTCTCTCCTACTGTACCTTTCGTGAATTGTATTGTTTAAGATTATTGTACTTGTTTTTATTATCTATACCCCTCCTCACATGTAAAGCGCCATGGAATAAATGGCGCTATAATAAATAATAATATACAAGTCATTATACAGGAAAAATGTTTCTTAACATTTTTTGCCCTGTAAACTCCAATTTCTCGTCGATTTTGAATGTTTTATTGTTACTCCTTAAAGTGGAGTAAAGGTGTGCCACCATTGTTCTCGGCATCGATCTGAAAGTGAGAGATGCTTCCAGGGGTCTTCCTCATGCTGTTCTCCTTCCATTCAGCACTTTTTTGTTCCATTTTAACTGTCTCCCAGACCTCCTTGTAGGTTCTGCCAGAAAAATGCTCTGATTTCAGAATGACTCCCATTATACTCGTTACTCGAGCACCCGAGTAATAGGAATTGCTTGGTTCGAATAAAGAACATCCGAGCATTTTAGTACTCACTCGTCTCTAGTATAAACTACAGTAATCCATTTCGTAAGAAAATTGTTCCCAAAGAACGAGCTTGAAAAGGAAAAATAGATTGTGCAGTTAGTGACTAGCAAAATATTTTGGGGCTGTTGCTTATATCCTTTTTGGTAAATTTGGGTGTTGACCAACATGGCCGCCATTGATCCTCTGAAGGCAACTCTCATCCAGGTTTCTCAAGAATTAGTAATTGCAAACCCAGACACGGAAGAGGTGGAAATCTATCCATTAGGCCACTTGACCCGTAATATGTGATTATGGGTCTTTAGACTAAGATTCAAAGTACACAGAAGTCGTGGAAGAATCCAAGAGTGGGACAAGGATGACGGCCGCGATGCTATGCAAGAATCCGGACAAAACGTGAACAGTGTGTTTTACCAACCAATCCCTTCTGTGGCTTAAGAAAATTCCCCTTTTCTTCTTTTGGCATTCTCTCCATTTAAAGTAGGACTTGCGCCTGTAATAGAATGTGCCGTCAATGGCTCTTCTAAAAATGGTCTTTTTTGTCAATTATTCTCCAATCTTGGTCCATTTCACTGGTGTGAAGGAGGTTATACGGTGTATCATCGTACATACAGGATGATTTGCAATTTAGAGATCCCAAAAAGCAGCACAATAACCTCTTGGGGCCTGAAAATCAGTCCGGCTCATTACCGCTTATGAAAAGATATAACCCAGAAATGTCTTAGTACAGTAACCAGACGGAAAAGTCGAGACTGGATATTTACTGAGAGATTTTTCTAACTGCGCAAAATCCTGACATTAAAAGTATAAAAACTATAAATCCGATACGCACGAGTGTTGGAGATGCAATAGTCATGCTGGAATCTGTAGTTCCCCAGGAGCTACAGAGCTGGTTCTTATGAATACACAGATTGCGAGGATCAGGCGCAGAGCCCAGCGAACGCTTCTACATGTTAGTCTGTTCTCCGATGCAAAAAAAAAAAAGAAAGTTCCCAAGTGACTTTTCCCAAACTCCCATCCCTCGAGTTTATTGGATCCAACTGACGGATTCTTTTGTCACCCTCGTGAATGATGTATAATTCTGCTCGTCTGCTCTTGACTCGCTGCCAAGCACATGGTTACTGGTTAAGGAGAAAATGTAATAACTGGTGTTTTTATTGCCAAATGCCTTGTGAATGAGTCATGTGCATTTCCTCTGCCTCTCAAAAGTCTTTAAATACTATCACTCCTGGGGAAAGCTCTGCGCACCCCTCACCCCCTGCAGGATGCAACAGTCCCAAATACTAAGAGCGCCGGCCGCCGGTGTCAGAAGACGCTGCAACATACTGCAACTCGCTTCAGGAAAACAACGTGGAACATCACAGGAAAACAAACACTCATTTACTTATAAATAAAAATAAGACGTTGTTTTATTTATTACTTTTAAAAGGCTCCAAGGGTAAAAAAGAGAAAGGTTCTTTATTGTAAATCCTCTTTTTCCTGGAAACACTCAATCTCCAAAAAAGAAGAGAATGTCCAGCTTCACCGAATCCGTAAAAAAGAGTTTTCTTTATTCACAAACTTTAAACATGGAGGATACAGACTTCAGCATGAACCATATGAGTAAGACTCTCAACGCGTTTCTGGACACTAAAGGTACCTTCACACTGAGCAACATTAGAACGATAACGATAGCGATCCGTGACGTTGCAGCGTCCTGGATAGCGATATCGTTGTGTTTGACATGCAGCAGCGATCTGGATCCTGCTGTGACATCGCTGGTCGGAGCTAGAAGGCCAGAACTTTATTTCGTCGCTGGATCACCCGCTGACATCGCTGAATCGGTGTGTGTGACGCCGATCCAGCGATGTCTTCACTTGTAACCAGGGTAAACATCGGGTTACAAAGCGCAGGGCCGTGCTTAGTAACCCGCTATTTACCCTGGTTACCATTGTAAAAGTAAAAAAAAAACAAAACACTACATACTTACATTCCGGTGTCTGTCGCGTCCCCCGGCGTCAGCTTCCCTGCACTGTGTCAGCGCCGGCCGGCCGTAAAGCAGAGCACAGCGGTGACGTCACAGCTCTGCTTTACGGCCGGCGCTTACACAGTGCAGGGAAGCTGACGCCGGGGGACGCGACAGACACCGGAATGTAAGTATGTAGTGTTTTGTTTTTTTTTTACTTTTACAATGGTAACCAGGGTAAACATCGGGTTACTAAGCGCGGCCCTGCCCTTAGTAACCCGATGTTTACCCTGGTTACCCGGGGACTTCGGCATTGTTGGTCGCTGGAGAGCTGTCTGTGTCCCTTAATCATGACAACACTCAATCTCTCAGTTTTCTCCTGTCCCTAATTATGGGATGGGCCTAAAAACCTCCATCTGCCCTACTACTGAGAAGCATGCATAATGGCGACCCGCTGTTTAATTAGTCTCCACCTATTAGACATCTTTCAGGTTCCATCAAGACCCCCATACAGGCCAATTACACAGTTTCCTTATAAATTTTATATTGTTCAATAAAATAAGAAGAACAACACATTTTGCAAAATTAAACTTTTAATTTTTTTTAATATACAACTGCAGTTGGTAGTCGCTGGGGTCCGCACAGGTACGAGTTTCCGTGTCAAACCGGGCAAAGTTTATTTTCTTGCATAAACTTTCAACAAAGTAAAAGGCTTTTCTTCAGCTAAAAAATTCAATTAACAAAAACACAGTGCATTCTTGGGGTAGGCACAATAATGTAGCACAGTCTCACCCATTCGACAGGACAGGCGTTGCTTATCCTAGGGCCAGTCTGTCCATAATGGTCTTTTCTCTGTCCAACACCACAGACCACAACTCATCCAACACAGCTGCCTTATACAGAACATGCAAGCCCAGGACAGGAATGTACGGGACTCAACCTTCCCGCCCAAGCTCTCTTGGCCGCTCCTAAATCCTGGACCCAAAATCAGGTCCACTAAAATTTCTATCAGTAACTTGTTACTGAAGCACTTTTTTGGAAGGACCTACATCACTGAAGCCAGCCACCTCGGTGACACATACCTTCCATTTCCATCCATTTACTTGCCTACACAGTGCAAAGTATGAAGGTTTCCACCATGGCTGTCATGGTTATGTGCAAAGTTCTCTTTGCACTTGTAAAATAATGTATGTGCTTTTCCATAGTATAGGCCCTGCCAGGAGAGAACACAGAAAGAAGAGGCCCTGGTTTAAGATCACTATATGGGTCCTTTGCTATTCAATAGCTCAACTTCACATGCTTTGGAGATGGAAGTGGCCCCCTGAGCTCTTAGGCCCCTGTGAAGCTGCAGACGTTGTACCAACAGTGTGTCCATCCCTGGCTTCATCTCGGAGGTCAGCTGCAGATTTGTGGCCCGATGGGGTGTGTGGTTTCAGGGAGGAGGAGCCAGTCTATGTTCAGAAGGTAAAAGGTCCCCTTTAAGACAATGGCTTTGTTAGAAGTGAGTACGAACGTAACTTCTCGGGGAGTTGGCAAAAGTCATGGCGCTCACAGCTGCTTCGAGTATTTCATACAAGCAGACATTTTTTTCCCACTTTTCTGTATTTACAGCGATTTTCACCGCCGTGCCGTACATGATATGGAAATGTGATACAATATGATTACCAACCATCTGTTGTATTGGAAAGAGCTGCGAGCCGTCAGAGCGGACTTAACCCCTTCTGCGACTTCCTTCGGAAGAGGGGAGATAAAACACTTCGGGAAGTATCCATTATTATCAGCGATGCCGTCTGTCTCCCGGGAGAAGGCAGCTTTTCAGCTCTCTTAAGGATTGCCTCATTAGCAAAAGTGACAGCAGATTTTGCGATTGTCCTGTGCTGCTACAAATCCCTTCTGTGTGTTTAATTGTGGTTTTCCTCTACGCTAACGCGCATTAGAATGGCGGCTTTTTTTTGTCATACAAATGATCAGGCCATCAGCAGGGACACCGAGTCCGCGAACAGACTTCTCTGTATTTCCACTGGTTTCAATTAGGAAGACGGCAGTTCTGGGCTCTGCTGGCCTCCTGAGATACATCAAGGATAAAATATGCAGATTATTAGACGTGTTACCTATATATCAGTGGAAGCCAGGCGTCTGCTGCTGAATACATAACTTGACCCATATTCGCGGACTTGTTTCAATCAGGTTTGCCTGCAGTAGAACAGAACTGTGCTCCCCTCGCTCCAGGTGGAAGCCGTTCATTTCAGGAATACAAAGTCTTCTCTTACAGATGGAGCAATCTCCGCACATAATAATGGCGACTTTACATAGGACAGTCGCGGTTAAAGCCAACCAGTCATTAGTAGTAAATCCATACATCTGCCGGTGAATGTCCAAAAACAGCCGACCCATCAGGATTCCAACTGTCGGAAATTTAAAAGGTTTTTCTGGAATCACAATACTGATGATCCATCTAGACCTTAACCACTCACGTCAGATAGCGGTTAGTGCATCTCTTCTTATTGTTGGAAGAAGGTAGAAAACCGATGTCGGAAACTCCTGGCAATTGTTTATCTCCCCAAAAAACGAAAGAATCAGACGCTGAAAATCCACTTGCCCAATCTCCTCGAGTGAGGAGGCCTCTATTCACACGAGGTGGTCAGCAAGTTTGGCCAACTTGTACCTAAAATGTATGGTGGCCCTTGGGTAGGCCTTCCTTATGGATCGGTAAGGCTCTGACTCTACAGCAAACTTATTCAGCTCTTTGAAGAGGCTAGGTCATTCGTCCAAAACTTGCTGCCTCCATACTTATTGTGTACAGCCAAATGATGTCAACGTCGGTGAAATAAACCTATCAGGACAACGTAGAAGAGAAAGGATGAGGGGCCCTTCTCATAACACTGCATTGGGCCCCAACAGAGCACGTCTTGTCCATGTGTAAAGTATGGATCATCCTGATGATACAATGTATCAGTGTAACAGGAGGTTATGTAGCCAGACACAGTGGTTACAAACTATCAGGTGCGAGATGTGTTCACACTGTGCTGCTTCTTTGTCCCGGGAGGACAAGTGTGGTGCAGGGAGGGTTTCAAGGATCGGAGAGAGCTTCAGCGGTATCTTTGGAGAGGACCACTTCCTACAAGGCCACTTCCTAAAGCAATTTGGGGTGATCATCCCAAAAACATCTTGCTGAACAAAAAAAACCAAGAAAAACAAGTGTGGAGAAAACGCAGCGCACCACTGAGGGTTTGCCCCCACGGACAACGAATATAGTGCTTTTTTTCTACAAAAGGTGTAAGAATTGGCGGCTCCTTTTCAATCTTGAGATGCACCGGTGTTTCAAGAATGAACAAAAAAAAAAGAAAAACAATTCCCCAACTAACGAGGAGCCACTTTACAAGCAAAATAAAACTCTCCTGTGCAGGAACTGTCACAAAACTGCTTTTAATGAATAAAACTCGGCTTGCAAAGTAAGCGGATTGAGGGGAGGAAAAAAAAAAAAGTACACCCAGCGAGGAGTCAGCAGTTGGTTTTCCAGGCGCCCAGAGATGAGTCTAATTGAGGCTGACGCATGACAGACTCGTGTGCACAGCACTGCCCGGCTCTGAGTGAAGACGCTGACAAAGGGTAAATGGTGCGTGGCAGCAGGTCTTGCCCTGGTCTGGCCTGGCATCGGAGGCTCGCACCGCCTGTCAGGAGGAATCATCAGGGCTAATGAAGGGCAGGCTTTGGGCTTTTTCTCATATTCCGCTCGCTTCTCGGCGGATCAGACCGTGCACCATGGAGGCTCCTCCGCCTCTTGGCGCTTGGTTAAGGGTGGGTGACATGTGTTTAAAAATTAATGCATCTAATCAATTTAAAAGTTAGACAACTCGAGTCCTCTATGCAGAGAGAGGATAATCAGCGGCGCCTGCGACGGATGGAATATGTGCCAGGGAGACGTCAGTCCTTCACGCGATGGAGGGCTCATTAAATGGGGAGACATACCTTACCGACTACGGCATCAAGATCTCTCATCCGTTCAGAGTCCGTGTAACCCATTAACGGGCCGTTCCATGAATTGGTTTTATACTAATTTTCACAAATGTTGCCATTACTGACTTCAAAGTAATTTTGAGTAACACGTGTAATATGAATCATTTGCCTCACTGCTGAAGGTGGGATTTTAGCAGAATCAGACTCCTTCCCCATCTGGCAGCTGACAAAGTAGACCCCTTTTTTTTGCTATCCCTGCAGATAGGTAATATGAATTTTAGCATCATGTATGGCCGCCTCCACCTACACTAAGACTTAATGCATTTTCAGAGCAGTTCCACCCTCCCCTTGTAAACAAATGGAAGTGATACAAGAAGGAGGTTTCCACCATTGTATAACGATTTACAGCTCCACTGTGTCACACAGAATGCAAAAAATAAAGACTCCCATCACTAGCGCTATTTTTCCGATTTCAGGGCTAAATTCCCAGGCGGTCATGTGACCGCTGCAGCCGATCACTGGCCACTGACCAACTGCAGCCCTCACTATTCTATCAGAGCAGAGTCTGAAACCTCTTTTCTAGTAAATGTTTGGACGCACAATGTGGCTACAAGTTGTTACGATGTAGAGACCAGACTGTGACTTTCCATTCCGCTTTTGGAAGAACCAAAATTCAGGAAAACATGCAGAGTATATCCCCATGTAAGCGCGCACTCGGGACTCTGCAGATATTTTTTTTACTATTCATTTATGTATTTTTCGTTTTATTTCGTTTGCAGTCTTCAAATACATTTTTTCAATTCAGCAACTCAGCAAAATAAAAAAAATAATTCAGGTCACGTGAGATCCTGTAAATCGCTGGGTGATGGATCGCAGACCAGTCGCTTAATGGAAAACATGCCGACATATTAAAATCAAATAGCGTTAAGAACTAATAATTTCACATCATATTGTACGATATCACATAAAATGCAGCATGTGGATTTTTTATGTGAATTCTATTAAAAATCGGAGGGGCGGCAGGAAACCTGCATGTGATGGGGATTATCATTTTATGTTAGAGACATAAAAGCCAAAATAGTTTTAAAGTGCGACGCACCAATTCACTGGAAGCCCCAAGCATCCAAATCACGGGGTACGGTGCGCCTCAGATAGCCACAGCCTCTATAGCCACAGCACTGAATACTGCCTGACAGTGCAAAGTAACAATATGTCACTACAATGATAAGAAAACTATGTCTGCAGTTCATGAAGACGCTAGGAGATTGAGCGGTGATCACATGGCACACATTACTGGGCAAACATATAAGGCAGTTGAAAATAAAAATGCTTCAAGGCAGCATAAATGCTTCTAAGTACATTTTCATATAAAGTTCTTGAAGGATTTCAGCAGGAGATTGTTCCAAACATCTTGGAGACCTGACCACAGATCTTCTGTGTATGAGGCTCGTGCGGATCCTTCTGTCTCTTCCTGTGATCCCAGACAGATTGGATGATGGGAGATCAGGGCTTCGGGGCCGGATCATCACCCCCAGCATTCCTTGTTCTTAATGACATTGGCTGGATGTTGCGGGTCGTTGTCCAGCTGCAGACTAAATTTGGAGCCAATCAGACGCCTCCTATCTTGCATGATGGATAAGTATCTGCTTGGATTTCTCAGCAATGAGGACACCATTAATCCTGACCAAAGCCACAACTGCATCTGCAGACCAGCAACCACAACCATGCCGGACCCCCCACTGTGCGTTACTGCTCCTGCAGACCCTCATTATTGTGCTGATCTCCGAGCCTTCGGGAACAATCTGCTTCTTCTGCGCCAAATATCTCACATTTTACTCCTCAGTCCAGAGACCTGCTGTCATTATCTGCATCCGGCTCTTAAGTTTTCCTGCACAGTTAAGTCACTTTTTCTTGCTTCCATGTAGAAGGTCTGGGGTTTTTTTTTTCCATGAAGACAACTTCTGGTCAGTAGATGTGTAGCTGGTCCCACTGGATGTTGCCACCTCTGAGCTGATGGCACAGCTGGACATCTGCCGATTTGGAAGGGAAGTAACATGATGTGTATTTTGTCTGCTAAACTATGTTTTCTTGGCCGACCGCTGTGATAACGTTCCTTAAAGTTGCCCATTTCTTGGTGCTTCTTTAAAAGAGCTTGAACATCACATCGTCAAAATGTGCATTCTGCGGTGAAATCTTTGCCCGATAGAGAATTTGCTGATGAAGCGTAACTACCTTGTGTCTTGTCGCTGTGCTCAGCCTTACCATGAAATTAAACTGTTTTCCACATCCTCACCTTTGTAGCAGAGGTTTGGCTGTTCCTCACCCAGATTTAAGCCTCTTGCACAGCTGTTGTGTTCCGACCTACATATATCATTATCTAGTGTTTGGTATAACTGGTTACTTATACACATGAGGATTTTCCTACAAAATCCCTGATTTCGTGCAAGTGACAAATAACTTACAATGAATGATGAATGTAGAATGTGGTCACCAATTATTGAAGAGATTTAAATTTCACTTGTGTTCACTTTGCGTCCTAATTGAAAAATGAACTAACACTGCTATTTCGAGAGACTTTGCAGCTTTTTTTCACGATATGGTATTGTACTAAATTAATTACTGTTGCCCTATAACCAAGTAGCGCCCATTTGTGCACCTCACTGTCCCCAGATTCCTCTATCTGGTAGCACAGGACGATTTGCCACATGCCTGGGCTGTGACTTGTCAGCATGAAAAGCTGCTCCGACCCACACAGTGATGGAGAGACACCAAAGAGGAGAAAGCGCAGTGATTCCCGGGCGCTGCCGCACAGTGAAGACGAGGGTGTACGTCCTCTGGGCCATTATTCATTCACACAATGTGTTTTGAAGTCAGGCTGACTCCTTTATAAACCCAATGAAAGCGTTGAATCCATCCTGATGAAGGGGTCAACCTGACTCCGAAACGTGTTGTGTGGATGAGTAAAGAGCATACGCACTCGTCTTCACTCTGCGGCAGCACCCGGGAATCACAGGTCTTTCTCCTGTATGCTCTAACTGGTAGAAAGCACTTAAGGATACAAACTGTGCAGAAAATGGGTTTTCAGGAGGCCTGGGGAGGAGAAATGGCTCATAGGATAAGATATATAAGTTTCTTATGTTCGCTTGGGCTACTGATGCGAAGATTGGAGAAACGACGACGACTGTCACCAAATAGAGAAACGTCCTGCAACCACGTGGTAAAGAGAAAAATCATTAGGATTCTTGGGCCCGTCTGACGAGAACATGTTCCATGCTGGTTCAGTGAGCACGCCATCGGGTCCAAGCTATTTCCACTCCCATTTCCTGTGAAGATTAGCACCTGCCACTGACCTAAAACTGGCACGGGGTACTGAAAGCTGCGATGAAAATAGTTTGCCCTCATCGGCGAGGCTGCCAAGGAAATATTTTCTAAATGGGGCTTACAAAGCATTGACACAAGCCTTGGCATAATGTTCTTGTAGCTCCAGAGGAATGTTTCTGGCCATGGTAATGAGACGAGGGGGAAAAAAAATCATTTTATTCTAGAATCACAACCCACAAATAAAAGTGACAAGAATGCAAGGTATAATGCTAATAAACATACATAAACTACAAGAGTGAAATATGCTACATGTTTAGCCAATCCCAAGGTTGTCGTCATGTCATGTGATTACCTAAAAATCGAAACTTCCTAAGAAAAAAATAGTATGGTCAGCAAGAAAGAATTTAGGAACTTGTATTCCCCCTTTGGGCGGGTTCTAAAATGAATACAGGGGCCCCCAGTGCAATGTAGAGGAGCTGTAGGAACCTTATGTTCACCTGACGGGGCAGGAACTCATTGAGAGGAACCAACATTCAATAGGGATCCCCTAAAATTCATGAGCTCACAACGGAAGCTACAGAGAGCGCAACCCCACTGATGCCCCCAATGACAGGAAGCGTCACACAACTCAATGATCAGAGGACCCTCAACACCGTCATCATATATCCACGGTGTCCGGTCCCCGCCTACACCGTACACATATACATGAGGCTCGGCCATAGATTCAGGAGCAAATATGATGGATATAAGATGCTGACAGACCTCTTAAAACCACTCAAAATTCAAATGTCCTGTTCCAGACCCTTCTTATTCTTCCTGGAGACCACTGTCTCCTTTTCCCAACACCTATGTCACCTTCCTACTCCTCGCTTCCCAAATAGACTTTTTCCACACATCTCCGTCCCCACCAGACCCCTCTGTCTTCTTCTAGGCTCCCATTCTCTTCCTCCAGACTCACACGTCATATTCCTCCTTCAAGCTCCTCGACGTTCCTCGTCAAGTCTCCTTTGTCTTACTCCTTCAGTCTTGTCTGCCCTCCTCAAGGCTCCTCTGACCTCTTCAAGGCTTTTCTGACCTCCTCAAGGCTCCTATCACCTCATTAAGGCACATTTCACCTCATTAACGCTCCTTTCACCTGCTCAAGGCTCCTCTGACCTTTTCAAGGCTCTTCTGACCTCCTCAAGGCTCCTCTGACGTCCTCAAGGCTCTTCTGACCTCCTCAAGGCTCCTCTGACCTCCTCAAGGATCCTCTAACCTCCTCACCACTCCATTGACCTCCTCACCGCTCCTCTGACCTCCTCTCCGCTCCTCTGACCTCCTCACGGCTCCTCTGACCTCATTAAGGCTCCTCTGACCTCATTAAGGCTCCTCTGACCTCCTCAAGGCTCCTATCACCTTATTAAAGCACCTTTCACCTCATTAAGGCTCCTCTCACATGCTCAAGGCTCCTCTGACCTCCTCATGGCTCCTCTGACCTCCTCAAGGCTCCTCTGACCTCCTCAAGGATCCTCTAACCTCCTCAAGGATCCTATAACCTCCTCAAGGATCCTCTAACCTCCTCAAGGATCCTCTAACCTCCTCACGGCTCCTCTGATCTCAAGACTCCTCGGACCTCCTCACTGCTCCTCTGACCTCCTAATGGCTCCTCTGACCTCATTAAGGCTCCTCTGACCTCCTCAAGGCTCCTGTGACCTCCTCAAGGCTCCTCTGACCTCCTCAAGGCTCCTCTGACCTCCTCTGACCACCTCACGCTCCTCTGACCTCCTCAAAGCTTCTCTGACCTCATTAAGGCTCCTGCTACCTGATCAACCTCTTCTGTCCTCCATCTTCAGGCACTGTCCTCTTCCTCTCAAGACTCCTCTGTCCTCCTGTTCCCTTTAAACCGATGTAATATCAAGACAGCACTCGTCGTAGGTGATCTTCCCCTTTAAAAGGTGAATGCAGAAGAAAGGCACTATAATAACTGTTCCCTGCGCCTGTCTCCTCTGATTTTTGGAAGTCATATTACGAAAAACTAAAGACCCAAACACCCTTTATAATATAGAGTATGGCTTTAATCTGTCAGATAAGTGTAAACATTTCGGCGGTGTCACCTCCTGCCTTCAGAGGATTTCATCCTGGTCTACAACACAACTTAAGAGAGATTCCTTAAACAAAGAGAATTTAGGATAAAAATCAAATACTCCACATTGCTCCTCTCCTGACAGACAGTAAAGGGTGAAATTTGACAACTACTACGAGGAAAGTGAATAAAAATATATAAAAATAAGTAACAAATCTGAAACGTCCTATCCACACTAATATTCACCGGTCAGTGCTCCTCGGGTCCTGACTGAGCGCACACGAAATAAGAACTTAATGAGCTTGATGCTGGACAATGGCACCTACAAAAACCTACACAGAACCTGCAAATCACCTTATACCAAGACGTGCGGATGTTTTATATTGGAACATTATTAATTCTGACAAGAAGAAAGATACAGAAAGGGTTCCACTAGATGCCATAATGAAGAGGGTTCCTCCGAGTGTCTGTATAAGGTCCCATACTATGCCTTCAGCTCAGTGATTCAAAGCTCTGAAAATTCTGTGTGCCAATTACAAGGCAGTATTATAGTAGTTATATTCTTGTACATAGGGGCAGTATTATAGTAGTTATATTCTTGTACATAGGAGCAGTATTATAGTAGTTATATTCTTGTACATAGGAGCAGTATTATAGTAGTTATATTCTTGTACATAGGGGCAGTATTATAGTAGTTATATTCTTGTATATAGGGGCAGTATTATAGTAGTTATATTCTTGTACATAGGAGCAGTATTATAGTAGTTATATTCTTGTACATAGGAGCAGTATTATAGTAGTTATATTCTTGTACATAGGAGGAGCAGTATTATAGTAGTTATATTCTTGTACATAGGGGCAGTATTATAGTAGTTATATTCTTGTATATAGGGGCAGTATTATAGCAGTTATATTCTTGTACATAGGGAGCAGTATTATAGTAGTTATATTCTTGTACATAGGGATCAGTATTATAGTAGTTATATTCTTGTACATAGGAGCAGTATTATAGTAGTTATATTCTTGTACATAGGAGCAGTATTATAGTAGTTATATTCTTGTACATAGGGGCAGTATTATAGTAGTTATATTCTTGTACATAGGGGCAGTATTATAGTAGTTATATTCTTGTACATAGGGTGTATTTGTTGTGAATTCTGTGGTCAGGCTCCCTCCTGTGGTCGTGAGTGGTACTTCGGCTGGTTCTGTCTATGAGCTTCCTCTGGTGGATGTGAGTGGGGCTGCGGCTTCTGAGTTTCCTTCCTCAGGTGACGAGGTTAAGTCGTTAGGTGCTGCTCTATTTAACTCCACCTAGTTCTTTGTTCTTGGCCTCCAGTCAATGTTCCAGTATTGGTCTTGCTCTCTCCTGGATCGTTCTTGTGGCCTGTCTGCCCTGCATAAGCTAAGTTTTGCTTGTGTTACTTTTGTTTGCTATATTTTCTGTCCAGCTTGCTATATTGGTTTTTCTTGCTTGCTGGAAGCTCTGAGACGCAGAGGGAGCACCTCCGTACCGTTAGTCGGTGCGGAGGGTCTTTTTGCGCCCTCTGCGTGGTTGTTTGTAGGTTTTTGTGCTGACCGCAAAGCTATCTTTCCTATCCTCGGTCTATTCAGTAAGTCGGGCCTCACTTTGCTAAAATTTATTTCATCTCTGTGTTTGTATTTTCATCTTTACTCACAGTCATTATATGTGGGGGCTGCCTTTTCCTTTGGAGAATTTCTCTGAGGCAAGGTAGGCTTATTTTTCTATCTTCAGGGCTAGCTAGTTTCTCAGGCTGTGCCCGAGGCACCTAGGTCTGGTCAGGAGCGCTCCACGGCTACCTCTAGTGTGGATATGATAGGATTAGGGATTGCGGTCAGCAGAGTTCCCACGTCTCAGAGCTCGTCCTATGTTATTAGTAACTATCAGGTCACTTTGTGTGCTCTTAACCACTAGGTCCATTGTGGTTCTGAATCACCAGTTCATAACAGGTATTATAGCAGTTATATTCTTGTACATAGGAGCAGTATTATAGTAGTTATATTCTACACACAGTGAGCAGTATTACAGAAGGCAGGCTATAACATTATACTTCTTAGAGAAGGAAGAACGGTGAAAATGACTGTAAAGAGTCAAATAAATTCTGGACATCACATCAGGATGTCACCGGATTACAAAGCGATAATAAAAAGAAATGTCTGAATTTGCCATAAAAGAAGCCTAAGCCGGGTGTCTTCTAGTGTCACACATTGCCGGAGCTGCCATGTCACCTGAGCCTGTGTCCGTCAGCCCACGATCGGGCTCTCGCCTCCTCCAAACACATCCGTCCAGGCTCGTTGGTCCGCGTGCCAGATTATCTGACTGTGGTGACGCCAGTTCTCCCGGAGACATAAATCCATCGCTCATCGTGGTCCCGCAAGCTGTGAAAAGCGTTTACCGTCCTGATACTTTATGATGGTCAGAAGCCAAGAACGTCGCACCGAGAATCCGATTAACGAAGCCGAGCGTTATCCAAATAGGACTGGTGTAAGGACTAAGGATCACAGGACAAGCTGGGACTTGTAGTACTGCTCAATAGCCTAAACTTTCTAGAATTAAAACTGTCTAATTGTGAAATTAAAAAAACAAACAATCCTGAGTATAAGGTCAGTCTGGAGTCATGTCTTGTGCCCAGGGATGGATTCGGGCTCTGCCGTGCTTTTTCTTCAGATAGAATAGTGAACCAGATTTTGATATTTTGCATAAAATTAATAGTAACATATCAGAAATTAAATAACTCGTGTGTGACCACAGCAAAGTGCAAACCTCATTCCTAATTTCTTTGGCTTCGATATTTCAGAATGCAGCCTGCAGTGTAAAGTATGGCGGCGCGGGTTTATTACTCACTATTGTGGTCATATCCTAGATTATTAACCCATTAATCTTCTATCTATTGTGTGATATTGCAGCAAATCTACTGAATGTTTGATCGGTGCCGGGTGCGAATATGCCGATTTCTAAAGCTCGTAGATTTAGAGAGGATCTGTCCGTACACAGAGATCTCATGTCTAAGATCAGCATCAACTGCGGACAGATCAACGACCCCCTGATTATTGTTAGGGCGAGACCCCTGAGTCCGTTAAGGGGGCAGAATGGTTTTGGTGCCATTTGGACTGACGGAACCGACCGGAGCATATACTATATATAGGAAAGCAGAGAGATCTGCCTGTTCTGGAGGCTGGCGGGCGCCATGAGGGTCAGACCCAGAAACCAGAAATATATTAATACATCTCATCTGTGGCCCCAGAAAATGTATTACTTTTTTATATAAAAAAAACATGGGAATTAAGGCGCGAACATTCGCAACCTGTGCACTTAAATGTTCACTGAGGATTAAGTAGAAAATATCAGGCAGCCCTGCAAACCGAAGCCCTAGAGACCTCCTACGTCCAGCGTCTCGTGTGCATCCCACCACAACAAGGTTGTTGTCCCCGCTCTACCAATCAGAAGGGGCGCCGGACATGCTGGCGGGTAGGACGTGGTTTACGGGGCAGTGGTCCGGCGGTGGGCACTGGACCGGGGTCCTGAGAATCTTTTATGCCTGACTTATACGTCATCTCCCCGGACTTGCTGCGGCCTTGAAAAACAATGTTGCACGTTTTGGCTACTTGTCCTGCGTGACACCGGCCCAAGCCCTCGTTCAGACGACTGTGTTTTGCGTCAGCACCATATCCTACAGGGGAGAATGTCTGTAGTACTCCGTGCACATTCAGGGCCCCAGGGTGATGTTTTATGGATGTAATTCACAATTTGCCAATGGCAACTAGACCCAAAGTAAAGATTCTTCAATTGAAATATCTACAGACAGTCTGCTCCAAATGTTAACCAGCTGCTTCCCTCACATGTTTCGCCATTGCTGGCTTCTTCAGGGTACGAGGATGCTAAATGAAGAAGCCAGCAACGGCGAAACATGTCAGGAAAGCAGCTGGTTAACGTTGAGAGTAGACTGTCTATGTTGGTAACATTTACGCAGCCACTCTTAACCAGATATTATTTATATGGACAGAACTGACTTATGGTCCTATGCTTTACATAGAGGGAAATAATAACGCTTCCCCTAATGAATAGTCAGTGAATTATTCACTGTAACTCTACAGAGAGGAGAAGAACTGAATAATAATTACCCCCACGGAAATCCACAGACAGTGGAAAAGCACAGATAGTCAAGTGCAAAGGGAGGGAATTACTTACCACCGGGGCTAATCAACTGGCGAGCAATATAATAATATGGACACTGCAATATTAAATAAGTACTTTATTCCTTATGAAATCATTTACATTCCGTAATAAAAGTTATATTTTAATGTAAGAATCTATAGTCAGGGTTTCGTTGCCATTGGCAAATTGTGAATAGTCCTGGTAAACCCTACGCTGATTCTTGTTGAACAGTCTTCAATAACCGTATTAGGGATGGGCGCCATAACGTTCCACTATATCACCTTGTGCATGATGCCGTCACATAAATAATGTATAGAAATGATATAAATATCAGGTGTATAGATGGCATCCGCGGCCTCCCATCCCCCGCACTGTGTCCTCCTGACAGCACTGTCTGCTCGACATGCGGATCGGTTTATCTTAATACACATTGTTACAAGTCTTTTATTCCAGGATGTTGAAGCCAATTGTGATCTGATTAGCGGCACCGGGAGTTCATTGTTAATCACTGTCTACATTCATTTACTTGTAGTGTGCGCCTCTTGTACTCAGAAATGAAATGCCACCGAGGTCCCCGGCAAATTAAACCGCTGGCTGCTCGCTGTGTCCGAGATTTCGCTTCAAGTGATGTTTGTCCCACAATGGGGAAGGTGCATCAAATGCTGTGGAGCGGCGCTCTACAGCTCGTGCGCCAGGCGTCCTTTCATCTCGCTGCATTGAGATTCTGGCGGCCCGCACTAATGGACAGACGTTGAGAACGCCGCTCTCGTCTACCAGCAAAGCGCGCCATTCTTCACAATAGCTTCATTAACAGAAGGGGAAAAGTCAGCCGGATGAGTGGCTAAGCGGTGATGTCTTGTTGGGTCAATTCTGACCGCAGGAACGGAGATTATATTCCCAATTTATAAACTAGGATCTTAAACATTCCCAGTATTAAAGGGATATTCGCTTCCTGTAAAGCAGTGGCATAAAACAAGGACATTACTGTAAGATCAAGTATGCCCGACTTCTGGGACAATCACCCAGCCAAGAATGAAGAGGCTGTGATGCCGGTCCGGTGACGAGCCCAAGCTTTCCTTGCAAAGCAACACACAAAAGGAAGAACCAGAAAAGGGTTAAATCAAGCCGCAGCCCCTTCATTTTCAGGATCGAGGGGGTCCCACGTATTTATACAAAATTATGCTTTAAAGTTGTTGTACGATCTTATTAATTTCTGAAAATATTCTATTTCTGCACATAAAATGTGCATTTTCCGACCTCCTGCCGCATTGATGTGGAAGCCTGATGGCCGCCCTAATACTGGCCCTTAAGACGTCTACAATGACAGTCCTGTAATAAAGAGCATGTGACGCTAATGCAGTAAATGCTACACTTCCCATGATGCATCTGTGTGCGCTGCTCATCCTGCGCAGTGAGAATGCTCCTGCGCATGATATCTTCGCCCATGGAGGTCCCATGAGGGAGATATTACTGTTAAGTTTCCTATCATGATCTTACCTGTCTATAGAAATATGGCATGGATAACATCATCCATCTGACCAATATTAATTTGACCGCCCAGTGACATAGAACAATGCGTTACATTTGCCACGACTCCGAAAATGACTCCTATCTGTTAAGTCTGTTCATAAAAACCTCAACATTCAGAACTTGCAAAGCAGGACACAGCAGCTTAATGTAGTTTGCCTGAAAGTTCAGTGCCACATGCAGGCAAGGGCCATAAATCTGTCACCAGTCCCATTCTTCTGAAAGTTAAGGAATGGAATGGTGTCTGTGATCAGATGACCAACTCTGTTTACAGTGGGTTAGTTAGAGAGGTTCGGCTGCAGAGTTGGAGCTCCGGTAATCCATGCTTCAATGTGAAGATGAAAACTTTATAGATTTTACAATTATATCTATTGTTGTTGCTGCCATCTGATATCAGCCCCCACAGTACTGTATTGTATGCTAATGACATGTTGACCTAGCTTGTTGAAACAATGAGCCCCTGAGTCCTTCCCCCTCCTGACCTGTGAATGAGGAGGGAGACTTGTAAATATCAGGGAGGTGAGACACAGATCAGTCCTGTGTGGAATGATGATGTGTTCACAGCATCTCAGAGAGAAAGAGCATCTCAGAGAGAAAGAAGAGTATATGGACTATGCTATCCTCTGTCTGCTGGATTGTTGGACTTTTATCCTGTTACTGAACCGTATTCGTGTTCTGGACTATTTTATCCTTTGTGTCGTGGATCGTATACGGACCTTTCGTATTTTTGCCTAAATAAAGGTCTTGGGATTGTTCACTCTTTGCTCGCTCTGTTGATTGTGTGATACCGGAGGACCCCGTGACAACTGGTGGCAGCAGTGGGATCAACAGAGCGTAACCTAATGGAGAACCACCTACAGAGTGAGTACAGAAATAGGACTGTATCCAGTTTACAGGAGAGAGTCAGACACCTGGGCCTGAACTACCAGGGACTGACTAAAGAGGCCCTAATTGACCTACTGGTGGGTGCCAGCCAGGCCACCTCCTCCCATATGTCTGAAGGACGAGCACTGGGGACGAGGACCCCCACCCCAAAAAGCCAGTGCGTGGTGTGGTACGAAGAAGAGATGGGGGTTCTGGGCCCAGGCGTCTCTCAGGAGTACAAGGAGGAGGCTGCTCGCCGGGCACAGCGCAGACAAGAAGCAATGGAGCAGGAAAGAGGGAGTAATGCAATGTGGAATGTAAGCCCAACGATCCGGGAGTCTGTACGAATCACCCGGACAGAGTTTAAGCCATTTGATGAGGCTTCTGGAAATGTGGAGGGGTTCTTCAAGGACTTTGAGCAGCAGTGTGCTGTAATGGAGGTGCCCCACTCTGGCTGGATGCGTTTGTTAGTGGGACTCCTGAACGGTAGCCTGGCGGAGGCTTACCGAATCATTGACTCTCAGAGGAATCGTGATTATAACATTGTAAAGCAGACTATCCTGGATTACCATGCTATCACCCCAGACTCATATAGGGCCAAGTTCCGAGACCTCCCATGCACCACAGGGGGATCGTTTAGGATGTCTGCACATAAGATGTCCCAGGCATGTCGGAGATGGCTGGAAGCAGAAAACGCCTTTACTGTGGAAGGTGTTATACAGGCGTTCCTTATAGAACAATTTCTTGCCCAGTGCCCCGCAGAGGTACGGGAATGGGTCCGGGAGCGCACGCCGTGCACCGTGGATAGAGCTGCAGATGAAGCCCTTACTATCCGACAGCAATGGAGGAGGCTTCTGGACAATGAACCACGGCCTTCTCCCGCACCCCGTCACCCTCCGATTATATCTGCCCTTCCGCCTAGTCACAAGCCGATGACAATCACGCCTCACAATCCTGGGCCCCAACAGTTCCGACCACGACCTGGGGGTATCACAGAGAGATGTTATGGGTTAGGGCAACCTGGACATTTGCAATTTAACTGTCCCTCAAGGATTCGGAGGGAGCCCCACCTCGTCCAGTACATCTTGAGCACTCCATCCCGCCTGAGGAATTGCTATCACCACCCCCACCAGAGTGGACCACCGACCACAGCACCATAGATACCCTTCCTGGAGTGTACGGACTCCAGCCTTTGTCCATCAGAAATACAGAGCAACGGCATTGCCACCTGCAGGATGTCTTAATTGATGGATACAAAGTGTCAGGATTTAGAGACACGGGGGCATTCCTGACTATCGCTGACCCCGTGTGGTTCTACCTGAGGTAATTCACCGGGGCCCGTGAACTCCCATTGTTCTGGCAGGGGGTGTCCGCAAATATATACAGCGAGCTTTGGTACTTTGGGTTATGGTTTTGGAGAAAAGCGGTGTTGGATTGGAGTTATGGGAGGACTTCCAGCAGATATCCTCCTTGGAAATGACATTGGGGAGTTAAAAAGTCATTTTGTGGGAGCAGAAGGTCCGTGGGCCTCTCACTCTTCTGAAGATGAATGGAGGGAGATATTGCAGATACCGGAACGCCCATCATTCCCTATGTTCTAGAGTTCAGAGACTGTCTCGCCCAGCTAGCTACCTTGGCTAATGAACATCAGCGAACGGCCCAGTCCAGTCAAAAAGCCTGGTATGACCATAAAGCCAGGACCTGGGAATTTATGGACAAGTGCTCCTGATTATTGCAACCCCTGCCACTGTACAAGGAACTATAAACTATCTAGCAATGTGGACAAAAGTGAGCAGGCCAGAGGTCTGTGTAGACCTCATAGCGTGCTCACTTATTGTGAGGGGAGAGAGGTTGTGATGGTGTGATATGCTATGTGGGTATCATTTTTGTGTATATTTCTATTTTACTTTTTTTCATGGTGTTCTCTTGTAGAAGGAGTTATTTGCTAATTGATGAATGGCTGTTGCTGCCATCTGATATCAGCCCCCACAGTACTGTATTGTATGCTAATGACATGTTGACCTAGCTTGTTGAAGCAATGAGTCCCTGAGACCTTCCACCCTGACCTGTGAATGAGGAGGGAGACTTGAGGTACCGTCACACTAGACGATATCGCTAGCGATCCGTGACGTTGCAGCGTCCTGGCTAGCGATATCGTCCAGTGTGACAGGCAGCAGCGATCAGGCCCCTGCTGTGCTGTCGCTGGTCGGGGAAGAAAGTCCAGAACTTTATTTGGTCGCTGGACTCCCCGTAGACATCGCTGAATCGGCGTGTGTGACACCGATTCAGCGATGTCTTCACTGGTAACCAGGGTAAACATCGGGTAACTAAGCGCAGGGCCGCGCTTAGTAACCCGATGTTTACCCTGGTTACCATCCTAAAAGTAAAAACAAACAAACACTACATACTTACCTACAGCCGTCTGTCCTCCAGCGCTGTGCTCTGCACTCCTCCTGTACTGGCTATGAGCGTCGGTCAGCCGGAAAGCAGAGCGGTGACGTCACCGCTCTGCTTTCCGGCCGCTGTGCTCACACAGACAGTACAGGAGGAGTGCAGAGCACAGCGCTGGAGGACAGACGGCTGTAGGTAAGTATGTAGTGTTTGTTTTTTTTTACTTTTAGGATGGTAACCAGGGTAAACATCGGGT